>NC_092508.1:33257158-33921388 GCF_047511675.1 Marmota flaviventris | reverse complement strand
AATGTAATATCTTGGTTTGTTTGGGGGAACTTTCTTCCCTTGTTTTTTCATGTTGTTCATGTGTCTTCCCTTCTAGAACTGCAGATCTGTGCTTTAAGGTTTTTACCCTATAGGCTTATAGTGTCTCTGCAGGTTTCCAATACCTCTCCTTTAAGGAGGAGATCAATGTGAACAGATTCCAGTACAAACAATATACAATCTTAAACCAAATATCTGCTATTAAGACATTTATGGTTTTGTCAGAATATTCAGAAATTATTATCTACAATATTTGCTCAATTATTATCTACAATACAAACAGTAGGTTTGCAAAAGAGTGTACAGTTTCTGATGATGGACAAAGAACTGGGGGTGAGGTGTAGGATGAGATATTGAAGGGAGTAGGAGGTAAGGATATAGAGTTATCAGAACTTAGAAAGTGTGAAAGAGGAAACTAAAGTTGCTTAGTAGCAGGAGAAGAGAGAGAAAGTAATTTGGGGGAGACAGTAACTGGAAAGACAGTAGAGTACAAAAAAAAAATCAAACATAAATATTAAGGAAAGTAAAAATGTAAAAACGGGAGATAAAAGAATATACAACACCACTATAATATACTATTCAGACATCCCAGTCCTCAACAGCCTAATTCGTTAAAAGTACTTGGTTTCACAAATGAAGGAGAGTGAACGAGAGAGAGAGAGAGAGAGAGAGAGAGAGAGAGAGAGAGAGAGAAAGAGAGAGAAATCTTGAAGGAAGATACAAGGATAATTTTTGTTGGAGATCAGTATCTTTCCAAGCTTCCCTTCTCATCCAATAGGTCAGGTTGTCTGTTGTTCACTGGTATCCCCACCCTCAGGATGGTGAAGTTTATTAGGGTGGAAGGGTTGGTCCAAGGATCTACTTTGGGGCCTGCTTGTGTGATGTGGGCACTTGGTCTTATCTCCTTATATCACCTATAGACCTCACAATTCCTGGTCTCTAATTTAGTCTCTAAACTGTATCTTACTCATCCCCTCCCTTTCTACTTCCCAATCAAGAACCTTTCTCTCTGGAGGTCTTGTGGGCTGCACCCTAGGAGCTATGCACCTGTCATGGAGACCTGTTTTACACTAGGCAGTTCAGGACCCAGTTTTGTGAGCTACAGACCTTGCTTAGCTGCAGGCACTGTGCCTGTCAGGTTCGTGGCTGCCCGGGAACAGGGACAGTTGAGGACTTTTGGTACCTTGATATTGCTCCTAAGCCCCAACTGGTGTTCCAAGCTGGGAGTTGCCTCAACTAAAGATGGTGATGAAGGTGTCCCAAGATGAAGGTGGCTGCTTTCAGCGATGGGGTTCTGGGTTGAGTGGAGGCAGGTGGCGGCGTTGAGTGGCATGTTCTGAGATGTGGCTCTGAGGTATGCAGTATTGTGGCTGGTGGCTCTCTCCAGACTCAGTGCAGCATCCCCAGATGCAGGCCACCACATGTAGGGGACTGTGGCAGTGGTTGCAGTGCTCCAAGATGGAGGCATCCTGAGGAGCCCCATGTTGGTAGATGAGGGTCCACACAGGAAAGGCTGCCAGAGTTCCTGCATGTGGGCAGTGTCTAAGTGTCCTGCATGGGAGCAGTGGCTGGGATTCCTGCACAGGTAGCCAGCCAAGAGTCCTGCTCCGGTGCTAATGCCCGTGGTCCTACTCGGGTACTGGAGGACCAGCAAGAAGGAGGTCCTGCACAGGAGTCCTGTGCAGTGCAGAGGCTGTGATTCCTGCACAGGAGCAGCTGCCAGAGGTCCTCTAATCACTTATGGAGAAACAGTATTCCCACTGCTTGAATTCCAGGTCCTGGAGACACAGGATGCAGCCTCCCTTTAGCCTGCCATCTTGGATCCCTCAACTCCACTTATTGAAAAGAATATCATTGTATTATCTTGTCATCTTCATCAAAAATTGCCTGACTATAAATGTAAAAGTTTATTTTTGAGTTTATTTCTCAATTCTATTCCATTGCTCTACCTGCCATCCTTTGCTAGGACCACACTGTCTTGATGATTCTAATTCTTTCAAATGTACAAAATTATGTACATATATATTTAATAACATATCTATGATGTTTAGAATTTTCCCTTTCCCATATGGACTTTAGATTAAGGATGACAGCTTGTGGAAATGGAGTAAAGAAACAGAAAAATTATATATATAATTACAAGTGACATTCAAGGCTTTTGAGGGCCAAGAAATCCAGGGATCCTGCTCTCTCCATTCCTTCCTCACCAACCTTTTCCTATCCAATCTGAATCACAGCCAGAAAACTGAACAGTCAGTCAGTAGAGAAGTATAGACACACCCATTCCCCCCACCATCCCTCCACCCCTGCCCTGCCACCACATTAGCAAATTCACCAGTCATTCTCAATGGGCTAAATGTTTGACACATGAGAATGTTGAAAGTGAAAGGGCATGAGAGGATGACAGAATCTTGCTCTCTTGAACAGTCATTCTCAGCGTGGCCCTCTTTGTCTTAGCTAGTAGGTTACATTTTATAAGATTCAGGCCAAGATGGTAATAACCAGATTGAATATTACTGGTCAACACTATGTTTCAGCCTGTTGGCGAATCAGGATTGTGACCTCTCCTTATTGCATAAGAGGTGAGATACCATGCTCTAACAGGGCAAATTTCAGTTTTCCTGACTCCACCACTTTCCCTGATTTCTCCAAAGGTGAATCATCTCCTAAGTAGCTGCTGCTTCAGTGCTTCCCAACTTTAAGCCCTGGGGGCTAGCTCAGTTTATCTCTTTCACTCTCCCTAATAATGCACCTGGCATCTAATTATGTCTAAAACATGGGTTTCCACATAGGCAGGACTGAGAATGTTCCCTCAGATCCATCGGCTCTGCTGCCAGGACAGCATTTCAGCAGCTAAGGCCCAGATGTAGGCAGAGAAAGTAGGCGGAATTTCCATGGTTAACTTCTTAGAAGTTTTTTATTTTCCTGGACCTCAAGACCATGATATCTACGAAGTTCTGTTGCCTGAATTTAAAGCCCTCCATTCTCAAATTTCCTTTCTCTTTATGTAGTCTGCAATAGTTCCCCTCTGTAGTATATTTTCAGTGTACAATGCAAAGACTCATCCATGGGCTTTTCTCACTTTTAGTTTTTCTGCTGGAAGATATAGAAATTTAGAATCAGAATTAATTTTACACATATTTAACTCTATTTTACAGATGAGGAAACAGAGAAGCAGAGAGGTTAAATGACTTGGACAAGTTATCCAATGGCACGGCCAAGACTGAGTGGAACTATAACCCAAATATCTTTGACTCCTAAACCACTGCTCTTAGATCCATATCCCACAAACCTTTCAGAAATGGTGTGCTAAAAGACAGAAAGGAGGTGCCCATTTTCCATGAATAATGTTCATCAATTTTTACATTATTTGCAAACCAGGGCAAACTATAAGAGATACTAAATAAAGGAGGGTAAATGGACACCGTAGTTTTAAGTGAGAAAATTGGTTTTCCTTTTTGAGGGTTCTCTAAACTTCCTTTAATAGTTAACATGATTTATCTCCCAAAATCTCATGTGTGAGACAATGCAAGAAAGTTTAGAGTGAAATGATTGGGTTAAGAGAGCTTGAGTTAACCAGTGCATTGATTCACTTGATAGATTAACTGGGAGGTAACTGTAGGCAGGTAGGGTATGGCTGGTGGGGGTAGGTCACTGAAGATGTGTCTTTGGGGTATATATTTTGTTCCTGGTGAGAGGAGCTCCTCTCTCTGCTTGCTGATTGCCATGTCCTGAGTTACTTTCTTCCTCCACACCCTTCTACCATGATGTTCTGCCTCATCTCAGGAAGAGATAAAGGAATGCAGTTGGCCATCTGTGGACTAAGGCCTCTAAAACTGTGAGCCAAAATAAACTTGTCTTCTTCTAAAATTGTTCTTGTTAGGTCTTTTGATTATGGTGGCAAAAAAACTGACTAAAACACCTCTCATGATGGAAACATGAAGCAGTAGCAGCTTAAGTGATAAAACACTTAGAAGCACAGAAAACACATCTCATTCAATCTACCTTTCTCAACTATGTCAGGTTAGTCTTGGGATGTTAAACCTGCCATGTTAATTCAGCTTAACCAGTTTGGGGACATTCTCTTTCAAAAAGGAGGAATCAGATCTTCCCAGTTTCTCACAATAAAAAGTTTTCAGCATGATCCAATCCCGTCTTTTCCTCTTTCTGGGTCCCTACCTGGGCTACAGTGAAGGTGTGGAAGTCCCAACCAAAGAAATGATCTCAGCGCCCCTCTTCCACTCCCCTTGCCTTCTCAGCAGCCCCTAGCAGAATCTCAGTCTTTCCTGGCTGGAAGCTGAGATCTGAGGAGGTGCCCAGTGGGTGAGGATGGGGGAGGGGCCCAAGTTACCCAGGAAGATTGCTGGTGACCAGCAAGGACTTTGGGGTGAATCCTGTGAGGTGAGGCTGTAGTCACCCATCACCAGATTCTTATCTGGTCTGCACTTGGTACCTGCTTCTTCTTCTTGGCTTTGGTCATGTTTAATCTCCTGAGTCAAGGTACTTTGGCCCTTTTAGGTATCTCTATGAGGAAGTTGGAGCCTTGGGCTTTTGTCCTGGATATTTGGCCTTTAGCTTTTTCTCCTCATCTTTCTTTTGTGTCCCTAGAACTGTGTCTTCATCACAGAATCACAGGTGGACAAAGCCCCATTGCCTAGGGGTATACAGATTTCTCATCTCGGCTCTGTTGGTGTCTTTTCCAGGTTTGCCTTCATTATTATGTGTGAGGATGGCCTTAGGCTTGAGCCTAAGCAACTTCGTTTTTAAAACTCCAGTTTGAAACCTGCAGTCTCACCAGGCATGCCTAACGGAGGAGCCCTCCTCTCCCATATGGCCCTCAGACACAAACAAGTCACTTACTCTGACCCTGGTAAACTCAGAGTGAAGCCGCTGGTAGGCTGTCTTCACAGATCAGGGTAAATGATGTCCCTGAGAAATCCAGTAGCAGCTGATAAGGATTGAAAGGGAGGTCAAAAGCCCCCAAATTTAGTATAAATAATAGAGCAAACAAATAGACATTCAGCCAGCCGATACTGATACACACAAGCTGGAGAGCCTGATGAGGACCTGGATTGACATCCCAACTCTTCTCATCTGCCTGACCCTCTGTATCTTCCTCAATACTCTCAAACTCTACAGCCACATCTTGACCCTGGTGAGAGCCGCAACTTCTCCTTAGGTCTACCTCCTCAACTGGCCCGTCAGGTTCACCCCAGGAGAAGCCTGTCTTGGTTCCTGATCTGATCACTGTGGTCTGAGTGAGTGTGCATCTATCTGCCGGATTAGAGCCTAAGGCTTGAGACTTTTGATCTGACACTTGAACTTAGCACGCAGAGGGAATGTCTGTCATGAGCCTATCATAATTAAGTGTGTTTGCAGTGCTTAGAAATAATGTATCTAGAATTGTTTGCTGTGAATTGATTATGTCTATTGCAGTGCCTCAAATTAAGGATTGTCATTCCTTTGATAAGGAATCCTATAGAGTGAAATTATTTGAGTAAACAAAGCATTGAAAGGGGCAGAAGCTCGTGGACATTCTTTATTTCTCCCCTTCGACTGCATAAGTTGCACCTTTTGCCCATTGTGACAGCATGTTAGTAACTCTAGTCATCTCCAGTCTTACTTAATCCTCATTGCTTCTCCTCACTAGTCTCCTCCACAGGGTTCTTTTCTTGTATCTGGGACATGGCAAGGCCTGGATCTTGAGTTCAGGGGGCACAGGAAGTCAACCTGAGAAGGGAAGGGGGAGGGGAAACAGGGACAAGCTGTGATGTCTGTGGCCTCAGCTCCTGACACTGTGGGATTCTTGCAGTTTTGTTGTAGGAGTTGAAATTGAGAAGTGTGAGTCATCCGTGCTCTTTTTTTTATAAATTGTGTGTGTGTGTGTCTGTGTGGTGCTGGGGATTGAACCCAGGGTCTTGTGCATGTGAAGCAAGTACTCTACCAACTCAGCTATATCCTTAGCCCATAAAAATGGTTTTGGCCATACTGGTTTACATGTTCTTACATTTCCATATAATATTTAGGTTCAGTTTGCCAATTTACACAGAAAGGGCTCCTGAGATTTTGAAGGTAATCAATTTGAGGTGTATGGCCACCTTAATGGAACTCCTCTTTTGCATACATTGCTATTAGTGACATTTCTTATTGTCTTATTGTAGCTTTTAACAGATATGGCTAAGTTATATGCTGCCCTTTTGAAAAAAATTATTAAATCAAATATTAAAGCTGATTTGTCCTTGTGTTTTGTTCTAGAAACAACAAACTAATCTGGAAGACTTTTCTGCTTTATCTTTTTTTTTCTTTTAAGCAGCATGAAAAATATTGTACTCAAATGTAACCACTTCCTCCTAGTTGCTTAGCCGATCCACTGCCAATATAACTCTTCCAGGAAATATTGTCTCTTGTGAAACTTCAAGGTTTTGTCACTTTTGAATCACCTAGCTTCTAGTGTCCTTTAGTCCTATAGTGGACACAAGATGGATCACATTTAACCTGTCAAGCTACAGCCTCCTCTCAGTTCATTTGGAAATTTCTGCAGGTGTAACACAGAACATGGTGTTGGGTTCTTTGTCTTGTGAATTTGAAGAATGAAATCCATGGACAGAAAGTCAGAATAGAGTAACAGGATTTATTAGACTAATAGAAAGAAAACAGAGCTCCCAAAGAGGGGAGGAATCCCTGGGAGTTGAGGGATGCGCACGAATGGATATTGTTTAGAGGTTTATATGGATAGACAGGTGGTTTTTGTTGTTGTTGTTGTTGGTTTTGGATACTGTGGATTTAATTCAGAAGAACTTAACCACTGAGCTACATTCCTAGCCCTCTTTATTTTAATTTTTTTTTTTTTAATTTTTGAGGCAGAGTTTCGCTAAGTTGCTTATAGCCTTGCTAAGTTGCTCAGGGCCTCACCATGTTGCTCAGGGCCTTGATAAATTGCCGACACTAGCCTTGAACTTGAATTCCTCCTGGCTCAGGCTCCCAAATTGCTGGGATTACAGTTGTACAACACTGCGCCTGGTAAGTGGTAGCACCGGTTATCAGGGATGAGTTCTGCTCCCTCACATTGTTGAAGTATAACATTAGAGAAGCACGCCGAGGCAAGCATATAAAGCAGGGTTTATTTACAAAGGGGTAACATAGACTTCTCCTGGGAGGGAGAAGGGGGCATAGCTGGTATCCTGGTATCCCCAGAAGTGAGGTGTTCTGCCTTTTTATATGTCTTAGGCTTTCTTTGCTCTTCTGCCCTCTTCCCCTTATCTTTCTCCTTCTTGCATAAGTGATTAGGCCCAGGATGACCAAAAGGTGGGAAACAGGTGGGCTGAAGGGGGAAGGGCAGGATGGTGCAGCCCAAGACACAGTAATTAACAACTTTATAGCTCCCTGTAGGGGCAGGGGCAGGTTCTTGTTAAGGGTGAAGGAAGGGCTCTGAAAGAAGTAAGGTTTCAGGGTTGGGGATATAGCTCAGTTGGGAGAGTGCTTGCCTCACATGCACAAAGCCCTTTGTTTAATCCCCAGTACCACAAAATAATTAGCATGTCAATCCCAGACTTCTCTGGAGTTACTTAAAATTGGCCTGACTCAATCTGACCTGATGTGATTTACCTATCTATACTGACTGCCTGTTAATTCTGGCTTCACAAGGATGGATGGGTTTAAGGAAGTCTGTCCCCTGCCCAAACCTAGTTAAGGCACTCAGTGTCTATGAGGTATTCATGCAGGCTTTAGTCCAATCAAAATATTGATCAGACATTTTTCCTTCTATGGAGAGGCCGTGGACTTCAGGTCACCTATGTCCTGAATTTCTATTGCATAAGTCCTGATTTTAAAAACAGTCTTTATGTAAGTTTCTCAGCAAAAATCTGCAGCTGCTGTTTGTGCTGTGCTGTCCAAGAAGTTACCCAGCCTCATCTCTTGCTCCTGATGCCTAGGAGAGAAATGTATTTGATTTAGGCCTGGAAGGAAGGTAACTTAACAGAAAAAGGTAACTTAACAGAAAAAGTCTCTTCCTCCGGAACTTAGTTTCACTTAACTCCCATATGCCATCTAAGGCTGGTTCTGGGAAGGTCTCTGAGTCAGTGCGTAAAGGTATGGCATGATATGGAGGAGGAGGGAGTCTTGGAAGTTGGAAGATGTCAAATCAAAAGCTCCTGCTACCCCAGGCCCTTTTGAGGACTCTCAAGAACTGGGATGGACCTTTCAGCACACTGAGCTATTCTCTAGCTGGAGCACCCACCCCCTCTATCCTGGGTGTCAATCCTTCATTCATATATAAAGTCTCTCTGAGGTTGGGGAACTTGGACCAGAGCTTGGAGGTAAAGGAAAACCAATCAGGTCTACTATTCCTGCTTCCCAAAGCGGAACTAAAGAGAAACAGGCGTTTCCCCTTAGTCACCAGAGCAGTAGCTGACACCCATCACCATTAAAGGATATAAAGGTTTTGACTGTCCTTCAGGCAGAGGCTGAGAATTGTTCATGTTACTGTCAGCTCAGCATCAGTGTGCCCTAGGGGGTTTTGTTCTAAAGGGGAGAAGTTTGAAATACTGAGTACAAATACCCACGGGGCCTGCTATCTCCCCTTGGTAACTCGGCTTAAGTCTTTCCCTTGACTACCAGGATTACTAAGAGAAAAGCTTAAGTTTTACCTTCCTTCCAGGCCTAAATCAAATACCTCTCTCTCCTGGGCATCCTTGTCTAGACTTGTCCCTGACTTCTTTGAGTCTGTGTGACACTGAGGAGAAGCCCCATTTTTAGCACCACCACACCCTGCCCACTTCTTACAGATCCTGTATGGTGACATAGGGAGTGACAGCCAGCAGTAGCCTGAAGATCAAGAACTCAGGATTTGGAATCAGAGAGACCTGGGTTTGGGCCTGAATTACCAGCTCTTCCCAGTTTGGGGATGGTGGCAAGAGAGTCTGCCTTTCTGAACCTCTGTCTCCTCATCTATTGAATGTAGATAATAAGCTAACAAAAGCAGAAAGTAGCTAATAAAAGTTTATTAGAGATGGGATAAAAAAGTGGTAGTGTCATAGTTATTAAGGAAGGCCAGCACTGTGTCTTATTCCCTTTTGCTTTCCAATGGAATTCCATGCTTTAGATTTAGGAAATGCTTGCTAAATAGTTAACATTATTGAATAAAAGCTGAAAGAGTTAATGTGAGAAAGAAATGATAGTTTTATAAAATTGCCTCCCCAAATGGCCTAAGGAACAAAATATTTCTAATCAAATCAGAGGACTAAGATTTAGGGTTTATCTGTCTTTATCTTTTTAAAAAAAGATTAGGGTAAGCCAGGTGTGGTGGAAAATGCCTCTCATCCCAGCAACTCAGGAGGCTAAGGCAGGAGAATCTCAAGTATGAGGTCAGCCTCAGCAACATAGGGAGACACTGTCTCAAAATTTAAAAATAATAAAAAGGGCTGGGGATATACCCCTGAGTTCACTCCCCAGTACCCCCCACCAAGTGGTAAAATACACATAACATAAAATTTCTCATTTAAATAATTTTAAATGTACAATTCAGTGGCATTATGTAGATTGATGTTGTCATACAACTCTCACTACAGTACTTGTCTTTGTCAAATACTGAAACTCTCTGGGTGAGGTCTAGAGTATGGAATGGCACTTTAGCACATTTGCTGGAAAAAGCATCCTACATTTGCTTTTTTCCAGAGATAAACATCTTCCTAAGCTTCTGTACCTCTTTCAATAGGTCTGCACATTTGAGTTAATTTCAGTGTAGGGACTTGGAGTCAAACTTGCCCATTTAAATATTGCTTTCTGGCTCACTGCGTGACCTTGGGCAAATTACTTTTTACCTTTCTGTGCCTTAATCTTCACATTTTTAAAGCAGGGGCCATAGTAATAGTTTTAATTTTAGAGTGTTGTTGGGATGATTAATTAAGTAAATATTTGTCAATACTCTATGAGTGGCACATGGTAGGTACAATGCAAATATTTCCTATTATTTTATTATGAGAAATACTTCTTCAAAATCTCTTTTTCCTGCTGGATCGAAAACGTTGAGAATGCAGATACTATCAGTGTCGTCTACTATTAATTAATTCACTTGCAAGAAACTCCAAATAGGTTTATAGTCTCCCGTTTTCACTTATTTTTTGGTCTTTTAAAATATTTTATTTATGTGCACATGGGCTTACTTAAAATTTTTATTTATTTGCACATGGACATACTCAAGGAAAGATTAAGATAACTACTGTTTCATGAGCTTTCTGGTTTTATTTTAAAGGAGAAATGAGTTTGGGAAGGAGATGGGTAGGGAAATGGACTTGTTTCCTTTTGGGGGAATTGTGATCTAAAGGAATGGCTGGAATACCTCCTGGATCCCAGAGCCATTTGCCTTTTCCCACTTGGGGAATTCCCGAGCTCTATGATGAGTAACCAATGTACATTGGCCTTTAGGAGGTGCTGTTAGTCAAGATTATTTTAGTCAGGGACAGGGAGGGAAAAAAACCTAGGAGCAATGACAAAAGCAGGAAGTTAAGAGTCACCGTTCTCCAGACCAATTGGGACAGCACGTTTTGGGTTCTCTCTTGCTACACAAATGGACCTCAGAGCACATAAACGATTCTAGTTTCTTTGAAACTTCATTTTAAGGGAATTCTTCAGAGAAACTTTTCCTTCCAGAGGCTTGGTGGAACTTAGAGCGGAAGACATGTGAGTAACCCCCCGCACCACCCCGCTTCCAGGTTCAGGCTCGACCTTCTCCTTTGTTCAGGCCATAGAAATTTGCAAAAATCCTTATTGTCAGCAACGACATTATTTCTGCCTCGATGTCTTTGCTGTACCAGGGAAAATGAAAGTTAGTTGAAAACCAGGAAGTCTTCAACATAGCCTTTTACCGGCAGATGTACCCTAGTCCAGACAGGTTTGTCAGACTCACTGAGGCGAAGGGTCAGAATCTTAGGAAAACACAAGGCAGATGATGTGGGAGACCCCAAAAGGTTCTCTAAGCAACCAGTTGGTGAAGACCCCAACTCATGTTACATTAAAATAGAAGCTTTTCTTTTCCTTTTTTTCTTTTTTCTTCTCCTTCTTCTTCTCCTCTTTCTTTTGAGGTGGGGCTGTGCCATGTTGCCAAGACAAGTAGTTGGGACAACAGGCACACACCACAATGCCATCTATTTTCTTTTTTTCCTGACAACAAAAGTAATATCTATTCAAATTAAAGAAACTCAGATGGAAGCCCAGAAGAAAATTCATAATATCTAAGTGATATAAACACTCTTTGTTATTGAAACTTTGTTCCTACCTTTAGAAAGTATTTTCCTGCTTCTAAAATAGCTGAAATCCTGCAAAATGAATTCATACCTCAGTCTTTATAGAATGAATAAGATTCTAGTGAAGATCTTTATCAATGCGTTTCTCCTTTGAGTAGAATGAAATTCAGTGTAGAGAATCCTAGAGTTTATAAATAGATCAGGTAGATAAGTACTTTTTTGTAACGCCCAACACTAATTTGAGCATTTCTTATTTAAAACAAAAAACAACCCCACCCTTTTCTTCCCGGTAGATGGGAAGAAAAGGGTGATGGCTTCCTTGTTGTGAGATAAAGGCTGGTTAGCGTTAGCAACCTGCAGTTAAGGATGAACCCTTGTCCCTCAGGGTACCTGATCGTCTTAGGTTGTTCTTTCTGAAATGTTCACCAAGCCAAGATTGCTTTGTTTCTACAACTTAAAAAATAGACCTAAGTGCTGTTTCTGCCAATTGGGAAGCTTACAAGTTCCAACCAGGTTACCAGGCCTGAGAGAAAATGTGCTGTATCTTCCCCACTCTTAACTCTCTCCCGCTGGAGACATTTTTTATTTGGGAGAAAACAGAGTAAATGGAGTTCCAATAAAACTCCCTCCAAATCTCCTAGAAGGTAACTTGTAATGTTGGGGTAGAGTTTTCTGGGTTAGGTTTTTTTTTTTTTTCCTGTGGTGTTGGGGATTGAACCCAGATGCTCACACATGTTACACAAATGGTCTACCCCTGACTACATCCCAGTACTTTTTTATTTTTATTTTGTGCCAAGGATCTAACTTGTGATCCTACACGATTAGCCTCCCGCGTCACTGGGATTACAGGTGTGCATTCATACGGCAGGCTGGGCTGTGGGATTTTGAAGTAGCCCCGCGTAATTTTAATTTTTGGCACTTCCAAGAATTCTAATGCCCCAAACAGAAGAGGCTGGGAATCATAGAGAGCCTGGCAAATGCCCAGAACAAAGCAGGCCAGAATTGAGGGCGGATCCAGAACCCAACGTGCCCCGTGTCTCACTCAGTTCTGAGGCCTCCTTCCCCATTTTCTTTTTCAGGATGGCCACATCTCAAGATCAAAGTCTGGGTTCCAGTTCAGATGAAAACTGTCAATTGAGATTTCGAGAGAAGCTTCTAGCTATCGATTTGGAACTGAAGTTTCAAGATGTAGAAAGCCTAAAGTTTCTCTGCATAGGTTTCATCCCCCAGAATAAGATGGAAAAGTGCAGGTCTGCCTTGCATCTTTTTGATTATCTCATGACAGGGGAGATAATAAGTGTAAAAGACCCCTTCTTCCTGGCAGAACTCCTCTATACCATCAAGCAGAATTATCTGCTGCGGCACCTCGGCTACACCAAAAAGCAGGTGGAATGTTTACTTCCCATCAGAGGGAAGCTGTCTCCATTCAGGTGAGGAGGTGTCTGGGAGAAAGACTGGAGGGTTTTTCTGTGGAGGGTGCATTCTGGCCTTTGCGCTTTGAAAGAAAGCTGGAATTAAGATCTTTCTCTTATCTACCCCCTAAAAGGATAAACCAGGAGATTCTATTTGGGGAGACTTCTCAGTTTCAGATGGTTGGGAGATTTATGAAGTTTCCAGATCCCAGCCCTGGGCTTGAACATGGCTTTCCTTTGTTGAGCTGCTCACTATCATGAAGCCACACCAGGTGGTGAGTCCTGAGCTTTTCTGGGTTCCCAGACTCTGTGCCGGCAGGCAGCTCTTCCTCCTGGGATGCTCTGGTGTGTCTGCTTATATCCCAGAATCTTAAGCAAAGAAATAATGAATGCTTGGAGTCAAATAAGCAAAATGAAAAAGGAAATATGTCTCTGGGGGACATCACATATGTCATGTCTGGTTATAGATTTTTATACGTTTTTGGCAGAAACCCGGAAAGATAAAATATCATACAGACATTTTGCCAAGAAGGTAAAATACCAGCATTGGGCCCACCATGGCCACACCTTTGACAACAGTGTTTTAAACTATCTATAGATATTGTAGCATCCACTTAGGAGAACCTGACGAGAAGCCACCTTCAAAGGATGTTTTGTGGAGATTACAGCCCTTTAGGCCTTGGCCTTGAAGCTGATCCCAGAACGTGACCTACCCTAGGGTCAGTGGAAGGATGATGAATTCCGGAACTCCATGCTGCCCCTCTGCCAGCTAAACATCTGAGGGATGCTCCTGGCATCTGTTAGTGTGTGAATGTGTTTTTCTGTTTGTGGATGATAGGACTATCCAGAACTTAAAAGTCACTTCTTTCCTTTTTAAATATGTAGTGGGCTGTATATTGGCCAACATCAGGTCCTCTCTAACAAGGGCCTGTAAATGAAGCCTGAATTTCTAGAATGGAGTCAGATGGGAAAGCATACTGAATCTGGGTTTATACTTTCCTAGTACGGAAACAGCACTGCACCAGGAATCAGCCAGCCTGCCTCTACTTCTCAGTGTGTTATCTTAATTTAAATAGGTCACTTAGAGGCTCAGAGTTTTTGTTTTTGAATGTATCAAAGGAGAGTCATAATTGTCCACTCCCAGTGTTGATCATTCAAATGACAGGTAACATTTGTGAAAGCCCTGGATTTACCATGGTATCCTCTGCAAGTGTAAGGCTTCATTTGTCCTTTTGGATGTGTTTCGTAGAAAACTGCTCTATGAACTGTCAGAAGGCATTGATGAAGAGAATTTGAAAGACATCATCTTTCTGCTGGCAGATAAGATTCCCAAAGTCTCGATGGTGAGTGAATTCTACAGCTGGGGATTTAGGCAAGCACTGCTTTCACCCGTGATTGACACAGGAAGATTTTTCTTTTGAAAAAGGGAGGCAGTACCATATGTGGTTAGGAACATTGACTTTGGTCCATGTTTGGACCTGGATCATTGTTAGGAACACTGTCTTTGGCATTGGATGGGCCTGGATTCTAGTCCTGATTTTGCTACTAACCCTGTGTTGTAGCCAAGTGATTGAACATTTCTGACTTTGTATTTCCTTATGTGTCAAATTGTATCTAATCTTACCACTTCCTTCTAGTACTGAGGAACTAGATGAAATAATGTGCAAAAAGCACTAGCAGGAGTGTTTGGCATTTTAACTGTGCAATAAATACTGACTATTTTTGACAGTCATGTGTTTTATGGTATAAAAGTCATTTGGAGCACAAGAAGGGAATGAAGAGGTGGTAAGCAATAGCAGAGTGGGAGCTCTGTGTTCATCACCTACTTCAGGTGAGGGTTTTGAGGGAGCCTAGGTACGGTTTTTGTGAAAATCAAGTGAAACAAATGTTTGATGATGTTTTGTAAAGGGCTGCACAGGTGTGTTGAATTACTAGGAATGGTTTTAAGATTAACAGAATTGTTTTCTCTGTATTGATCATATTTAAAGGCAGCACAATTGTTGCATGTGTATCTCCCAAGCCTCAAATTAAATTTTAAAATTTTGACTTGAGGGCTGGGATTGTGGCTCAGTGGTAGAGCACTCGCCTAGCACATGCAAGGCCCTGGGTTCGATCCTCAGCACCACATAAAAATAAATAAAATAAAGGTATTGTGTCCAGCTACAACTAAAAAAGTAAGTATTAAAATTTTTTTGCCTTGAATAACATGACAAACAAGTTAGCTAGTTTGAGAAGGGGAGATTTTCAAATTTTACCCTATAACATTGTGTTATTTGCTGTTGTTTTTATTAGACTTTAAGTTATGTAAGTACATAAGAATACAACAGTATTCAGTAGGACAAAAGAATACATGTAACATGGGTAGAAGTGTTGAAACGTAGTCATGAAGTGAACAGTCATGGACCCACCATCCAGATTCTAAATGGAAGCCTCAACCTGGGTCAACTGATGTTATTGACAAATAACATGAGAAAGTCACTGGGGAGTGGGAAGTAGTTTTATGTGATGGGTCAAATGAGCACTATGTTTGTAATTCATTAGACAAATTTCCTGGAATCGGGTCTGAGACTGAACGGGTTCAGTCTCTTCTGACCATAACCTTTGAGTCATTTTATTCCCTTTCTAGAGTCCTCAGGGATTTCAGCCTCTTGAGTTCTTCTGTTGGTCATTCTCTACTCTCCCTTTTGTGTTTCTTGCTTCCAAGGATTGGCTGTGCGTTCCTTAAGGGTGGGGACTGAGTTTAATTCATATTTTAGCTCTGACTTGTGGAATCTGTTACAAAATGGAGTAATAATGAGGCCATCCTCTATCTTCTCTTTCTGTTTGAGAAAGCTGCCTGAACCCTTTTTTAAAATTTTTGTAGTGCTGGGGATCAAACCCAGGACCTTGCATGTGCTAGGCAAGTGCTGTCCTACTGAGCTACATGCCCAATCCTTGAACCTTTTCCTTTTATGTGATTTTTGCAGTAATAACTAGGAGAGGTAACAGGAGAAACTAAAGAACTGGGAGGGTGATGTGCAAAGATGTAACATTTTCATAGTTGTTGCTCCTTGTCAGAATCTACTAGTTTTCTCCCTTAGATGGTCCTTGGAAGTTCTGTGTTTTTCATCTTATACATTTCTGGTTTTGTTTTTTACACTTTTTTTTTCTTTTGCCATTTTATTGAAAAAAATAACCAAACAACCAACAGAACACAGGTATAGAAAATGACACAAAACATGCGGAGTAATGCACTATTATAAGGCTAATACCCTTGAAACCACCACCTAGGTCAAGAAACCGCATTTTGCATTTTAGCAAAATCATATTGTACAATGTGTCATCTGAACTTGCTGTATGTGCTCCTGATCTGAGTGCTTTCAAAATAAATGAATAGACAAGAATTTAAAAAAAGAAATGCAGGGAAAAAAATATTAAAAATTCCCATCTACTCTGAAAATTGCTCCATTTGCCCTGTCCCAGTCAGGTTCCTTCTTGGCCCTTAGAGGTAACCATTGTCCTGACTTTTTAGAACTGCATCATTATGTTTTTTGATGACTTTTTCACTTAACTGGGAGTCCCTAGATCTCTTGTTTAGTCTTGTTCGGTTTTTCTTCTTTCAAGAGTTTTTGAATCTGTAGGTTAAGTTCCATTCCCCCAGTTGCTTTCTTTTCTTTCCAGTACCTGGGATTGAACCCAGGACCTTGCCCATGCCAGGCAAGTGCCTCGCCACGGAGCTGTATGGTCCTCCCCTCCTCTCTTTATTTTTCTCAGCCCTTTCCTGTTGAAGAGCCATAGGGCAGTATCTGAGCTTTTCTGATGCTGCTCAACCTGGTGTAGGTCAGCTTGTTCCTCTGTCCTCTGCATTTCTCACAACCTGGCAGCTGCATTCTGAGGCTCCATCAGACTTTTGGAAAGACTGTAGGTGGTTTTATGATCTTTCATAGAAAACCATTTCTGTTTTTTTTTCTCTTTTAAATATATAGCAACTGTTGGGTTTCAACAGTTTTATAGATTGATTCTTTGGAGGCTGCAAAATAGAAACATTAAAATTCTATTATTTTGTTTTCTCCTCATTTATTACTTGGTTACCCAGTGACACAGTTTACATATAAATCTTTGATTATTTTTTTACTTCTGTAGTTTTCTAGATAATTAATAGGTTTCCTGAAGTTTTTGAAGATGGCCCATTATAAAAATATATATAAAGGTGAACTCGTAGATTTATGTATATTTGAGGTATTTCAATCCATTGCGATAATTATCCTTATTGAGGTTCAAATTGTTTCTCTTTTGATCACTGGGAGACTCTTCGAATTGGTTCTTCTGTCATAGTATTTAAAGACTTCTTTGTTACCTGGCAAAGATGTCCCAGGTTCACTTTGTAAATATTCTGCTCAGTCCTAGAATCCATCCCTTCTTTATATTATAAAGCAGTGTTTTCTTATAATGAGAAGTGTTATTTCAAGACTGCAAATTAGGTATTGGGGATGTTCATTGATTCTGGGATGATAATTATTCCTAATTGTTTTTCCCAAAGGATAGAGCTAGGAAATTGTGTGTGTGTGTGTGTGTGAGAGAGAGAGAGAGAGAGAGAGAGAGAGAGATTTTTTTAATACAAAATATCTCATAACTTCCACTTATATTTTCAGTTCAAACTAATATCCACTAGATTTTTATTTAATCATTTCTATATTATACCTGCCTCTCCTGTTCTTCACACTGAGAATCCTGGTTCTTATTTCAAGGGGATGATAGAATTAGAATGTTAGATAATCTTTGTTTTTGTTTTATTTCATATGACACATACCACAGTCTCAGAATATATATTCCTACCTCTTTTACCAATATGATTGTTCACATAGTTGGAAAATTATTTGCTCCTGTTATATCCATCCTCTCCCTATGTCAGAGCATAAAGCCATTCTATGCTATACTCCCCTTCCCCCTTTTAGTCCTAATTTAGACCTTGTTCTATAAACATTGTGTGTGTGTGTGTGTGTGTGTGTGTGTGTGTATGTGCACATAGAGAAGGGGAGGTGAGCTCTTAGACAAATAAAAAAAATCAAGCATTTAATTTCAGATAATTTTTATAAAGCACCAAGGTGTTCTCTGCTTCTGCCTAGTGTTTCAGTGCTCATGTTTGCAGTGATGCAACCTGACTGCCTGCTGAACTGACCATTTTTCTTTAAATGCTGAAATTCTCAACATTGGAGAGATACCTGCAGTTTAAAAAGCTCTCCATGTGCTTCTAATAACATTCTCTCCCAACCTGGGGCATCCTCCTACAATTTTTCCAGTGTCTGGATTTATAAATAAAATGAGACCTCTTTTCATTGTTCCAGCCCTCCCTCCATCCTGGACGGAAGTCCTTGCAACCTGAGGTGGGGAGTGAGAGGTGGGGGGAAAAGCACTTGTTGAAGGAGTCTCTGCAATGCTCCATACTGCAGAGCTTTTCCACCCAGAACTGGGGAGAGTTTCTTTCTCTTTTGGTTGCACAGGTCCTAGATCTCTGTTTGTGTTTTGAGTGTACACAGGATCATTTTTGTGAGCAAGCCTTCCAAACATTCCTCCTCCTGCTAAATTAGCTTGTCAATCAACAAAAGCCCATGCTCAAGCAGCCAGATGATTTGTTTTTTCTTTTGATATGTTTTTCTCAGTCCAACAGTAAAAGGAAGTCAAATTCTTCATGATATAATCATGGCTGAGTCATGATTCGATAATTGGGTTTGTCTCTCTTGGACTTTGCAATCAGGCCAGGCTCTGAAGTATGTGGAGGACAATTTCTAAGTATCTCAGAGGAGTTTCTTACCAGGGATTAAAGAGGCTGCATTATCTACTATTGCAACCGCAAAAGAATTATCACAGAAGAAATAACTTACTTATAGCCATTGGAGGAGGACCTGGATACCCCTCAACCAAAAGGAAAAGGTTCTAAATTCTTATGGCCTTTCCATGGGGACAAAAGTGACTTTTTATTATTGTTGTTTCTTTGAGACAATGTCTTTCTGTTGCCCAGGTTGGGTTCAAACTCAGTCTTCCTGCCTCAGCCTCTCAAGGAGCTGGGATTACAGATGAGTACCACTGGGCTCAGTCAAAAGGGTAAATGACCTTGGGCTGGGGATGTGGCTCAAGCGGTGGCGAGCCCGCCTGGCATGCGTGCGGCCCAGATTCGATCCTCAGCACCACATACAAACAAAGATGTTGTGTCCGCAGAAAACTAAAAAATAAATATTAAAAATTTCTCTCTCTCTCTCTCTCTCTCTAAAAAAAAAAAAGTATATGACCTCTATAGGGTATTCT
The DNA here is from genome assembly GCF_047511675.1 of Marmota flaviventris. NCBI lineage: Eukaryota > Metazoa > Chordata > Mammalia > Rodentia > Sciuridae > Marmota > Marmota flaviventris. The sequence goes on along the minus strand of NC_092508.1, from coordinate 33,902,436 downwards.
GGGATTCCTCTTTGATAGCTCTCTTACACAATTAGGCAGAATAGTTGCCTGCACACTTCCTGTGAGACCTGAACAACTGTCTAGAACTCCAATCTCAGCACAGCTCTCAGCATAGATGGCTGATGCAGAGGAAACTACACCCAAACCTACTGGCTCTTTAGTGAAGAAACAAAATAAAGAACTTTTGGAATGTCCTGCTAGTATTTGCCAGGGTGGTGTTTTTAAACCCATGTATGGGCTCCATTTCAATTGTGTGTTTTTGTGTGTGTCTTCTTATACAATATAAGATTTCCATCGTTATTTTGGGGGATCATGTCTTAATTCCTTTTTTTTTTTTCCTCCTGGTAGGCTGTTGTCAAGACATGGAGTTTGGTTTCAAGGTTCCCAGAAAGCTCACCTGTGTATTATTTGCTGCGGGACTTGGTGCAAGGGTGGTGGGGGAGTTCCTTCTGACCTTTGTGCCCTGCTGATTAACTCAGGAAGATTCTTCCTCCACACCTCTCTTCTACTTTGCCCCTTGACCAGCTGGTATGTTGGGGCTGCTGTGGAGTGACACATCTTCGCCTTTCCACAACAGGTCATTCTGCTTCTGGAATTTCTCGAAAATTCATTTTTTTTTTTTTTTTTTTAACCAGATGCAGACAGAAACCAGTTAAGACTTTGAAACTCTGGCCTTTTGCCTGGATTGTTTGTGATTTGAGTGCCATGTTGGAAAACACACACACACACACACACACACACACACGACTTATTAACCCTGTCTCTTTACATGTTGCTGCTATAGCTTCCTCTTTACCTTTACTGCTAACCTTCTTGAAAAAGTAGTCTACACATACTCTTCTCTCCACTAACTCAACTCTTAGGCACTTTCCAATGTATTCCAGAATGGCTTCCACCTGTATCGTGCCAATGAAACTTTTCTTGCTGAAACTACCAAGTACCTCCTAATAACCAATTTCCAGTTTCTCCTCACGTCCCCACTTGGTTGTATTTGCATGGCATATCCTTTTCCATCTTGTCAGTAGGGCCTTGTCATCCTTCATGCAGTTCAAGCCTCGATGCCCATGTGCAACTTATATGGAGGCTGGTATGCGGGATGGATGAATGAGGAAAAAATGAATATTGTCACCACTGGAAGACATCTTGGACTCTTTCCTCATTTCTTCACCCAGTTCCAAGTGATCCCTAAAACCCACCAAATTATGCTTCAGAGATGTCCAGTGTCTCCTCTGCTTTTCCATCACTAGTCCTAGACCAGGTCTTGATCATCTTCACCAGGTTATTTAATCTTCCAGCCAATATTTTCTCAATCCATTTCTGTCTTCAATCTACTTCCAAGATTTCCATTTGAAGACAAATCTGATCATGTCCCTGTTCTCTTTAATGATCACTGTTGGCAGCCCTTGACCCAAGGGACTCCTGCCCCAGTTCCTCCTGTGGTGTGTGTGTTCCTCATGGCCTGACCCAGCCTGCGGTGTCAGCCATGGCCTAAGGCTCATTGGGGTTTGTACTTTAGCCTCTTTCCAAGGTTCCCGAGGACATAGCCATTTTTCAAACTTTAAACTGTTTAACAGAGACTGGACTCTCCCTTACCTGTTCCCACTTGGCCAATGGATATGTGTGCACTTAGATGGTGTTCAGATGTTCTCTTTCTGATTGCTCTTTTCTGTGGGCTCTGATATAATTTTGTTCATATTTGTAATAACCCGATCAATACATTAAGTTCTAATCTCTGAAAGGTCTATGGTACCTTCCACCACATATGTAAATCTATATTAAAATCATATTAGCCAATTTGTGATTCCACCCCCCCACACACACACACAGGATAACATCATAGATATTTTCTTCTAAAATACCAAATATGATGTTCTTCCCATTTCCCCCCTCATTTCTTTGGTGTCTTTGTTTTTCTGGTTCCCCAATCAATGATATCGTTTATGGCTGTGAGTTAGAGGCAGTATAGCTCATTGGCCAATAAAACAGACTTTGATATCAGATTGCACCAGATCTGCCACTTGTTGGCTTTGTGACCTTGAGCCAATTACTAAACCTCTCTGTACTTCAGTTATTTCATCTTTAAAATAGAGATTATAACAGTATCTACTTCATTGGGCTGTTTTTAGGCTAATCTATAACAAGCACCAAGCACTATTCCTATCGTACAGTGAGTTATGTGTCTTTGGTGTCTGTTATTAACATGGCTTGTGTAGAGATTTGCTTGGTAAATTGAGCCCCTTGGAGGCAGATGCTATACCATATTCACCACTGCAAAACCTGGTGCTTAGTGTCCATGCAGGTAGTGTTTAAGTGAATGATAATCAGAAGGTAAGTAAATGTGACTCTACTGATTCTCTTGCAGAGTCCTCTAAGTTTATTGGCCTACCTAGAAAAAAACACTGAAATAGATGAAGATAATGTGATATTACTGGAGAAGGTTTTTAAAAAGGTTGCACCTTTCCTTCTAAGGAAGATAGAGAACTATAAAAGAGAGAAAGGTAAGCAGCTTATTTTTGCTTACTTGCCCCATGTTTATATGTAGGAGGTTTTCTTATCATTTTGGTAATATTTTCTTGGGAAAGCCAGAAATCTCCTCATTTGTTCATTCAGTACATATTTATTGAATGCATACTTTAGCCCAGGCATTATTTTATAAATTGGAGGTATATTGCAAAGCTCCTGCCCTTTTGGAGCTTATGTTCTAGTGGGGGAAAGTAGTTTTAGGCAAATGAATATAATGCAGAGATAGCTAGCTCATTCTTTTTTTTTTTCCTTTGACTGTGCTTAGGCTTGAACTCAGGGCATTGTACACACTAGACAAGAGCTTTGGTATGTCTTACAAAGATAGTTTTTCTTTGATATTATGTAAAGGTGGAAACACAGGGCAGGAATCATACCTGACAAATGTCAATATGCTAAATAGTAAATATTTATCATAAACATAAATTTCTCTGGGTCTATTTCCACTGTTAAGAACAATATATAATAATTCATGACTATGTTTGGGAAGTTTCTCTGCTACACCCATATTTTGTTCAGCAAATCTAGCATGCAAAATTCTTTCTTTAAAAATGAAATTAGCCAAGAGGAAGCTTCCTTCTAAGAATTCAGTGAAGACAAAATAAGTTGAGAAACAAAATATATTCTTGTGAAATTGATAAAATCTCAAACAATAACTAAAACAATAAATAAATGTAAATTTAATTAAAAATTATTATGACAAATAAAAACAGTTCTTTCAGTCACATTATCAAATAGGAAATGAAAAGCAGGAAGTTGATACTGAAAGAGTATTTGGAATCCTCATGTGAACTCCAAATGATATGTGTCTTTTTTCTACTCACGCATTTTTTCCCACACAAAGAAACACAGGGCAGGGGAGCAGGTTATTGTAGATATAGGGGAGCAGGTTATTGTAGATATTTGAACTCTGGAGGAGACTCATTGGTTTCTGTGTGGTCAGCATTTACATCTGCCTCACAGAGTCTTGAGTATATCAGAAGAGTTCTGATTTTCCTCTTTCTTTTTTTTTAAAAATATATTTATTTTATTCACTTTAGTTGTTGATGGACCTTTATTTTTTATTTATATGTGTTGCTGAGAATCGAACCCAGTGCCTCACACATTTGAGGCAAGCGCTCTACCACTGAGCCACAACTCCAGCCCTCCTGTTTCTTTTTTAAACCTATCTGTGTGGTCTGCTCGGATGGCAAGTATTATTACTCTTTTAATGTTGGCTTTCTACAATCCTGAGTTTGGGCCTAATTCTGTTTTTAGGATGAAAAACTGTTAAAGACTGAACGGAAAGGGTGTGAAGAGCTCAGACTCTTCTATGTGATCTAAAGTCCAAGTCCCTTTTGTTTGATTAAGACCTGACTTTATTTAAGGTCATCTGGCTCACTTTCTGAGTTTACTTGAACTTTGTTGTTTGCTTTAATATTTTAAATGTATTATTAAAAATAATATATGTAATTATAATGAAATTAAATAAAAATTCAAATAATGAAAATAATACAGAGTGTGGAAGATAAAAATCTTTCTCTTCTTCCTTTCATTGCCAACCCATTCTGCAGAGATAACCACTGTTTAGAATATATTCTTGTGGGCTGGGGTTGTGACTCAGCAGTAGAGCGCTCGCCTCGCACGTGCAAGACTCTGGGTTCGATCCTCAGAACCACATACAAAAATAAACAAGTGAAATAAAGGTGTTGTGTTCAACTACAACTAAAAAAATAACTTTAAAAAAAAGAATATATTCTTGTAGATTTTCTTCTGTATAGAAACAACTGTGAGTGTGTGTGTGATGTATGTGTAAACAGGACCATGCTAATTATATTTTGTAACTTGCTTTTTCCCCACCCAATATGCCTGACATTTTCCATGAATACAATACAGATAGAGCTAGCTTATTCTTATTAATAATTTCAAATAAATCCTTTTTATGAATATGATACATTTAACTACCACTTCTGAATGTTTTTTCTTTTGTCTTCTTTCTTTCTTTCTTTTTATTCTTGTAGCCTGACTTCTGGTACTATTTTTTGAGGAAATCCTTTTGGAATCTTTTCAACTATCTGAAACATTAAGTACCATAAATTATGAAATGTTATTTGGTAAAATATATGGTAGTTTTAAGGAGTTAATAAAATTATAAAAATAATAGAAACAATAAGAAAGAATATATGAAATACAAAGAATAAAAATATAACAACAATAAAAATAATTATAAATTCACATTTTTTTCCTGAGTATTTATGTAGACTTCCATAAGAAATGCCATTGCAAATTTAAAAATTTCTTTAAAATAGTAACTTTTGGTGATTGATTGTCTTGGATTGGTATTAGTTAGACGGTGAATTGTTTTTTGTTTTCTGCCTGTGGTTTTATTTACAGCTGCCCAGGAAGTGACACCTCCTGTGGACAAAGAAACTGAATCATTGCCTCAAGGACAGGAAGAAATATTTACTCCATCAGACATTAAGCTGTTCCGTGGAGCCTTAACAGTAAGTTGAGTGCTGTTCAGGCCTGTTTACCAGCTGTCTACTTCCACCTCCAGTCTCCAGGGAGAGAGAGAAGGGAGGGATGGATCCTGATAGGTAGCATTTGTAAATATTCCCACCATGGCTGATTTCAAATGATCAACATGACATCGACCAGGTTGCAGATTTCCTGAAAATTTGACAATTAGCTCTCAGTAGTTGGCCTGAGCTACCACAGCACTCCCTTGGGTTGCTTTAAAATGGTGCCTCTGTTCTTATCTGTAGGATAAGATCAGTCTGGCTTCATGGGTATACAAGCCATAGGGTTTCACAGGACCCTCTTCCTTGGTTTAAATAGTCTTCTGTCACTATTGTGACATTATTAATAATGTATGAACAAAGGACTCTACAAATTATGAAGCTGTCCACCCCAGAAGGTTAAGAACTGGGTTCCTGGTTTCTGTAGTACTCAACAGTCGAAGACTGTGTAGAGCAACCTTGGGAGAATCTTCAATGTTGCTCACAATGTGACAGTGAACCTTGGGAATGCTGAGTCTTTCCTAAGTTCCTTTCTTTCCAACATGCTCCGGTAGTTCTACTTTATCAATATCTGTCAAAATTAGTGAAATGATCTTGGCCTTGTAAATTTTTTTTTCATTTTTTTCAATTGTGGTAAAATATAACCATAAATTTTACCATTAAACATTAATTATCATAAGATACACATTACATAAAACTTACCACCTTAACTGCTTTTAAATATACAGCTGTGTTAAGTGCTTTGTGTCACTACCATTCATTTCCAGAACTTTTTCAATCCTAACTGAAACTTTGGATCCATTAAATAGTAATTTCACATTTCATTCTTCTCCTGTCCCATGAAACCACTGTTCTACTTTGTGTCTATGAATTTGATTATTCTAGATACCTCATATAAAAAGATTTTTTCCCCTTTGCATACTGGGGATTAAGTCCAGAGGCCTTATGCATGGTAAGCATGTTGTCTATCACTGAGCTATACCCCAGCCCCAACATATACTCTTTTTTGATTGGCTTCAAGTTTCATCCACATTGTAGTATATCTAGGAATTAATGAATGTGTTATGCTTTGTTCATCCACCAGTGGGATCTTGGATAACTTCTACCTTTTGGCAACTATGAATAATGCTGCTATGATCATTGGTATAAAAATATCTCTTTTAATTATTTTGGTAATTCACATAGGTGAAAATGCTGGATCATATAGTAATTCTATCATCCATTTTTTAAGGACCTGCCATACAGTTTTCCACAGTGGAAGTACCATTTTATATTTCCACCAGCCATGCATAAGTGTTCTAATTTCTCCACATCTTCATCAACACTTGTTATTTTCTCTTTCTTTCTTTCACAATAGTTCTCCTCATAAATGTGAGTCTCAATGTGGCTTTGATTTGTATTTCCTTAACAAGTAATGATGTTGAGCTAATTTGCATATGCTTATTGGCCATATGTATACCTTTTTTGTCTATTTGGATTTTCTACCCATTTCCTAATTGGATCATTTGTGGGAGTTTTATTTTTTATTCTTAAAATTTCCTTTCATGGGGGGCTGTATGTATAGCTCAGTGGTAGAGTGCTTGCCCTGGGTTCAATCCCTAGTCCTGAAAAAAAATTTTTTATGGCTTCTTTACTACTTTCATGATCTTGTATTTTGATAGGTACAACATTAAAATTTAGAAATATATTCAATCTTACAGAAATGTAGCAAGAATGTAAATAACCCAGAGAATACTTGTATGCTGCTTGCTTTATCATTTTTGTGTTCTCTCTCCATGCTTACATAATTTTTTCTGAGCTTTTTGAAAGCAAGCTGTATATATCAAGACCCTTGATCCCTAATTGCTTCAGTATGTAATGCCTAAGAATAAGAATATTCTTTTGTAGAACTATAGTACAGTTATCAGTGCCAAAATGTTAAATTAATACAATATTGTTGTCACATTGATGGTTCATATTTCAATTTTGGCTGTTGACCCAATAGTGTCCTTGATAGTTTTTTACTCTGCCAGTGCAAAATTAAATCTAGGGGACTTGCAGAGGAACCTGTTTTTTGAAACTGTCACTGGAGTGCAGTGAAGGAAATTGGGCAGCCCAGAAATCTAGGCATGAAGACTGATCCTGTGAGAGAAAGGGGTTCATCATGGTGGATGACCTAAAGTGATTCATGTAGAGGAACTTGCCCAGTATCAAAAGATGTTTTGGGTACATAATAGTGACTTTTTTAAAAAAAATAATGTTTTGTTTCTTTGCATTGAGTGGGAGAAAGACAAAAATGTCTTAGAAAAAAATAATAAAATCAGTACAATCACTACCTTTCCTTTGGATATATTATGTTGCAGTACAGATGAGTATTGCTAATTGACTTGATTATTCTCACAGGGTGCTGGTCTTTAATGAAAAGGAAAATCATAGCTTTGGGCTGGGGATGTGGCTCAAGCGGTAGCACGCTCGCCTGGCATGCGTGCGGCGCTGGGTTTGATCCTTAGCACCACATACAAAAAAAAGATGTTGTGTCTGCCGAAAACTAAAAAATAAATATAAAATTCTCTCTCTCTTTAAAAAAGAATCATACCTTATAGTTTTTCATCCTATTCTGTTTTCTGTAACCAGTGTTTTAATGTTTGTGTGTTTCTTATAAAATTTAAATGTGACTTGTTATTGAATTGTTTCTAGTATCAATATATATATGCATGATATAAAAATTTCAATCTAAGATCATATAAATATAATACAGTATTGTATTTAGTTGTCATGTCCCTGTACTTTCCTTTAATCTTGAACATCTCCACAACTTTCCTTTCTCTTTTATGACATGGAGACTTTTGAACTATGTAGTCATCCCTCCCACCTTTTATAAAAATTAATAGAGTTTTTCTATTTTTGGTGCATGTGGTGTTTCCTCTTGATTAGATTCAAGTTATATATTCTGGTCACAACATCATATAAGTGATATGGTGTCTTTCTCAGGGCATCCTATCTAGAGGTACATGATATTCATCCTGCCCTCCATCGGTGATGCTGATTTTGATTACTTGGTCAAGATGTCTGATTTCTATAGTATGTAGTTTACTTTTTGTATAGTTGTCCCTCATTATCCATGGGGAATTTGTTCCCAAACTCCCCAAAGATACCCAAATCTGTGGATGCTCAATTCCCTTATATAAAATGGCTTAGTATTTGCATATAACCTATGCATATCCTCCCCTGTACTTTATATCATCTAGATTACTTGCAATAACTTATATAATATAAATGCTGTATAAATAGGTTTTTGTTTTTGCCAACACTGGGGATTGAAGCCAGGGGCACTCTACTACTGAGGGTCTCAAACATTCAGTGGCCTATGGCTGCAAAGGCTGGGCAAAGACAACCTATAATCTTCACAGGCAGACAGAGCTTGACCCAGAGCCTGGCTGGAGGTCTGAGGTCCTGCTCTGAACCACCATGTTGCAGGTGGGGGTAGTTAAGCATTTGAAGGAATCTTCTGTGTTGGGAGGGCACTTTGAAAGTGATTCATTTTTTATTTGTTAATCTAGGTTCCCTCTCTCCTCTCCCAAATGGGACAAAATTGCAATTATTCTAAAACCCTAAACTGACTTCTTTTTTCTAGGAAAACAACCCTTGATTCAATGAATTCTTATCCTAGAAAAGCAGTTAGACATCTAACTGGAAGAGGAATTGAGGAAGAGTGGCTCCCTTTTATTTTTTTTATACCTTTATTTTGTTTGTTTCTATTTTTATGTGGTTCCGGGAATTGAACCCAGTGCCTCATGCATGCTAGGCAAGTGTTCTACCACTGAGCCACAACCACAGCACCCACCTCTAATCAAATTAGACCAACACTTATCAAGTGCCTACCATAGCTTTGAGCAGGGAATTGCAGACCACCCTCACCACCCTACATACATATAGAAGTTTTTTAAAAATGTAATTTCCCAGCACTGACATTTTAGGATTCCCTAATTCTAAGATAAATTGCCTGCTAAACTTAATTCCCCTCACCTACTTTTTCAACCAGTGTTGTACACGAAGGCTTCACATGCATGTAGGTGATACACAGATGTGCACACACACAGGATTTTACTCTTTACCTTTTAGAATTCATTGTTCTCTAAAGGGGTATGGCTTGGCATTGGTCTCTGAAGCAGATGTGGGATGATTCTGGTCATGGCCACATGAGGGTGGGGTCGTTGTGGTGGTATTGGGAGTGCATAGGGCTGAGTGGGTGGGGCAGCACCTCACATTACATATATTGTCAGACTCTCAGAGCAGGAATGTGTCTTAAAAGTTATGTAGGAAATCCTGCCTTTTTCCATGGAAAATCATTTCATGTTTCATATGCACCTGAAGGTTATCTTGTTAAAAGAACACTGCTAAAAATTAAATTTAAGAGGAAAAAGGCCTTTGCATTTCAAGCTACGTCCCCTAATTTGTTTTAAAACTAAGTCTTGGGGCTGGGGCTGCGGCTCAGTGTCAAAGCACTTGCCTAGTATGTGTGAGGCACTGGGTTTGATCCTCAGCACCACATAAAAATAAATTAATAAATAAAGTAAAGGCCCATCAACAATTAAAAAAAAAACCTAAGTCTTTTTGATTGTGAGATTTTCTGAAAGAGAGGCATGCCTTTCTATTGAGATGTGACAACTGCTTCTTTCTGAGAGGTTACTAGACTCCTCTTGAAAACAGTCGAAAGAAGGCTGAATGTGGCCAGATGTTGGTCATTGACTCACTCTTTGACACAAAGATGTGGGTGGTGTTAACAGAGGATGTGATATTCTCAGGCAAAGAAGTAGATAGACATAAAGATTTGACCTAGTCCCTCTTCTGCCTGAAGAGACAAATCAAGGAAAGCCCAGTCTGGAGCTGCTGGACAGAGCCAGCCACTGCTTCTGCCATTCCCTTAATCCCAGAAGATTTGCTCAGTTTCTGGACAAAACCAGAAAGCAGCCTGGCCTGGCTTTGGATGCCACCAAGAAGAAATCCAGGATACTTCAGGCAGGAAAATGTGGGGTGTGAAGAGAAAGGCAGGAAGTCTTTTGAAAAGTGAAACTGGAACTCCTTTGTATTTGATCCCCCAAAGACGGGAAATTCCAGTATTGTGCAGCCCTGGGACTGAGGTCCAGCAGCATGGGTCTGGCTTAAACAAAAGTCACTTCCCTGTGGCTTTCAGCAGGGATGCATATCTTTGACCTAGGGTGACTTGCTGGTTGTCACCCCTGTGATGGGCAGCACCAGTAAGTCCTGTTGCTGCCCATTACAGGGTCACTCCTTTCCCAACACCTTGGTGAAGTCCTCTTTGGAGGTTTCTCCTGGAGACTGAGGATGGGGGTAGGTAGTGGGTGAGGAGGAGGATGCAGAAAAGATGGGCCCTCCAGTTTGTTTTAAGTTTGTATTTTACATATGAAACATTAAGCCAGGCATGGTGACACTTACCTGTAATCCCAGCTACTTGAGAGGTTGAGGCTGGAGGATTGCGAGTTCTAGGCCAGCCTAGGCAATTTAGTGAGACCCTGTTTCAAAATTTTAAAAAATTGTAAAAGGACTGTGGATGTAGCTCAGTGGCAGAGCACTCTGGGTTCAATGCCTAGTGCTGGCCCGAACAAAACAAAACAGTATCAGTGTAGATCCAAAGTAAAACCTGTAGAGCACACTCAGAAGTCTACACTGCTTCCCTGCCTCTCTTCCCTTTCCATTCAATTACCATTTTTATTAATATTTACTTGTTTATTCGTCCTATTATTACTTTTGGGGGGAAATACCCTGTGTCTTCTCTAAATTAAAGAAGAGATAGTATACTAAAATATGATTCTTCACTTCCTTCATGTGACGATGTCTTCAGCATCATCCTGTGTGAACTTCCTACATTTCATACATCTCTTGTTTCCTCAATAGGAGGGATTGTGGCAAAATGAGCACTCCATGAATCATGGTAGGTGTAATGTACTTATGTATTTTCTACAACTTGGATCAGTATGGCAGGAGTAGATATATTTGATGTATACCAAATAGTTGAAGATAACTTAGTGGTGAATTCATTTCCTATTGCAATTTGAGGCATGCCACAGTGTATGGTTTGTACCAAGTTTTTTTGTGGGGGATGGAGATGACAGGGTGGTTCCTGCTGAAAGCCTAGCATAGCAGATGCTACAGAATTCTGGCAGCTACTGTCCTTTCCTCCCAGCCTTCAGAATTAGGTCACTTTCTGTAGGGAGGGAAGGAACCCCTGGTGGGGCTGAGGCCTGCAGCCCAGCAGCAACAGAGCATATGCAGTCTGAGGAAATGTGGTTTACAGAGCGGCTCTAGATGCTTCTTCTATTTTTCAGAGGCACAGAAACAAGAGGGAAGGACAATAGTAATGGTGTGTTTGAGTGCCCTGAATTTCTGCCCAGAAACCATGACCTCAGGAAAATATTCCAGAATCTGCAAGTGGCCTGAAATCTGTTGTATTAGTTGTTTTTTCTTACTATAATGAAATATCTGACACATGCTATCTATAAAAATGAAGATATTTATTTATTTCTTAGTTTTGGATGTTCCAGGGCATGGCACTGACTCAGTTCTTGCCTAAGTCACATCATGGCAGACAGCAAGTGATTACATCTTGAACCAGGAACAGAGGGAGGACAGGGTAGGACTAAACTTGGGTTTTCATAACAATTGAACTGCCTTCTAAGGGCCATGCTCCCATTAGGACCCAAGGACCTCCCATCAGGCCCCACCTTCTGAAAGTTCCACAGCGCTTCCCATTCCAACTAGAAAGTGCTTCCCATTCCAACTCTTTAGTTGGAATGGGAAGCCTTCACTCATAGTGGAGCCTTGGGGGACTTGAGCCATATTCAAACATAGCATCTGTGATATGTAAAGTTTATCAGAGTCTATTCCTCATTTTTTTCCCCAGGAAATTTAGCCTTTAGAATTCATGACATGCCACCTTTTGGCTAACCTGATATGATGTTGACAGTGCTGGTGGGAGTTACTCTTGCACTTGGCATAGGCCAAGCATTGTCCTAAGAGTCTTTCCAGGGAGCATCTCATTTAATCTTTCCATAGCTTGGAGATAGATACTAATGTTTTCCCACTTAATACCCATTTAAAACTGAGACCCATGAAGCCTATCCCTTTGCTAACTGTCCCACTGCTAAAAAGGAGTGACTCGGGGATTCGACCCCAGCAGTGTGAGAGCAGAGTTCTCCCTCCAAGAGCTGGCTCTGCATCCGGACACTGTATGAGCTTAGACAGCCAAGTCATTTTTCTGAAGAACAAGGCCCATTTTTTTCAGTTTTATAACTCTGCAGTTCCAAGGTTTATATGTGCCTTCTCCTGGAGTGTTATCTTCTCCCAGAGTGAGGAAGATGTACAGGTGTACAGGGGCACTGCACCTTGGGTCCTTTTGGTGTGTTCTCTGGTCTTTGGAATACTGGACTCATACAGCTTGAGCTGAGCTCCAAAGACTGACCTTTAGCTGATTTACCAGCTGTTCCCCAGAGATGAGGATAGAGCTTGGTGGTTCTACCACAAACTTGCTGAGAGAGGGAGAAGAAAACAGGTGCATGTTACATTTTCCTATAAATTACCTATCATGAACTTCCACCCCATGATAGATTATTACCCAGAGGAAACGGAGCTTGCAGAAACCCTTCAAGGCATTGTGAGCTTCAGCCAGTGACAAAGGCACCAGTTGATTCCATTGCTGTGGACCTTCCCCTCGTTCCCTTTTTTCTTCTTGATGTCCACCAGGCTTCTCTATACCCAGAGACAGACATATGCTGACAACCCAGCTGTGCTTTCTACCAGGAACCCTTGAGCCGATCCACATGTTCTTAATTCCCCAATTCATCCTCTGCCAGCAGCGCAGTTTTCAACCCAAACAGAGCAAATAGCAATATGAGGACATTTGTCTTTCCTATCAGCAAGGGCATGCAGTCCAAATTTATATCTTGGGAGTTTCTTGAAACTAAAACAATTCTCCAGAATTGAATGCTATGTCAGAAATTTATTAGCAAGGAAATCTAAATGCTTAGAGGAAGATATTTGAGGAGTCTGGGTACTTTTCTTTCTAGGCAATGAAGCCACAAATGGTGCACTAATTCCTGTGTCCATGGAGACGGTAGGAGCACCTGCTAACACCCTGGGTTCTGAAATCTGGACAAAGGTCTGGAGAGTTTATTCAGGGCTCTCACCTGAGCTGAGAGGGCTCAGAGGTGTTTTTGCCTTGTTTCTTCCTTCCTCTTTGATCTTCCTATCTATTCCTGTGACCTTTGCCTGTGAAGGCCTTGACATTGCTTTGCACTTTGAGGAATGTATACTCTTTGGGTTATTTCCAGAGGGAGGACATTTCTTTTTTCTCTTTTTTTGAAATCAAGTGAAGCCACTTTTTTTCTGGTTGGATCAAAAATATACCAGGTTTTCAAATCATTTTAGTTCCACAGAGTTTAATCTGTAATTGCAAAATGTTTACATTAGCCTTCAAAAATAATTGCACGAATTTTAAAATTCCTACTTGACTTATATTGAGAAATAAAGTTAAAAAAGAGATTCCTCAACTTTCAGAGGTATCAATCACTCCAGAAGCTGACCATTCAAAAAATATATATACATCACTTGATATTTTTCTTGCCTTGTTAAATCCTTGCTTATTCTTTCTTCACATTTCTAATCTGAAAAGGAAGATTTTTTATTTTATATATATATATATCTCCATCTCCTGGGTTTGCCAGTGTTAAAATACATGTTTTGTTTTTTAACCCTGGAAATTGAGATTCTAGTGGGAATCTTGAGTTTTAGTTAAGACCTGGCATTTAACTGTAGAATTAATTGGTTAATTTCAAACTAGGGTCAGGACCTTGAGAAAGCTCAGCTTCTGGTACTAGAAGTGGGATCCTGAAAGAAAGGAGGTGGCTGATCTTTAATGCAAATGACAGTACCCTTTATCCTGGGCTCTGGGACTTTAAAAGAACATTTGAAATTGTATTCAAATCATAACTCAGCAGCAAAATTAAGTGCAGAGTGGTCAGAATCTCTGGTCTTTCTGTGTGTAACTTTAGTAATTATCTGGCATATTCCATACTACAAGTTTTTTGTTGTTGTTTCTGCTGTTGTTGTTTGTTTGTTTTTTGCAGTGCTGGGGATTAGTGCTGACTCGACGGAGCTACATCCCCAGCCCCATTTTACATACTTTTTTTTTTTTTTGAAAAATTTTTTTTTGTGTGTGTGTGTGCTGGGGACTGAACCTAGGGCCTTGTGTATGCTAAACAAGTCCTTTACCACTGAGATACACCACCAGCCTAAGGAGTTTAGACTAAAGTGTAAAAAAATGGTTTTAAAAAAACTGGCATTAAGAGATACATCCTGCTTTTCCTCATATGGATCTGCTGAAGTAGCTCATTAGAAATATTAAGCCTCCTAACATGATGGTCCCAACTAAGGGGTTCTATCTCTTCTTCCTTAAGGAGACAATTATGTACAGGATGGATCGGAAACACAGAGGCCACTGTATCATTATCAACAATCACAGCTTTACCTCCCTGAAAGATAGACCAGGAACCCATAGAGATGCTGGTAAGCATGGAATAGTGTATCAAATGCTAGTTGGGAATCTTAAAATTCTTTTTCATTTTCATATTTTCTTTCATTAAACTTTGTCTTCCACAGAAATTTAAAGATGATATCTAAATGTTTCTGAAGCTCTTGTGCATCCCAAGTAGCAGGAGTACCTGACTATTTGTAGTTTGGGGGAGGGCCAGGTGCACCCAAAAATCTGGGGTTTGAGCTCTGGCTCACCTCGCATTAGGTTTGTGACCCTGGAAGAGTCATAGGGCCTTAGCCTCAGCTTCTAGACTGTGAAATTGAATAAAACACTGGTCACTGCTGACCCTCAGGACTATTGTGACACTGTGGGTCCTTTGAGAAGGCAAGGTAATTTTAAGATGTTGTTGTTACAAAAGTTAAAAAAAAAAATCAGGGCTTTAGACTTTTTGATGTATGTGCTTTTATTTTATTTTTTAATTTTCAGGCTGGGGTTTCAACTCAGGGCCTTGTGTATGCTAGGCAGAGCTATGTGATTTTTAAAAACTATTATTATTGTTTCACTCTATTTCATTTTGCTTTACTTCATTTCAGTATTTCCTCTTTCTCTCCTTTTTTTTTTCTTTTTCTTTTTCTTTTTGGTCCCAGAGTGTCTAAAGCTTGTGTTTGAGTGGCTTGGGTTCACAGCACACAAATATGATGATGTGACTAAAGGAGTCATGGACAAGATTCTGCAGGAGTATAAGAGTCATCCAGGCCATGCTGATGGGGACTGCTTTGTGTTCTGCATTCTGACCCATGGGGAATTTGGAGCAGTCTACTCTTCAGATGGAGTCCTAATTCCTATTCGGAGTATCATGCATCACTTCACAGCCCAGCAGTGCCCTGGGCTGGCTCACAAACCAAAACTCTTTTTCATTCAGGCCTGTCAAGGGCCAGAGGTACAAACTTCTGTGTTAACTGAAGCAGATGCTCAGAATTCTAAGCATCTTTCCCTTATGGATAGTGTTCCCACTGAGGCTGACTTCTTGCTTGGTCTGGCCACTGTCCCAGGCTATATGTCCTTTCGGCATATAAGAGATGGCAGCTGGTATATTCAGTCTCTGTGTAATCATCTGAAGAAGTTGGTACCAAGGTGAGTGTTCTGTATCTACCTCCCTGTTTATCTATTATCCATTTACCCACTCACTCATCATTCATCTTTCTACCTGTTTATGTACCTATCCGACCACCATCTACTCACCCATCTATTCATGCATCCATCCATGTATCCATGCATCCATCCACCCATCTAACAAACTTGTATTGAGCATCAGCACAGACCTGGAAAGGAGAGGAAGATACAGAATTAAAAAAAAAAAAAAAGACATAATCCCTATATTCAATTTGCTTCCAAGCTAATGGGATAGACAAACAGGTAGGGAAGAGCATCCCAGTGATCAGTACACTTTGTGAAGCATAGGTGTTATAAAATCATGTAAGACAAGTACTTCACTCAGATTTGGAGGATTAGAGGAGGCTTCTGGAGATGACAAATAGATGCTATGCAAAGGATCTGGGTGAAGGATGTGCTGGACAAAGGCAACAGCACCAACAAAGATATGGGGACTTTTAATTTGTCCCTTCATTTATTAGTTTACTAGTCGCTCATATTTACTGAGTGCCTTTGTGCTGTCTTTGGCCTTCTATTTGCCACTGCTCTGACAACTTCCCTTCTGTCTCTGCCATAATGCTTCTTATCTGCACCCTGGAAATGGGCCTTCACCAGGTTCTTTTCTGAACCTCTTTTCTCTCTCTCTCCCCTTCCCTCCCTCCCTTCTTCTTCTCTCTTCTCTCTTCTCTCTTCTCCACTGGCAGCTTTAGCAGTACCCAAGAGACCACTGGTGCCTCCTGAAAATGTCTCCCAAACTGTATCTGTGGCCCACTCATTTCTGAATTCTTGCAGTGCAGAGACCCTGTTTAATTCAATTTTGTATCTTCAGAACTTGATATAGTATCATATTGATGAGGTTGATAAGTATTTGCTGGGCTGATGAATGACTCATTGCCTGAGTCACCTTCATTCACAACCTGCCACACATCCCACCCCTGTATTGCCCTTGGATCTCACATTCAGCTTGCATCTTTCGGAATTCATCTTCCTAGCCCTTCTCCAGGAGCTCCTGCTCTTGAATCCCCATTTCTAGGAATGGCCCATGCTCTACTGGGAATTCCAAATTGGTGCCTTGAGTCAACTCTGCTCTTCTTCTTTTTTTTTTTTTAAACCAACTCTTCCATCCCTACCATAGTCATCAAATGCCAATGGCTATAGCTTTAGGAACAAAACAATATTTATTGATGGCCTACTATGTGCCTCCTGTACTGCATACTGAGTTAGGGGGTGAGGGTGCAGTTGTGAACAAAAGAGACAAAAATCTCTGCTCCATGGAACATACAGTCTGGTGAGGGAAAGACAGGAAATAAAAATATAAGCAAGTGAATATTTAAATTAATAATTTAAATTTCAGGAAGGGATAACTTCTATGAACTAAGGAAAACAGGATAATGAAATGAAGAATGGTAGGTTGGGGGAATGTGGCTTAGTGGCAGGGGACTTGTCTGGCATGCATGATCCCTTAAAAAAAAAAAAAAAAACAAACATTGAGAATGGGGCCAGAGCTACTTGAAAGGCTTCTTGGCTGAAGGTAATAGTTCAGGTGAGCTAATGATGAGAAAGATTAACTCAGAAAAAGATTTGAGGACAGAGAATAGTTGGTAGCAAGAAGGATATAGGGACTGAAAACCAATCGGGGCCCACATCCTCCACCTGAAAAATAGTGATGAAGATGAGTAAGAGGAGGAAGGGGATGGTAGTATGAAGATAGGAAGAGGATAGTAGTATGATGACACTAAAGATGATAGTAGAATAGTGTAATTGGCTTTCTTAGTGCTTAGTTTGAATTACATCATTTCATTCTCATGGCAATCTCTAAGATGGGGACTATCATGTCTCCCATTTTAGGGCTGGGAGAACTGAAGTACAGAGAAGTAAATAACCTGCCTAAGACCACACAGTGAGTGAGTGATGAATCCACAATTCAAAATTGAGTGCTGTCTCCTATATTTGCTTCCAGTGATATGTAGATGCCCACCACCAGAAGATTCTGGTAAATACTATAGGTCCTGCAAACCCAGGCTCAACTGCTGCCTCCTCCATGGAGCCTTTGCTCTTCCTCTTGGCCAGAAGTATTTTCTCCTCTCAACATGCAGTGGAACTTTGACCTCCTTGTCATATGGTGTTGATCACATTCTGTCTTGTATTTTGAATAGCATATATAAATTGTCCTTCAAAAAATTTTCATGTCTGAATCCTGTTGAAGTTCAGGAGCTGTGCCATGTTTATCCTTTTAACCCTCTCTAAAGATAGACTAGAGAGGGCATTATTAATATAATATGTATCCGTGACACAGTCACCTACTTGACCTAAGAGGCATCTTTCTAAGACCTGGTGTGTGGTTTCTTCTTGCAGACAGGAAGACATCTTATCCATTCTCACTGCAGTCAACAATGATGTGAGTCAACAGGTGAACAGCGACGGAACACTGAGACAGATGCCCCAGCCTGCTTTCACACTAAGGAGAAAACTCGTGTTCCCTGTGCCACAGAATGCACTTTTATTATTGTAGAGCGTTTTCACTGGCTCCTAGATTTGAAAGGAAACTTTGATTATGTCCTCCGGCCTCCCTCCCAGCATGGGAATTGGTGATAGGTGGTGAGTTGGTCTCCACCTGTCATTCTAGCAATGGAAATACCTTGTTTTATGATAGTCAATTCTACTTTTTTTTTCTTTTGACAAGTCTACATATTAGAAAACTTCATTGATTAAAGACTTGGGTTATAGCCTTGGTTTTGGGTAGGTACCCTGAAGAACAAACAACTGACCTTGGTTTGTGCGTCTGTGAAATGCAAGGTGGGAACAGATGTATTTTTCAGGTTCCTTCAGTTCTAAGAACCACTGGCTTAGACTGAGCTTGGCTTTCCTCTCTAGATGTATACCCCTTGGTTATAATTCTTTGTCCCCTCTGCATGGCCCTGGACATGGGATGATGGCATCATGATGCACACTCCATCTGCTGTCCCCCTTCCTAAACTTCTCTTCCTGCACATGTAGTGAGGGGAATCTGGTCTGTGCCACAGCCAATCTCCTGCTTTAGGGTAGGGAAGGTACTCATGTTTTTCTTGGGCTGGGCAGAGGTGTGGTTCTAGGAAGAAGACAGCTCACTGAGAAGACAGACATATTCAGCTGCTCCAGAAACAGAAACTTCATAGCCTGATGTCACACTCTCTCTTGTTCAAAACTTTTCAGGTGCTGGTGGCAGAACACCCAGCTCAAACTGACTAAAACAAAGCAGGGAATTTATTGCCACCCTTTTTTCCTTGGAAATCGATGAGTCAGTAGCACTTACTTCAGGCAACACTTGAATCAGGACTCAATCTACAAGGCAGCACCTGTCTCTTCACTGGATCTTCTCAGGTTGCCAACTGCACTGTGTGGACTGCAGTCAACAGCCCTACCTTGTCACTAGTACACAGTGACTCCTCTGGTCCAAATGTGGAGGAAAGAGGCCACCTCAAAGATGGGTGCTGTTCATAGGGATCGTTGGACTTTCCCTGACCAGAGAGATGTCTGGCAGTGTTTGTATAGAAGCCATGATAATTTTTACATGAAGGTTTTGAACATGTCCTTGAACATTTTTTCTCAATTCCAAGAGGATTTTTTTTTTCTTTTTAATGTCTAGAAACATATTTTGAATCCTTGAAGTTTTGACCTAAGAAGAAGATGGAAAATCTTGTGATCAAAGCCTCATTTATAGATGAAGATGCTGAGGCAACTAGCTCACTGTCCTTCAGCAGGTTATTGCTTACAGGATTCCATTTCCCACTCTAGTGGACTGGAATATCATGGGGCATGACAAGGCATTAGGTTTCTTTGAATATGTAGATGCTCATAAAAGATACCAAGGAATGAAGAAAAATGACTCTCATAGGTGCTTGACTTTAGAATTTATATGAAAATCAGATTCATAGTGAATTTGCTGTAAGAAGTATTCCCACACACCCTGTTTTAATGTAACTGACCATTGCAGGGACTTGAATGTGGCTTGATTAAGGAAATAAGTCCAATATATGTCAGAATGTTCTTTCAAAACCTTCATTCAAACAGAGCAAAGCTAAAAGCTGGTCATCATAGTATTTATCCAGTTGGATACGCATAGCTGTTGGCTATTTAACAGTTTTCTGCAATGAAGGTTGGTGTAGTATAAAGAAAAGACCAGAGGATCTGTAGATTG
Source organism: Marmota flaviventris (assembly GCF_047511675.1). Lineage (NCBI taxonomy): Eukaryota > Metazoa > Chordata > Mammalia > Rodentia > Sciuridae > Marmota > Marmota flaviventris. The sequence continues at coordinate 33,882,560 of NC_092508.1, read as the reverse complement.
AGGCCTCAGATTTCCATTTCACCCTGCAAAACTCCCATGCTCTGAAATAGTCACTGATTCAAGCTTTTTTTTTTTTTTTTTGAACCTTCTCTGGAGTAGAAAAATACTAGCTATTGGGAAGATAAAGGAGAATGTATATCTATATACACACTTAAATCTAATTGTGACATGTACATGCAAGACCTGTAGGTAGTGGAGTCCTCTGGTAGTGTTCTAAGTGGAGATATAGGACTTGAGTTCTTTTGATCCTTATTCCAGTTGACTTCATTAGCAGCAACACTAGCAATAGGCCCTGACATCCTCTGAGGAGCCAGGTCTCCCTTCATTGGATCATGATGTCCCCTGCAGCAGAAGGCCAACTTGGTGGAGTCCAGTTTTTTTTAATGTTAATAAAATCTTCAGCAGCAATTGAGGGCTGATGTTTAAGTCTAGGGCCTGAGGTTTATTTCACATTTTGATATGTTGGAACCTAGTGCATACACATGTTTAAATTCTAATCAGCAAAGTTTCCATGAATTTTGTAGAGGCTTCCACCAAGCACTTTAGGAGTTCCTGGATTGAGTCATGAATATATACAGACCACAGGGATGCAATCATCCTTGACTCATTTCTCCTGATCAGGGCCTGTGCACACATGTTAGAGAGCAACCTCAAAGATGGTGCAAAACATATTTGTCTGTGTTTAAGAGTGTGTACACATCTGTGTGAATTTAAAGTCCAGGAATAACAGGTTTTTTTAGTGACAGCTATTTGAGAGTGGCTACAGTCAGTGTTGGCTTAGATATTTATGAAAGAAATGGGAAAATTGAGTGAAGGTCTTACATATTTTGTACAGTTGTGCTCAACCTACAAGAGTTTTAATTATTATTATTATTTTTTTCCCTTTCTGTTCTCTCTCTCATTCTTTCACAAAAGTTTGGGTACTGTCACACAAAATGAAAAGACATGAAAACTGTCAACAAGATATTATGCAATGTTATAGTTATTTAATACTAATTCTACTGATTTAATACTAATTAAATTCTAATTAAATTATACTATTTAATACTAATTCTACTAATAACTGATTATTATTATTATTATTATTATTATTATTATTATTATTAGAGTTACTGGTAGCACATCCTACTGGCCTCACTTCAGGGGGCCAACGGGGGTGGGTGGGTTTGATATCATGCAGATTACATTTAACAAACACTGTATTTCACTAGTGCTTAGGCAATGTTACACAATTGAACAAATGGTGTATTATGAGTACTGACCAATTAATACAGGCAGTAACAGGTGTAACACAATGGTTCATGTTGCTGATTTGCAGCTCTTTTTTCATGATTAAGTCTCAATGGAGGTAAACCATCTTCAAAGTTTACCTCATTTCATGGGCAATTTTTGTGCCATACATTCACTCAGTTAACGTTCTAAGCCATCTAGGCAAATTGTTCTTAACCTAGAATTCTTAGGCCCTTGGAATGTTTGTAAATTTATTCTTAGGGTCTCTGAGCTCTCCTTTTTCTCTTTCAGATGCTTCTCCTTTTTCTCTTTCAGATGCTTTAATTATTTTTCCAATAATCTTTAAAAATTAATAGATAGGTATCTTGGCTTTTCTGACTGTTTCAGATTTGAGTACTGACATATAATTTTTGTGCGGACATTCTGGTATCCACAGAAAATAATAAAATTTACTTTGAACTGTTAATGTAGATAGATGGGCATCAAATTATTGTCAGAAGCCAGTGGTTAATCCATTTGGCACCTGCTCCAATCCATCCTCTCTTTCCGTGATCAACTTCTACTTTATAGTTCTTCATCTCTGCTTAAGTCTTCCAGCAAGGGAACTCATATCACAAGTGGGGTCATGGAGCTGGGAGTTTGGAAGGACCCCAGTGACCTCATGATTCAGGTCTCAGAGTGTTAAACAGTTTGCCAAAGTATCATAACCATTAGTGGAGGATTTGCTCTGTTGTATATCTCTGGATTTGCAATCTTATGCCTCTAAGTCAATTGGTTTCACTTTTGGTAGCTTTAATTGTTCCCTTTCTTCTGTTGAACAGGAACCAATTTAAAAAACACTTGTTCTCATTCTAAACTTGAACTGTACAAAATAAGTGTAACTGTCCTCTGGTGAAGTATATGTATGTGAAAAATCATTGATCTTTTTCTGTTAGGGTGTGTGTCTTATAGAAAGTCTAGAGATTGCCCTTAAGGATGTGGTACGAATATACTATACAGTAATAGCTTTGAATAGGAACTAAAATTTTAAATTTAGGGTTTTTTTAAAAAATGGAACTCTACAAAAAAATTTAAAAATGGAACCCTCTTAAAAATGCTAGAGGAAGGCTGGGATTCTGGCTCAGCGGTAGAGTGCTCCCCTATCAGGTGTAAGACCCTGGGTTCAATTCTCAGCACCATATAAAAATAAAATAAAGATATTGTGTCCAACTACAACTAAAAAATAAATATTTTTAAAAAACGCTAGAAGAGGTCTCTGCTTCCTGATAATCATGTGAACTGCTTCCCTCTGCCATACTCTTCTGCCATGATGTTCTGCCTCATCTTGATCCCCAAGGAATGAAACTGGCCTTCTATGGACTAAAACCTCTGAAACTGTGAGCCCTCAAATAAATTTTTCCCCCTCTACACATGTTCTGGTTGGATCCTTTAGTCACAGCAGTGAAAAAGCTGACTGAAACAGAAATTGTTGCTGAGAAGTGGGATCATTGTTGTGACGGACGAACCTGACCATGTAGTTCAGAATCTTTCTGAGCTTTTTGGAATTGGTGGGAGGATTTTGAGATGTTTAGCAATGCAAACTGGAAATGCTTTAGGTTGTTGTAAGTGGAGCTTAATGGCTGATTTTGGTGGGAGCTCAGAAGAGCAGAATGCTAATAGGACTGTGGACAGTTAAGACAGAGCTCAAGATTGTTTAGAGGAAAAAGAGGACACTATGGTAATTGGACTAGAGGCCATTCCTATTATATTCTGACTGAGAAGTTATCTGCATTTTGCCCATACCCTGAGACTTTCTGTTAGGCTGATTTTAAAAGTGATGGACTTCTTAATCTGGTAGAAGAAATTTCTAGGCAGCATAGCATTCAGAAAGTGGCATGGATATGCTGGCAGCCTTTAGCCAAACTTATTGTTATAGCCAGGAGCAGAAAGCAGAGCAGAAAGATTTAGAAAATGCAGACTTAAAGGTGGAAGTAAACTAGGGCTAAGGAAGTTGCAGTTATTAAAGATATTACTTCCACTAAAGAAATGCCAAAGACTTTGCCCAGAGACAATCAGAAAGATGGCTTGAGGACATCTCAGGAATTTGCAAGACCAGACCCTCCTCAGACTCAAGGAAAGAAAAGTAAAAATTCTCTTGAGATGAAATCAGTGGGGAATCCTTCTTGTACAAAGGGGCCTAGAAAGTTTTTTCAACATGCTCAACCACTCAGACACTCAGAGGCTGCTGCAGCAAGTGTCCCCGGAGGCTAAGCTACTGCTTGAGATGGCAGTAGACCTTGGTGTTAATCACATAGTGCTGGTTCTGCAGGAATGCAGGAGGCTGGAGTGAGGGGGTATGGAGGCTTCAACCAAGATTTCAAAGGAAGTTCTGGGAGGCCAGGCAAGGTGCTGCAGGGTTGGAGTCCCTGTGGGCTGCACCTGAAAGGACAAAGAGGGGAGATGTGTGGAGGAAGCTGAAGCTGCAGTGAAGACCCCCAAGATGAAGAAATGACAGTAACATGGGACATTGTCCTAGGAAAGCTGCAGGAATTCAGCAGAGACAAGCCAACAGAAAGGCCACTTGGTCTGCACCCAACAAGGCCACAGGGACGGAGCTACATAAGCCCTTTGGAGAAGACATTATACCATATGATCCAGATGTTGGACAAAGAACTACAGGACTTGTTTGCGCACCTGGATTTTGGTCTTGCTTTGGTCCCATCCCGTCTTTCTATGCCCCTATTTTTGTGAGTGGAAATGTTTACTCTGTACCTGTATATAGTGTATACTTGTAAACTGCTTTGGATACTTGTAAATTGCTTTTAATTTTACCTGATCTCACAATGCAAGATTGTTTTGAGCCTCAGAGAAAACTTTGGACTTGAGCTTTGAGAAGTCTCAGAACTATCGAGAATATGGGGACTCTTGGGAATGGACTAAATGTATTTTGCATTGTCAGATGAGTGTGAACTTTTGGGGGCCAGGGACAGAATATCATGGTTTGGATGTGAAGTGTCTCCCAAAAGCTCACATGTGAGACAATGCAAGAGGGTTCAGAATGGAAATGATTGGGTTGTGAGAGCCTTAACCCAGTCAGTGAATTAATCACCTGATGGGGTTAATCCAGTGGTAACTGAGGCAGGTGGAGTATTGAGGGCGTGGCTTTGGGATATATATTTATATCTGTCAAGTGGAGATCTCTGATTCCTGATTATCATGTGAGTTGCTTCTCTCTGCCACATCATTCCTCCATGATGTTCTGCCTCACCTTGAGCCATGAGGAATGGAGCCAGCCTTCCATAGACTATGACCTCTGAAACTGTGAACCCTCAAATATGCTTTTCCTCCTGACACATGTTTTGGTCAGGTCCTTTAGTGACAGCAGCAAAAAAGATGACTAAAACACCCTTATACCTAAACCTAACTTTATGTAAAAGCATATGTAATATATTTTGACATATATTCAATTATTAATGGTATATTCATATATATTATTATATATTCATATATATATAATTTATCCATGCATCCCAAGTTAGGGTTTGGGCTGTGGCTCAGAGGTAGAGTGCTCGCCTTCCATGTGTGAGGCACTGGGTTCGATCCTCAGCACCACATACAAATAAAGATATTGTGCCTACCTATAACTAAAAAATAAACATAAAAAAATTTGTACTCATTTAAAAAATGCTAGAAGAAATCTTTGTTTAAACAATGACTCATTTGGCAATGCAAACAATCATTTCCTACCATAACTTTTGCAGATTAGTTTTAAAAGGTTTTCTATTAAAAAATTTAAAGTATATTGATTTTTACTTCTTACATTTAATTTTGGGTAGATAATATCTTTACGTTGTATCATGATAAGAAAATGAGAATAGGTGTTCAAAAAAGTCTTGAATTTTTCTGTCTACCATGTGCCCAGTCCTTTCCATGTCCTCAACCCATAGATCACTCCAGACAAGTATGTATGTATTTGTTGTGCAAATTCAACAAATACAAACATATATTTGTTTAAAATAGGTATTATTGAGAGAGAAAACATATACTGTGAAATTCATATCTCTCATTTGATCTCATTTTTTTTTAAAGGTGAAAGAAGAATCCTTTTATAGAAGTTGCTATAGTCAACAGCTGTAGAAAATATTTCCCCCATTTTGGACTCTTTCGTGAGCACTGTGTTTCTCAAATTTCAGGCATTCACATTCACCTTTCCCAAAAATGTGTCATAGGTTTATAACACCCATTAGGTTACCTATCAAATAGTGTGCTTTAAATTGATTTTTTTTTTTTTGAGGGGATGCTGGGGATTAAAGCTCATACATGCTAAGCAAGTGCTCTATTTTTTTTTTTTTTTTTTTAATTTTGAGACAAGGTCTCACTAAGGTGCTTAGACTGGTTTCAAACTTGGCGATCCTCCTGTCTCAGCCTCCTGAGTCGCTGGGATTATAGGAGTGCAATACTGCACCAGGCTTCCCTCCTCCTTTCTTTCCTGTGGTGGTAGTGTCAAAAATCAGGACTTTGAGCTTAGTAAGATAGTACTCTACCACTGGGTTACATTCCCATGCATATATAGTGAGTTTCAGAAACATAGTTAGGCAGCCACTGTCACCACCTCAGGGTGAGGTCACAGAAAGCTGCCATGAGATGATGGATGTGAAAGGTCATTTACTACCTTGCACTCATTCATTCAGTCGAAATTTACTGGGCACTCACTGCGTGCCCCATCCTGTGTTAAGCGCTGGGGCCAGGGCGGGACCAAGACTCAGGGCTGTTCTTAAAAGGCTCCCCAAGCCCAGCGCAGTGGCACACACCTGTAATCCCAGCGGCTTGGGAGGCTGAGACAGGAGGATCGCGAGTTCAAAGCCAGCCTCAGCAACAGCAAGGCACTAAGCAATTCAGTGAGACCCTCTCTCTAAATAAAATACAAAATAGGGCTGGGGGTGTGGCTCAGTGGTCGTGAGCTTGAGATCAATCCCCGGTAACAACAACAAAAGGCTCCCTAAGGTGGTCCTTTACCCTCGGTGTCATCCGCAAAAAATTCTGTGGGTGGGAGATGACCAAGAGAATTGCTTCTTAGGCTGCAGAAGGGTCATAGGGGAGCCCAGCAAAGTTGTCCTGGTGGCTCTGACTATGTGAGGTCAGCGTCCCTGCAGGTTGTATCTGAGGTCGGGACTGGACGCCCCCCGGGGATCCCTTCCCGACTCCTCCCAGTTCATTCCTTCTCAGATCTCCTTCTGAAGTGGAAGCCACTGTTCCCATTTTGCAGCTAACAGTTTAAAGAAGAGAGATGAGTCATACCTGAGCCCCAGTCCAGGAACTATCCTACCTCCAGCTGCGGCAGAGAGGCCGCAAGATCGCTCAGGGAGTTCAGTGCCTCTTTGTGCCAGGCCCAGGATGTCATGAACGGTCGGGCCTCTGGTACATTACCGGGCCCTCTACAATGTCCCGCCATCCCCGGGGACCTTCGTCGCCCCTCAGCTTGCCAGGCCTGAGGGAGCTGTGGAAACTCTAATCCTCACCCCCCCCCCCCCCCCCCCCCCCCCGTGACACAAACACCCTCTCATTTTAAGTAATTCTTTAGGATATATGGAAAATACTGGTACAATTTCAGAATGGAATAACTTTATGAGCTTTGTAGATTGCAACTAGATTTATTTATAAATAAGGAGAAATGTCCCTTCTTATCTTTTGAGTGATGTCCTTGACTTGATCTACTAACTTTTTTATGATTATGTATAATGTATGATCATTGTGGAATAATTGGGAAATGTAAGTCCACACAAACAGGAATATATTCATTTATAATTCCATTTTTGTACAGGATATATTTTCCCATTATTTCAACTTCTGCATTTGTCCTTGATCTTACCCATCTCTTTGAAATACATTATTGCCTACACCACCAATCGTGCATCTAGAAAAATGTGTTATCAATAATAAATGTATTCCACCTGAGTCTCAGTTGCAAGCTTGCCTCTCTGACAGGCACCTCCAAGCACTTCACATCACTTCCCCTTGGACCCCCCCCCTCCAAATGCCTTCATTGCAAGGAGGACTCAGGTTGGTTGCCTACCACCTGTCCATGTCAGCACCACCCCTCAGTCTCTCTTTACCCTGCCTAGTGTTGATACCGCTGGTTATCAGTCATGAGTTCTGCTCCCTCACATGTTGAAGTTTGAATATTAGAGAAGCACGCGGAGGCAAGCATATAAAGCAGGGTTTATTTAAAAAGAGGTAACATAGACTTCTCCTGGGAGGGAGAAGGAGGCCATAGCTGGTATCCTGGTATCCCAAGAAGTCAGGTGTTCTGCCCTTTTTGTAAGTTCTAGGCTTACTTTGTTCTCCTGCTGTCTTTGGGATGGCCAAAAGGTGGGAAACAGGTGGGCTGAAGGGGGTAGGGCAGGATGGAGCAGCCCAGGACACATTAATTAATAAACTTATGGCTCCCTGTAGGGAGGGGCAATTCCTGGGACAGGTTACCTTAGCAACAGGTTGGAGCAGGGGCAGGTTCTTGATAAGGGTGGAGGAAGGGCTCTGAAGGAATTAACATTTTCAATCCAGGGGACAATCTCCAACTTCCCAGACTCTCTCAAAATTGGCCTCCTTGATTCGACCTGACTTGATTTACCTATCTATACTGACAGCCTGTCTAATTCTGCCTTCATTGTGCCCCGTCATAACTAAACTCACCCCTGAACCCACCGTCCATACCCTTGCCTTCCTCTTAGTTCTACACAGATGGCACAATCCCAACTCTAGTTAATCCTTCATTGGCTCACACCTGATTTGTACCAAAATTTCTGGATGTGGCTGTGTGAAACCAGGAGACATTGCAGACTGGTCTCATTTAAAACCAATGACCACAAACCTCAAATAGGCTTTCAGTGAGGTAAGCAATCTTGTGGCATTTCCCTAGGCACCTTGTATCTCCTCAGACCTCTGTCATTGTCTACTCTCTTTCTTTCCATTCTATTTTTCCCACCTTCCCCCACCATGCCCAGCAATATGCCTCCACGTTGAACCTGGTTGGTTGCTTCCAACCAGGTGAGCTGCCTGTGCTAAGATTAGGTGACGGCCCCTCTCTTGTGCATAACTGTCTCCTCTGCTTATTTGTGAATGTCACTCCTGTGGCCCCCTCCTCTGCTGCTTTGTCAGTATACCCCTCCCTCCCAGGCACTCCCCTTGGCATCCAAAACTTCTTTCTTCAAAACAAAGCAAAACCCCAAATTTCATGTGTGTGATTTGTTCCTAGCTGTAGAGCACTTGTACCTCAGCCTGGCCTGGTGGGAGTGCTCTGGAGTAAAGGGTTGCCTCCACTCAATGGGAGGCAAGGAAGAGGCTTTCCCACTACCCTGTACCTCAGTGCCTGGCTGAGAGTTGTCCCAGCTGAGGGACTTAAACTTCCAGGCACGCTCTGTGATCTGGGGCAATGCTTTGTATTTAAAAGGCCAGGATAGAATCGGTCATTTTTATGAATGGAGATTGCCTGCCCCCCTGGCCCACAACCAGCCCCTTCCTCTTCCTACCCCAGCTCCTTCTGGATTACCTGAAGCCCTAACGTGTGCATAAGAACATAAATAATGTCATACTTACATCTATGAGTCCTCAAGCCTGGAATTCTGTGGAAAAATTCTCTATGATCCCAACCTGATATCTCTTTTAAGATATTTCCTGAAAGGTCCTACTTTAGCCTACTATGGTGCTGTCATTTTCTAATTTATTTACATAGAAATACTTTCTCTTCTTGTCTAGTTTAAAACATGAAAAATTGGGGCTGGGGATGTGGCTCAAGCGGTGGCCAGCTCGCCTGGCGTGCGTGCGACCCGGGTTCGATCCTCAGCACCACATATAAACAAAGATGTTGTGTCTGCCGAGAACTAAAAAATAAATATTAAAAAAAATTCTCTCTCTCTTAGAAAAAAAATAAAATAAAACATGAAAAACAATTTTAAAAAATTGAAAGGATGAGCCACAAACTGGAAATGGTATTTGTTACATTATAAAGCTGACAAAGGAGATCGGCATATAGAAAGGGGAGATATACATAGGTCTACCAATCCATGAAAAATTAAACAATCAAGTTAGGTGGACGAAACATGATTAAAATGAGCAAAAAACGATGAACCATTATTAAAAGAGAAGGATGCTAAGTGCCATGGCACGTGCTGCGATCCCAGGAACCTGAGACAAGAGGATCCCAAATCTGAAGCCAGCTTCATCACCTCAGCAACTTAGTGAGGCCCTATCTCAAAAATAATAACAAACAAACAAACAAAAAATTAGAGAGAGCTGAATATGTAACTCAGGGTTTGTGAAACACCTCCAAGTTCAATCCCCAGTACTGAAAGAAAACAAACAAACAAAACCCAAAGTAGGGGGAGGGATACAAATGAACAATGAACACATGAAAACATAATCAATCTCCTTAGTAAGAGAGAATTGCAAAAATCAAGCCACAATGAGATACTATTTTATTCTCATCATTTTGATATTCAAAATCTGTCATCACCAAGCATAGGTGAGGATATGGTGTGAAGGGAATTCTATTATGCTGCTTAAAGAAATGTAACTTGAGCTATTGCTTTAGAGAACATTTTGCACTATCTATAGTAATCGTTGGATGTTTGCACACGGATTGTTCTAGCAATCTAAATTTCAGTTTTAGATCTATGTCCCAAAAGAAACTCTTGTACACATATCAGGAGACATGGAGGAGAATTCTCAAACCAGCATTGTTTGAAGAAAGAAAAAAAAAAAGCAATATTAGCTAAATTGTGGTATAGTCATATAAAGGAATACTACCAAGTAGTGAAATATAATAAATTACAATTATTTGATTGGACCATATAAAATTGCCATTCTTCTAGCTCTTCTACATATTCTAAATACCAGCTATTTCATATGGTTCAGAAACATAATTCTAAGCAAATAAAAAATATCATCAATTTTTTGATATGATCTATGAAATGTTAAAAACACACATAAGTGTCCTACATGTAGCTTATGAATTCATTAGGCATATTATACAAATATAAAGCAGCATAGTGAACAAAAAGTTCAGAATAGTTGTCCTGGGATGGGTTTGGGGTCTGGGGAAACAGAGGAAGATGCTCTTCAGAGGAATTACAGGGATGTCAAATGCATTGGTCATGTTTTATTTCTTCAACTGAGTGGGGATGTGTGGGGATTCTCCTTAAATCTTCACATGTTGCAGTTGATGAATGGAATCCGGTCACCAGATCAGGTAACTTCTTGCCTTGCTGTGTTTTTGAGTTCTTGGCCAGGTAGGTAGGGTATACAGGGTGTTTTTTCTCTCTTGTTTGAGGCAGACTACATTTCTTCACTTCAGTGCTCCACCATGCTTTTGGTGGTGATTATTTCTGTGATAATAGGATTAGCATTGCCAGGGCAGTGATAAGGCTTATGGACTCACTTTTTATTGCCCTGATCATCCTTGTTATAAAAATCATCCTGTCATCTACTCTGGAACATGAAGCAAACCTGCAGACAGGGAACTCCCTGCAATGCCTAAACCTGTTTCTAATAAATCAGTCAGTCAAGATTTTTAAGTGCAGATTTGACCTTTTCATCTGTGATTCCCTCTTTTAGGCCACTGCTATTGACATTGCCTGGCTTCCCGGGAGAAAAAAGAAGACTTCAAGATGATTCTCATACTAGGACTGTGGGATATCACTCATGCCCTCCTGTGTCCCCAGTCTGGTCACACTGTGAGGAGACAGTGAGGCAGGTTTGACTTGGGACTTCTTCCAAATTGGCTTGGGGCTGCTGCCAAATTAGCAACTCCAGTCTTTGAGTCCTGCCACCTGTTGGGGTTGAAAATAATGACCCATGAGGGTGCCAGAGAGGTGTTACTGTTCTCATTTTATAGACAAGAAAAATCAAGGCTTAGAGAAGCTTAGCAATAAATAAGGTCACACTGCTGGAAACTTAGAGGAACAAGATTTAAATTCTTATTTGGCTGACCTCTAAGCCCTGGAGCCTGTTTTTACCATGTTTCTCTTATCAAAATGTTTCCTGAAGGACAGAGAGCAGATCTGTGTAAAGTAATTCACACCCCAGCCCTAGTCCTGGAAATGGGAACCAACACCTTCTCCATTTGAGTTACAACCCTGAAACATCAAGGACGAGGCAACTTGCCAATAGTGTCAGGCCTGTAAGATAAGGGCTTGATTTAGGCTGAAGACTGTGATCAAAGATATCACTGATGAGAAAGGTGAGTCATTTTGCAGTAATTGCAAGCACAGCTGTCTGTACAAGACTTAGACTGCTCTGGCCTCCCCAGGTCCTCCTCTTTGGTCTGGAAGTTCCGGTTTTATTGTTCTTCCACTAAGAGGTTATAGCTTCTGGGAAGGAAAATCAAACTAATTCAGAGGCAGGATGAGACTGTATGCAGGACACTGAACACTCTCAGATCTGCACAATCTCCCTTCCTGTGGCCACCATTGCTCAGATGCCCCACCCTATGCACAGGCGGAGCAGTTTCACAGTCTTTGCTCCTCTCTCCGCCCACCAGCAGTACGACCTGAGATTGACAGCACCATGGAAAGCCAGCCCCTTTACAAAATCATTCTTCTATTTTGGAGCTAGAGAACTGTGACTTCTGAACTTAGCACTCTTCTACTCTCTACTGCTGGTTACACTTTCATGTGCAAGTGGGTGTGTGTGTATCTCACTTCATTGTAAACATACTTTTATTTTTGTTATTATTATTACTGTAATTATTTGCATACTGTAGAATGAGCTCAGGGGTACTTTTACCACCAAGCTACATACACTGCCCCCTTTAATTCTTTATTTTGAGATAGGGCCTTGCTCAATTGCTGAGACTGGCCCTGAACTTGCGATTCTTCTGTCTCAGTCTTCTAAGGAACTGGGATTACAGGCATGTATCACCATGCCTGGAATAAGCATACTTTAAAAATTCCCATTTTCTTTATTTGGAAATGTAAGCAACAGTGAAATAATTCAAAAGGATTCAAAGGGAAAAGCAAAATTCATGCCGTCCTCCAAAGCTCTCGACAGAGGTAATTATTGTTCCCAGTGTTTTGAATACCCTTTCTGAGACAGTTTATTCTTATAGCATATGTGTACCTCGGTCCTTTCCTACTCCCCCCTTCCCCCATGAATGCTGGCAGACTGTTCTGCACCTTGGTTATCTCATTAATGTATCTTGGAGGTGGTTCTATAACAGAACATATGTATCTCCTTGATCCTTTTCATGACTGATAGAGCTCCATGATAAGTAGGAGTCATCTACCTAGCCCCCACTGCTGGATATTTAGGGATCGCAAACAGCATAAGGACAGAAACTATATCTTACCTATCTTGTGTTCTCCACAAGCCAAATTTAAAGTGCTTTGCACAAAAGGGTAAGCCAGATTGCTCAAAACTTAAAACACAAACCAATATCACCCACACATCCGTTCATGAATTGAGGGAAAGTTTCATTATTCTGAGTTCTAACACCTCCTGCTTTGTTTCACCAAAGCAAAGTTCCAGGTCTCTTTTGCTTCCTATCAGTCACACCACCAACCCACATGTCCTAAGTTCTATATGTGCAGGGAAGCAGGAAGCTTATAATACACGAAATGTCCCTCTCCTCTAGGAAATGATAATCTGATTGAGGAGAAAAATCAGATTTTGTTTATTTGTTTGTTTTTGGAGAAGGTAACATAATAAAATAATTAAGAAAGGATGGATTTTTAAAAAGGTGTTAGGACAACTGGCTCCCGACTTGCAAGAAAGTAAAGTTAGATGCTTACCTCAAACCATGCACACATGAGCAAAAATTCCAAAAGGTTTAAAGACATAAATGTTAAAACGAGAAAAGTATTAAAAGGAAATATAATAAAGGACCACAGAAAGTTTCCCTAAGCAAGACATAAAACTTAAAACTCATAAAGAAAAAGATTGATAAATTCAACTACATAAAAATATAAAACCTCTGTATAGTCCAAGACACAAAGCATATGTTAATGCAATGAACTGGGGGCAAGGGTACACACCTATAATCCCAGCTACTCAAGGCTGAGGCAAAAGGATCACAGCCTGGGCAACTTAGTGAGAACTTGTCTCAATATAAACTTTTTAAAAAATTAATAAAAGGGCTAAGTATGTTGTTCAGTGAGAATGTTTGCCTAGCATGTGCAAGTTCCCAGATTCAAACCCCAGTACTGCAACAAATAAACAAACAAAAACATGCAATTAAGCTTAGGAAGATGAAAAAGTTCAGAGCTGGAAGGTGGTGGTGGATGCATAATAATGTTAATGTAATTAATGCTGCTGTACTTCATGTACACTTAAAAATGCTAAATGTTGGTCTAGGGATGTGGCTCAGTGGGTAGAGTGCTTTCCAGGCAGACATGAGGCCCTGGGTTTACTCCCTAGAACCTGAAAAAGAAAAAAAAAATGATATAAAAATGCTAAATGTTATGTTATATATATTTTAGGACAATTTTAAAAAGACATGTAATGAATAAGATGAAAGTATTTACTACATGAGTAACTGAGGGTGAAGACCTGTAATAAAATTTGTAAAATTAAACATAGTTTTAGGAATGAACCAACAATAATTCTTGGTTCATTATTCAGATGGATTTTTTCCCCCCTCAGTGTCCATTAATCAGGGAAAAACAAATCCATCTGAATAATGCATCAAGAATTTAAATGCATATTTTACAGAAGAAATAAAAATGGGCAATTAAGTTATTAAGAGATTTTCAATATCCTTAATCATCAGCGGCTACCCCTAACATAAGCAAATATTAAAGACACACACACACACACAAAAAAATGAGTCAAGGTTCCAGAAACTGGGCACTTTTATCTACTTTTTAGGAAATATAAAGTAGAGCAGCTTATTAGGGAGAAAATTTTCACAGTTCTTACATAGCTTTAATTTCACAACCCGGGAAAAAGCAGTTCACTTTTATAGGAATTTTTCCTTCAGAAATAGTAACATGAACAAAAGCACATGTTTACGACTGCACAGGGTATGACAGCCAAAAAATGGAAACCACCCATGTTTTCTTAATTATGGGAATGGCTAAATAAATTTCATAAGCTATTCAATGATATAGTAGGCACGAATTAAAATAATGAATTAGAGCTATATATTATCTCAGGATCCACTTAGAGATGGAAGCCGCAAGTTTGAAGGGAAAATTTAATAGGAAGAATTTTGAACTTGTAAAAGAAGTCTGTCAAAGGAGGGAACAGACTGGGAAGACTTCTCCCACCACCTCACCAAGGCAGGGAGTCAGAACTGGAGGAAGAAGATGTGGCTATGGAGCAATGATGGTGAGAAGCTGCAGGGAGTCTGCAGTCAGCACGTCAGGGCTGGTGAACAGAAGGATGTCTATTGGGCTGCTCTCAAATTTTCTGAGGGTAAGCATCACTGGGTCTTGTGAAGGCCCCTGGCCAGAAAATCACAGGAGCTGGGAGAAATATACCAGAACTAGAAAGCAAACTCCTTGCTCCGCCAGGCCTTGCACTGACCCTTCAGCGCCCCCTACTGACATTAAGTAAAATTGTGCCTGCGGGCAAAGAAAATTTTCACCCAGTAGAGCTGTTGTCACCAAATAGGAATAAGAGTGGATTTGCAGGGCATACTACAGTGACACAGTCACATCAACATTTGTAGCAGCTCAATTCACAATAGCGAAGCTATGGAGCCAACCTAGGTTCTCTTCAATGGAGAATGGATAAAGAAGACATGTCACACATGCACAATAGAGTGCATACATAAAAAGGACTTAATGCCATTTTCCAGTACATGGGTGGATCTGGAGACTATCATGCTAAGCAAAATAAGACAATCCCCCCAAACCAAAGGTCGAATGTTTTTGCTGATATGTGGAAGCTAACCCACAATACGAAGGACGGGGGGTAGGAGTTCAGTAGATTAGACAAAGGAGATAAAGGGAAGGAGAATAGAAAAAGGAAAGACAATGGAATAAATCTGACATAATTTTTCTATGTACATATATGAATACACCACAGTGAATCTCACCATTGTGTACGTCCATAAGAATGGGGTCCTAATATCAAAATGGATTCTACAGTCATGCATAACTAAAAAGAACCAATTAAAAAAAAAGTGGATTTGCAATAGATTGATTGGTACTGGTAAAATATACTGACCCTGCATATATATAATGTGTGATATGTGTGTGTGTATATGTGTGTGTGTGTGTGTGTGTGTGTATATATATATATATATATATATATATATAATTTTGACAATATTTGTTCATATTTATGCATTTGCTTTGCATGCCAGGAGCCCTTTTTAAGTATTTTGTATGCATTAACTCATTTGATTGTCATAATAACCCTATGAATGAGGACACAAAAGCACTGAGACGTTAAGTAACTTGCTTAAGGTCACACAACTAGTAAGTAGCAGAGTGAGAATTATTAGTTCCTGATAAGCCTAGAAAAAAGGCTGAAAGAATCAAAATGTTTACTGTTGTCACTTCCAGGAAGCATTGAAGAGGCTGCGGCAGAGATTTTTCACTTTAAAAAAAAATTAGTACATCACACAGTGCCCAGCAGTGAAAAACCACTCCCTGGAAAGTGATGGAGATTATGAACACTCTCAGGGGACAGGGCAGGAGAGGGGGCTCTGTGGGGCAAAGTTTGGAGGAAGCTGAGTCACATGCCTGAGCTCTTGGATTCTGGCTCACACTGTGTCTGGGCTGGTCTGAAGGCTGGTTATCTTCCTTCCTTCCTTCCTTCCTTCCCTCCCTCCCTCCCTCCTTCCTTCCTTCCCTCCCTCCCTCCCTCCCTCCCTCCCTGACTCGAAAGCTTCAGGAAGAAAGTGACCAGTGGCTGCCTGAGGGAGGCTGGGGGAGCCAGGGAATTAGCACTTGCTCTCTGTAAGATTATACAGGAAGCACCACATACACTGTTTTTCTTACTCTCTGTAGCAAAATTATCAAGTAGTCATTTCCACATGCAAAGACTCTCTCCGTGAAGCAAAAGAAGACATCCAGTTCCATATCAAGTGAGAAGCAGAAGCAGGATTTAAATCCAGATCTGTCTGATACTCAAGACCAGTTTCAGGTTCATCTGACCATGTCAAGTTGCTTTCTAGATAGTAAGTGTCCAGATCAATCATTTCCCATTCTCTGGGAGGCTGGTCCTGGTAGCTGACCAGCACCCTTAGTTTCTTTCTCAGAGACCGTGGGCTGTGGGTCAATATGTGGGTAGAGGATGGGCCAAGCCAGAGTTATTGACTCTGGCTTCCCATCACTACCATCTCTCCTTCCTTCTGGGAGCAGCCCCTGGGGTCATCCACTTTCTGGCTGTGTGGGATTGGGCCTCTGCAGCCTGATCACTGAACCTGGCCACTGAGAGTTCATGAATATTGAGGTGAGCCTGGAATTTCCAGAGGAGGTTTGGGGAGAAGTGCTGGACACTACTATTGTGATCTGTCCTAGCACCAGTGGATGATACACCTATGGAGGTCCAGATTGTTTCCAGAAAGTTCTAGAATGAACCTTGGTCAGAGATCAATGATTTAAAAAAAGTATTAAGAAGCTCTTTTATATCTGAGTGAACAGAATACAATTTCAGCGAACACATACAATTTCAATCTGGGAAAATTAGGAAGAGATAAATAGAGCAGACTGAGAACCATTGGCAGGAAGTCATTTTTTTCTTCTTGGCCAGAAGGAGTGATATTATCAGATTCTCTGGGCTGCGAAAGAGGGAAGGCAGCAACATTCATTCACCATTAAAGTCCACCTCCCAGTCCTCGCTGAGGTATAATTTTGAATGTTTAAAGCTGTCTTTACTGATATATATCCCACATTTTACATAGCATGCTTATACTTCTCTTGATTAATTTCATGTCATTTAGGTTAATATCATTAACTGTATTGTTCAAATCTTCACTGCTTTTCTGTCTATCTGAGAGGATAGACAGATAGTCTGGGAGAGGCACACAAATGTCTCACAGCAGGATTGTCAATAGTTTATTTCTCACGTTAGTTCTAATCATTATTGCTTTATGTCTGCTTTGTTTACTATTAGTTTAATAGCAGTTATCACACCCTTTTCCATTCTTATACTTTCAGTCCTTTGCTTGAACTGTGCCTGTTAAAGGCACTGTGTTGCTCATTAAAAAAAAAAAAGTCTAGTATCTTCCTTAAAATTATATTTATTTAATTTTAATTAATTTATTTATTGCCATAATTAGGCTTAAATCTACTACATTTCTGGTTGTTTTCTATTTGTAGCATCAATTCACTCTTCTCTACTTTTTCTAGATGAATTAATGAATGTTTAAAAGTCCAAACAGATTGAACCTCCCTAATCTGAAAATATGAAATGCAAAATGCTCAGAAATCTGACACTTTTTGAGCACTGACATAGATGCCACACGTGGAAGATTTCACCCCTGACCTCACGTGATGGGCTGCAGCAAAATGAAGATGCACTAAAATATTGTAGATAATTACCTTAAGGCTACATGCATCTGAGACATGAATGAACTTTGTGTTTAGAGACTTGGTCCCTTCCCCAGGATATCTCACTACAAATGTGCAAATATTCCAAAAATCCAAGAATATCCCAAATATGAAATACCTCTAGTCCCAAGCATGTAGGATGAGGGAAACTCAACATATATTACCTCATTATTAACTTGTTAATTGTGTATTCTGATAATGCATTCTTTTAATGGTTGCATTTCAGTTATACTGTCTAACTGTGTGGCCAACTCCCACATGTCTGTTTAAAACAACTTTACTGAGGCACAACTGATATACAACAAATGGCACATACTGCAAGTATATAATTTGATAGTACACACATGCGTGTGCACACACTCACACACATACACACACTCACACACATACCTGTGAAACTGTTATCATAGCAAAGATGTTATTTTTACACCCTTTGGAATCCCGTCCTCCTGTTCCCACCCCTACCCTTTTTATGCATTTAGTGATATAAATTTCCCACCAGCCTCTGCTTTGCTGGAATTCCATACATGGTGATATTTTTTTTTCTTTATAACTCAATTAAAAATTACTACCTAATTTCCTCTTTGTTTCTTATTGATACCTGGGTTATTTACAAGTGTGTCATTTGCTTTCTGAGTACTTTGGGGGATTTTCTGTACATTTTTCTGATGTCCAGGCCACTAAAAAATTCCTGTCCCCATAGATATTCTATTAGCCAGAACCACAGGCAATTTATGTCAGGGTCATTGCCAGGGTGAATTTCATACCATTTATGATAAATTTCTTAATAATCCCACCAGAGGGCAGCAAATAAACAAAAAATTCTATTTAAAAAGCTCTGATCCAATCATGTATAGCTCCAGGCAGGTGAAGAAGGAGGGAACTGGAAGAGTGGAGGGGGACTTAGGGTTAGTCTTTACAGGAAGGGCAGGGAAAGAAGACTGGGATGAATATCAAGAGGAAGTGTACACAGAACTGTACTATGATCTAATAGTTCACACACACACACACACAAACACACTACCTATGGGTAGCTATAGAATTTTATATTACTATGGTTTTGCATTTCAAATTTATTTATGATTACTACATAATACTTTAAAAATTGAAAAAAATTAGAAGGATCACATTTTGAGCATGGTCCTTAGGACTATCTGTTGTGGGTAGGAGAAGGGCAGGTTCCCGAGTCTGATCTAACTGAAATGTCCTATATTAGGGAAGGCAGATAATTGGGGAGCTGAGGCCCAAGAGGGGTGAGGGAGATGCCTCCTACTTGGTAAGAGGGGCAGAGAAAATGTATATATCCTAGCCAAAAGGCTGCAGGCCTAAATGGCAGTTTTCTTTATTTCAAATTAACAGAGGTCATTTTTAATTATACAGAGATCTGGTACATTTGATTAATAAGTGCAAGCAAATTGGAGAAGAATGAATACACCTGTGATTAAAGAAACTGAGTTTTAATTACTTGACAACATAAAGGGATTTATGAAGAGAGAAATGCCTGTTTACAAATAGTCCAAATAGTTTCACTAAAAGTAGTGAAGCATGACTTTTTGAACAACTTCCAAACTTTTTTTCATGTTGCCAAGCTACTAAAAATAGCTACTAACCTTCTGTTCTATAAGGTTTTTCCACCAAAAGGAAATGATTAAATGAAGGAGTAAAGGTGACTAATATAGAAAATAAATAATTCCTGAAGGCTCCCCTAGACTTTTCTTAGAGCACATTCTTCCTTCTGATTAAAATACAAAAGCAAAGTAAAACATGCAAGTGAACAAAAGAGCCATGTGGCATTGTTTTCCAAATGAAGAATGAGTTTAGCTGAAGAACAGTGTCAGGTATTTCTACCCCTTCCGTGTCTTACATCTTCAGAGTCTTTGACTTTCTTCATTATGATCTTGACCATACATCTAGCAAGTAGCTTAGATGTCAGGCATGACAGGAGTTAGAATGGGAAACATTGGAAGATCCATTTTTCAATCTCATCAAACTCTTGATAGAAACTCTGGGAATGTTGAGGAGCAGCCATTTCTGACAGATTGGGCAAGAAGAACATAAGAGAATTCTAGGCTGGGCCAGTCGGGGTGGGCTTCTTGGGGGATGTGGACTTTAGAGGGATCAAAGGGGAGGGAGAACTCCAAGCTGGGCAAAACAGGGACAAAGAAGAAAAGGGTAAGAGACCAGCATGATATCATCAGAGACCTAAAGATGAACTGAAATTGAAATGACCCAGCAGAGACCCCTGAGAAAGCTTAGGGTCTTTGGGGACAAGTGAAGAAATATGCCCTGAATATGTGGGCTGTCGCTCACATTTTCTAAAGGTTATTTTTTTTTCTATAGTGCTATTTTATTTTTTTTTAAATTTTTTATTGTTGGTTGTTCAAAACATTACATAGTTCTTGATATATCATATTTCACACTTTGATTCAAGTGGGTTATGAGCTCCCATTTTTACCCCATATACAGATTGCAGAATCACATCAGTTACACATCCATTGATTTACATATTGCCATACTAGTGTCTGTTGTGTTCTGCTGCCTTTCCTATCCTCTACTATCCCCCCTCCCCTCCCCTCCCCTCCCCTCTTCTCTCTCTGCCCCCTCTACTGACATTCATTTGTCCCCCTTGTATTATTTTTCCCTTTCCCCTCACTTCCTCTTGTATGTACTTTTGTATAACTCTGAGGGTCTCCTTCCATTTCCATGCAATTTCCCTTCTCTCTCCCTTTCCCTCCCACCTCTCATCCCTGTTTAATGTTAATCTTCTTCTCATGCTCTTCGACCCTACTCTGTTCTTAGTTACTCTCCTTATATCAAAGAAGACATTTGGCATTTGTTTTTTAGGGATTGGCTAGCTTCACTTAGCATAATCTGCTCTAATGCCATCCATTTCCCTGTAAATTCTATGATTTTGTCATTTTTTAATGCAGAGTAATACTCCATTGTATATAAATACCACATTTTTTTAATCCATTCATCTATTGAAGGGCATCTAGGTTGGTTCCACAGTCTTGCTATTGTGAATCGTGCTGCTATGAACATCGATGTAGCAGTGTCCCTGTAGCATGCTCTTTTTAGGTCTTTAGGGAATAGACCGAGAAGGGGAATAGCTGGGTCAAATGGTGGCTCCATTCCCAGCTTTCCAAGAAATCTCCATACTGCTTTCCAAATTGGCTGCACCAATTTGCAGTCCCACCAGCAATGTACAAGTGTACCCTTTTCCCCACATCCTCGCCAGCACTTGTTGTTGTTTGACTTCATAATGGCTGCCAATCTAACTGGAGTGAGATGGTATCTTAGGGTGGTTTTGATTTGCATTTCTCTGACAGCTAGAGATGGTGAGCATTTTTTCATGTACTTGTTGATTGATTGTATGTCCTCCTCTGAGAAGTGTCTGTTCAGGTCCTTGGCCCATTTGTTGATTGGGTTGTTTGTTCTCTTATTGTCTAATTTTTTGAGTTCTTTGTATACTCTGGATATTAGGGCTCTATCTGAAGTGTGAGGAGTAAAGATTTGTTCCCAGGATGTAGGCTCTCTATTTACCTCTCTTATTGTTTCTTTTGCTGAGAAAAAACTTTTTAGTTTGAGTAAGTCCCATTTGTTGATTCTAGTTATTAACTTTTGTGCTATGGGTGTCCTATTGAGGAATTTGGAGCCCGACCCCACCGACTGTAGATCGTAGCCAACTTTTTCTTCTATCAGACGGCGTGTCTCTGATTTGATATCAAGCTCCTTGATCCATTTTGAATTAACTTTTGTGCATGGCGAGAGAAAGGGATTCAGTTTCATTTTGTTGCATATGGATTTCCAGTTTTCCCAGCACCATTTATTGAAGATGCTATCCTTCCTCCATTGCATGCTTTTAGCCCCTTTATCAAATATAAGATAGTTGTAGTTTTGTGGATTGGTTTCTGTGTCCTCTATTCTGTACCATTGGTCCACCCGCCTGTTTTGGTACCAGTACCATACTGTTTTTGTTACTATTGCTCTGTAGTATAGTTTGAAGTCTGGTATCGCTATACCGCCTGATTCACACTTCCTGCTTAGCATTGTTTTTGCTATTCTGGGTCTTTTATTTTTCCATATGAATTTCATGATTGCTTTCTCTATTTCTACAAGAAATGCCATTGGGATTTTGATTGGCATTGCATTAAACCTATAGAGAACTTTTGGTAA
Source organism: Marmota flaviventris (assembly GCF_047511675.1). Lineage (NCBI taxonomy): Eukaryota > Metazoa > Chordata > Mammalia > Rodentia > Sciuridae > Marmota > Marmota flaviventris. The sequence continues at coordinate 33,860,679 of NC_092508.1, read as the reverse complement.
TATCGCCATTTTGATGATGTTAGTTCTGCCTATCCATGAACAGGGTATATTTTTCCATCTTCTAAGATCTTCTTCTATTTCTCTCTTTAGGGTTCTGTAGTTTTCATTGTATAAGTCTTTCACCTCTTTTGTTAGGTTGATTCCCAAGTATTTTATTTTTTTTGAAGATATTGTGAATGGAGTGGTTGTCCTCATTTCCATTTCAGAGGATTTGTAGCTGATATACAGGAATGCCTTTGATTTATGCGTGTTGATTTTATATCCTGCCACTTTGCTGAATTCATTTATTAGCTCTAATAGTTTCTTTGTAGACCCTTTTGGGTCTGCTAGGTATAGAATCATGTCATCTGCAAATAGTGATACTTTAAGTTCTTCTTTCCTATTTTTATGCCTTTAATTTCTTTCATCTGTCTAATTGCTCTGGCCAGTGTTTCGAGAACTATGTTGAACACAAGTGGTGAGAGAGGGCATCCCTGTCTTGTTCCAGATTTTAGAGGGAATGCCTTCAATTTTTCTCCATTCAGAATGATGCTAGCCTGAGGCTTAGCATAGATTGCTTTTACAATATTGAGGTATGTTCCTGTTATCCCTAGTTTTTCTAGAGTTTTGAACATAAAGGGATGCTGTACTTTGTCGAATGCTTTTTCCGCATCTATCGAGATGATCATATGGTTCTTATTTTTAAGTCTATTGATGTGGTGAATAACATTTATTGATTTCCGTATATTGAACCAGCCTTGCATCCCAGGGATGAATCCTACTTGATCATGGTGCACAATTTTTTTGATATGTTTTTGTATCCGATTCGCCAGAATTTTATTTTTTAAAAAAAATATTTCATTTGTTTACTTTTTATGTGGTGCTGAGGATTGAACCCAGTGCCTCATGCGCATTAGGCAAGTACTGTACCACTGAGCTACTGCCCCAGCCCCTAAAGGTTATTTATGGGATAATTTTGGAGAATACCCCAGCACAGGAGATGCTAAAGCATTTATTCTCTACTCTTCTGAAATGCATTTCTCCTCAACTGTTAAGCATCTTCATCTAATTTTGATACCGGTCTTGGAAATCAGGATTGGGTCCTTCTTCTCAAGTGTTGAGAATTAAACACTGAGACAAGCATAGAAAGCAGGTTTTATTTAAGAAAGAGAACAGAGATAACAGGCTTCTCCAGAGAGAAGTGGGGGCCCAGAGCTAGGTGCACATGGGAGAGTAAGTGTCTTACCTGTTTATAGATTGCAGACTTTCTCTCCCCTTCCCCACCTCCTCCATCTACCCTGGTAGGTGGTGAAAGGCAGGAAAGAGCAGCCCCAGGGGGTAACTGCCCGTGTGGGAATGGTTGAGTAGTGGAGAGGGAAAGTGTCCTGTCGGTGTTAGCAACTCACTTCCTTTTCTTTGATAATTGACCTAATATTATCTATGCTGACTACCCTCAATTTCAGTCTGTTTTCCTGATTTGATTTTTACTTTTTGGTTAATAACACACCTTTTTAGGAGTTATATAGATACTTACTAGCTTCCTTTTTCTAATATGATTTATCTTCAGTTCCCCCGTATTTTGGATGGGTTGTGCTTTGCGTTCATTGGTTTTTCTTGGTGGTCACATCTTTTAGTTTCCTTCCCTTCTGGCTTGATAATTTTCACCCTTTTCAAGCAAGAACGTCGTTCCTGATGGGGCAGCCCTGGAGGTGGAATCTTTACCCCGATCTTGTGATAATTTGCTCTTGGGAAGCTGGTACTGCAGCAGTATTGGGAGTCTTCTGATGCTGTCTCTGGTAGCTTCTAAGGCAATCTGAAACAGTGTTCATTGATAAATGAAACCAAGTGCTTTGCCAGTTTTTTTCCCAGTGCATCTTGGGGATTTACGATCTAGTTACCTATTCATTGTCCCCCTTACCCTCACTGACAGGTGAGTCTCTCAATAAATGATCTCAAATTAGCTCATAGATATTCCTGAAGAATTCCTGTTACTAAAAACAGGCCCATTCTTAGCATGGAATGGGATGGGGCTAGACCCAAGTGAGATTTGAGCCATAAACACTCTTTTCCCTTGGGGCTCATTGACTTCAAGGACAGAATTTAAATGTAAAGTAAACAGGAGAGGGGAAAGCCAGAAAGAGCCTGGAGCTCCTGCTGCTCTGGGAGAAGCTGCAGTTTAAACACTGCAGCAGGAGCTTTCCCACAGCTGCCAGCTCTTTCAGAACTCCTCAAATTGAAGGGGCTCCAAACAGCTCTGCAGGTGATGGATGTAGGATTGAGAAGGAGCTTGAAGAGCAAGGAGAAACTGTTTGTGAAGAAAATAGGTAGTCTTTTTGCATTCAAAGTGAAAGATGGTTCTGGGGTAGAGAAGTCACCAGGTGGTAGATGTGAAGGGTCAGGGTGTTTTCCCAGCTCAGTGGAGGGCTGGTTGCCTGTCACAATGGCAGACTTGATGTACTGACATCTATGACTGGCAAAATGAACCTCAGTCAGCCTTCCTTCAAGGTAAATTGAAAATTGTGGCAACATTGTGGCTATACAGTTATATAATATTCAGCCATATGTGTGTGTGTTGTGTGTGTGTGTGTATCTTTATATATTTCCAATTGACCTAATAGAACTTTACAGAACATTCTATATAAGAGCATCAGAATGCACATTCTTCTCAAGTGCACTCAGATCCTTCTCTTGGATAGACTGCCATATTAAGTTACAAAATAATCCTTAACAAATTTCAGGCATTGAATTCGTCCAAGTATCTTTTCTGGCTACAGGGGTTAGGAACTAGAAATCAACAACAGAAAGAAAACTAGGAAGTTCACCAATATGTGGAAATTAAAGTACACACTCTGAGGCCTGGAGTTGTGACTCAGTGGTAGAATGCTTGCCTGGCGTGCATGAGGCACTAGGTTTGATCCTTAGATCAAAGAGGACCTTTGACAAATGAAAATGAAAATACAACATGCCCAAATCTATGGAATGCAGTAACAGTAGTACTAAGAGACAGGTTTATGATAAAACTACATTCACAATGTTAGGGGACAGATAGATGAGGATGGTGGTGATGCCTCCAGTTATCGGTGACGAGCTCTGCTCCCTCACATGTAGAGAAACACGCCAAGGCAAGCATATAAAGCAGGGTTTATTTAAAAAGGGGTAACATAGACTTCTCCCAGGAGGGAGAAGGGGGCATAGCTGGTATCCCAAGAAGTGAGGTGTTCTTCCTTTTTATGTATCTTAGGCTTCCTTTGTTCTCCTGCCCTCTTCCCCTTATCTTTCTCCTTCTTGCATTTGTGACTAGGCCCAGGAATGCTTGGTGGGATGGCCAAAACATGGGAAACAGATGGGCTGAAGAGGGTAGGGCAGGCTGGAGCAGCCCAGGACACATTAATTAACAAACTTTTAGCTCCCTGTAGGGAGGGGCAATTCCTGGGACAGGTTACTTTAGCAACAGGTTGGAGCAGGGGCAGGTTCTTGATAAGGGTGGAGGAAGGGCTCTGAAGGAATTTCAATCCTTCAAGGGGTGATCTCCAACTTTCTGGACTCAAATTGGCCTCCTTGATCTGACCGGACTCAATTTACATATCAATACTGACGGCCTGTCTAATTCTGGCTTCAGTGGGAACACAAGATTTAGAGAATAATTCTATCAAATGGGCCCACTGTGCTGACCTTCACATGCTTTATTTGCCAAAATTCAATTTACCTGCAGTCCTGCCTGGCCTAAGTGGACAGGATATGTCATATTCCTCAGCAAACTACCTGTAATCTGCAAGGAAATGCAGACAGGAAATAACATTGATATATCAAGAGGAACCCAACTTACTTTGAAGGAAGAGACTTTTGTGACCCTTTTCACAGACCAGATTCAGAAAGATAAGGCTAATTCCTTCTAATCATAAAACCTGTAAAAATGAGTAGGAATCCAATTAGAACTGCTCAACATGGGCCAAGGGAACCTAGAATTGTCATGGCAATAGGTACTTGAAAGTCTGATATCACCCTGCTGTAAGTCAAAAGTCAAGAGGTGGACCTGACCAGGACTCTCTGGAATCTTCTCTGGGATCCCCAAGAAAATTTCAGAGCAAGAAAAGCACATTGTCCCTCTCTTCTCTGAGAGGACCCACTCTTTACCTTGAGAGTGTCCCCTTTCCCTTTTCCTATGCCTTCAATAAAACTCATGCCTGCTACTCTGAGCGACATGTCTGAAATATGTCTGACTTGATCTCAAGAATCAGGGTTTGAAGCAGGTCTTTGCATTGCCTCAGTTTCTCAGAAGGCCCCAGCTCTGTAACAACAGAAGTTGAAAGAGCTCAAATAAACAACCTAACTTTAAAACCCAAAGTGAAAAGAAAAGGAAGAGAGAGGGGAGGGAAGCTAGAAGAAAAAAAGAACAAGAACTAAGCCCAAAGTTAGTAAAGGAAGGAAATAACAAAGATACAGTAGAAACAAATGAACTAGAGAATAGAAAAAAAAAAGAAAACTAAGAGTTGTTTTTCAAAAAGATAAAACTGACACTTTTATCTAGAATAAGGGGCTGGGGATATAGCTCAGTTGGTAGAGTGCTTGCCTTGCATACACAAGGTCCTGGGTTCAATCCCCAGCACACACACACACACACACAAAAAAAAAAAGACACAGAAATAAAAAGGATCACAAGAGTATTGTTACCAAAAGCTTGATCCTTGTCCTCTATGCCGATCTATTAATAACAAGAACACAGTTTTGAGAAAGAGGGGAAAAAAGATTTATTGTTTTGCTGGCAAAGGAGAAACTCAGGGGACTCCTGTCCCAGAGGCTAGGATTCTGTCCATTAGGAACAGGGGACTTTTAAAGAAGCTATTCAAAGGCTACGTTCCAGGTGTGCCCTGACACAGGGTGTCCTGTTGGTGTGTTGAAAATCACTCCTTCATTTGATAGTCACTTCCTAGTTCTTCTAATGACATTCCCTTCCTGTGGAGAACAGATAACTCAAGGTAATCTTGTTCCCTGCCCTTAGGTTAGGGAGGGAGAGAGGGAGAAGAGGAAAATAAACAGCAAGGCATATGTTCAACAGGTGAAGTGGACCACTCTTGCATTTCCCCTCTGTCAATTTCTACATTTCATTTCTATGGAAAACTGGGTGATGATATCTCCAACGTGCCTCCTGCTGAGAGAGGGCAAAGTTGGAGGGAATTGACCCAAAGTCCTTGTTTTCTGTCATGTGGGGCATAGACAACTAAGAGTATTCAACATCAGGGCAGTCTAGAGGTCCATGGTGGCAGTTGGCAGGTGTGTAGACAAGGCATACATAGGGCAGGGATCATGCTACAACAACAATAAAGAAGACAGCAAAGCATTACTTTTTTTGTGAACAATTAATACAAAAGCAATTAGAATTTCAGCCAGTCTCTGAAACACAGGACAAACTTGTGTCCAGCAGATGCACACTCACTGGGACCACAGTGATCAGGTCAGGAACCAAGGCAGGCTTCTCCTGGGGTGGACCTGGAAGGCCAGCTGAGGAGGTAGACCTAGGAGAAGTTGCAGCTCTCACCAGGGTCAAGATGTGGCTGTAGAGTTTGAGAGTGTTGAGGAAGATGCAGAGGGTCAGACAGATGAGAAGAGTTGGAATGTCAGTCCAGGTCCTCATCAGGCTCTCCAACTTGTGTGCATCAGTATTGGCCGGCTGAATGTCTGTTCGTTTGCTCTATTATTTATACTAAATTTGGGGGCTTTTGACCCCTCTTTCAATCCTTATCAGCTGCTACTGGATTTCTCAGGGACATCATTTACCCTGGGGTTAAAACACCTGGTCTGATGGTCCCCACCCTGATCTTTTCGCCTTTCCTTGTTATCAGGCAAGGACAATCTGCCAGAACAGTCACTCTTGACTTTACCAGGGTGGGGAGAAGTGACTTGTTTGTGCCCGAGGGCCATAGGGGAGTGCTCTGTTAGGTGTGCCTGGTGAGACTTCAGGTTTCAAACTGGAGTTTTTACAATGAAGTTGCTTAGGCTCAGGCCTCAGGCCATCTTCACACTGGGGTCCATGGTGTAATCTGGGTTCATGTGCCTTTCTCATTGTCAGATCTCTCACAGATAGAAAAGTCCTATACTTCAAGTCCCACCACATATATGCCCATATGATCTTATCTAACATCCTCCTGCCCAAGGAGCGCAGGCAAATTTGGGAACAAGCTAGAAATCATGCTGATGCGGTACATCAGACCTCCCCTGCCCATCCAATTAGCTCTAAAGTGGTCCCTAATCAGGACTTCAAATGGGATTATAATTTGCCTGGAGGAGTAATTACTAGAAAATCTCCAGGAAGTCATCCAAGATAAAAATGAAAACCCTTCAGCATTTTTAGATCACCTGACCAAGGCTTTATTTTAATTTATCTATTTTTTAAATATTTATTTTTTAATTGCAGTTGGACACAATACCTTTATTTTATTTATTTATTTTTATGTGGTGCTGAGGATTGAACCCAAGGCCTCGCACATACTAGGCAAGTGCTCTACTGCTGAGCCACAACCCCAGCCCTGACGAAGGCTTTATTACAATATACTAATCTAGACTCTGAGACTCTAGACAGGAGACAACTACTAATGACCTATGTTTTCTTCCAGAGTTTCCCTAATATTAGGGTCAAACTAAGGCACCTTGAGAGGGGGTCCTTTACTCCCCAAGCTGAGGTTCTGGATCTTTAAGGTGTATAATGGGAGAGATGAGAAGGCCCAGAAGCAGAAATATCAGATGCTCACTCAAGCCGTCTTTCCAGCCTCAGCATCTGTCCCTGGTTCCACTGGCCTGTGGAAGGGTCTCTCAGGACCACCTGGACTCTGTTTTAGGTGTGGTCAAGTGGGTCACTGGGCTCATACATGTCCCAAGCCTTGCAAGCCTCCAGGCCCTTGTCCTAAATGCCATCAGGAGGGACACTGGGCCATTGACTGTCCCTGAGCCCTTAGTGGCCCCCAGCCATCCGGCCCTTCTGGTTCTGATAAACTCAGTCTGATTCCATTTTAAGATTGGGAGCCATCTCATCACAAAGTCATGAAAAGTTAATTTGTGTTTTACTATAAATTACTGCAATTTTTAAACTTGTTTGAAATTCTTGCCCATGCCTTGAACTCACCCATGCCTGGCTTTCCCTGACCAGATAGCAACTCTCTCTAAAACCTTAGTGAAGTCTCATAAATCCTGGCTCCCCTTGACCAGATAACAACCCTCTCTGAAACCTCAGTGGTGCCTCATAAATTCTGATGTTGGGATCTGAATTTACTCTCTACCTTGAGATATCATGCCATGTAGATCTTTAACCTACCATCTGCCTTTGTATTATGCCTGTCAAAATCCTGTCCTGAAGACACCCCCCTTTTCAACTTTTTGTGCTATAAAATTGTGTTCCTGGAAAGCTGGGGGACTGATCTCTAGACGGGGGATTTCGGGTGAGACAGTCACTGGCCAGCCTTTGTGTACACAAATACAAGCTTGCTTTCATTTGATTTAAAATTCGAGTTGGTGGTCTTTTCTTTGCATCAGAGTTCAACAGCTCCCCTTAGGGAACTCTTAGGACTGGTTGTAGAGGACTGATGAGGTCCAGGTCCCCATCACCAGACCACTACCATCACTCCATGGGAACCTTGAGATATCATGGGGTAACTCTGCGTATTTCAGGAAGGCCTGTCTCCTTCCTCCTAGACACTAGGGCTACATATTCAGTCCTCAAGGAGTTCTGGGGGCCTACTACTCATTCTATGAAACCTTACCAGCCCTTACAAATGTCCAGCCTTGCTTGCACCTTTGGCTCTCTAGTTTTTATCCACTCCTTTTTGGTCATTCCACAATACCCTGTTCCCTTTATGAGAAGGGACATCCCCACAAAGTTGGGAGCCACACTTTCCTTCTGCCCTCATATATGCTTCCATCTAGACTCACCTGCCGCTCCCCTGATCCTCACCTTACCTTAGGACCATCCCTTATTTCGTCTGCCAGTGCCTTCCCATTACCCCTTTCCAAGGTGGACCTTACTGTCTGGGATGTTTCAAGTCCTTCTACTGCCTCACACCACAAGCCCATTCACATCTGTCTCAAAGCACCCCTCCATTTTCTGGCCCAATCACAATACTTGCTCTCTCTACAAAGACTCCTAGGCTTACAACTATCATTCGAGACCTCTTGTGAAAGGGATTCCTCAGATCTACTCATTCCCCATGCTCTCCCTTTTTCTGTATAGAGCTGCCTATCAGACTTCTGACAAATAAACCCACTTCTTATCCCAGGTATGTGTGTGATTACTCCTGCACCACATTTATCCAGGCCCAGGCCCTCCCATCAGTCTTGCTCTCCCCTCTAGGGATTTAAGCAGCTTTGGGACCCTTGCCTGAGAGCCCAGGATAATCACCACATACTTTCTACCATTCACTGAATGCTCTTATTTGGGAGTTCTTCCTGATGAGACCTCTCAGTCTTGGGTTCTAAGGCTTCTGCTGCTCCTAGCCAGGTGTCCAAGTGGCTCTATGGTCCCTGCCCCTGACGTCTCAGCACAGGTGGCTCCTCATCCATCCTTTCCCCTTGCTGAGTTACTCTCAGGTCTTGGTTCTCAGCTCCTCAGCAGAGCTCACAAAAGCCCTGGCCAGGCAACCAAGATTCTCTATGGGTATAACTTGGGACTAGTTATCACTAGCGGATGACAATGTCCTTCTCTCAGTCCCTGCAAGGCTTCATCCCCAGGGCCAGTAAATCATATGGTGATGACCCCTTTTCACTATTGTACCCTGTAGGCTTCTGCTCCTACTCTGGTTTAGCCTAGAGCTGGGAACACCTGCCTCTAGCCACTCCAGCACTCTAACTCACCATGGGGATCTCCCAATCCCAAATCCCACCTCCAATCTCTGCCCATCTGCCTTCCCTTTTATTCAGCCTCCTCTCCTCACTCCAGTCTGATAATGGTCCTGAATCTACTTCCCATGTTTCAAGGTCTGTAGTTAAGGCACTCAACTTCTCCTATCCCTTACCATCCCCAGTCCTCGGAAAACTGTAACCAACTGGACCTTGAAGAACATTCTCACTAAAATATCTCTTGAATTACATTTACATTGGGCTAAACTTCTTCTCTTGGCTCTTCTTAGACTATGGGCCCTCCCAAAGAAACCACTCAACATCTCCCCTTTTGAGCTTCTATATGGGCACCATATCTCCCTGCTCAGCTCGCCACCTTCTGAATCTCCACTACCCCTTGCTCCTCATCTTTTGTGGCCCCTTCTTACATACATTAGAAACCTTCTTTGGCAATACATTGTTGCTGTTTGGCAAAGCCTAGTTCTGCCTCTTCCCCTTCTCCCACTCTGTCTCCTGGCGACCTGGTGCTTTCCGCAAAATGGACTGGACCCTATTGGGTCATTCTTACCACCCCCTTGGTAGACCATCTTAAGGGCATCCTATATTGGGTTCATAATTCCCATTTAAAATGTTTTTCTCTGCCCTTTATACAATGACACCTACAGGCCCTCTCAAGCTGTGTTTCTCAAGGCCCGGACCCCCAATTTTTCTTCAATCTCTGAGAACCATGAGGACACTGCCTTCCCTTTTTTGTTTTTGCCCTCCTCCCTCATTCTACCCCATACAAACCCAGCTTGATTCTTTAGCTTCTGCAGAATCAAAGGGGCCTTGATGATCTTATGGCTGAAAAAGGTTAACTTTGTCTGGAATGCTATTTTAATGTCAATTAATTTGGTATAATAAAGGACAAGATAAAACCACTCCAACAGGACCTTGAATGTTGGAAACAACAGCTCTTCTCTGATGAAGGATGCTAGCTAATCCCCTTCTCCAGTGGGCACTTCCTTTCCTGACATCTCTCCTTGTCATAAGGCCTTTGCTAATGCTTTCCCCCTGCATCATTAGATTTATTCAAGACCAGGTTCAAATGATCTCTAACCAAACCATGAACTAGCTTCTGTTACAGGACTTCCAACCCCTCACCAAAATTGAGCCACCCATAGTCAGTATCATCTGGCACCTCCTGTCCATCACCATTGCTTCCATGACACCCTGTGCCCCTAATAAGAGTCCAGACGCTGCCCCTTCCCAGCAGGAAGAAGCTACAGAAGATTGATCTATGCCCCTGTTTCTTAAGGGGCCCAATAACAAACAAAAAAAGGGGGGAGGATGTAAGGACCTTGCTTAGCATCTGGGTGGCCATCTTAATTGACAGCTGCTATTTTAAGTATTTTGCTTTCCCACCCAAGGGTCCTTCTGAGAAAGGCTCACCCACTCCCTCATACCAATCTTAACTGCTCACTGTAGGACCTGCCCCCCTCTAATCCCTTAGCCTGCCCCATAAAAGTTCCAGAACTCAAGCCTGTGTTGCCTCTCTCCACTATGGAGGGATGTACCTTTATTTGACAAACTGTCTTGTGTATCTCTGTCTGGTCTCTGTCTTTCATTTCTCGCTCACCCATCTCCCTCTTTCTTACTTTCCTTTCACTCTCAATCTCAGGTAACTCATCAGAGTTGCAGGGCCCTTAGAGGGGTCCCATCATTCTCTGGGTACTGGTTGGCCTTAGAGAGCAAAGTCCAAATATTGGCAGCTTTTCCCTTTGGCCCTTTTTCTTCCTTGACATTAGTCTCCAAGTTTTTGATTTTAAACATCTAGCAGGCCAGTTTTCACCAGTCTTTAAGTGAGAATAATGGGTTTTAATTTTACTGTTACCCCTTTCGTTTAATTGGGGTCAGTATTAGCACTGGAAATTAGCCTTATATCCTGTCTGTCCTGTAGGTAATGGTTTATTATCTCAAATTAACTCAGATTGTTCTATTAGAAGGAGTACTTCTGTAAAACATTAAGAGGCAACAGTTATAAAATTTACAAGAACAAAGTGAAATTAACAATAGTAAAAACATATTCATATTCATATTTGTATAATTGCTGTGATTCAAACCATATTTATATAATCCCAAACCTCACTTAGGCATATATTATATCTCCTGTTTATTTTGAGATCACAGTAATTTTAAAAAATATATTTATTTATTTATTGTAGTTTTAGGTGGACATAATATCTTCATTTTATTTTTATGTGGTGCTGAGGATCGAAACCAGTGCCTCATTCATGCTAGGCGAGCGCTCTACCACTGAGCCACAACCACAGCCCAAGATCACAGTAATTTTTTAAACAAAAATTTATCCTTTGAACATAACTTTAAATGAGCTTAAGTCTAGCTTACTTTGAACTCATCCTAACATGGAGTAAGATGAGAGGCAGAGTCTTAATTTGGGTGAGGTGGGGCTCTTGACATATCTTAGGTAAATTATCTCATTTCTGAAGCTGATCTTTGCCTTTTCCTTAAATTTTACAAAATTTTAATATACTGTTTCCTGAGTCTATATGAATGTTAGTTAACATAATACAACATTACATCTGAAACATGAATCAAACAAAAGCTAAGAAAGCTTTTAATCCCTTTTTGTGGGAAAGTGGCAAAATGTTTTCATGTTTCAAAATATTAACCTTTAAACAGTCCAGGCTTTCATTATCTTTCAGAAATACAGTTAAATTTCCACCCCTGTGTAAAAAGTAACACAAAATTTTACACACATCTTATTGATAACAAGTCCAGTTACAGAATATTAAATGCCATAAATAAATCCCCAATTAAATTACTATTACAGACTTGAATTTGGTATCAACATACTTTATATACAAACAGAGACACAAAAATTGTGGTATACATGTGTATTAAGAATTGTAATGTGAAAAAAAAAAAAGAATAGTGTTACCTTAGATTAGGTAGAGGGAAGTGAACGGAGGGGAAGGCAGGGGATGTGGGGATAAGAAAGATAGTAGAATGAAACAGACATTATTACTTTATGTATGTATGTGACTGTATGACCAATGTGATTCTATAATATGTATAATCAGAAAAATGAGAAATTATATCCCATCTATGTATGATATATAAAAGTATATAAGAGCTTTCAACTGTCATGTATAACTAATTAAAACAAATTAAAAAAAATTTTTAAAGCAAATAAATAAATAAATTACTATTACAGACAACTTTAGTTTGGAGAATACCAGCTTGGTAAAGTGCTCTCCTAAGCTTTATATTTTAAAACTTGTATACTGGAAGAACATGAATATTTTTAATATACAAAGAAGAACTAATAGTTAGTAACACAATTACAAAAAAGTCCTTATATTAACTAGGTTTAATTTTCAAAGTGAAATTCAGAATCCACAGATCATTACAGGCTTGTAGAATTTAGCAATATTAGCAAAAATCAAGGACAGCTTTAAATCTTAGGGAACACTGGTAATGATCAGACCTAGACTTAGTTAAAACAGACAGATACAAGCTAGTTTTTCAAATGGCAGTGTGGCCTTTTCATTCCAGATGTAATGTATAAAAGAGAGCACTTATTAGTACCTATATGAACTTTTATTTTATAAAATTTTACAGAACATTTAGATAAGGCTCAGACAAACATATTTAGTTTCAGATATATACATAGGTTTAGTTGCATATATTTAGATTATTCATGAAAACCAAGCCTGGTCAAAATTTTAGGTCATCTGTTTCTCTGACAAAGAGAAAAAAAAAAAAAAAAAAAAACCTAAATGCAATGGAAATTACAGTTTGAGCTCTCAAGTCTTGCACAAATTTGTACTTATCAATGTGAAGTTTTTTTAACAGGCAGAAAAGGCATAGTAGGATATCTGGCAAAGCTGATTCAATTCACATTTTAAACAATTGTCCAGAAGAGAATGAATCCCAATTAATGTCTCTTTCTTAAGGGTTTATTCCTCCCTTCCCCCGTTTATTTTCTCCTAAAACAGGATCTTGGTTAAAATAATTTTGATCATCTTTCTCAGCAGAGTAGGCTGCTTCCTTTTCCTGGGAGGTACTTGCAAATAAAGTTGTTGCTTTTGGGGTGAAAAATGCCACCTGTACACTTAACTTACACAACAAATTTTATCCCAGGAGAGATATCAGACGGTCTAGCATATACAAAAAAAGTATGCTTTAATCTTTTTGTTTTTTTTTCATCCCAGTTTGTAGTCAAGGGGTTGGAGCACAGGATATTGTTGTTTGACCAATATCCCTTATCATCATCATAATGCCAACAAGAAGTGAGTTCCCCACTGTCAATTATATAAATATTATTATTATTATATGATATATATATATATACACACACACACATACATATCATAGATAGATAGATAGATATAGATATAGATATAGATAGATAGATACTCTGTCTAATAAAGGTCACATTGACTGTTAGGTTGGCAGGTTTCCCTTCCCCCTCCCCTTTCATGGCGGCTGTGGGTGGACACTTTCCACCTGGCTGAAGAGACCTGAAATGGTCAATCAGAAGCTGACATGGCAACAGACCTCAACCACCATGGGCTGCCACAAGGGGAAGCAATCGCCCTGTCAATTCAATCAGCCCTGACGAACCCACGACAGACACAATCCCCCTAAACTTGGCCTGGCCACCCTGCTGTCCATAGCTGCAATTTAGGTGGCCTAGGCCCTCCTACCTCCAGTTTCCCTTATTAGCATTGTTCTTGACTTTCCTGCCTGAGACTTCCCCAGCCCTCACCCTTTCGCAGACCGGTGAACCTCGCCCACGAGCGCTCCCCAATAACCTTCCTTTGGTGCCTCATTCTTGTTCTGTGGTTCCTGATCTCACACATCCCTTTCTGCTTTATACTGACCATACAGAGAATGTTAGCGGCCTCTCTCTGCAGAAGTCAGCAGGGCCAGGACCCAGGTGCTTGCATACTTGGGGACTCTGGAAAGCACTTTTATTTTAGCTCTGTGGGCAACAGTAGGGCTGCTCCCAGAAGTATCCCCCGCCTAATGTGACATCCTGTTAAATCTTAAAAGGGGAGGCTATTGTGTTCCCAGGTTATAATTTAATAGTACTGGACCCCATTGCCCTGTTCCTTGTCACTGGCAGCTTTCATTCCCCACCCCCATTAATATACGCTGGTTAATTGTCAGACAGTGAGGGTAATGGTCCCCAAATAAGGATTTTTTTCTTTTTCCCAAATGTAAAGAAACCCTATGATGTTAAGCATTCTAATCCACTGCTTTGTCCCAGAGTGGCAGAGAAATGGAAATGGGGTAAACCTAAATGGACTTTACAAAGAATTCAGACTTAGGATCTAAAAGCACAGCCAAATAGAAAGTCACAGGCCTTGGTATGTTCCCAACATCTGCACAGCATAGATTCCAACAATTATCCCCAATGCTTTTTTTTTTAATACTTGAAAACTTTATTTTCTTAAATGAGCACCAACAGAGATCAGAAATATGACAGAAACGATGGACTTCTCTAATACTAAATCACTACAAATACACAAAAAGGTGAAGACAAATTATTTGATAATAATTGTCTCTGTTATTGAAGCAAAATGACCTGAAAAAAAATGCCAACAAAGACAAAAACAAAACAACTAATACAGTTTGTAAACACAAGGATAAATAGATCCTTTATTGTAAGATAGAATTTTCAGGTTGGGAAAAGGGAACCAACTCCCACTTTTACCAAAATGTTATATAAAATACAGGAGCAGATAGAACTGGGTAATAAAAGAATAGCTTGTTTCTTGGCTTTATCTTTTACTACCAGTAAATTTTATGTCTATACTTTTTAAAAAATATAATCTCTTTTCATAGCTTGAGCACATTTTCTCTTTTGAGGCAGGTTCTTTTAAAATACGTAAGTTGATTGTTTTCAAGATTTGATCTCCCAGACTCTTCCTGAGGCAACCCGACCTTAAAAAAAAAAAAAAAAAAAAGCTGCTTACTTGGAAGGTATGTGAATTATGTTAATATATTTGTTTTTAACCCAAACCAGTTAATGTTTAACCTGATGTGGCTTCTAAAAAAATCTGGAGCCCTGGGACACATAACCAAGAAACTCACATCTCAGTTAAAAGCGGATTTAACTCTGCTCCACCTTCACAAATGGATTTCCTTTATAGTCTGTGAAAGTTGACCACACAAAGGAAAAAAGGAACAAAATGGCAACAGCTTCATGCTCAGGAAACAAAGACCTTGTGGTTTGTGCTGTTGGTCTACTAAAAAACAAAAACAACCAGAGAGAGAGAAGAAAAAACTTTATGTGCCCACAGTGTATATTATAATTACAAGTATCTCCAAAAGAAAAGAAAACAGGAACCACAATCCAAAGTGCTTGCGCGCGTGAGCGCTCTCTCCCTCTCTCTCTCTCTCTCTCTCTCTCTCTCTCTCTCTCTCTCTCGCAGGTGCGCGCGCGCGCGCGCGCACACACACACACACACACACAAATTCAAGATTTCAATTTGTTGAGATATTTACCAACAAATATAATTACTCTAAGTTATTACTACTAAATTTTCTTGGTTTTATTTATTTTCTTTTCTAGGCAATACTGGTGCAAGAAAATATTTCAGTTCTCAACTTGGTAATTTACTGCAGAATCTGTTCCATTAGGGGGAAAAATACAAATAGGCATTGCTTTAAAGACTCAATCCAGTTTAAAGTGTGATATCTTTTTTAAAAAAATTATTGGTGATTACTATTTCCCTTTAAATATATTTCAAGAAATGCAGAGAAAACCATTGAATTTAAAGTGAAAATAAAAAATGCTCTCAGAGGATCTAAGAAAACAGCACCAAAAATTAATGGTGAAAATTTACTTTAAAATCTAACTATAAAGGGGACACCTCCTTTGCACACACTGGCCTACCAGTAAAGACTAACTTTATCCTATCTACATATTGTTACTGTCACAGGAGCTGGGGCAGTACTCAGACCTAGCTGAGAAATTACGGGCGGCAAGTTTGGCTTATTTGATTCCTCAAGTCAACCTATCAACAGCCTGAAACTAATATCCTGGGGGGCAAGGGAAGGGACCTGGGTATACGTCAGGGTGGCCAAGGCCATATGACCTAGGTGGTGCAACTGAGCTGGAATGCAAATCTGCCAAACTTATTTAAAAAGGAGGGCATGGTGGCATGTGCCTGTAATCCCAGTGGCTCAGGAAGCTGAGGCAGGTGGATCATGAGTTCAAAGCTAGCCTCAGCAATTTAGCAAGGCACTAAGCAACTCATGAGATCATGTCTCTAAATAAAATACACAATAGGGCTGAGGATGTGACCAGTGGTCGAGTGCCCCTGAGTTCAATCCCCAGTACTCCCCCCAAACAAACAAATAAACAACAACAACAACAACAACAAAAGAAAACCAAGGGCAGTAAATGACTGAACATAGAACTTTTTGCTTTTTCCTTTTCCCACTTCTTCTTTCCCCTTCCCTTCTCCCTTCTAACCCAACCCAAGGTTTAATCAATAAACTCCAATTCCTTGAACCTCAACATAGGGTGAATGGATGAGGTCTTTGGTTATGCTCTAAGTCAAAAATTTGGTGAGAAAAATTAAAGAATAAACTGATAGAAGCCATGAGTTGATGGGTCTCCATTACTCACCTGTGGCCTCTCCAGTACTATTAAATGTTAAACAGACAAACCACGAATGGAACTTGTTATAAGAATCGTGTTTGGTTTCATTGACACAAAGGGAAGCTTAATGAGTTGTGTCCCCCCCACCCCGCCCCCACCACCTCCCCCGCAGTTGGTCAAAACTCACCTTGTTCCTATGTACTCTTCAGCTAAGATTCCTCAGAGATCACTCTTGAAGACATGTGCAAAGGCTTCTGGCTCCTTTAGCTTTTCTCTGCCAGTGATGCCACCTGCCAGGATGGATTGGGGTCAGGCTGACCATATGTAGCTTCTCTTAGAAGCATCAGGACATTTCTGTCTCCAGTGACCCTCCTCTTTGCAGAATGTGCACTGTTTGACATCCTGTTCTCTAGGATCCTCTCAATCTCCCTAAGCAGCAGATCAGGTAACTCACCAGAGTTGTAGGGCTCAGAGAGAGAGTTCATGTCTTTCTTTGAGTCCTGGATGACCTTAAAAGGTAAGGGCTGAAATGTTGACTGATTTTTCCTTGTCCCATTTACTAACTTGACTTTAGTCTCCAAGTTTTTGGTTTTAAATACCCAGCAAGCCAATTTCACCAGTCTTAAAGAGGTAGTAACAGGTTATAACTTCAATATCTATAATCCTTTTCATTTAATTGGGGTTAGTATTAGTACTGGAAGTCAGCATTATATAATATCTGTCCTGTAGGTGATGGCTTAGTATCTCAAATTAACCCAGGTTTTTTGTTGTTGTTGTTGTTGTTTGTTTGTTTAGAAGCAATACCTATAAAGTCCTTGCTTAGCATCTGGATGGCCATATTAAGTGATAGCCACCATTTTAAGGAAAATGTTTTGCTTTCCCACCCAAGGGCATTTCTGAGAAAAGCTCATACTCCTTCATACCAACCCAACCCCTAAGCAGCCTCATTAGGACCCGCCCACCTCTGATTTCTGAGCCTGCCCCATAAAAGTCACAGAACCCAAGTCTGTTTTACCTCTCTCTGCTATAGAGATATGGCCTTTATTTGTCGGCTTTGACAAATAGACTCTCGTGTGTATCTCTGCCTGGTCTTTGTCTTTCCTTTCTTTCTTACTTATCTCTCTTTCCTCGCTTTCCCTTCAGTACCTCTGCAAAGCACTAACAGGTAACAGTTATAAAGTTTATAAGGAAAATACAGAAAATGAAATTAACAGATCAAAAACATAAGTTTGTGTAATAGCTCTGAACCAAGAAAAATGACTTTTATAATCTTGAGACTTTTTTAGTTATATATTATATTCCCTGTTTGAGATCACAGTTATCTTTATACTAAAAATCAATCATTGAACACAACTTTAAATGAGCTGAAGTCTAGCCTATTTTGGAGCCATTTTAACATGGGATAAGGTGGGAGGCAGAGACTTACATGAGGTATGGCAGGGCTCTTTAAAAAATACAGCATTACATCTGAAACATGAATCAAAGGAATGCTAGGGGAGGGATGGAACTCAGGGGCACTTGACCACTGAGCCACATCCCTAGCCCTGTTATGTATATTTTTTAGAAACAGGGTCTCACTGAGTTGCTTAGTTTCTTGCTAAATTGCTGAGGCTGCCTTTGTACTCAAGATTCTCCTGTCTCAGCCCCCTGAGTCACTGGGATTACAAGCATGCACCACCACACTCAGGCCTAAGAGAGCTTTTGAATTCCTTTTTTGTGAAAAAAGGGGCCAAATGTTTCCATCTTTTACAGTGTCACCTTTAAACAGATCAGGATCCCCATATTATCTTCCAAAAATGTATTTAATGTCCAAATCCAGTATGAAGAGTAACACAAAATTGTATATATAATTTATTGACAACAGGTTAGTTACTTTATCCAGCTATGAAACATCAAATGACATGAATAAATACTAACCAAATTTATTATTTATATACAAATCCAAGACTTTTGCTATAGATAATTTTAGTTTGAACTAAATTTAACACCAACTTGGCAAAGTACTCTCCTAAACTTCACATTTAACTAAGTTTAAAGTATAATTTAGAATACAGGTTTGCATGGGTTAACAAAAACCAAAGGATAGCCTTAAATTTCTTGTACATTAGTAAACAGTGTTAATGATCAGAAATTGACTTAGTCGAAGCAAATGGATATAAGGCGGGTCTTCATATGATGTTGTGGCCCTTCTATGTCAGATATAATTTATAAAAGAGAGTACTTATTTGTTATTTTGCCAGTAAACTTACATAAACTTTCATTTTATAAACTTTTACATAACACTTAGACAAGGCTTAGACAGATACATTTCTCAGATACATACATATACCTAGTTGCATATATTTTGGGTGTCAACTATATTGTTATAACCTAAAAAACTGTTTGGGTTTTTTTTAACCATTTACAAACTAATCATTTAAGACTTTAAACAGTTACAAACCCTAATTCCTCTAAGACTTAGTTTCCACCAAGTAATAAAACCTAACAAATACAAGAAAATTATCTTGATAAGAGCAGATCAATGTTTCAGACTTTGCTTCATATCAGTACACAAAAGTTCAAATAACTTTAACTGGCAGAGCTAACTATAGCTACTGGGATGGTCCCTCAATTCTTCCCTTTACTCACGGGAATAGCTCCTCTGGTTCTACCTGAAGCACACTAAACCTTCTCCTACCTTTCCAGCAGTCAGCTCTCAAAAAGTCTGTCTTACATCCTCATAATGGTAGTGGGGTTGCTTGGAGTGAGATCTGCCCAAGAAAGCTGGATCAAAGGCTGCTTTCAGGTCCCATCTAGGGTGCCAATTTTGTTACTATTGCTCTGTAGTATAGTAAGGTCTGGTATTGTGATGCCTCTTGCTTCACTCTTCTTGGTAAGGATTGCTTTGGCTGTTCTGGACCTTTTATTTTTCCAAATATATTTCATGATTGCTTTTATAATTCCTCTGAAGAATGTCATTGGGATTTAATAAGAATTGCATTAAATCTGTATAACAGTTTTGGTAGTATGGCCATTTTGACAATGTTAATTCTGCCTATCCAAGAGCATGGGAGATCTTTCCACCTTCTAAAGTCTTCTTCAATTTCTTTCTTTAGTGTTCTGTAGTTTTCATTGTAAAGATCTTTACTTCTTTTGTTAGACTGGTTCCCAAATATTTTATTTTATTTTTTGAGGCTATGGTGAATGGGGTAGTTTTCTTAGCTTCTCTTTCAATGAATTCATCTCTGATATATAGGAATGCATTTGATTTATGGTATGATTATGGTACTTTGCTGAATTCATTTATTAGTTCCAAAATGTCTCTGGTGAAGTTTTTGGATATTCTAAATATAGAATCATGTCATCAGCAAATAGTGAGTTTGAGTTCTTCTTTTCCTATTTGTATCTCTTTAATTTCTTTCTTCTGTGTAATTTTCTGGCTAGAGTTTCAAGGATGATGTTGAATAAAAGTAGGGAAAGAGGGCATCCTTGTCTTCTTCCAGTTCTTAGAGAAAATGCTTTCAATTTTTCTTCATTTAGAATGATGTTGGCCTTGGATTTATCATATATAGCTTTTACATGTTGAGTATGATCCTACTATTTCTGTTTTTTTCTAGTGTTTTAAACATGAACCAGTGTTGTATTTTGTCAAATGCTTTTTCTGCATTTATTGAGATGATCATATGATTCTTGTCTTTAAGTCTATTGATGTAATGAATTACATTTATTGATTTCCATATGTTGAACAAAACTTGCATCCCTGGGATGAACCCCATTTGATTGTGGTACACTTTCTTTTAAATATGTTTTTGTATGCAACTTTCTAGGCTTTCATTGAGAATTTTTGCATCTATGTTCATCCAAGATATTGATCTACAGTTTTCTTTCCTTGATATGCCTTTGTCTGGTTTTGGTATCAGGGTGATACTAGCCCCATAGAATCTTTTTGAAAGAGTTCCTTTCTTTTCTACTTCATGTAATAATTTGAGGAGTATTGGTGTGAACTCTTCTTTAAAGGACTTGTAGAACTCAGCTGAGAATCCATCTGGTCCTGGGTTTTTCTTGGTTTGTAGACTTTTGATGGTGTCTTCTGTTTCATTGCTTGAAATTGATCTGTTTAAATTGTGTTTGTCCTCCTGGTTCAGTTTGGGTAGATCATACATTTCTAGAAATTTTGTCAATATCTTCAAGATTTTATATTTTATTGGAATATAAATTTTCAAAATAGTTTCTAATTTTCTTCTGTATTTCAGTAGTGTCTGTCATGATATTCCTTATGAATTTTAATAATTTCATTCAGTTTTCTCTCTCCTTTGTTTCATTAAGCATGGCTAAGGTTTATCAATTTTATTTATATTTTCAAAGAACCAACTTTTTGTTTTATCAATTTTTCAATTGTTTCTTTTGTTTCAATTTCAACTCTTATTTTAATTATGTCCCGTCTTGTACCGCTTTTGGTGCTGACTTGTTCTTTTTCTAGGGCTTTAAGATGTAGTGTTAGGACTTTTATTTGTTGACTTTCTATTCTTTTAATGAATGAGCTCAATGCAATGAACTTTCCTTTTAGCATAGCCTTCATGGTGTCCCAGAGATTTTGGTATCACTATTTACCTCTAAGTATTTTTTTTTTTCATGCTGATTTCTTCTGTTATCAATTCACCATTCTATAGTGTATTATTTAGTCTCCAGGTGTTAGAGAAGCTTCTATTTTTTAAAAATATTTATTTTTTTAGTTGTAGATGGACACAATATCTTTATTTTATTTATTTATTTTTATGTAGTGCTGAGGATCAAACCTAGGGCCTTGCATATGCAAGGCAAGTGCTCTACCACTGAGCCATAACCCCAGCCCCTCTATTTTTTATTTTACTGTTGACTTCTAATTTCATTCCAATATGATCTGATAGGATACAGGTTATTATCTCTGTTTTTTTGTGTGTGTGTATGTGTGTGTGTGTTTGCTAAGAGTTGCTTTATGACATAAGATATAGTCTATTTTGGAGAAGGATCCATGTACTGGTGAAAAGAAAGTGTATTCAGGGCTGGGGATGTGGCTCAAGCGGTAGCGCGCTCGCCTGGCATGCGTGCGGCCCGGGGTTCGATCCTCAGCACCACATACAAAACGAAGATGTTGTGTCCGCCGGAAACTAAAAAATAAATATTAAAATTCTCTCTCTCTCTGTCTCTCTCTCTCTTAAAAAAATAAAATTAAATTTAAAAAAAAAAGAAAGTGTATTCACTCATTGATAGATGAAATACTCTATATATGTTCATTAAATCTGAATTATTGATTGTGTTAAGATCTATCCAATGGTGAGAGTGGTGTGTGTCAAAGTCATCCAGTATTATTGTCTTGTTGTCTATTTGATTCTTGAAATTGAGAAGAGTTTGTTTAATGTTTGTAGATGCTCCATTTTGGGGGGCATAATATTCATTATTGCTATTTTTGTTGATGTATAATTTCTTTAAGAAGTATGAAAGCCCTTCTTTGTCCCTTTTGATTAACTTTGGCTTGAAGTCAACTTTTTCTAATATGAGGATAGAAACTGCTGCTTGTTTACATAATCCATGTGAGTGATATATTTTTTCCCATCCTTTCATCTCCAGTCTGTGGATGTCTTTTCATATGAGGTGAGTCTCTTGGTGACAGCATATTTTTGGGTCTTGTTTTTTAACCCAATATGCTAGTCTATGCTTTTGGATTGATGAATTCAGGACATTAATGTCCAAGGTTATTATTATTATTATTATTATTTTTTTTCTCATTCACAATTGTTTATTATAAATATTTATCTTTGATTGGTAGACACGTCCAAGATAATACAGTAAATTTACTTTTTGTGAAAAGAAAATAATGTAAGCATAGCTTTGACAAAACAAATTTAGGAAATAAACACAAGAGGTACACTGTTTCTCTTTATTTGACTTATACAATGTTATTCTGAAAATTATAGTATATCCTTAGTTGTAGTCTAATGTGATTAAAAAAAAAACTCACTAATAGCTCACCCTCAATTCTTGCTCCTTATCAAGATAGGGAAGAAAATTCTAGTGGTCAGTTATTTCTGAAGGTAAATCCAAGGTTATTATTGAGATGATTTGCATTCCTGGTCATTTCTAGTTTTTATTTTGAATTAGTTTCTCCTTTGACTAATTATTCCTTTAGTGTAGTTATACTTGTCACTTTTTTTCCCCATTTCATCTTCATGAATATTTTGTTGAGAATATTTTGAAGTGCAACCTTTCTGATTGCAAATTCTTTTAATTTTTGTTTAACATGGAAGGTTTTTATTTTACCTTTAAATCTGAAGCTTGATTTTGCTGGATATAGGATTCTTGGTTGGCATTCATTTTCTTTCAGACTCTTGGAATATGTTATTCCAGGATCTCCTATCTTTGAGGGTCTGGGTTGACAAATCAGCTGAGATCCTTTTTGGTTTTCCCTTACATGTAATCTGATGCTTTTCTCTTGCAGCCTTTAAAAATCTATCCTTATTCTGTATGCTAGACATTTTTATTATAATGTGACTTGATGTGGGTCTGTTGTAATTTTGCACATTTGGGGTCCTATAAACCTCTTGTATTTGATTTTTCATTTCATTCTTTCGATTGGAAATTTTCTGATATTATTTAATTGAAAAGATTGTGCATTTCTTTGGTTTGTATCTCTGCACCTTTATCTATCTGGATAAACCTTTAATTTAGTCTTTTCACGTTATCCCTTAGTCCTTGGAAATTCTGTGTCAGGAGCTGCCACATAGGAGCTGAGCACCCCTAGCTTTGAGTGATGGAAATGTGGAGACTGGCTTCCTTCACCTGGAAGCAGGTGGATCCCCATCTCTGCTCAGCAGAGGAGCACAGCTTTGGGAGTGGGCTGCCCCTTGTAACATTACCTCTTTTGCCTTATATGGATGGAATGTTCTTTCAAACAGCCTCGCCTAATAAAACCAAGGTTCAAGGTGTACATCTCTCTCTTTCCTGCCTGCCTTGTCCACTCTGTGGAAGCCGGGGCAGAGGAGCTGTCACAGAATCCAAAGAAAAAGCTATTTTCTCTTTGTATGATTTTTTCATGCCAGCCCAGTTCACTGGAGTGAGCCTGGCTGATTTAGTCATGTATCATGACAGTTCTGTTCATGGTTTCTTAACCTCTTCTCTCATGGTCAACTCTGTTTTCAAGATTATATATTCTTGTCTTCATTGCCTGAGGTTCTGTCTTCCAAGTGGTCTTATCTGTTGGTGATGCATTCACTTTAATTTTAAATTTGGTTTATTTAATTGTTTCCTTCATTTCAAGGATTTTTTTTTCTTTTTTTCAGATTCTCTCTTTATTGAAGTGATGTTTTGCTACCTGTATTTGCTCTCTTACATCATCCTTTACTTTGAAGATCAGTTTAACTATGTACATTCTAAACTCCTTCTCTGACATTTCTTCCACTTTAGTGTCAATGGATTCTGTTATTGGAGTATCTTGGTTTGCTTGGGGCAATTTGTTCCCTTCCTTCTTGATGTTTGTGTATCTACCTATCTAACACAGTTTCTACCCTGTGGACTTATCATGTTCCTGAAGGTTTCCAGTACCTCCCTGTTTAGGGGGAGACAAATGATAACAACAACCAGCTCAAACAATTTACAGCATTAAACTAAATAGTTCCTACAATGATGTATACAATGTTAATTATCACAATAAATAAATGATATGATCAGTTATTGCCTATAACATAAACAGCAAGTTTGCAAAAATTTCAAAAAAAATGGTGGATAGGGAGAGAACAGAAGTGATATAGGATGTGATGATTATGAAGGAGGAGGTGAAAAGACAGAAGTAAAAGATTAAAGTAAGAGTGAAAGAGAGAACAATCGATATTGGCTGTTAGCAGAAGAAGAGAGAATCAAGGGAAACAGGTAGGATAAAGACATATATATATAAAGCAGAAATTTTTAAAAAGTTGAAAGTAAAAGAATAAAAACAAGGGGCTGGGGTTGTTGCTCAGTGGCAGAGCCCTTGCCTCACACATGTGAAGCACTGGGTTTGATCCTCAGCACCATATAAAAATAAATAAACTAAAGATATTATGTCCATGTATAACTAAAAAAATTTTAATAAAAGAATACCAAATAAAACTAAAATAAATTAATCAAACACCCTAGTTCACAAAAAAACTAAAACATGTAAAATAACTGGCTTCACAAATGCTAGAGATGAGGAGAGCGGGGACAAAAGGAAAATTTACAAATATCCATGTACAATTAAGGTCACAACTAATCAGTGAAAAAAAATTTAAAAAATATTGATGAAAAGTTAAAGAATTCTTTCTGTTGGAGTTCAAAATATTCTCAGCTTTTCTTCTTAGCAGTGTTAGGTGGGGTCTTCTGGAGTGTGATGCTCCACCGTCTGGAATGCTAGAGTGAGAGTTCCTGGAGGCCAGGTTTAAGCTTGATGGGCTCCAGCCTCTTTGCTGAATGCTATTTGGTCTGGAGATTTTATATCAGCACATCTCCAGCACCCACTACTTGCTGGTCCACATTGGAAGACTTTACCCCAGGGATTTCCCCTTGGGGTCCACTCGTGTGGTAGGGGAACCAATTCTTAGTTTCCTAGGTTACCTGCAGACCTCATGTTTCCTTGTCTCATTTTCAGTCTCCAATTTCCTCTGCGCCTGCCCTTCCAGGTTCCTGGCCAGATGTGTCTCTCCCAGCCAGTTCTGCAAGTAGTCGGATTGAAGGGGGAGAGGTAGAGCTGAGTGGGTTTCTGCAACCAGTTGTCCCCTATGTAAACCCCTCTCCATGTTTGATTTTTTTTTTCTGGTCACTTAAGCACAGTCTAGGTCATGCTGCGTGTGTTCACTGGGCCTATATTTCAGACTAAACTCAGGTTTGCCAGGAATTGGCTTCCTCTGTTGCTGGTCCCCACAACACAGCTGCAAAATTGTTTCTTCCGTTGTCCTCCACATGCTGCCTGGAGAGATGGAGGCTTTTTTCCCCACCCACGAACATCCTGCATCAAATCCATCAGGTTTGTTGGGCAACGACCTTGGTCTTTAAACGCTCTGTACCCAGACATGCCTCAAGCCTCCCTAAAATGTGGGTTCCTTTAATTCCCTTATCTCTCTACTATGCTCATGGAGGGACCTCTCTGGCTGGAGCTTCCTGCTGGCTGTGGCAGCAGCTGTGCCTCTGGGAATTTTTCCTTATTCAATTATAAACAACCCCCTATGTCCCCTGTCTGCTTTGAATGTCCAGTTTTAAATTCCAGTAAGTACCCCCCCATCCCACTTTTATTTTGTTCACCCACCTTGCAGAGAAGCTGCCTGTCTGCTTTCTTGATTTCATGCCACAGGGCAGCCAGGAACATGACCTCCTCTATTCCACCATCTTTGATTTTCTCAAGCTAATAATAATCTTGAGGAAGAAGAATAAAGTTAGAGAGGTATTACACCCCCTGATTTTAAAGTATATTACAAGGGCCAGTGATATGGCTCCATATTAGAGCACTTGCCTGGCATGTACAAGGCTCTTGGTTCAATCCCTAGCATTAAAAAAAGTATATCACACTCCCCTATTCAGAGAAGTACTATTCACAATTGCCAAGTTGTGGAAGCAACATAAATTCCCACCAAGATATGAACGAGCACAATAAAGAAAATGGAATATCATTTAGTCTTAAAAAGGAAGGACATTCTGCCATTTGTGACAACAAGAATGAACCTTGAAGACATTGTGCTAAGTGAATGTGCCAGTCACAGAGACAAATACTGCATGATTCTGCTCATATGTGCTATCTAAAATAGCTAAACTTATGCAATTGAAAAATGGAGCTGGGGAGTGGGTGAAATGGTCATAAAGCTTCAGTTAAACAAAATAAGTATGTTCTAGAGATTTTCTGTACAACATTGTACAGAATCATCCACAGTACTGTATTGTACACTGAAAATTTTTATTAAGGGGTTACATTTCTTTTAAATGTTCTTACCACCATAAAATAAAATTTATAAAATGATGAAAAAGAATTCATATACATAAAAAGGTCAAATTGCATTTCCATTTAATAAGTAATAAAAAGAAATTTTTGATCAATTTACACTCAGGAAATTTTCTGTATTGAGGTAGACAGAAGACAGAAAAAAAATTTCTAACTCAATTTTTAATTGGCTTTGTTTGCAATTCTATAATCAGGCAGCATTCTAAAATAAAAGTGGTTCAGAATGTTCTATTCTTCCACATGGGCTGGTTATATTTATAGCCAGATCCCAATTCAGTTTGCAAGATGCACATACTCCTGAATCCACAAGCACAACATAAATAATTTCTTTTTAAGACACTGTTGCAGAAAAATCCTATAATCATCTCCATAAAACCTGAAATTTTTTTGAATAATGTAATGCCTCTTCTGTAATTTTTTTTTCTTTTTAGGACTGGATACCGAACTCAGGGGCACTCTACCATGAGCAACATCACTAGTCCTTTTTATTTTTTATTTTGAGATATGGTCTCATTAAGTTGCCAAGACTGACTATGAACTTGTCATCCTCTTGCTTCAGTCTCCCAAGAAGCTGGAATCCTGGTGTGTGACACTGAGCCTGGTTCCAAAGGAAAAGTCCTAACTTGATAAAAATCATCACACTCCAACGAGTTAGAGGATTTGAAGTTCATTGAACACTCATAAGCTGTGGTCAACTTGAGGAGAACAGAAGTTTCCTGGCTGGGCCTCCCTTCAGACACTGCCACCCACTGCCTCTGCACTGAGTCTTGTGTGGGGAGGGTAGTTTTCCCTTGGGAGGCCTGCCAGGTAAAGCCTTTGTAATTGCCTATAGTCAGGCCAGAAATATTCCAACATAGGATTTGGTCCTGAAACCAGACTCCTCAACTTCATCTTTTGATTTTTTGAAACTCATAAGAGGAACATAGATTATTCTATCATGGATCCTTTTAAGACACTGTGGTAGAAAAATCCTGTAATCATCTCCACAATTCATGGATCCAAATGGGTTGGTCTTTGAGGGCCTGTGTGCTGAATCAGGTTAATAGTCTGAGGTCACAACAGACCGGGGTCATGATCAAGATCACTCCAAGCAGCATGATAAAGCCTCCCTGGAGGATACAGCATAACCCTGAGCTCCAACATGGACAAGCCAAGAAAAGGTAATCCACTAGGTCTACTTTAGAGAGAGAATTTTTCCTAAGCCTGTCAATGGTTTTACTTTGGCAAGCTTGTTGATCCAGGTACAAAATGAGTCATTGCCAATTAAATAGCCCTCTCCTTGGCCAGCAGAAAGGCTATGCATTTTTCTAATATTATTTGAGGAATTTGAGGCTCTGTCATGCCTTTGAAGCTAAAGTAGTACTATTAACAATCTCAGTGAGGGTCAAAGACAAATTGTGCAGGACACTTTCTGATTCAATTATCTCAACATATGCTTGAAGCACATGTTCATGTGAGCAGAGTTAGCAATATCATACCTGGCAATCAATCTGAGAATGAGATTGATTATCTGCCTATTTGGGGTTCCCAATCTGTTTTAGTCAGCTTCTTTATTGCTGTGACCAAAAGACGTGACAAGAACAATTTTAAGGAGGAAAAGTTTGTTTTAGGGCTCACAGTTTCAGAAGTCTCAGCCCACAGATGGTTGACTCAATTCCTCGGGGCCCAAGACAAGGCAAAACATCTTGGTAGAAAGGTGTGGCAGAGAAAAGCAGCTGGGGATGTGGTCACCAAGAAGGAGAGAGAGAGAGAGAGAGAGAGAGAGAGAGAGAGAGAGAGAGAGAGAGAGAGAGAAACTAAGCTCAG
Source organism: Marmota flaviventris (assembly GCF_047511675.1). NCBI lineage: Eukaryota > Metazoa > Chordata > Mammalia > Rodentia > Sciuridae > Marmota > Marmota flaviventris. The sequence continues at coordinate 33,832,492 of NC_092508.1, read as the reverse complement.
CTCAAAAAACATATACCCCAAGGCTGGGGTTGTGGCTCAGTGGCAGAGTGCTTGCCTAGCATGTGTGAGGCACTGGGTTCGAGTCTCAGCACCACATATAAATAAATAAATAAAATAAAGGTTCATCCACATCTAAAAAAATATTAAAAAAATATATATATATATATGTATATATATATATATATATATATATATATGTATATATATATATATATATATATATATACATATATATATATATATCCCCCAAAGGCATGCCTCCAATGACCCACCTCCTCCAGCTACCCCTACTTGCCTACAGTCACCACTCAGTTAATTCCTGTCGGGGGATTAACACACTGATTGGGTTAAGGCTTTCATAACCCAATCAGTTCACTTCTAAACCTTCTTGCCTTGTCTCACACATGAACTTTAGAGGGACACCCCACATCTAAACCACAACACCATCTTACTTGGTATAGTGCCATGTGCTCAATGAATGGGGATATTTGAATTCTTGGAAATCTCTTACTAATACCTACATGTGCATCTTCATTGGTAGGTGAAAGGCAGGTGACAACATGACTTTTATAAAAGAAATACTCTAATAGTGCTGAGAGTATAAATGTCATTATTTACCAAAGGGTCAACCAGCCAAAAGTCCCTATAGGTGGCAAAGTGTATGAGTGGAAGTCAGAAGTTCATGTAAGGCGGGATGGAGTATAGGAGAACAGAAGCCTCTAGTGCCGGGGCCAGGAGAGCCCCCGTGGTGCATCTCACATCCCTTTTCCCAGATGTTCCACTTGACCACAACTTTCATAGGAACAAGATGGCACCTATGAAGGTGGTTAATGAATTTGGCAATTTGGAAGTCTGGAAGAGAGAGAGAGGAAGGTTAGGTCTACACCTCCTCCACCCCTGGAGTGCTAAAGTGCTCAAGTTCTATCAGATAGTGGGAAAAGCCTTGTCTTGGGATGGTGTTTCAATCCATGTGACTGAGCCTCAGTTTTGTCATCTATAATATGGGAGAATAATCCCCTGCACTACTGTGAGACTCAGTCACAGTTCACAAAAAGGGATGCAGTGTACAGCTGTGGCTCCAGTGTTACTGCCTTGTTTATAAAAATGTACACAATTTGAAGGCAAAAGGAAAAATTCAAACAGGAAACAGGTTGAGAGTGGCAAAGAGAGGGTGTGGGGCTCAGGGACTAGGCCAGATCACACTCACATGACTTCTATTCCAGGCTCACCTCGACAATCACATGAGCTACAATTTCTGAGAACATAGCCAGGGACTCTAGTATTGTCCATACTGGGCCAGAACCCCTTCTCCTTTTAGCGAGTGTACAATTTTCCCACGTTTCAGCTACAGACCAGCTTTGATCCTTTAAGAAGAGCCCCTGAGATATGATCTTGGGGAAGAGGCTGGTCAATGATTTCAGGCTGAGATTTGGACCAGGGCACAGAGGGAAAATCCCACCCCTGGACTCACTGCAAAGAATTAACAGCATAAAATTTGCCGTTTTATTTATTTATACTAAACGGAGTCGCAAATGCTTGCCAACAAAGTATGTCCAGCTTCCTTGTTGGCAGTGGGTGCATTGAATTAGCTGTCATTTCCCTCTGGAGAGGCTGGAAATCAGCACAGGCTCCTTTAAATATTCAAAGTTTCCTGTTGGAGCCAGTCGTCTCTGTCCTTCCAGTTTGGGGTGTAAAGTTGACTCTGGTTCTTTTGACTGAGAATTTTTCTTTCTCTTTTGCCAAAGACCAGAGTCTGCCCTTCTGCTGGAAGAAAATGTTTTCTTTCATAGGTGCTCCTTGCTTTATCTCTGGTAATTTTTAAAAATCCTGCTAAATTCACTAGTACATTCTGGACGGGAGAACAGAGAAACAGGAAGAAGGGAGCTGGAGGAGGCAGACAAGCCGGTAGAGTGATCGAAAGTAAAAGAAAGCTTCTTCCTGGAGTCCCCGCCCCCCACCAGTCTGTTTTTCGGGGATTTTCTCCCCTGTGGATGAGTCTTGGATATTGAAGCATTTGGAATTAGGCAGTTTGGGGGACGTGGTGACTGGGATGGTTCCGGAAAAGGTTGGATCAGGTGAGTGCCTGGTGCAGTGGTGGCTTCTTCTACTGGAAACCCAGAGGCCTCCCCCTGTCCTGCCCAGCGGGGGACACACTTTCTGCTGTGTCCACATCTCCTTGGTTCCTCTGAATCACAGTGACTGCCTTGACACTCTTTGAATCTGTTGCACTTCCGTCCCCACAGTCTCCCCAGCCTCAGCCCAAGACACTGTCTCTGAACCAGTTTGGAGAATTGCAGAAAACTATATTGATCGACTCATGTTTGTTTTCTCTTTTGTTTGGATCTGAGTTAATCATTCTGTGGGCTGGAGATGACTGGAGTCCTCCTCTTTGACACCCACAGCCCTCTCCTTCCTTCTCACCCTCTTGATCTTCCAGGACAGCTCTCTAATGCTTTTCATATGAGTCCCTGAATTAATCTATATCAAAGTGTGTTTTGGAATGTGTATGCTATTTTTAAAACTACGTGGCCTTGGGCAAGTAATTTCTCTGTACTTCTGTTTGCTCATCATTAAATTAAATTAAATAATACATCCCAAGAGCATTGTAAAAATTGAAGGAGATAAGGCCTGTCAACCACTAACAATACTGACAGGCACTACTAAGGTACTCAGTAAGTGTTCACAATTATCTTCACATATTGATATTAGTCCTATTTTAGTTTGCTCATTTCATTTCTTACTTTTTTTTTTTTTTAAGTGAGCACCCTGCTCTTCCGGTTCTATCGACTTTGCTGGTACCAATTTCAAACTGGTGCTTATTGTTACACGATGCCAAGTCTTTTTATTTTTTCAGATTGACACAAATATTTGAACACCTTTTTGGGGTATGGTGTGGTAACTGGGTGCACGTATACAATGCATAAAAATCAGATTCACATTTCCGGCTCTCACAAATACTGAGGACAATATGAGAACATAGTTGATTCATGGCAGAAGAGTTGCTGGTGGGGATGTGATGCCGATCAGACCAAGCCCTAAACCTTCCACAGCCCCACCTGCCCACCAATCCCTGGCCTGATCCAACTTGAAAACCTTTGCCAACCAACAGGGACAAATGCATTTTGCAGGCTGCCAATGTATTTACGCATGCCTTCCTACACTTTCGCTATTTGAGTGTCTGCAACCCGGAATTCCATGTTCATACCTATTGTCCCACTACAGAGTTTCCTTTTCTTGTTGATTTGTAGGCAGTTTTGGAATATTCTAGATATCATTACTCCTTCTCTGGTGCTGGAACGCATTCATGAAATATTTATTGAATGAAAAAATTAAAGTCATGTTGGTTAGCACAGAAAAATCTTTAAGATTCTGAAACATGAAGAGAAAGTGTTCTTGGTTATCATTTGGTTGAAATTGTTCATGTGGAGGGAGGAAATGGGTTCAGGAAGTTAAATGACTCATCCAAAGTCACAGCCAGACCAAAGTTAGGTGTCCAGGATTCCTGACTAGCTGTGCTCCATACACCCCAGCCTGCTCTTTTCAGCTGGAGAAGTAGACAGTGCCACTCAAGCTGCTCAGAGCCAGCCTTCTTCCTATAGTGTTTGTGACTCAGCAAGCAGGAAGTATAGAAGGTTCTGCCCCTTCAGGTTTTGATTCGCTTTTGCCTCCCGTCTTAGATGCACAGACAGTCATAGAAGAGACCTGCGAGGAAGGTGCTGCTGTTGTGAGGGACCCAGGATTTGCCTCTGGTAAGGTTGGCTAGGCTTTGGGGAGGAAGGTCTTTCGTTCTAGAGCTTTCTGGGGCTGCCGAATGTGGGATCTGGAGGCCATGTGGCCCTGGAGGCGGTCCGTGTATTGAGTGTTGATGGGGAAGCCATGAGAGTTGTGGGATTTGCTGAGGGCCCCACACAGTATCCAGATCCCCAGGCCCTTCCAGCTTAGGTTGGTGCAGTCCTAGGGGTTTCTGAAAAGTTCTTGTACTTGGGTACAGCTGTCTGTAGTAGGCCTCATCCTTATCCCGGCCAAACTTGCCAAAGAAAAGAAACCAACATTGAAATTTAAATCTGAACTGATTTGGTCGCTACAGTTCCCCACCCACCAACACACACACACACACACACACACACACACACACACACACTTTTAGCAGTTCAACCCTTTTTAAGAAATTAACAAAAACGAACCAGCCCAGAAAAATGATATAAGAGGGAGCACAGATTTAAAAAATCAAATGTGTACTTTTGAAGGATTAAGCATTTTACAGGTGAAGTTATAAATTGCATTTGGTTTACAAATGACAGGGTTAGTTATAAATTTTGTTGAGGGTTGACTGCCTTTACTGGTTCATTAGTACCCTAGGCTCAGGGCCCTGGTGTCTGTAGTGTTTGTGTGCAGAGGGGAAGTTTGTTAGGTTCTAGGGAGCTCATGGTCTGGGGGGTCACCCAGAACTGGAAACAGTAGCAGTAGTATCCCTTTAGAGTTTGGCCCTGAGAAGATCTTTCAGAGATTCTCAAGCTTTGAATGACAGACAGACTTCTGTCATGTGAGTTTTGTCCTCTGCCCCTGCACTTTGAGGTAGTTGTCCAAATCACTAAGGAGCTGGGATGCTGCACGGTTATTCAATGAGATTAGCAGGCCTCATCCTCATCCTGACTGGTAAGGCAGTGGCAGAGTCCAGACTCTGGAATGAAAGCCTGAGGGTTTGATTCAACTTCTAGCCCTGGCTCCTTAGGCTCAGACCTGCTCTTTGCTAGAGTGAATCTATTAAATTCTCCTGCTTTTGTAGGTTTGGTTATTTTTAACTTTTAAGATTTTTTTTGTTTTGTAATTTTAGCCATTAAAATATTATGATTATTAGCCTTTCTTCATTGAATTCCCTCACTGCCTTTCACTTGTAACATTTTAGAATAAAATCTGAAGCTTTATAGCATCTGCTGTAAAGATTTTTTAAAAATCTTGATATTTTTTTAAAATTTTTTTATTTATTCTCCCCCCCTTTTTCTTATTCTAAATAGTTATACACGACAGTAGAAGGTATTTTGACATACCATACATACATAGAGTATATCTAAATATTTAAGTATATCTAATCCTCCTAGGCATTTTTCCCTGCTAAATGTCATTTATGATTTGATAGAAAATCCGCTTAAAAAGCATTGCCATATTATTGCAAAGGTAATGAGATGAGTGAGCTAAGATGGCCACAGGAGACAAGTGTCAAAACACACACATCATGTCACTGCAGCCTTGGAACATATTATTTTTTTTATATTGTATGATGTCAGAAAATGCTGTTGAATATGTAATAAGAATCTTAAAAAGGTTCACTCCTTTTTGACCTGATAATATTACTTCCAGGAAATTATTCTAAGAAAATAATTAGAGATGTATTCAGAGATTTGCATCTTAAAATCATTTTAAATGTAACAAGAGACTGGTTATGTAAATCATAGTCCATCCATACATTAAATGCTTTATGAATTTGAAATTCAAGTGGTAGAAGAAAAAAATAAAGATATCACAATATTCCTGCAATATTATTAGTGACAAAACCTGCTTATACAGCAGAAATGTGATGTGTTCAAACATAATGGAAAATGTATATGAATAAAATATTTGGTAGGAAAGGGAGTGAAAGGTGGGTTGCTTCTCATTCTTGAGATGGTCCTCATTCTCTCTCTCTCTCTCTCTCTCTCTTTTTTAAAGAGAGTAAGAAAGAGAGAGAGAGAGAGAAAAAAAAATTTTTTTAAATATTTATTTTTTAGTTTTCGGTGGACACAACATCTTTTGTTTGTATGTGGTGCTGAGGATCGAACCTGGGCCGCATGCGTGCCAGGCGAGCGTGCTACCGCTTGAGTCACATCCCCAGACCCTCATTCTCTCTTGATTATTTCTTGCTTTATTCCAAAGGTATCTCTCTGTTGAGAAAGCCTGCATTATCCCTTGAATGTGATCTGCATTCCTAAAATAATTCTAGAAATGTAGGTATTATTAGGTATTTGTCTTTGGACTTCAACAGAGGTTAAAATTGATTTAAAAATTTAAGAACAGTTGATTTAATGCTATCAAACAGAACTGGACATAGTTTATATCTTGTAGCATATAAATGAAAATAGGTCTTTCAGAGATTTTAAATGTAAGTACATTTAGAACACATAATGCGGGCACCTGGTCAAAATTGCAGTTGGTAAAACGGTGCAAAGGGGCAAAGAATTTTCAAAAAGCACTCCAAAAATTTTCATTTTCACTTCGCCCCCCACTCTCCCCACATACATATGCAGGTCCACAGCTCTGCTTTCCTCAGGTACCACTGACTCCTGTGTGAGTCAGAAATCCGGGAATACACAAATAATCTGTGAATATACAAATTAATTCATTATGTAGATCAACAAATATACAACCTATCTTCCCATCTTGTCTAATAGCTGAATCAAGTTCCCTTGTGTATGCTAGCATACTTAACCCTTCTTATGCAGATAAACAGTTGTTTTGGGTCAGTTGTTATTTCAACTAATATTGCAATGTAAGTGTACTGATTTTTAGTACACTTATATTTAAGTGGATGTGGGAAATTAAATCAGAATCCTGAAATTGTAGGTTCCAGGTTCATTTTATATTTCAACAGAGAAGGCCAAATTATACTTACCTACTAGGCATCATGATGTGTGCCTATCATTCCAGTGACTCCAGAGGCTGAGTCAAGAAGTCTCAAAATTTAGACTTAAAAAGGCTGGGGGCATAATTCAGTGGTACTCATTGGCCACTGGCCTCAATCCCTAGTACTGGAAAAACAACAACACATTATACCTACGTGTTTTTATTTCCACCATCTCAATACTGTGTATTGTAATTTTTGTACTTTGCCAAAATGGCCTATTGTAATAATTTCAATATTTTTTTTTTATTATAAATGAACTTGAGCATTTTAGCTGGGCAAGATTTTTTTTATACCTATTTTCCCAGCTTCTTGAGAGGCTAAAGCTGCAGATCCTGAGTTTGAGGCCATCCTGGGCACCATAGCTAGGCCCCATCTCAAAAACAGAAAAGAAATTGAACATCTTTTCAAAGGCTTAAAATCTGTTTGTCTTAAAATTGAAAGTTACCGGTACTTTTCTGTGAACTGTCGTCTTGTGATCCTTACTTGCTTGTGTATTGTGGTTAATGGCCTCTTTCGTTTAAAAAAAAAAACGACTTACAGGAAACTTAAGAAAATTAGCCCCTCCCCCATTAAAAATCATGTATGTTGCTGTTTTTTTCCCTACTGCAAAGTTTACTTTTAAATTTTGTTTGGGTTACTTTTTCAAAATATTTTACTTATTGTTTAAGGACAAAATCAATCTTAGGTAGCTTTTAGTTTCTCTGTTATATTTGCAAAAGTTTTTCATCAGCAAAATCATTTCAAAAATTATCTTGTTTTTCTTAGTACTTTTTAAAGTTTCAAATCTTTGATCTATCTGCAATTTGTTTTGATGTAAGGAGTTCAGTTAGTATCCATTTTGGTTTGTTTTGAGAAGTTTGCCCCCTTGTTCTAATCACCGTGTGTTGAAAAAGCCATGTTAAGGTGGGTAGCCCTTTTAGTAGTGTTCACTTGGGGCTATTCGTCATTGCTAATGTCTAACTCCAGTGCCTTGGAGTCACAGACTATGGGTTGTATTATTTCTAGGCTCTGGAAATCTATGGTGATTTTGTGGTCAATATTTTGTGATCAGTTCATGTGTTTGAAAAGGAAGATGTGGTGTGTCCCGATAGTAAATGAGCGTTGTTAGCATTCATCAACTGTGCCACTCAAATCCTCTGTGGCCGTCGTTCTATTTAGTCTACTAGATTTTTTGGTTTCTTTGAGAGATGTATGAAAGGTTTTACTATTTGTGGGGGGCGGGGGGAGTAAGATTTTAGTTATTTCATGTTCTTAAGGACTTAGGCTCTAATATTTTGTTTTAAAAACAAATATGATGATGTCATTCTTCTGTGGTGTGGTCTCCTCTTCTGGCCTGGGAGGCACCATCCTGCCCTGGACTTCCCCTGCAGCCACATTTAATGCTCTGCCTCACCCACTTTCGCACACTGCATAAATGAAATAACCCACTCAAACCAGCATTTTATTTACACAGATAATGTCTGCAAATACTCTCCTTAACACATTCTAGAAAAAAAAAAAAGGCTAATTCCCTTCCTTAATCCTTCACCCTCTAGTCCTGGTCATCTTTTCAATGCTTCCAAGGGGACAACATCTTGGCTTCAAAGTGTGTGCTTGCACAACCTCCCTCATTTTTATTTTCTTCTTTTATACATATACCTATTGTCTCTGAAAATCTAGGGCATCATTTTGAATATTTTTAAAAAGTAGATTTTAAAAATTATATTGTAGGGCTGGGGTTGTGGTTCAGTGGTAGAGCTCTCGTCTAGCACATGCAAGGCCCTGGGTTCGATCCTCAGCACCACATAAAAATAAATAAATAAAATAAAGGTATTGTGTCCAACTACTTCTTAAAAAATTACATTGTAACTTGTTTTTCTTGCTTTTTCAATACTTTTTAGATGTCTCTTCACTTTTATTTCAGAAGATGAAATACATTACCCTTTACTGCTATATGCTCTCCCATAGTGTGTCTGTACCTTAGTTTGCCTGACCATTCCTTTATTGAAGGACATTTGGGTGGTTTCGGGTTGTTCAGGGGTACACATAATGTTGTGGTTTGTGAGACCTCATGGATGCACCCTGTTGTGTTTTCACAGAGTGTATTTAATGGGCTTACTAGTTTGTTCTCTTATAGGCCCAGCAGTTTTTGTTTATTGCATTTTGCTGGAATGTATTTGAAATGCCTTTCTTTTTAAAAAAAAACTTATTTATTTATTCTAATTTGTTATGCATGATATCAGAATGCACTTCATTTCATAGTACACATATGGAGCACAATTTTTCTTGTCTCTGGTTGTACACAAAGTAGAGTCAAACCATTTGTGTCTTGATATGTGTCTTAAGATAATGATGTCTATCTCATTCCACCATCTTTCCTACCCCCAAGTCCCCTCCCTTCCCCTCCTTCCCTTCCTTCCCCTTTGCCCTATCTAAAGTTCCTCCATTCCTCTCATGCTCTCCACTTACCCCCACTGTGGATCAGCATCCACATATAAGAGAAAATATTCAGCCTTTGGTTTTTTGAGATTGGCTTACTTAGCGTGATATTCTCCAATTCCATCCATTTACCTGCAAATGCCACAATTTTATTCTCTTTTAATGTTGAGTAATATTATTTACTAAAATAAATATTATTTAATAATATTTATTTATTTAGTAATATATATTTGTGTATATATACCACAGTTTATCCAATTATCCATTGGAGGGCATCTAGGTTGGTACCACAATTTAGCTATTGTATATTGTGCAGCAGCACAATAAAACATTGATATAAACATTGATGTGGCTGTGTCACTGTAGCATGCTGTTTTTTAGTCCTTTGGATAAACTGAGGAATGGGATAGCTGGGTCAAATGGTGGTTCCATTCCAAGTTTTCCAAGGAATCTCCGTACTACTTGCCAAATTGGTTGCACCAATTTGCAGTCCCACCAGCAATGTATGAGTGTGCCTTTTCCCCAACATCCTCACCAACACTTATTGTTTTTATTCTTAATAGCTGCCATTCTGACTGGAGTGAGATGAAATCTTAAGAGTCGTTTTAATTTGCATTTTTCTAATTGCTAGAGATGTTGGACATTTTCTCATATATTTGTTGATTAATTATATATCACCTTCTGAGAAGTATCTGTTCAGTTCTTTGGCCCATTTATTGATTGGGTTATTTGTGGGTTTTTTTTTATATCAAGTTTTTTATACATCCTAGAGATTAGTGCTCTATCTGATGTGAGTGTGGTAAAAATTTGCTCCCATTCTGTAGGCTCTGTCTTCACCTACCTGACTGTTTCTTTTGCTGAGAAGAAGCTTTTCATTTTAAATCCATCCCATTTATTTATTGTTGATTTTTATTTCTTGCGCTATAGGAATCTTGTTAAGGAAGTTGGGGCCTAATCTGACATGATGAAGATTAGGGCCTACTTTTTCTTCTGTTAAACACAGGATCTCTGGTCTAATTTCTATGTCCTTGATACACTTTGAGTTGAGTTTGTGCATGGGGAGAGATAGGGGCTTAATTTCATTTTGTTGCATATTTGTTGAAGAGGCTATCTTTTCTCCAATACATGTTTCTGGCACCTTTGTCTAGTATGAGATAACTATATTTACGTGGGTTTGTCTCTGTGTCCTCTATTCTTTTTTTTTTTTAATATTTTGTTTTAGTTGTAGTTGGACACAATACCTTTATTTTATTTTTATGTGGTGCTCAGCATTGAACCCAGTGCCCTGCACATGCTAGGTGAACGCTCTACGGCTGATCCACAACCCCAGCCCCCTGTGTCCTCTATTTTGTACCATTGGTCTACAAGTCTATTTTGGTGCCAATACCATGCCTTTTTTGTTACTATTGCTCTATAGTATAAGTATTATGATGCCTCCTGCTTCACTCTTCTTGATAAAGATTGCTTTGGCTACTCTGGGTCTCTTATTTTTTCAAATTAAATTCATGATTCTTTTTCTCTTTCTATTAGGAATGAAATTGGGATTTTAATAGGAATTTCATTGAATCTGTATAATGCTTTTGGTAATATGGTCATTTTGACAATGTTAATTCTGCCTATTAGAGAGCATGGGAGAGCTTTCCATATCCTAAGGTCTTCTTCAATTTCTTCCTTTAGTGTTCTGTAGTTTTCACTGTAGAGGTCTTTCATCTCTTTTGTTAGATTGATTTTTTGTTTTTGAGGCAATTGTAAATGGAGTAGTTTTCCTAGTTCCTCTTTCAGAGCATTTGTCATGAAATGCCTTTCTTAAGTAAGAGAATTTTCCGAACAATTGATTGATCAATTAATTCATCTAGTTTAGGAAATTTTGCAAACCTCATACAGTGCATAACCTTCCAAGACATTGTCTCTCTCCATTTCCTTGGTCAAAGAAGCTCATCTAAACAATTATATGTTTCAGATGGAAAGGAAGAGAAGAGGTTATGCCTCATAATTTTAATTCTAACAATTTATTCTAAGGAAATGATCAAGGATATATGTAAAAGTCTTTAAATGATATTTTAACAGTAAAGATATAGATTGCTTCCAATAAGCTCTTGATGTACCCACATGCTATATAAATCAAGAAACATTAGAAATGTGCCATAGGAGTGGTAGTGGGTATATGTTTGTTATAAATGGTAAGTGAGATAAAAGCCAGTAGCAGTTATACAAATTTGTATATGCAGCCTGATTTCCACTTTTATATCAATGTATCTTAGTCTGTGAGGATATGTGCTATGATAGTGATAACTGTGATCATATTATAAATTACTGTATTTTCAGTTTTCACACACAAAAATAACTGCTAGTATAAACAAGAAGGGAAAAGAATTTTTTTTAAAAATTAGTGCATTATAAGTATATGTAACAGTTGGGTTCTTTTTTTTTTAAGAGAGAGAGAGAGAGAATTTTTTAATATTTACTTTTTAGCTTTTGGTGGACACAACATCTTTATTTCATTTTTATGTGGTGCTGAGGATCAAACCCAGCGCCCCATGCATGCCAGGTGAGTGCGCTACTGCTTGAGCCATATCCCCAGCCCAGTTGGGTTCATTTTGACAAAATCATCATAAATGCATGGAATTTGATTTACTTCATTTCAATCCCTGGTGTTCCCCATCACTCTCCTCCTCCCTCTTCCTATTCTCCTTCCTCTACTCTACTGGTCTTTCTTTCACTCATTTATTTGTTTATTTTTGATTGGTGCTTTATGGACACGTAAAGGTGGAATTCACTGTGGTATATATATGTATAAACATAGCATATTTTTTGTCAAATTCATTCCACATTTTCTTCCCTTTCTCATCCCTCCTCCTGCCCTCACTGATCTTTCCAATATCTTTATGATATTCAGATCCCACTTTCTTTCCCTTATTTTGTTCTACTTTCCATATATGAGAGAAAATACTTGACCCTGGATTGTCTGATTCTGGCTTATTTCACTTAGCACATTGTTCTTTAGTTCTATCTATTTATCAAATGCCATTATTTTGTTCTTTATGGCTGAGTAAAACTCCATGGTGTGTGTGTGTGTGTGTGTGTGTGTGTGTGTGTGTGTTGTTTTCTTGATCCACTCATCTAGTGATGGGCATCTAGGCTGGTTCCATAATTTGGCTATTGTGAACTGTGTTTCTATAAACATTGATATGATGCAGCCCTATAGTATGCTAATTTTAGTTCCTTGGGATAAATACCAAAGAGTGGGATAGCTGAGTCAAATGATGACTCCATTGCTAGTTTTCTAAGGAATCTTCACACTGCTTTCCAGAGTGGTTGTACTAATTTTTGGTCTCAACAACAGTGTATGAGTGTACCTTCCCCCCATATCCTCACCAGCATTTATTATTATTTGTATAATAATAAATTTGATAATTGTCTTTCTGACTGGCATAAGGTAAAATCTTAGTGAAATTTTAATTTGCATTTCCCTGATTGCTAGACATGTTGAACATTTTTTCGTTTATTTGTTGACCATTGTGTTTCTTCTTTTGAGAAATGTCTGTTTAGTTATTTTGCCCATTTGCTGATTGGGTTATTTGAGTTTTTTATATTAAGCTTTTTGAGTTTTTTTAAATATATATTTTGGATATTAATCTTCTATCAGAGGAGTAGCTGGCAAACTCCTTGAGCTTTAGGTGTCTTGCTAAGTAAGTTAGTGCCAGCATCAATATTTTGTCCCTTATGGTTTCTTCTAGCACTTGCAAAGTTTTTGGTCTAATTCCTGTCTTTGATCCAATTTGATTTGACTTTTGCTCAGGGTGAGAGAGATCAAATTTCATTATTTTAATATAGATAACCAGTTTTCCTAGAACCAGCTGTCTTTTCTCCAACATATTATTTTGGCACCTATGTCAAGTATCAGATGACTGTAAGTATATAAAGGTTTGCCTCTTTGTCTTCCGTTCTAGTCCATTGATCTTCATGTCTATTTTGATACCAATACCATGCTATTTTTGACATTATATCTCTGTAGTACAATTTGAGAATAGGTATTGTGATGCCTCCAGCCTTGCTCTTCTTGTTCAGGATTGCTTTGGCTATTCTGGGTCTTTTATTCTTCTTAATGGATTTTCTAACTGTTTTCTTTTCTAGTTTTAAAAAGAATTTTATTGGTATTTTGATGGGATTGCATTGAATCTGCATAGCACTTTTGGCAATATGTCCATTTTGACAATATTAATTCTATCCAAGAACATGGGAGGTCTTTCCATCCATCATAAGGTATTCTTTAATTTTTTTCTTCAATGTTCTATAATTTCCCAAGCTTTTTTTTTTTTTTTTTTTTTTTAGGTTACTGTGAATGGGATAGTTTAAATTTTTTTTTTAGGTTACTGTGAATGGGATAGTTTTCCTGATGTCTTTTTCAGCATAATTGCTGTTGGAGTATAGGAAAGCTCTTTATTTATGAATGCAACCTCATATACTTTGCTGAATTTATTCATTAACTCTAGAAGTCTTCTGGTGAAGTTTTTGGGATCTTGTAGATATAGGACCATGTCTTCAGCAAACAGATATAATTCTTCTTCTTTTCCTATTTGTATTCTGATTGTGCTGGGAAGAGTTTCACAAACTATATTGAATAGTAGTGGTAAGAGTGGACATCCTTGTCTTGTTTGTGATTTCAGAGGAAATGCTTTCAGTTTTTCTCCAATCAGTATGATGTTGGCTTTGGGTTTGTTTCATATAGCCTTTATTATGTTTAGGTAAATTCCTTCTGTTCCTATTTTCTCAAGCATATTTTAACACAAATGGGTGCTAAATTTTATAAAAGGCCTTTTCTGCATCTATTGAGATGATCATATGATTCTTGTCCTTAATTCTGTGTATATGGTGCATTACATTTATTGATTTGCATATGTTGAAACAACCTTGTATCCTTGGGCTGAAACACACTTGATCATGCTGTATTATCTTCTTGATGTATTTTTTAATGTGGTAGAATTTTTCCAGCTATGTTCATGAGAGATACTGGTCTATAGTTTTCTTTCTTTGATGTGTCTTTGGTTTTTGTAACAGGGTTATACTGGCTTCATAGAATATATTTGGGAATGTTCCTTCCCTTTCAATTTCATGGAATAATTTGAGAAAGACTGGAATGAGTTTTTCTTTAAAGATTTGGTAGAACTCAGCTGAAAATCCTTCTGGTCCTGGGCCTTTGTTTGTTAGAAGGCTTTTAATTGCTGTTTCAATTTTATTACTTGATATTGTTCTATTTATTTTTTCTCTATCTTCCTGGTTCAGTTTGGACAAGTCATATGTGTCTAGGAATTTGTCAATGTCTTCTAGATTTTCTAGTTTATTGAAGTATAAATTTCCAAAATAGTTTCTAATGATATTCTGGATTTCAAAAATGTTTGTAATATCTCCTTTTTCATCTCTAATTTTGTTTATCTTTTCAAAGAAACAACTCTTTGTTTTATTGATCCTTTGTATTTTTTTTTGAATTCCCAATTTCATTAATTTTGTCTCTTAATTATACACTGTCTTCTACTGATTTTGGAATTAGTTTGGTTTTTCTTTCCTAAGGCCTGAGGTAGAGCATTAGATTATTTATTTGGAATCTTTCTATTTTCTTCTTATTATTATTTTTTAAGAGAGAGAGAGATAATTTTTTTTAATATTTATTTTTTTAGTTTTCGGTGAACACAACATCTTTATTTTATTTTTTATGTGGTGCTGAGAATCAAACCCAGCGCCCCGCACATGCCAGGTGAGCGCGCTACCGCTTGAGCCACATCCCCAGCCCCTCTATTTTCTTTTAATGTAGGCACTCAGTGCTATAGATTTTCTTCTTAGAATTGTCTTCGTACTGTTCCAGAGTTTTTGATACGTTGTATCTCTGTTCTCATTTGTTTCTAAGAATTTCTTCTCTCATTTTTTCTATGAGAGTATTATTAAAAACTATTATATAAAAGAGTATTATTCAATCTCCATGTGTTTAAAAGTCAGTTTCAAGTACCCTAAGCAAAAATAGCACCTTAGAAATACTGTTCTCCAGAGTCTTGGGCTGGGAGTCAGTGGTAGAGTGCTTGCCTAGCATGTGTGAGGCACTGGGTTCAATCCTTAACATCACATAAAATAAACAAATAAAATGAAGGCATTTTGTCCATCTATGGCTATAAATTAAAAAAAAAAAAAGTATTCTCCTTCAGTGGCATATACCTGTTTAATCCAGACACCTCATTCCAACAAATTATTTCTTAGAAGAGTTTAATATATTTTAAGTTATTTTGGAAGAAATGCAACATCTTATTTTTTGGCTTTTTAATTGATACTTTATGGAGGCAGTATGACAACTTATTGACACTAGAGGAATCTCCTCTACCACCTTCATTTCTTGAAGAGAAAACATTTCAAAATGAGGGTTTCTTTGAATAAAACAACAACAACAAAAGCAAACACAGGAAATGAGAGACCATTTCAATAAAGAAATAAAGATATTAAAAAGAAATCAGGGGCTAGGGTTGTGGCTCAGAGGTAGAGCTCTTGCCTACTAGGTGTGAGGCACTGGGTTTGATCCTTAGCACCACATAAATATAAAAAAAGAAAGGCTTAAAAAAAAAAAAGAAATCAGAACTCTTGGGCATGAAGTCACAATAACTCAAATTTAAAATTCACTTGAAGCATCACCACAAATCAGATTATAGAGATGGCCTGAAACACAGCGATCCTCCTTCCTCAGCTTCCCACGTTTCCAGGATTATAGGCTTGCACCACCCACACCCAGCCTGTATTTGCTTTATCAACTAATTATTTAAATCTTCTTTAAGTTCATTGAACATTTTAATAATCAGTTTTTAGTCTTTCTCTGGAATTTCTTCCACTTCCATACTTGTGGGTTCTTTTGATGGAGACTGTGAATTTTGCAGGGAGATTTGTTTGCCTGTTTCCTCACATTTTCTTTTTCTTTTTTTTAAATTCTGGTTTGTTATATATGACAACAGAATGTATTACAATTCATATTACAATATATAGAGCACAAAAATTTCATATTTGATTGAATACAAAGTATATTCACACCATTTGTATCTTTATACATGTACTTTGGATAATCATGTCCATCACATTCCACCATCATTTCTAACCCCATGCCCCCTCCCTTCCATTCCCACCCCTTTTCCCTATCTAAAGTTGGTCTATTACTCCCATGTTCCCCCTCCCTACCACACTATGAAACAGCTTGATGCTGGTTGTTTTAATGAATCATAATAATAGCCATTATTTATCAGGTGGTTAGTATGTGCCCAATACTATTAAAACACTTCATGAACTAAATTTCTTTTTAAAGTCATGTTTGTTGAGATATAGTTTATATATGGTACAATTTACCCCATTCAGTTTTATAGTTATATGAATTTTGATAACATAAATATAAAAAATGACAACATATATATATATGAATATATAGTACTACCATCAGGATACAGAATGTTACCTTTTTCTCCTTTACTTCTTTTTATTAAACAAATAGAGAAATTAATTTTAATATATTTTCATTTAACCCAATGGATTACCAACATAATTTGCAAAGAGAATAATTGTTAGTAAGATATTTCATGTTTATTTCTTTGTGCTAGTAATTCTTTGGAGTCTAATGTCTATTTAACACACAGCACACCTCAATTCAAGCTAGACACACTTCAAATACTCAGTGGCCTTATGTAACCAATGGCTGCCATATTGGCTCCTTTCTCCATCTTTCACCTTTTGGTGAGACTTATGCTGTAGGCTGCATGATAAGTCCCTTTGTTATGTGGTTTCCTGTTGAATTCCATCAGAAAGGGACACCAAAGAGATGAACTTAGAATATACAAGAGTAGAGTAAGGTGTTTTAATCCTTCCTATAAGACTCTATTAGACTGTGAGTTGGTTTCTACATGCTTTTGGTGGGAATAACTTCAGTTAGATCACCTTCTCCTACAAGTTTTTCATAATGGCTCTCTGTTATTTCACCTCTTACCTCTCCAAGTTTATGGAAGGAAAGGTGCTTCACAAAATTTGTTAGTTACTCTCAACCTTGCCCTTACTTTATAATTACCTTATTAAACAATTTTTACTCTGAGTGATCTTTTTCATCCTTGAATATTAAATAATGGATTTTAAGTTATAAGAAATAATTTAAAGATAAAATATACCTCATCTCATACCATAGGCAATGTATATACACATACCAGATTGATTATATATTAAAATATAACATATAAAATGCTAAAACTTTTAAAGAACATATTTGTATAACTTTGTGAAGAGAAAAGGAAAACAAAAAAATATGAAATAAACAAAAACCTGAAAAATCAGATGATATTGTAGTTAAAATTTTTATGTAAAAAATTTATCAAAAAGAGTTGAAAGAGACATGAATTGTATTACAGGTCATTTTTGTTTATTTATATTTAGCTTGACTTGGTTTCTTCTTTGGTTGGCTTTTCCTTTATTGTAGTTCTTCCCTTTGCAGAATTTCATTGTTGTTTTTTATTTCCTCCTTGTAGAATATTTTTCCAAGAATGTTCTGAAGTGCAGGCTTTCTTGAATTTGTTTATCATGGAAGGCTTTTATTTCATCATCAAATTTGAAGCTTAATTTTTCTGGATATAAGATTCTTGGTTGGCATCCATTATCTTTTAGAGCTTGGTATATGTTGTTCCAGAATCTCCTAGCTTTGACAGTCTGGGGTTGAAAAATCTGCTGAGATTCGAAATGGTCTTCCCTTATAGGGAATCTGATTTTTTTTTCTCTTGCTGCCTTTAAAATTCTATCCTTATTCTGTATGCCGTGAATTTTCATTATAATGTGTCTTGATGTAGATCTGTTGTAATTTTGTACATTTGGCGTTCTGTAAGTCTCTTGTATTTGATTTTCTGGTTCATTCTTTATGCTTGGAAATTTTTCTGCTATTATTTCATTGAAGTGATTATGCATTCCTTTGGTTTGAATCTCTGAACCTTCTTCTATCCCAATAAATCTTAAACTTGGTCTGATGGTATCTCATAATTCTTGGATATTCTGTTCATGGTTTCTTACTATCTTCACTGTGAGGTCTACTTTATTTTCAAGCTTATATTATTTTATAAGGTCATGACTTCCAAGTGATTTAGTCTGTTGTTGATATTGAGTTTTTTAATTGGCTTATTGTTTCTTTCATTTTGAGGATTTCTATTTGTGGGTGTTTTTTTTTAGTATCTGTATTTCTTTCTTGAAGTAATCTTGCAACTTGTTTTTGCTCCCTTATCTCTTTGTTGGAGTGATCAATTTTTGCCTGTATCTGCTCACTTAAATTAATTCCCAAATCATTTTAGTTATGTATATTCTGAACTCCTTCTCTTACATTTCACCTGCTTTGCTATGTATGGATTCTATTGTTGTAGTATTTTGTTTGGGGCACTTTCCTCCCTTGTTTTTTCATAATGTCTATGAGTCTTCCTCTCTTGTAGTGTAGATCTGAGGTATGACAGCTTCTGCCCTATTGTCTTATGGTGTCTATATAGGTTACCAATACCTCACTTTTAAGGGAGAGATCAATATGACAGCACTCAATGTACCCAATGTGCAAATGTGCATCCCTATATCAGTTAGCTTCTATTTTTACATTTATTATTTTTTCACTATAATCAGAAATGATGAGTTTGGTTATCTTCTACCTTATAGTCAATAGGTTTGCATAATGGTTTACAGTTTCTAATGGTAGAAGGGGGGCCTGAAATGTTTATGAGGTAGGATGTTAGAATATGGAGGTATTAGATTGTATGACAAGTGAGAGGGTAATCATAAGAAGTTGGCTGTTAGTAGGAGAAACAAGAAAGAGGCAACCCCACGCAAGCTCCCTGTTACCTCAGCAACAGGATAACCATTAGCACCCCTAGTAGAGATACCTTTGGTGTAGCAAGGCCCATAGGGACCTTGATGATATCTTATTCCTTATTGTTGTCTCTTGATACAAGCAGTGATACCCCAGTTTTGTGGTGGTGGCAGCCTCAAGCTTATATGTACCCTGATGTTGGGCTGTGAAGCCACACTTTGGTGAATAAGGAACCCCAGCATGGGAAGGTTCACCGCACATCTCTGGGCCTGGGACAGGCCTCTCCTCCCGATTTCTGGACCACATGTGGTGGGCCTCTCCTCTGGATCTCCAGGCTGCAAGTGGCTGGTGGGTCTCTCCTCCGGATCTCCAGCTCCTCATGTTTTCAAGGATCTTGGACTTGCACATCAGTTGAGATGGATTTCTCTTCCTTTTTTATATGTGTGCCCTGTTGTGTTTAGTTGCCTTTTTTGTTCTGGAACTTCTATTTTTGATGTTTGAGTAGATTTCCAGGAGTGAGACCTGAGTTCTCCCTCTAGTTGTTCTTACTTGGGGCCTGGTTGTTGGTTTGGGGTTTTCTCTCCCCTATTCTATATGTTGAAGTATTGTTGAGGCTTAAGTGAGGCTAGTTCATTTGTGGAGTGAAGTTCTCTGTTACTTTACTGAGTTGTAAGAATTGCTCAGCAGCAGGATCTCTGCTCTGTGAACTTGAAGTGTGCCAATCACTTTCCAGCCCCTCTTAGAGAAAGGGGGAGTAGCTCGAAATAAATGTCATGTGTCCACTTTCACTTCTATAATACTAATTACCACCTGTATAGGAATTGTAGGGTCAGCATTTAATGTCATCATGAATAATAGGCAAGCATAAACTACATCATACATTAAACAGCAGGTCTCTACTACACTGTCCACTGTATTAATAATCTCTTTATTTTTATTTGTTCTAATTAGTTATACATTATAGTAGAATGCATTTTGATACATTGTACACAAATGGAGCATAACTTCTCATTCCCCTGGCTGTACATGGTGCAGAGTCACACCAGTAGTGTAATAATACATGTATATAGGGTAATAATGTCTGTCTTAGTCTACCATCCTTCCTATCCCCACTGCCCCACCCCTCCCCTCACTCTCCCCTGTACAATCCAAATTTCCTTCATTCTTTCCTACCCCTCACACCCACTATGATTCAGCATTGCTTATCAGGAAAAATATTTGGCCTTTGGGTTTGGGGGATTGGCTTATTTCACTTACCATGGTGTTCTCTAGGTCCATCCATTTACCTGCAAATGCCATAATTTCATTTTTATTTAAGGCTGAGAAATATTCCATTATGCATATAGATCACATTTTCTTTATCCATTTATCTGTTGAAGGGCACCTATGTTGGTTCCATAGTTTAGCCATTGTGAATTGAGCTGGTATAAACATTGATGTGGCTGCGTCACTGTAGTATGCTGATTTTAAGTCCTTTGGGTGGATAACTGGTTCAAATGGTGGTTCTGAGGAATCTTTTTATTTTTTATTTTTTTTTATTCAATCTAAGTTTTCTGAGGAATCTCCACACTTCTTTCCATAGTGGTTTCACCAATTTGCAACCCACCAACAAAATGTGAGTTCACCTTTTCCCCCACATCTTTGCTAACATTTGTTGTTGCTTCTGTTCTTGTTAATTGCCATTATGACATGAGTGAGATGAAACCTAAGAGTAGTTTTAATTTTCTCTAATTGCTAGAGATGATGAAAGATTTTTCTTATGTTTGTTGATGGATTGTATTTCTTCTTCTGTGAAGTATCTGTTCAGTTCCTTAGCCCATTTATTGATTGGGTTATTTGTTTTTTGGTTTTATTTATTTATTTATTTTGGTGTTAAGCTTTTTGAGGTCTTTATATATCCTAGAGATTAATGCTTTATCGGAGGGGTATGTGGTGAAGATTTTCTCCCAATCTGTAGGCTCTCTTCTCATTTTATTGTTTTCTTTGCTGAGAAAAAGCTTTTTAATTTGAATCCATTCTATTTATTAATTCTTGTTTTACTTCTTGTGCTTTAGGAGTCTTGTTAAGAAAGTCAGATCCTAGGCTGACATGGTGAAGATTTGGGCCTATTTTTCCTTCTGTTAGATGCAGGATCTCTGTTTTACTGCCAACCTTACATCCCTGGGATGAACCCCACTTGATTGTGGTGCACTATCTTTTTAATGTGTTTTTTAATGCAATTTTCCAGAATTTTATTGAGAATTTTTGTGTCTATGTTCATTAGGGATATTGGTCTGAAGTTTTCTTTCCTTGATGTGTCTTTGTCTGGTTTTGGTATCCGGGTGAAACTAGCCTCATAGAATGAGTTTGGAAGAGTTCCCTCCTTTTCTATTTCATGTAATAATTTGAGGAGTATTGGTGTTAATTCTTTAAAGGTCTTGGAGAATTCAGCCTGGTCCCGGGATTTCTTGAGAATCTGTCTGGTCCTGGGCTTTTCTTGCTTGGTAGGCTTTTGATGGTGTCTTCTATTCCATTGCTTGAAACTGATCTGTTTAAATTGTGTACGTCCTCCTGATTCAGTTTGGGTAGATAATATGTCTCTAGAAATTTGTTGATGTCTTTAGGATTTTCTATTTTATTTGAGTATAAATTTTCAAAATATTCTCTATTTATCTTCTGAATTTCAATAGTGTTTGGCATGATATTTCCTTTTTCATCATTAATTTTAGTAATTTGAGTTTTTCTTTCTCTTTATTAGTGTGGCTAAGGGTTTATCAATTTTATTTATTTTTTCAAAGAACCAATTTTTCATTTTGTCAATTTTTTCAATTGTTTCTTTTGTTTCAATTTTATTGATTTGAGCTCTGCTTTTAATTATGTTCTGTCTTCTACTACTTTTAGTGTTGATTTGATGTTTTTCTAGGACTTTCAAGTATAATGTTAGGCCATTTATTTGTTGACTTTTTATTCTTTTAATATATGAGCTCAATGCAATGAACTTTCCTCTTAGCACTGCCTTCATGATGTCCCAGAGATTTTTATATATTGTATTGGTGTTCTCATTTACCTGTATGTATTTTTTTTTATTTCATCCCTGATTTCTTCTGCTATCCATTCATTATTTAATAGCATGCTATTTAGTCTCCAGGTGTTGGAGTAGCTTCTATTTTTTTATTTCTAGTTTCATTCCATTATGATCTGATAGATTGCAGGATAGTATTTCTATTTTTTTGTATTTGCTGAGGACTGCTTTGTGGCATAACCTATGGTCTATTTTAGAGAAGGATCTATGCCCTGCTGAGAAGAAAGTGTATTTGCTCACTAATGAATGAAATACTCTATATATGTCCATTAAGTCTATATCATTTATTGTATTATTTAGTTCTATAGTTTCTTTTTTAGTTTTTGTTTGGAAGATCTATCCAGTGGTGAAAGAGGTGTGTTAAAATTGCCCAGTATTATTGTGTTGTGGTTTATTTGATTCTTGAAATTGAGAAGGGTTTGTTTGATGTATGTAGTTGCTCCTTTGTTTGGGGCATAAATATTTATGATTGTTATATCTAGTTGATGTATGATTCCTTTAAGCAGTGAAATGTCCTTCTTTATTTCTTCTGATTAACTTTGGTTTGAAGTCCACTTTATCTGATATGAGGATGAAAACCCCTGCTTGTTTATGCCATCTGTGTGAATGTTTTTTTCCCAACCTTTCACCTTCAGTCTGAATGTCTTTTCCTAGGAGGTGAGTCTCTTGAAGACAGCATATTGTTGGATCTTTGTAAATATCCAATCTGTCAGTCTATGTGTTTTGATTTGTGAGTTTAGGCCATTAACATTCAGGGTTATTATTGAGATATGATTTGTATTCCTGGTCATTTTGGTTTATTTTTGGTTTTTAGCTCAACTGAGTTTCTCCTTTGATTGACCTTTCCTTTAGTGTAGTTCCTCTCTTTGCTTTTCATTTTTTTTTTCACCTCAAGGAATATTTTGCCGAGAATGTTCTATAGTCCAGACTTTCTAGTTGTGAATTCTTTTAAATTTTGTTTATCATGGGAGGTTTTTATTTCATCTTCAAACCTGAAGCTTAATTTTCCTCGATATAAAATTCTCAGTTGGCATTCATTTTCTTTCAGAGCTTGATATATGTTATTTCAGGACTTCCTGTCATTGAGGGTTGGGGTTCTGAAATCTGAATTGGTTTCCCCCATGTGTAGTTCAATTTTTTTCTCTCATAGCCTTTAAAATTCTATTCTTATTCTGTACATTAGTCATTCTCATTATAGTGTGACTTGGTGTGGGTTTGCAGTGATTTTGTACATTTGGGGTCCTGTAAGCCTATTGTAGTTGATTTTCCATTTCATTCTTTAGGTTTGGGAAATTTTCTAATATTATGGCATTGAAAAGATAGTGCATTCCTTTGTTTGTATCTCCATACCTTCATCTATTCTGATAAATCTTAAATTGAGTCTTTGCATGTTATCCCATAATTCTTGGAAGTGATGTTCATGGGTTTCTTACCATTTACTTTCTGTGGTTGACTTTATTTTCAAGAGTATATATATTTTGACTTCATTGCCTGAGGTTCTGTCTTCTAAGTCTGTTGGTGATACTTTCCATTGAATTTTTAATTTGATTTATTGTTTCCTTCATTTCAAGGATATCTGCTTGATTCCTTTTTATGATCTCTGCCTCTTTATTGAAGTTATCTTTCACTTCCTGTATTTTCTCTCCAATACCATTCTTTATTTCAAAGATGAATGTGACTATGTATTTTCTAAACTCCTTCTCTGACATTTCTTCTACTGTGTTGTCTATGGATTCTGTTGTTGGAACATCTTGGGTTGTTTGAGGTGCTTTGTTCCCTCGTTTTTTCATGTTGTTTGTATCTTCCCATCTAGTGGTCTGGATCAGAGGCAGTACAGTTTCTATCCTGTAGTCTTATAGTGTCCTTGAAGGCTTCAAGTATCTCACCTTTAAGAGAGAGACCAATATGTACAGCTCCCAATGTAAACTATATACAACCTTAAACCAAATATCTCCTATTAAGGTTTCTAGAGTTTTGTTGCAGTAAACAGAAATGATGTGCTCTATTACTGTCTACAATATAAATAGTAAGTTTGTAAAAGGCCTTTCCATTTCAAATGATGGAAAACAAGGGAACAATGTGATATTTATGGAAAGGAGAGAAGAGAGGAAAAATTTATAGTAAGAGTGAGGGAGGAATTAATAGAGGCTGGCAGTTAGTATGAGAGAAGTGAGAAAGAGAATCCAGGGAGACAAGTGAGAGAAAAAAATATAAACAGATTTTTAAAAAGTGAAAATATAAGAATCCATAACAAAACTGTAATATACTGTTCAGACATTCAATTCCTCAATAAATTGATGTGTGAAAAATATTTGGATTTAAGGATGGTTGTATTAGAGTTCTCTAGAGGAACAGAATCAACAGAAAGTATATTTATAAACAGAGGATTTATCAGGTTGGCTTATGAGACCAGTAGTGAGATAGTCCACAATGACCATCTGCAGGCTGGAGAGCTGGAAGAACTAGTAGCTATGCAGTCCAAGAGGCTGAAGCCCCAGAAGAAGAGGGATCAACTGTGCTACCCTAGTATGAGGCCAAAGGCTTCTGGAGATTTGCTGGCAGAGTCCACTTTGGAAGAGTGAAGAAGCAAGACTGATATCCTCAGACGATTGCAGCAACAATCAAGAACCCATCTAAGAAGAATGAGCTTGCATCTGCTGCTGCTTTCTTGTTCTTCCAACTTTTATTTCATCCAAGCCATCATCCTATTAGACTATGCTGACCATACTTAGGGAGGGTCTCCATTTCAGCTGGCTATCTCACTTTCCAATCATTCCTAGACACACCCTCATTGACATACCCATAAGCCTCTTATCACCAGTATCTCTTAATCCAATCAAGTCGACAATTCAAATTAACCATTACAATGGTAGAAGTGTGCAGGGGGGATTAAAAATAAAAAAATAGAAATTTAAAAATAAAGATTAAAAAAAGGAAAGTCTCAATGGAAAATTGAACAATTGCTTCTGTTGGCTTTCAAAAATTTTCTCAGCTTCCGTTCTCCACTGATAGATAGGGTTGTCTGAAGTTTGATGTTAGCTCCAATCCAGTGGGTGCTGGACCAGTTGGTGGATGAGCTGATAGCAAGATGCCCTCACACCCTCTTCCAGTTTTCCCACCCATTGTAGCCAGCCTCGTGTGTCCCCATGCACTTCAGGACTCATTGAGCTGCAGAGAGCTCGGTTTTCTCCAATTTCTCCAACCTGTGTGGCCACACACCCCCCCTCCAAAAAAAAACTGCCCCTAGTCTCCAGCTTTCCACAGATTTGTCAGACCCAGACTGGCCCAAATAAACCCAGCTGCAATCTGATGGACCTGGGTTTCAGCATCCCAAGGCTCTGCCTTGCTGCAGTACCAAAATCTCAATGCTCTTTCAGCTTGCAGAGACACCACCAGGGATGTGCTCACACAGAGGAGCAACCCTGCAAAGAGGCAGCTAGATAGCGGCCACTAGCACACCCAGCAGAAAGACCTCAAGTGCAATTAGACCTTCAGATACTCCAACAATATATCTCCAGGCACTGGGTGGTGTCCCCAGAGTGATGCAGCTGCACCCCAAGATGACAGTGGAGGCAGTGGTAAATGTGCAGGCCCTGGCCAATGTCCCAAGATGGCAGTGGACGCGTGAGACCAAACCTGCGGGTACCATGACAACAGACTTCCAGGCAGCAGTAGGCAGTGGGCAGCAGGCCACTGGTGATCTGTGGGCCATCTGCAGGCTAATGGCAGATGATAGGTGGGTAGATGTTGGGTGGCGGGTGATGGGCAGGCAAGAGGCAAATAGGGAAATGGTGGATGGTCAGTGAGCAATCTGTGTTCAAAAGATGAACAATGTGCTGGCAGATGGTGAGCAATTGCCTCAGATGCAGGGGAGGTAAACAGCAGGGGTGGGCAGCCATGGCCGCTTCGCAAAGAAATGGTATTTCCTCTGCTTGAATCCTGAGTCCCAGCGACAAGGAGTGCAGCCTCCCTCTAGTCTGCCATCTTGGATCCCCCCTCAGTACTGCAGCTCTTAACCCCTATGTTCATGAGGGGTTTGGGCTGCATTAAAAATCTCAACTACATGAATGGGATAGGAATTACATAAACTATATAATTCTATCAGATAATGGAGTTATAGTTTCTTAAGTGAAGAAAAATAGTGTAGGGAGGCAGAAGAAAATTTGAAATACTTCAAAAGTGAACAGAGGAGAAGCAGGAGATAGGTAGCAGATGATGGCAATAAAGAGGGAGTAAAAAATAACTTAAAGTAATCAAATAATTAAAGAGAGGAAGAGGTGACAGGAAAATTTGGTCATTAGTTGGGGAAGAGAGTGAAGAAGGGATAGTAAGAGGAACAAAAACCTAGGCATGAACAAATGAATGAATGTAAGATCAGAACCTCTCAAACCCACGTATAATTTTATCCCACCAAAGTCAAACCCAGCTAAATAATAAACAGATTAAGAAGAAAGCAATTAAAATGAAAGTAAAATTATGTGAATATAATTTTAAACCCATCCGGGCAGTGAGAAAACACACACACACGCACACACAACACACACAATCACATGGAATGGATAAAAAAAATAAGATGAAATAAAAAAATTAAAATTTAAATCTAAAATAGTAAAATAATGGGATAGGGAAAAAAAGATAAAAATTCTTAGTGAGAAATAAAGGGCTTGTTTCTGCTGAGGTGATCAAAACTGTTGGCAAAGATGGATTTTCATTGCTTCAGTTGTTGTTCCATGCTTTGTATTTATTTCTGGGCTCTGTAATCCTTGTGTAAAGAGCTGGGTGTGGCTGTTTCTCACCAAGCTGCCAGCCTACGTAGCCAGGAGCCAAAGCTGGGTGTAGTAGCTCTCAGCTTCCCATCTCATAGTGTTGGATGGAGTAGATGGGGGTGCTGACTAGCCGTGTACTCCCTTGGGGGTGCGGAGTTCTAAATTGGAAGTTCTAGTACTTGGGATTTAGTCTTGGCTGACCTTTGAAACTCTGTTGGTGGGTATTTGAACTTTGATCTACACTCCCTGTTGCTGGGGAAATGCCAATCCCTGCTAGATGTCTGGGTTTCAGGGGCTTCCTATAAATTCCACTTTTAGGTTGCATAGTCCAAACCTCCAGAGTTCTCACATTCACTGTGATGGATGTGAATTACGTAGGATCAGACCTGGAGCAGATGCTCCTGTATGACCAGTTATTGGCATCTTCTTTTTTTTTAAAGAGAGAGAGAGAGAGAGAGAGAGAATTTTTTAATATTTATTTTTTAGTTTTCAGCGGACACAACATCTTTGTTTGTATGTGGTGCTGAGTATTGAACCTGGGCCGCACGCATGCCAGGCGAGCACGCTACCGCTTGAGCCACATCCCCAGCCCATATTGGCATCTTCTTAAAAGCTCATACAGGATGTCAGCTATGAAGAACTCTATCTTCAGTATTCTGAAGCTAGCATAACTCTCTCTTCACCTGTTTAGTTCCATTTTTCCAGGCATACCCTGGACCCCACAATAGATGACTACTGGGCCAGGCTGGCAACTTCTGCTATGAACTATTGATCTCCTGCCTCTGCTCACTGCCATGTGGCCACTTATATATGGTTCCTGTCAGGCTATCCACCCATGGTCTGAGTGATGTGGGTTGCTTTTCACTCAACAACTTCCCCTTCCTCTTTGGGCTCATTAAGACCAACCTCTCTCTCTTTTTTCAGTTTCCCGCCAAGCTGATTTTTCACAGTGCTTTCCTCTCTCTCTCTGCCTCTGCTCCCCTTTAACAGCTGTAGCTGCTGGCATTGCTGCCACCAACATCACCGACACCTCCATAACATACTTTCTTATATTATGTTTGAAGTATCTGACTTTCTGTGTCTCTATCATATCTTTTACTGTCCAGTGTTGAATTTCAGGGAATTCCCTTAGTTACCCACCTCACTGAGAAACAGTCTTCTCACCTTTTAAATCTTTTATTTCAACTTGCATAATTAAAATTTTTTAATTAGATAAAAAAGTGAACAATAAAACCATGCCGACTTACCATGTATGTTGTTAACACTAAATAAGAGCATGTGCAAATTTTAAAACCACCACATTCCTTATAACTGTTTTGAATAGCATTGTCACATCATTTATAATGTCATATATTTATAAAAGATGTTTAAGACTGGTTGCTAACTTAGTTTTATCTTGGATTTTCTTTTAAGATAATATGAGAATAGCTGTGAATTTACAAAGATGATTTCTGTATGATACATTGAATCTAAACTTGAAAGATATATAGATAGATAGATAGATAGATAGATCTATATCTATATCTATATCTATATCTATCAATCCTATGGACTACAAATATAAATGTAAGTTATTTAATCCTTTTGTTTCACATTTTTAAAAAGCACCCTCATTTCTTTAAAGTTAAATACAACAAATGGGTTTTGCAAGTTGACTGTAGACATACCATATTCTGTTGTTAAGGGCTGATTTTATGGGACTATCCAATTCAGAGTCTGATTTAGAGCTAAAAATCAAACATCATTACAAAAAAGTTATCATCCCAGGCAGCATAATGAATTTTTCAGATAATATAGTTTCTAAAGCTCTCACCATCCTAGTTCTCCTTCTTTTTGTTTTCACTTATATATTTCTTTCTTTTAAGGAAGCAAAAAATATGAAAGTTCACCAAAATTCTGAATGTCACAGTGTGTATAGCACTGAATGAGAGTAGCTTTGGCATTTGGTGTTACAAGGTCATCTTCACCGCAGATCTTTTCTTCATTCTGGGTCACAGTGAGGTGGAATGGGAAGAATAAGATTCCCAAATGCAGAGTGTTGAGTTGTGAAGTACCAGATGAATGTGCAGGTGTATGCTGCAAAGCTGCCTTCTGTTGGGCTGTGACAAGATGCTGCTCTGTGTGATCCTGGAAGTCCTTATTAAGAGCGGTCCTGAGAGTGCGGTGCTAGCTTCAGGACTATTTGCTAAAGACTGGTTCTGCATAAGTGATTCTCGTATCTCTTTGTCCAGTTCTGCCAAGATTACAACTCTGTTTTGAAAAACTTTTCTAGAAGAATTTGCTGACATTTTCCTGTTTTTTGTTTCAATTATATTCAGAGGCAACTGATTAGCACTTTATAATCACTAGGGATGTGAGAGTGTTGGGAGGACTTGCTGTTGGTCTCAGCTGTCAAGGTGGAACAGATCACCTAGAGACAGGCAAAAACTCCACAATGTGCCACTTTTAAAATCTTGAGCTCAGGAACTGCTGGGAAGTGCACCCTTCTTCTAATCTACCATTTTTCTGAATTAAAAAAAAAAAAGTTCATTAAAAAAAATTAAACTGGGCTCAGTTATGCCAGTAATCCCAGAAACTCAGGAGGCTGAGGTAGGAAGAAAACAAATCTGAGGCTAGCCTTAGCCACTTAGTGAGGCCCTAAACAACTTAGTGAGACCCTGTCTCAAAATAAATAAAAAGGACTGGGGATGTGGCTTAGTGGTAAAGTGCCCCTGGGTTTAATCCTCAGTACAAAAACATAAAGTAAAAAACCAAAACATTAAAACATGTTCTAATGTGCAAATCAAAAGTATTTTTACTTTAGCATCAGATGTAGAAAATACCTGGTCACTGCCTTTGAGTGACAGGGTCAGAGTTGGTGCAGTCATCCATGAATGTTCAAGAATTTAAGGAACTTACAGACTCAGGAACCCATCCATCTTGTTTCAGGGGAGGGAACAGGTCCAAGGTCAAGGTTGTTTGAGGAGGGCCCAAACCAGCATCTGTGGAGTCATAGAAATGGTGGAGGCTGCCCTTTTCATTGATATTTTTTCTTGATTAGACTTCTTAGATTTTTATCAACTTTTAGCTGTGTTATTTCTTTTCTATTTCACATATTTCTGCTCCTACTCTTATTTTTTTCCTTCCTACTATCTAATTGGAAAATAATTTGATTGTTAATCTAGCTTCTTTCTTAAAATACTTTAACTTATAAGTGTTCATCTGAGTACTATTTTGTCTGATCTTTTAAGCTTTTTTTTTTTTTTTTTTGTGGTGCTGGGGATGGAACTCAGGGCCTTGTGTATGCAAGGAAAGCACTCTACCATTTGAGCTATATCCCCAGCCCTATTTTAAGCTTTTATTATCACTTAGTTCAAAGCACTTTTTATTTACTTTTCTTATAATTACTTTTCTTCTTTGATCTGTGAGATATTTATAAGGGAAATAATGTGACCGCATTATTTATTTCTAATTAAATAACATATCAATGTTTAAAAAAGAAAGAAAGAAAGAAATGATGGTGCTGGGCTCTCAATGGTAGCTATCCAGAATCCTCTCTTACAGGCGGGGCAGGTTTGAGTAAGACTTCAACAAAGAACCCCTCAACTAGGGGGAGTATGAAAACCACCACTTCCAAATGAATTTCACATTTTTCAACTGATGAAATGAGAAAAGTAGGAGGGTGAGAGAAGTGCTGGAAGTCCCATGCCCTTGGCCTCAGGGCCTCAGGGCCAGGGGCTCTCAGTGTCTTGCTCTGCATTCATTAGTTGCTGGCCATTGTTCTAAATGCGTTACAAGTGTTATCTCATAGATTCTCCACACCTCTAAGATATGGATGGACTTCTGATCCCCATTTTACAGAGGAGGAAGAGAGCTGCCCAAGGCCGTATGGCCAGTGTCACAACCAGGTTTTGATGTTTAGTGGAGCCCCTGTCTCTAAGCACTGCCACTGCCCATCTTCCCTGATGATGCACCACATGGCATTTATAGTGACACTATAGCTTGCAACAGGGAACTGTGTCTGAGTCTTCAGATTCCTCTGAAGAATCCAGTACACTCTCCAGGGACTCCTTTCACTGTGGACACAGGCTGGTTAGCGCAGTAACCGTGGGGAAGAAACTAGACAAGATGGTCAAGCCTTGGCCTCAAGGGAGGAGAAATCCCAGGTTCTGGCCTGCTGGCTTGAAGATTATCTAGGGTTTTCTGAAACACTATCCTCTCCATCTTAAACATGTAGGCCTATGAAAACATTCCCTAATCTTAGAGACTGTTTGGACTGAGAGGGCTGTCAGGGTTGACCTGGTTCAGTTTCCAGTCTTTGAGTTCTGATAGCTGTAGGTGCTGGTCCTCAGGGCATTTGTGGACACTGTGTCTCCTCCTACCACTGTCCCATGATTAAAGCCATCACTCCTTTCTGCCACTACTTAAATGCCTCCTCCTGGTAGGTCTCCTGCCTCCTACTCTTCCAATTTATCCACTTCATTGTCATTGTGAATCCCAAATCAGATGACATCATTCTCTTTTTTATAATATGTTCTTAGTTCCCTGTCTCCTCCAGGACAAAGCCTAATCCCTCTGCCCCACAGTATGAGGCCTTTCATGGCATGGTTCCTGGCTACATCTTCATTTCTTTGTAACATCACTCCCCAACCCACATCCTTAGTGGTTACTTTATTGAGCTCTTTGTGCCTGCCTGAACTAACTTGAAAATTCTTGCCTCCATCTTATGCATAAAATGTTTCCTGTGACAACTGTCCTTTACTGCATCCTCCCCAAAGTCCTTTCCCTATAGAGAGCCCTTCTCCCAGTGCTCCTTCCTCTGTATTCCCACTGCGCCTTGTCACAACTCTCTGACCATTGCCTTCTTTGTCTACTTCCCTAATTAGTAAGCTACTTGCAAAAAGGAACTTGTTTTTCCTTCTTCTTTCCTGTATCTACAGACAGATGGGCAGAGAGTAGATATAATAGCATTTGATGAAGGAAGAAACCAGGGGATGGTATTTTTTTTTTTTGGGGGGGGAGGGATGGTACATTTCCTACTCACCTGAGCATTATATCATCTTTTGACCTAGGTTACTTCTCCTACCTTTTGACAAGGATGGATTTCAACAAATGTCTTTA
Organism: Marmota flaviventris; assembly: GCF_047511675.1. Classification (NCBI taxonomy): domain Eukaryota; kingdom Metazoa; phylum Chordata; class Mammalia; order Rodentia; family Sciuridae; genus Marmota; species Marmota flaviventris. Next base: position 33,800,651 of record NC_092508.1, on the reverse strand, counting down.
CGATATTGGGGAACAACTGGGCAGCGATGAGTTGTCCTCCCTCAAGTTCTTATGTCTGGAATATATCCCACAAAAGAAGCAGGAGCCCATCAAGGATGCCTTGAAGCTATTCCAGACACTTCAGGAAAAGGGAATGTTGGAGGAAAACAATCTGTCCTTCTTGAAGGAGTTGCTTTTCCGAATTAATAGACTGGACCTGCTGACCACTATCCTGAATACCAGCAAGGAGGATATGGTGTGGGAACTTCAGATTCCTGGCAAGGCCCAGATTTCTGCCTATAGGTACGTAGAAACTTCACAGTGTGGGGACCTGGAGGTACAGGTTGAATGGACACATCTTTCTGGGCATGACTGATTGGGGATTGGCTATGTTCCATGAGTTGGGAGGCTCTGGAAAAAAGATGTCTCACCAGAGCCTGATTAAGAAATTTAGGGGGCCAGGCCCGATGGTGCACACCTGTAATTCCAGCAGCTTGGGAGCCTGAGGCAGGAGGATCACAAGTTCAAAGCCAGCCTCAGCAACAGTGAGGCGCTAAGCAACTCAGTGAGACCCTGTCTCTAAATAAAATACAAAATAGGGCTGGGGATATGGATCAGTGGTTAAGTGATCCTGAGTTGAATCCCTGGTACCCCCCCCCCCCCCCGAAAAAAAGAAATTCAGAGAAAAAATTACCACAGTCATAAAATATTTACTTTCCAAAGTGAAACTTCCTGCAGGTATGCTGACGTTAAAATAGTTTTTTGAAATGTTCTAATTCCTTCTCTCTCATCTTGGCGTCCCTCCTCTGCTGATGTTCACGCCATGTACTTAACTTGCCTACTTTGCCACTGAGCAAGGCATCATGGTTTCCTGGCCTGGAAGCCCCTCCCACCTGCTGGAAATTTTCAGTGGGTTTAAGGATTATATCCCATAATTAAAGACTCAAAATGACACTATTCCCTAGTGAGGTGTTTGCTGCCAGGCCTGACCCACAGAGACTGCTCAGGTCCAGTTAGCACAGCAGCACCCGATTGCTGGCTGTTCAAGAGAACAGCGATGACAAAGGCCCTGAAACTCACCTTCTCTCAACCTGGGGAGACAGGGCAATGGTGAGCCACATATAGTTGCAACTTCATGACTTTAAAAATAGAAACACGTTATGCTCTTTCAATATTCATTTAATTTTTCTTTTTCTTTCTTTCTTTTTTTTTTTTTTTGGTGGTGGTACTAGGAATTGAACCCAGAAGTGCTCTACCACTGAGCTACATCCCCAGCCCTTTTAAAGTTTCTTTATTTTGAGATAGGGTCTTGCTAAATTGTCCAGGTTGGCATTGAACTTGCAATCCTCCTGGCCTCAAGTGGTTGAGATTACAGGTATGTGCCACCATGCCCATCTGTCAACATCTTGTTTTCAGACACTCTTTAATTTCTAATTCTCCTTTTAGCAATTTTTTATGTGTGCATTAGCTCTGGCCCATTCACTGTCTCTGCTTGTCAGTAACTGGCAAGTTGCATAGAAAGGCCTCACATCCAGGGCTGATGGCTACTACCCTCTGATAGCCCAGCCTATCAATGCCTTGGTTCTATTCTCAGACACCTGAGGTTCTGGCATGTTCCTTGTCATATGTCTTCCTACTTGAGGCTTGACTATTTTGATTTTAAATGGCAAAATAAATATCTGGATGTGTTAGTTTCTGAGGGCTGCTGTAACAAAAGTATCACAAATTAGATGGATAAAAACAGTAGAGGCAGTTTATTCTCTTACAGTCCTGGGGGCTCAAGTGCAGAAAAGAAGGTGCCAGAAGAGTTGGTTCCTTCCGGAGGCCCTGATGGAGAATCTGCCCTGCCTCTCCCCTAGCTTCTGCTGTTGCAGGCAATCCTTGGTGTTCCTTGTCTTGCAGATGCATCCTTCCAGTCTCTGCCTATGTCCTCATCTCCATGTCTGTCTGTCTGATTTTTCCTTTTCTTGTAAGGACACTGGTCATTGGATTAGGGCCCATTCTAATTCACTATGATCTCAGTGCAATGAGATTTTTTATCTGCAAAGACCCTTTGTCCAAATAAAGGATTATTTATTTCTTGAGAAGATTGATGTATCAGATTTATTGATCAGATTTCTTGAGAAGATGTATGTATCAGATGATAACACTGAGTAACTTCCCATCATTAAGTGAGGTGACTGTACGTCATGTAAATTTATTCACATAATCTTTGGTATTTGCCTATGGTGTGAATATATAATTATCTCCAGTCTACAGATGAGGAAAAAATGTCTAACATGTTGAAAGTCACACAGCTCCCAGATGGTGGGGCCAAAGTTCTAACACAGGTCGTGTGGGTCTCTTGTGCTCAAATGCTGCCTTTACCACCCTCAGGGATTATGAAAATAATAAGGGCATGGACCAGGCTATAAGGGGACTTGAACACTTTCATAAAGGGACTATACGAGTAATCCTTCTGAAGTGAACGCAGTGAGGCATAGTGGAGCACATGCAGCCCTGAGAACAGGCAGGCAATCAATGGCCATTAGTGGGTGACGGGGAGGGGGCAGGCTGGAAAGGGAGGAGGGCGTGGGGGCAGTGAGGAGCATAGCAGATGATGTGTTTGCCAGAACTAAAAGTTTGGCTCTCTTTTTTTTTTTTTTTTTTGTACCAGGGATTAAACCCAGGGATACTTAGCCACCAAGCCACATCTATTGCCCTTTTAAAATATTTTATTTAAGACAGAGTTTTGAGTTGCTTAGGGCCTCACTGCTGAGGTTGCCTCTGAACTCCTGAGCTGCTGGGATTACAGGCGTGTGCCACTGCACCTGGCTGGCTCTTCTCCTGAAGGAAAGACTGAGAGGACATTGCCCAGTTTAATGAAGGAAGTGGTAATCCGACATGCAGAGTAGAAAGTACCATTTTCAAAAGTCAATGCTTTTTTGTATTGCAACGAGATCTTGTTCTTAGAGTGAAAGACAAAAAAGTGAAAAACAAGATGCATTTAACTGGAATGAACCAAAGGACAAAGTTGATGGAACTTTTAATTGTTCAGGGCAGGCACAAGTCAGTAGACTTGTGTGTCTACCTGCCTTTCTCTCAGGACTCAGTTCCTAAATCATGTCTCAGATTTTTTTGGAGGGAGGCCATTGAGTCAAGTCCCTTGTGACTCCACATAGCAAATTTGAAAGGATCTAAGGAAACATTTCTTAAGTGTCTCCATTTCCCACCGCAGGGTCATGCTTTTTCAGATTTCAGAAGATGTAAACAAACTGGAATTGAAGTCTTTTAAGTTTCTTTTGAGCAAGGATATCTCCAAGTGTAAGCTGGATGACGACATGGTAAGACCTGGTACTGTCTGGAGATGCAGTCCTGAGAATTGGTCAGCCACTGGGGACTTCTGAGGCTAAAGAGAGGGGCTCTTCTGATGAAAGCAACCTGAATTCTAGTTCCTAACCAGAGAGAGGAAAGCCGTCAGCAGGCGTGCTGTAGATCCCATGCCTTTGCACTGTGAGTGCTGCTCACATTAATCTTCAGGAGCAAGCAGACTCGGGAGCCAGGGGAGTAGTGCGGCTATGCATCAGGACCCTGTGTGGGACCAGGCAGAGGCAGGAAGGAAGTGGTGGTCTGAGACATTTTCTCCACTTCTTCATTCCTGGGTGGTATCTCTGGGTATGTTGTGTGTGGTGTATGTATCTCTGTTATATGTATTGCATGTCTCTTATATGTATGATATGTATATCCATGTGTGGTGTGTGTCTCTGTGTAGTGTCTGTGTGTATGTCTCTGTTTTTCCTGTGTCTCTGTTTGTGTGTGTGTGTCCCCGTCTGTGGTATGTTTCTGTGTGTCTGTGTGTGTGGTATTGTGTGGGTGTGGGTATGCATATGGTATTTGTGTGTGTATGTTGTGTGTGTGTGTGTGTATTCAGGTTTGGAGGTAGATTATACTACATCGGGGTATAAGGGAGTCCCAGAGCTGTCACTGTGTCACTGACCAGGCTGCTGTGTCTCAGCCAATGCACATAGGCCTGGTTCATACATAAAGACAACCACAGGCAATCTGAGCATAGAGCCTGGGGATCTGGGGACATCTGACATGGCCTCTCTTCTATTCTCTCACTTCTGTGTTTTTGGGCCAGAGGACATGGCCTCCCTAGGTGGCCTGTCAGCTGCAGGAGACCAGCATGCATTCTCAGGGGTCTGCTTGGGAAGTAAGGGTGAACCCTTGGTTTGGAAAAAGTGATATTATATACATATAATATATATTATATATATATTATAAAAACTAGTATGGCTCAATCCAGTCTTCCCACTTTATTTCTTGTCCCCTAGAGCTTGCTCGACATTTTCATAGAGATGGAGAAGAAGCTCATCCTAGGAAAGAGAAACCTGGGAACCCTGAAAAATATCTGTGAACAAATCAACAAGAGCCTGCTGAAGATCATTAAGAATTATGAAGAATTAAGCAGAGGTAAAAATAACCTGACACTGAATCAGCTAATCATTTTCTCAAATTCATAAATTCCTGTCTGAAGCAGATCTAACCACATATTTGGGGTGTGTTTTTCTCTTTTTAATTCAGAGAGAAGAATGAGTCCTGAAAGAAGTCCAGATGCACTTTCAAATGGTAATGCCTGCAGATGTGCAGAGTTAATTTACCCTCTGATATCATCATGCCTCTTTCTACCGCTTCCTGTTATTGGGATGAAAGTTTGGTGGTCACTTGTTATACCTTCTTTGCACATCGACAGACCTCGCAGCCCCAGACTGGCATGTGTCCCATAAGTGCTATAAGGACTTAACTTTTTTGCTTCTTTTTTTCCCCCTTCTCTCTCCTAGCACCTCCCACTGACATGTGTTGCCTGTGGTTTGCACTGGTAGCTAGATTTAAATGACTTTGTTGATTAAGTCACTTCCTTTTTCAACAACTTTTTTTTTTTTTTTTTTAGTTTGTTGTCCAGGTCGGAGACCCCTTGGCCAAGTGTGATTAATTCCCCTCCATCCCCCGCTGAGTCACCAGGCTCCCTGTTCTGCCCTCCACTAAAGCTCCCCATCATCTGTCTGACTTCCCTTGTGGATGTTTCAGCTAAATTATATTTTTCCAGTCCTCTGTCTCTTTCCTACCTGGGGAAGTTAGACTAAACAAGCAGAAGGAATTCTTCAGGATCTCCTTCAAATTTTTAATTACTTTCTCATTACAAAAATCATACGTACTCACCGAGGATGATTTTAAATTCAGAGAAAAATTTTTAAAGACCCGCTGAGATTCATCACATCCTAAATATTACTACTGTTAATATTTTATATTTGTATATACAAATATAAAACCTGGCCCTTCTTTACCTGTGTGCGCATGTGTGCCAGTGCATGTGCAAGCAAAATGCATTTTGAAGCACCTTTTTATAAAGATTACTCTGAGTAATATCCATGCATCCAGTTCTTCCCTACTTCCCATGTCTGCTTGGGCTTAAGATTTGAAGAGTACATTAAGTAGTACTTTTGAGTCAATTCATCCTGTGCCAGTGTTTTATAAATGAATATTTCACAAATACCATAGAGCTCAACCTAGCAATGTGGAAGCATATAAAATTATGACATTTCTTGGTCACCATTGTCCAAGATAATACACATTTCTTTACCAAAGTCTCTTTCCTGCCATGCCTCATTCCAGTCATGTCTCTCTGTTGTTTGCAGGGGAGGAGTCCTTCGGGATGTTGACATTGTCGGACTCTCCAGGAGAACAGGACAGTGACTCACAGGTACATGGACACTTCCAAATCCTTCTTCCTTTTACATTGCAGATTCTAGATCTTATATTTGTTGTGTGTTTTTTTGGTTATTGTTGTTGTTGTTGTTGTTGTTGTTGTTTTTAGCTGCCAAATGAACCAATTAAGGGTAGAAAATGAAAAATCTGAGAATTGTAGGGAAAAAAAATCCCATGAAAGGACAAGTTAAAAATGTCATTTCATTTTTAAAATGTGACCTCTCCAGTTCCAGTGTGTTACATTTTTATTTTAAAACAAAAGACAGATGTATTGGACTAGCTAGAAGGTGGGAGGCCTCCTATCTAATCTTCTAGATGCCATGCCAACCTAATGGGGGATGCTTTGGGGTAGGGGCCTAGCACACCTGGAACAAGCAAAGTCTTTCCTTTTAGCATGACCTTTAAAAGGTGTTTTTCTTTTATGATTTGGAGTAAGAAACAAGTACTCATAATCTAGTCATATCTTTGTGCTTTTGAGCCAGAAGAAAAATTTCCTCTCTAGACAACGTAAGTTGTACTTATGTAACTTCAACAATTCACCAAATGCATTTTAATGCCTTGCCCCATTCACCACTCCTCACTGTGGCAGGAAGCACAGGAGACCCTGAACACCTGATTTAGGCTTGAGAGTAACTATTTAGTAGTGTGGGCTCTGTGAAAATTACCAGAACTCTCTCCATCTGAAAATCAAGGATTAACCACAGTGATGTGGCACTTTAAAGTAAAATAATGCTCTACAAGCATTGTTCTCATCAAATAATCTATAATCTTAATATTATCTAGTATTGTAAATGTACCCAGTATATTAGTAAATACTTAGCATACATGATAGTAAATACTGAATATACTTAAGTACTTAATAAAAATACTTGATATCTTAGTAAACTTGCTAAGATCCTAATACATTGGGTAAATTGCCTGAAGTCTTATATTATGTAGAAGCAGAAATTTGGTTTCCTAACCTGGGGAGGGGTTGTTTTCTGTACCTCAATGGGTTACACAGATATGCAACCAAATGCTAAGAATCCCAGCAATGAAATAGCCCTAGAAAAATAAGCAGCACACAGGGCCACCTCAGGCCAGTACTGTCAGGCATACAGTCTGGATTCTTAACCTACAACATAACCCCAACATCTCTCTCCACCAGCTACAGTGGTCCTGAGAGCTGGGTTATATCAGCTTCAAACATCCTGGGACTATATTGTATCTGCCTGATGGGCAGGCTCTCAGCTGTTAGCCAAGAAGTGCAGATGAGATGAGTGGATAGCCAATAGGTCCACAGTCAGGGTGGAGCAGCCCAAAGACAGACATTTTTAGCAGTTCTGGACTGAGCTCTCAAAAGTTTCTAAATCCCAATCGTGGGCACAATGTTCTCTGCCTCAAAGACATGAGGATGGTATTAACGTATTAATGTATGTGCAAAGTGCTCATGCAGCCCAGGTACACTGACTTTACAGTTATCGATGGGGCAGAAGTCTGAGGGATCCTGTGTGAGAACAGTAGGGAACTAGTTCTTCAGGGGAATGGCTCCAAGTTGGGGTGAGTTGGGGCAAGGGAGAGCCCACTTGCCCCAGCCCCCTGGGGAGCCCACCCTCTTCCTGGAAAGTTGTTTGTTTATATCGCCAGTGTTTGACTTGCAGAGTAAAGTGCCTGGATTGGGTTTTTGTTTTCCAGACATCAGACAAAGTTTACCAAATGAAAAACAAACCTCGGGGATACTGTTTGATCTTCAACAACTATGATTTTAGCATGGCACGGAAGGATATGCCCAAGCTCCACAACATTAAGGATAGGAAAGGATCAGATTTGGATGAAGGTACAGTAGAATCCAAAAGAGAAGTGAAAATTTCTTACATCTATTTTTTTTAAAGTTTATCAAAAGGGGGAAAACAAAAGCTGTGCCAAAAGAGCCACATATTTCAAGAATATGAATTTAAACATATTTTCTTGTGGAGGTGAAGAACATTCTTATATATTTGTTAGTTTTTTGCTTTGTATAAAATTTGTTTTTATAAATAACAGCATAAGCATATGTAGGATGGTAAACTATCAAGTCTTACTAGAATCTTATAAAGAGGAGTAGCAATGAGCTTTACTTTTAAGTCAACTAAGTGAATAGAATTTCTGTAGAGTGTGTTAGGTGAAAAAGATTGCCTTAGTATGAAAATCTATATTGGTATTGAGTTTATAAAAGTTGTGCTACTGCCAAATGTTTTCTCTGATAAATGGCTGCTGATCCATAATGGGGAAGGGGCGGAGCATGGGAAGAACGGAGGAACTTTGGACATAGGGGAAGGAGGGGTGGAGAGTGAGAATGGGGCCAGGAGAGATGGTAGAATGAGATGGACATCATTACCCTAGGTACTTGTATGACCGTACATATGGTACAACTCTACATAATTAAAAAGAATAACAAATCAATCCAACTCATTCATTGAGATATTAATAATTTTGAGTTGGTCAAGAACTTTTTAAAATGGTATTTTTGAGTCACAACACCAGTTAATGACTTATTTTTTAAACTGAGTAAAGTTTAGAAAATTAAATTAGACCTGTTATAATCACTAGACCACTGTCATGGTCCCTATTACCATTTGTTTTGCTTATTTAAGCAAATCTATTTAAGGTTTTAAAGTCAGAATTTCAGGCCATTGATTACATCAGTTATCATTATGTATTTGGTTTTGAAAAAAACATTTTAGATCTTTGATTTCTATTCATTGAATATTAATTTTTTTCTATTAAATTTCATTTGATTCTATTTCTGGCAGTTCATTTTTCTTACATCTGGCCCACAGAACCCAGTCTGTGACGGGTATTTAAGATCACATGTCCTGTTTTATCTTTTCCTGGGCTTATTACATTCTGTGTTAATGAGTGAAAATAGATGCAGCTGCCTGTGTCATTTTTCCTGAGATGTTCTTTCTGTTCTGCTGTAGTGTCCTGTGAACTTTGCTGTTATTTTCTTCATCACCACCCCACATGCACATGCCCTAGTTCCATCTCATGGAGCCAACAACTGTTCCTATTCCACCATCATAAGGAACAGGAAGTTTATTCTCTCATATAAATGAACCAGAGAGTCTCTAAGATCTAGTGATACCAGGCTCAGCAAAGAAAGCAGTGAAGTATGGAAGAAAGGAAGATAAAAACAAAAGTCAACCTACTGGTGGCATGAAGTCAGATCTCTAACCTATCTTGGTTCCAAGAACATTGGTAGAAAATATGAATCCTCCTTTGGAGAAGCTGAAAACCCTAGATAAAAGATGTATAAATCATGATATCTGGGGGTCTCCTAATGGAATGATAAGTTTCCTAATCAAACACTCTGCTATGAAGTCCACCAGTGAACAAACCATGCCTATGAACACAGAGCTTTTGCTTAACTTTTTAGTAGACTAATGGACAACCAAGTTTTATAAGGCATATGGAGAAAACCCCTAATATAAAACAAGCAATACAAACAAGAAAAAAAATGAAATGAAATATAAATTAAACAAAGATGATGCTGGGTAAAAGGAAATCCTTAAAAAACTATATTTAAGGGCTGGGGTTGTAGCTCAGTGGTAGAGCGCTTACCTAGCATGCACAAGGCACTGGATTTGATCCTCAGCACCACATAAAAATAAAAGTATTGTGTCCATCCACAACTTAAACAGATATTATATAACTAAAACTATTATATATAATATATAACTAAAACATATATTATATATAATATATATTATAATATTATATAATGTATAATAATATATAAAATATAATAATATATAATATAATAATACATAATAATATAATTAATATGTATAATATCTGTTTTAGTATACATTTATACACACATACAAAATAATTTTTAAAACTATATTTAATATTTTTAGTAAAATATTCATAGAGGAATAAGATGTTATGAAAAAGAAACAGAACAAGAATTACTAAAAATTCAACATATGAGCACAGAAATAAAAAAAATTCAAAAGAGCAGATAGGGCAGAAGATAAAGTCTCAGAAAATAGGACAAAAAAGACAAAAAAAAAAGTGACAAATAGGAACCAAAGGAAAAGAAAATTTGAAGAAAAGTTAAGAATGTCCAGTCTCTAATAATCAGAGTTCCAAAGAAGACAGAGAAAATGGGGAAATGGAAATTTCCAGAAATTAGGTTAATAGTCTGCAGACCAAAGGGGCCTGATGAATTAAGAAAGATTCACACCAAAGCATATTTCATCCTAGAAACTTCTAGAGAGGAAAAAAATAAGTCAAATACATAAAGTATCAGGAACCAGGCTGTTAGTGAACTTCTTAATAGGAACACTGAAAGCTATAAGACTGAAGAAATACCTTCAAAATTCTGAGGAAAAATACTTGTGGAAAAAGCGTATTGTATCTAGCTAAACTACAAAAAATATGAAAGTAGAAGTAAACCTCATCTAAGGGCTCAAAAAATTTATTCTTTATGCAGGAGTAGATATACTCTAGCAAAACCAGTTAGTAAATCAATAAAGAAGAAGTCATAAGTTCAGGAAAAAGTGAATCTATTATGGAAAAGACCTAAAGATTTCCCAGGAGAAGAGAAATTTATCAAGCCTAAGGAACAGTCAGTTAGGATTAGAGAAAGAAGATGTAGTGCTCGAGATGAAATGTTCTTCAGAAAAATTAAAATGAATCAGACAAGCAGTCTGAAAATGGTGAAAGACTGACCTCATCTGTTAGTGTTTTTGAAAAAAAAAAAAAAGTTAACCATATGGGAAACAAAGCAAATTTAAAAAGTAATACAATTATTAACTCTGGGAAAGACAAAAATCATAATAAAAAAGGAAATATAATTTAAGAACTTGATGTTGACATTGTCCTGGTAACATATATATTATTATGAATTCAATCCAAAATTATAAAAAAATTATACAAGAGTACTATGTGCTTACCTTCCATAATAATTCACATAAAAAAATCTAAAATTCGGGGCTAGAGTTGTGGCTCAATGGTAAAGCACCTGCCTCGCAAGTGCGAGACCCTGGGTTTGATTCTCAGCACCACATAAATAAATAAATAAAATAAAGGTATTGTGTCCAACTACAATTAAAAAATAAGTATTAATAAAAAAAAGTCTAAAATTTTTAAATGAATTAATAGTAGTGAATTCAAATTCATTACAAAATGGCAGCTAATATTAAATTTAAAACCTAAAAGTGGTTGCTTTCATGGCATATGACTGGGTAACAGAGAAGAATAGAGAGAGGATAACTGTTTTTGTAATAGGTCTTTTAGTTCTATTTTATTCGTATCTCCTATTTTGATAAGTGTAACTAATTTTGAGTGTACAGCATTAAATGAATATGGGTTTTTATTCAAAAATTCTTTCTCTTTTTTATGATTACATAGGAAATAAAATCACCTCTTAAATTGATTTGGTAGTAAGCCAAAATAACAGCTTACTCATCCTATAAACTGTTTCAGAAAAGGCAACTGGCCGAAAATAGCACTCACCCCTTTCTCATTTGCTTTATGGTTTGGAAATGTTCTCTGCTGGTGGCAATAAATATTAAAAGTCTATAGAATTCACCTACTAATTTAGATGTTCTCCTTCTTGAACTTTTGGCTCAAATTCTTATCTATCAATATCACATCCCTCCAATTCTTTTTCACTCTGGGCCGTGGCAATGAATTGCTGTAGTGTGATATGACTTTTCTTCTTTCACTTTTCAGAGGCTTTGAGCAAGATCTTTAAGGAGCTTCATTTTGAAATAGTATGTTACAAAGATTCTACAGCCAAGGAAATCTGTGAAGTTCTAAAATTCTACCAAAGTGAAGACCACAACAATAAAGACTGTTTCATCTGCTGTATCCTCTCGCATGGAGACGAGGGCATAATCTATGGCACTGATGGACAGAAGGTCTCCATCTTTGAGCTGACCTCTTATTTCACTGGTTCAAAGTGCCCTTCCCTTGCTGGGAAACCTAAAGTCTTTTTTATTCAGGCTTGTCAAGGGGATAACTACCAGAAAGGTGTACTTGTTGAAACCGACTCAAAGCAGAAGGACCCCTACTTAGAGATGGATTTATCATTTCAAAAGAGTTATATCCCAGATGAAGCTGACTTTCTGTTGGGGATGGCCACTGTGAGCAACTGTGTTTCCTATCGAAATCCCATGGAGGGAACCTGGTATATCCAGTCCCTTTGCCAGAGACTGAGAGAAAGATGTCCTCGGTAAGGTTTGCCTATCCAGCCCTCCTCAGTGTTATACTACCTGGTCCCCTTCCCCATCACTACTACTACATATGCATAGCCAGGGCCTTTTAGAAAAAGCTTTATGGGTGAGGTAGTATTAATTGAAGAAGCATCAAGAGGAGTGATTTCCATTTACTTCTAAAATGTCTCCCTGTGGACTACAAAGTCCTACTTCCCAGGTCAGCTGTGAAATAAGAGAAATGGCAAGTGTTAATATCCTTCTTTCACAGATGGGAAAACTGATACACTTACTGAGAGGTTTCCTTGATTCCGCATCTCAAAGGACAACCACAGTATTACAAAGCTGGAAAGGCAATAGGCATGTGGTCCAGCTCTCTGTCTTTAAGGGGAAAAAAAAAAATCATGATTGAGCTGATTCAGCTAGTTTTGTAAGTTTGCCAAGAAGGCAGTAACCATGTCAATGTTTAACACTCTCCAACTCTGTCAAAAGTCCCATAATAGCTAACTCACCTCAAACCCTTGATGCATTGTGGGAGATAAGTAGCAAAGAGATGGAGCCTCTTGTGTCTCCCCACTCACCTGGCTTGCTTTAAAGCCGCAAGATGTGGGAAAATATTCTTCCCTTGTTTATTATATCAGAGGCTTCATTTAGTTATAGTTTCAAATGTCATAGCTTACCCACGTGTGCAAAGCTGACAGATGAACCGTGAGGAATCCTAACACATTCCTTCTAGACCTATTTCTCATTAGGCTTTCAGAGTATGAAGAGTGAGAATCTCCCATGGTATATAAAGAGCAAACCACAGCACCAATGTGAGGTTTTCATTTTGTAATTTAGGCCAGGAGTCCTGCAAGGTTCTGGTGTTTGCTACAGAGATAGATGAAGAGGTTGACCAAGAAAACTGCTAAGATATCTGGGGATGGAGGGGGAGAGAGGGCTGAAGGAGATGTTAGATTGTGTTGTAGATGAATTTGCAGAAGCAATGCTGAATGTAAGCAGAAGGCATTCAGAGGCATTGAGATGCTGTGGGGGTTGAGTGACACAGTCCATGGAGTAGTGAGAGAGATACACAGACTGGAAGGGAAAGAAATCAAATCCAATACTGGCCCTGAGGTTTCTGATGGTTAGTAGAGATTCCAAATAAGCTGAAGGTGAAGTTATCAAGCTTGAGACAACTCATCTACCTGGAAAGCTGTGGTAGGTCTTGGTTTAGCAGATTATGGTTTCCAAAGCCTGATATTTGAGAGAGGGAGCTATAGGTCTCTCCCTCAGCACAGCAGATGAGATGGGTTGTCAGTCCTGTCTCCCCTCCCTGCCCCGTGAATCATCATATGTTATGCTCTGTTTTTCAGAGGCGATGATATTCTCACCATCCTGACTGAAGTGAACTATGAAGTGAGCAATAAGGATGATAAGAAGAACATGGGGAAACAGATGCCACAGCCCACTTTTACATTAAGGAAAAAACTCTTCTTTCCTCTTGATTGATGTTACATCATTGTGTAACACTATGCTTTATTTATTATTTTTTTATTTGTTCTAATTAGTGTTAGTTAATTATAAAATATTGACTGCACTTTTGTTTTTAAGGCAGGGAGGGAATGAGGAACTAAGTACTTTTTTTCATAAAAAATTGTGTTTTTAAATATACAACATTATCTTCAATTATTACATCAAAACCATTTTGTCCATACAAAGCATTACTATAATCAATTCACTTCATGCATTTGAATCAAGAACATTTTAATTCTTATATGAATTCAAGTCCTGGCTATGCAATATCAGCCACTATTAGACATTTACAGTTATGGTATAATTTTAACTGTATTTTTAACAAGATGAAAAAGTATACTTAAAAGTAAATAAAAACTTAATTCCTCTCTTTTCAAGCCATCTAATACACTACTTTCAAAATATTTAAATTTGGAAAATTAAATTTCTAAATATTAGATGTCCCTAAATTCCTTTCTGATATTTCTTCTTTCTTTTCCCTTCAATGCTGGTGATTGGAGCCAAGCAAAGGCTCTCTTATTGAGTTACATCCTCAGCCTTTTTTTTTTTTTTTTTTCATTTTGTTGCTCTTTCACATACCTTTTCATATGCTTGTAGTATTCAGTGTTCTTGCTAATAAAGCATTTTAATATTTCATATATTTGTATCCATTTTTTTCTTTCAGCTCATTTCATGCTTTTAAGAGTATTTTTAAAAAAACATTTTTAATAAAATAAAATGTAATTTTATCTTACTGCTCCTTAGAGATTATTTTTTTAGTGTTTTTTGTTTGTTTGTTTGTTGTTTGTTTTTGCCAATGGTGTGTCACAAATGGAAAACATTCTGGTCATAGACTTGTTTTACTTGAGTCTCCCAATATTGGCTCCCACAGGCTGTGTTTTTAACGTTTACTGTCAACATTTAAAAAACAGGAGATATCACATAAAACCCATAATATCTTTTTTTGAAAATTGAGAATGTCTGATAACATTGACCCCAGGTAACTGTGTGGTAGCAATCGTAGAGGTCTGAAAAGCACCTCTCTCCAGCCAGGTGTGGCTCTGCTTTCCCCAGTCCTCTCTCCATCCCCACCCAGGCACCTCTCCAAGGGGCTGCTGTCAATGGCCATTTATCACCCTGCCAGTGTGACCATTTTACCTTACATCCAGACATTTTCGTTGATTTATATTGCCTACCCTGGGGGGCATTTGAATTCTGGTGATGGTTTAGAGAAGGCAGCAAGAATCTTCAGATACTCTTCCTAGGTGATAGGTTCGGGAACATGGTTGGAAGGTCGGAGAATGCAGGCATATGTATATAACAGAATAAAGTATTGAAGTCAAGTCAAAGAGTTATCTGTCTTGCTAGCTACAGAGGGGGACAAAAGATGTAGCCCAACATACAGTCAACATTTGATAGGTAGGGTGCCTTCAAATCAGTCTCTTTCTAATAAAATGTGTAAAATGCACAAGAGAAAAGAGTACAAGGCCCAGAGAGAGATCAGCTTCAGGATAGAGAACATCTATTTTTAATGAAGAGTCGATGAGAAGCTCTGCTATTGAGAATTTAAACATTCCCATTCAGAAAAAAAGCAAATTGTGAAAAGACAAAAACAGTCAGAACAACCCAAGAACTCAACTAATCATATGCATTTTCTCAAGAAACCCTCTCCGCCCACCCCACCCCCAGGAGTTCCATAGGCTTTAGGGATGGTGTTCCTACCATCTTTGGACAAGGAGAACAACTTTTTGTTTATGATTCTTGTTTTTTGTTGCCATATTCAATGTCATAATCATAATTATACTCATAACTGGCTAAAGAGGGCAAGGTTCCAGATTGTCTTTCATAAACTTCTTCTCCATTCTTGGCAATCTTTTGCCTGTAAAAGGAAGGATATATCATGACAGACTCAAAGGATAGAAGGGGGTACAGGATATGGGTGTGTGGGTAGGGGCAGAAATGTGGCTTTAGTCCTCCCTGGGGGAGCAGTCTCTCATCACTTGCAGTGGTTTTGAATTTAGTGAAATGTGATATTTGGGTGACCAAATTGCCAAATGAGACATTTTCTATGGAATCAATGCAACAGGTAACTTCAGTGAAGTTTGTTTGAGCAATTTAAGATGTCTCTTCAGGTAACAGTATGATTTCTGTGTTCTGAAGTTGATTTCCAGAGCAACCAGAAGCAGCTGTGTCTAACATAAAAACCACCGAATGTTTCAGAGAAGAGGGACTTGAAAAACAACCCTCAGTCACAGAACAGAAAAAAAAACTCAGAAATTGATACACTTCCTGTGTCATTTTGCATAACAGACAGGCAAGAGAGAGAAGTCCAGACATATCTCAAAAGAACTCTGGCCTCTGCAGATAACTGTGTCCAAGCTCAGTGACATAACCTCCCTCTTGTCTTAACATCAGTAAGCAGTACGTGGCTTATCTTCTGAACCTATTCCTCACTCACATGCCCTCCCACTCCTAAAGAGAGCTCAGCCGACAGCATTCACACCTTAGAAGAAGGTTTTCCTCTGTCAGGCTCTCTATGGTGTGCTTATGCTTTTCATTAGCTTCAGCAAGCTTGATCTGGAACATCTTCTCAAGATTTCCCACTGTGGCTTTCTGGAAAGACAAAATTTAAAAGCAGTCTTCCCCAGAGCCACCCAGCATGAAGCTATATAGCCAAATGGCAGAGACACCTGGGTTCCTCTCCCAGCCCCTGTCCTCTCTCCAGCCAGGACTTACCTCTTTCTGGAGTTCCATCTGTGTTTGGTAGAGGTGCGCGTTAAGCGACTCTAGAATAATAGCTTGTGCGTGCAACTCTTCCTCCATGATCTGCACAAGAAGAAATTGTTTCAGGACACCAAGTCCATGTTACCTATTTATTCTCTTCTCCACAGTACCTGGACTACAACGCAGAGCAACAACCTTAGCTACTCACCCCTGGCCAGTAAATTCTGGCCATTTGCTGTCTCTCCGGGCTACATACCCTCCCCTTCAGCCCAACCATCACTGCCACAGAGCCAGTTCTCACCAGAGATCAAACAGATGGTTACCATGGCAATCCGCCATTCATTCACTGAAGAGTCTTTTGTTAATAACCTACTACTGATTCCCACTATAGGACATTCTGGGAAAGGTGAGACTCTAGGGACTGTAAAAAGATTAGTGGTTTCTAGAGGTTGGAAGGGGAAAGGAGAAATGAGTAGGTGGGGCAGAGGGTATTTTTAGGGCAGTGAAACTATTCTGTATGACACAGTGATTATAGATACATGACATGACATATTAGGCATAGACTGTATGGCACAAGGAATGAAGAATGTAAACTATGGACCTTCAATTAATAATAATGCATTAGCATCAACTGGTAGATTGAAACTAATATATCATCCTAGTGCAAGATGTTGATAAGAGGTGGAACTCTGAGGGGTAGCTTAGGGGAACCTGTAATTTTTGCCCTAATTTTTCTATAAACCTAAAACTGCTCCAAGAAATAGACTATCAGTTAAATGAACAAACTACTACTGAAGAACAATTAGGAACCTGTGCAAAAGTCCTTAGGAGGCAAAAAGCGTAGGAATCCTTAAGGAACACTAGTGGGGTTGGAATAGAGACCACAAGTAGGAGAGTGGGCCACAGTGAGGAGACGCAGAGGAGCCAGGCCACACCTGGGATTCATGGTAACTTGAGAATAATGGGGGGTGGGGGTCAAAAAGTTTTAGGCAGAGGAGTGTTTATTTGGTTCTCACTGTTTGCATCGATCTCATTGCTCTTTGGAACATGGGTTGGAAGGGACAGGGTAGAAAACAAGGTCAGAAAGGAGAAGAGTATTACAGTAGTTCAGGTGAGAAATAATGGACTGGGGGAGACGGGCAGCGCTGGAGAGAAGTGGATTTATAGAGTGCTCTATGGAGGAGTGGTTGATGCCGATGTATGGATGAGGGAGAGTGGAAGAAATCAAGGACGACTTTGACTCCAGTTTGAACAGCTGGGAGATTTACAATTTGAGAGCTCAAATCCTGGGAGGAAAATCAAGAGTGTGGAATGGGACACATTAGGTTTGAGATGTCCATTGTCACCTATGTGGAAACACCAAATGGGTAGTTGGATATGCAACCTGGGTCTCAGAGGAGGGACCGGGGCTGGAGGAGTCAATCTGGTCGGCAGCACAGAGACGGCATTTACATTTGTGTGAATAATTAACTCCCAAAGGAGAAAGG
Source organism: Marmota flaviventris (assembly GCF_047511675.1). Taxonomy (NCBI): domain Eukaryota; kingdom Metazoa; phylum Chordata; class Mammalia; order Rodentia; family Sciuridae; genus Marmota; species Marmota flaviventris. The sequence continues at coordinate 33,783,040 of NC_092508.1, read as the reverse complement.
GGAGAGAAAGAAAAGAAACAGAACCCAGGGTCAAGCCCTGAAACTTTCCAGGGCTTAAAATGTAGGTGGAGGAGGAGGACCTACAAAGAGGACAGAGAAGTGACCAGTGGGGGAGAAGTAGACACTTGTGAAAGCCAGTGTGGTGAGTGGCTCAGGGAGGAAGTGACCCCTCACCTCAGGCCAGGAGAGGCATTCCTGGTATTTGTCACAAGAAGTATTGGGCAGGGAACTAGGCCTTTAAATAGGGTGGCTCCTGAAAAGGTGGTATTTGAGTAAAGACCAGAAGAAGGAAAGAACGTTAGCCATGTGGATTTCTGAGAAAGAGCTTTTCAGGAAGAGAGATCACCAAGAACAAAGACCTAAGGTAGGAGCATCCTGGCCTTTTAAGAAATGGCAAGGAATTCAGTGCTGCTGGGGTGGAATGATGGAGGCAAGAAATAGAAGGAGATGAAGCTGGGGAAAGAAAAGAGCAAGAGGGATAATCCCAGGGCCAACACAGTCCTGGGAGCAGTTCACAATCGCACCATCCAGAGCAGAAGAAGCCGTCTAATGCAAAGGGCGCTGGGAGAGCATTTGGAAAGGTGTTACCTCAGGAACCGGGAATCCAGCTCTGCACTGGACTGCTTTAGTTCAGATCAGCAAAGCATAAAATCAATGCTAAGGCTGATGCATTGCATGTGAAAGAGTGAAACTGCTTCCAAGTAGCTTAACTGTATCAGAACATAGTTCAAGAAGATTTAAAGGAATATAAAAATATTTAGTGCCCAACGAGGCAACTTTCACAGTGGCTGGCACCATAAAAAACTACCAGGCAAGCAAACAAGAAAATATGACCAGGAATGAGGAGAAAAATCAATTAATAGCAACAGAAATGGCATAAATGAAGCGTATCTCAAACATATCCATTCTAGATCCAAGTTAAATTCTCAAAGAAGAAAGAACCACAGGTTTTTTTGTGGGTCTGGACAGCTTCTATTCAGATGTCTCCACAAAGTGACCCACAAGAAAGTTATCACTTGGGACTGGGCTTGTGGCTCAGTGGTAGAGCACTTGCCTCCCACACGAGGGGCCCTGGGTCCGATCCTCAGCACCACATATAAATAAACAAAATAAGAGTACTGTGTCTATCTGTAGCTAAAAAGTTTTTGTTGTTGTTGTTGTTGTTGTTGTTTTAAAGACAGTTATCACATCTGAGGTACACCCAGAGCTTAGAACCAGAGACCCGTAGGCAAAGGAAGTTCTGTACTCTTCTGAGCTCAAAGGAAAGAACATGGCCATTCATGAATCAAAGTCCTTCCTTAAGCTTTGCTAGAAATAGAATTCATTCAACATTGATGACCATATGGTATGCTGTTGATGTATGTGCTCAAATCTGGCTTTAAAAAGGGTACCAGGTATTTTTGTTTTACGGACAATTCCAGATCACTTTTTAACTTATTTCATCTAGCAAACTTAGCTTTAGGTCTTGCATCTTTTATGGGTTTTGGAAAAATTACCATAGGTTCCATTTTACGGAGAGTGTATCTTTCACTGATATATTTGCCAGACATCAGTTCCATAGGAAGAAACAGAAGAGCTTACCGCTTTGGTCTTACTCAGCTCCTGTAATTGCAGGGTGTCGCTTTCATGTTGTTTCAAGAGCTCCTAAAAACAATATTATTGGCTCTGGATATTCTTTTGGAGAATTAAGAAAGCCAGTAGAGGATTCAGGAATATAATATTTACTAAAGCTTATATATCAATATAATGATACACACATTGTCAACAAATGATATGGCATTTTGAAGTTAACTAATGAAAATCTTATATTAAACACTATCACATTGATAAATATAAAATAAATTAGATTTTCATCAAAAGCTTTTAAATTAGTGTACAGATTCAATATTGTTAAGGATTTATTTCTGCATGGATTGATCTTTATTTTCAATGTATTCCTAGTCAAAATGCCCACAGGCTTTCTTGAGAAGTTAATTCTCAATTGACAAGCTAGTTCTAAAATGTATATGCAAATGCAAAGAATGGGGGGAAAATAATCTTGGAAAACATTACTAAAGTTAGATGATCTTAACTATTTGGTATTAAGCTCTAATAGGTAAGACTACTTTATGTTTGTGGGCCTAAGCGAAGACAATTAGTCATAAGAAACAGAATGGAGTCTGACTCCCCACCCCCAATGACCCCAATACAACTCAATGGGAAAAGGAATGTTGTTTTGTTTTTGGTTTAAAAAGAAAAAATTGGTGCTGAAACAACTAAATATTCATATGTAAAAAAGTGACCCATGGTATCTACCTCACTCTGTATACACAAATTGTTCAAAATGGATCATAAAATCATAAAAGTTAAAATCATGAAGTTTCTAAAAAAATAGAATATCTTTGTGGCATTGTAATAGACAACGTCAAAACTTATCAAATTTCACACTTAAGTCTGTGTGTTTTGCTAAGTATAAATGATAGCTCAATGAGAGAGAGAAGGAGAGAGAGATATCTATTTACAGCCAGCATCACTAGAGAAATAACAGGAAGAAGAAAGAAAGGATGTATACAGATCAAATCTCCCTCCACAAAAGGAATGGCTACTTCTTATTCCGATGATTTTGCCCTCCAGACCTCAGGAGCCCTATACACACTTGCAGAACCTGACCCCATCTCATTGTTGTTTTGTCCATTAATAATAGTGAATATCAGAAATTGACTTTTATTGGTGAACTTAGTGGATTTTGGATTAGCATAATGGTTAGACATGGACACAAAAGTGGAATATGTAGAATATCCAAAATATTGGGAAAACATTTTACCTAAAAGTGGTACAAGAATGTAACAAAGTCTGTAGCTGTCCACTTAAGCATGGTGCCTAGGACTTGATCCCAGGTGGCCCTGAGTCCTGCTAAGGACATGCTCTGGTTGCCTGGTGCAGATGATAACGGGTGCCAAGTTCTGCCTCTGGGATGCCGTCATGCCTGTCACTGGGAAAACTTCTGTGCATCTAAAAGTTCAGAGACCTGGTGGCATGAAATGTCGGGGCTGCTTGCTAATGCATAGTTGCTAAGTAAATGTTCATCAGTATGGCAAAACTTGGCCTGAGACCTGCTTTCATTATTACCTGGTCTCAGAAGTAAGGTTTTAGCAGTAGTGAGGTTTGGCTAGCAGGAGTAGTCAACCCTCACCTCCCTTCTTTATTTACTAAGAGTCTTGTGTGACCAAATGTGTTTGGTTTGCAGCAATGCCTTTTCTCTTCTGCTATAGTCAGGAATGAAAAAGACATTCAGAGATGGCATTTTGGTAAAATTGGGGATTTCAGGTTCTGTATATTTAGCATTCAGTTATTTCCTATCACTTAAGATTTTCATTTCAACAAACAAGTAGTAAGACTAGCTAAAGGAGAGCAAACCTATCAACCTACCTGATTTTATTTCCAGGAAAGCTGGGTAAGGACAGGATTGCCCATCAGTCACACAAAAAGATTCCTGACTATGGAGGAGCTACTGTGCCTGGACCACACACATGCAACCACCGAGTGCTCCCTGACCTACCTCCTTCTCGCTAATGAGGTTCTCAATAGAAGCACTGTAGGATTCAGTTATTTTCTTTTTTTCTTCTTCTGACTCTAACTCGAACTTTTTTGTCATCTTGTGTTCTGCAGAGGTGTGAAAAAAGCACATCTATGTGTAAATATGGAAAAACAAGTATAGAGAGAAACCCAGAATATTTGAAGATACCAGCAATTTCAGACCAAGTCAAACCCCAGTCCTTTCAGCCTGGTGTTTGGACTCTGACCTGGAAATGCCTGAGGATGAGGTGATCATGATGGTTGTCCTTGATCACATTAGCCATATGAGATTTACTGTCACCACCTGTGGTTCTTGTGTGCATTATTTATTTTGGATGTGTTACTTATTATTCCTAAATATTCTTGTCTTAAAGCTCTTGGCTTACCTGATTTTCTCCAGCAATATCATTCATTTTGTCCTAAAGCCCTGAGGTTGGCTTATCTTGTTTTTTTTTTTTTCTGGGCAAAAAATCTGCCACCAGAACCCTAATACTACAAAGGAGGAAAGAAGGGAAGGGACAAACACAAATTCCCTCTGTGTGGCAATTCTGGGGGCGGAGGAATTCTCTGGACTGACAGGGAAACCCTGGAATGGGATGCATAAATTCTAGTTTTTCAAAACCTAGATGTGTGTTGTGTAAGACTGTAGAAGTCTGGGAGGTGACCAACACACAGGAGCAGCTCCACATCCCAACCCCAGCCAGAGTCCCCACCAGAACGTGAACGTCCCAGGGAGTCTTTGCATTTGAATGAGTAATTTGGTTTAAACTGAATAAACGTAAGATAAGAGGAATAGGTTTGTAGAGGGCCCACTCCTCCTTGGACTATTCCTCTCCACCAGTCGCTCTGTACATTCTTCCATGAATGAAGAAGCTCAGTGTTGTGGGAAGTGCTACAGATCTAAACTCTAGGTTAAGCGTTGAATGTATTCAAAAGCTTTATCAAACATGGCTCCCTTTGGGGGGACATGGGGACAAGGAGGCTCTTGCTATAATGGATTGTGTGGTTCATCCCTGCTCTCTCCCCAAAATGAATATTTCAAATTCTAATTGAAGAACTCCTGGAGCTTTGGGGTCGCCTGTAACTAGATATTAAGTCTACATTCCTATTAGAGGTCACAACACTTGTTCAAGTCCATGATAGGCAAACTTGGAACCAGTGAGTTTGAAAGATACAAGCTCAGGCCCCTTAGTTCAGGTGTGTAAACTTGAAAAGGACCCTGCCCTTCTCATCACATGGGAGATTTTTTTTGCCTGTGGTTTGTTTTGTGGTACTGGGGATTAAACACAGAGCCTCACACATGCTAGGCAAGTACTCTATCACTGAGCTGCAAACTCAACTCTTTATTTTGAGACAGGGTCTCACTAAATTGTTCAGGCTGGCTTCAAACTTGGACTTGCCATCCTCCTTCCTCAGCCTCCTGGGTTGCTGGGATCACAGTGTGTGCCACTATGCCCGGCCATTTTGTTTTCTTGATGACTACAGCACCTTCCATTCAGGAGTCTTGTGTGGGGCCGTCACCCTTGGTAAACCCAAGGTCCCTCAAGTCAAGGCCAAGCCTAAGGCAGTTTTCTGCTGAGCTTGTCATCCCCAAGCCCAACATCTCTGTAGTACTCACTCTGTTGCAGCAGGATCTTTTCCCTCTCCAACTTCTCATCCTTCTCCCATTCTGCTTTCCGCTTTGACCATTTTTCTTCTATTTCATCATAAATGCTGTCCTGTGGAGTCCCAAAGACACCATGAGGAAAAGAGCCCTAAGCCCTAGAGAAATCCATGCACACTAGAGAGGCCCCCTTACGCACAGGCCCTTGCCCTGGGCAACTTCCCTCACTGACAGGGCCCTCCTTGGATGACCTATGGGAAGTAAATTCCATCCCCATCCAGCAGAGAATTGTGGAACCCAAAAGGTCAGGGGAGAACCATGCACGCCTGAGCGGCCTTTGCCCTGCTGGGACTGGGCTTCCACTGAACACAGCTAGGCTCTCCAGGTGGGAGAATCCCATGTCAGCTCTTGCTGAACCATGAGTCGCTCTTCAGTGGCACACAAGAAAGAAGAGAAATGCCTGGAGTTAATTTGAAGACTTAGAACACAGCATGATGTCTGGCAGAAGTCCCCGTTTGTTTTGCAGGGAATCCTAGAAACCCAAAAGAAGGCGGCCCAGGATCTCAATGATGCTAGTAAGTTCCCAGAAGGGAAAGCATCAGGAGCCACACTAATTGGGGCATCAGTTCCCTGTGGAGTCATTGGGACCGTGCTGATGGGTTCTCTCTCCTCATTTTCATGCTGGTGGGCAACGTGGTTGCCATGGAGTTCAAGTGGCCTGGAGAGGCCCAGACTGAAATAAACACAGAGTAAATTTAGGAACGTGGGACAGTTCATCTGGTCATAAATCTGGTCAGGTTTTGGATATAAGCTCAAAACTGAAACTCTCAGTAGCACATAGAACTTCAGAAGTAGTGCTGGTGTTTCACCTTTGATGGGTGTGACCACCTGTCTTGGTTTGCCTGGGACTGCCCAGGTATATGCAATAAAGTCTGGAATCCCAGGAAACTCTCAGTCCCAAGGCAACAGGACTAGTTTGTTCCTATATTTAACAGTTAAATAGGAAGAGGGCTTGAGTCTGCCTTTCCCCTGTCCACTTCCCATCCCCTGTCCACTCATCCTCCTCACAAGGCATCATACTCTAACTCTGGGCCTTCATCAGATTAGCTGATTATGTGGATGGGTTATGCTCTGAGATGGCTACGTATTCCATGCTCAGTTTGTACAGTGCAGTGTGACAGAGATTTTTAGGATTACAATTTGGCCAAATCTACTAAAGGCCTTAAAAATATTCATCCCTGCTGAGCACGGTGGCATACGCCTGTAATCCCAATGGCTCAGGAGGCTGAGGCAGGAGGGATCATGAGTTCAAAGCCAGCTTCAACAACAGCAAGGTGCTAAGCAACTCAGTGAGACACTGTCTCTAAATAAAATACAAAATAGGGCTGCAAAGTGGCTCAGAGATTGAGTGCCCCTGAGCTTAATCTCTGGTACTAAAAAAAAAAAAAAAAAAAAATTCAATCCTTTTGACTCAGCACTGCCAGAATCAAAGATGTTTAAAGTGATTATATACATAAATTTTTATTTATTTATTTATTTTTTTGTTCATCAAGCAATTGGAAGCAACTCAAACATCCAACCTTTGGGGAATAGTGAAATACATGTTTTCACTAGGATAATATCTAGTCATTAAAAAGGAGAAAAAAGTTTCTGCCTGGTAAAAAGAGGATACAAAACTATACACAGATTTAATACATTAAAAGAATACAGATTTTTGCAGAGGTTGTCTTTGGATGGTAACACTTCTTTCTTTTGATTGTTACTGTTGTTGGTTATTCCCATTGCTTTTTTTTTTTTTTTTTAGTGAACAATAATAATAGTGAATACCAGAATTAATAATTTGTGGTATAACCACAAACATATTTGTCAATAGGCCTCTTTACAGTCTGGGATGACTTGTCATACGTGGAAGCCATTGGGTCCACCCTTCTTCCTGGGTACAGTAAGTGCCACTTAGGTCTATGGATGCTGGAGTCTCAGGACATGGTTTTTTCGGGCAAGAGCTCTGGATTCAATGTTGTCAGCCAGGCATAAGACTTGCTTCTCTCACTCTCGGAAGCCAACAAGGAGCTCTGTCTCACCTGATACATATGAAACATATTCTTCAAATACTTATACTCCTTTTCCATCTCCTCTGGACCAAAGGAAAACAACAGGGTCATCATCACTCCTCTGAAAGGCACATTTCAAACTCAAATGTGAGCTCTGGAGCACAGCTCCCCACCCTCAACTCCTCCTCCCAGCTGTGAGGCCTGTAAGTGCCCCAGAAATTCCCCTTGAACCTTCAAAACTCAATTGCTTGGACTCCACCCTGCACCTGTGGAACTGGGGTTTCCGGGGACAAATTATTTGTTGACAAATAAACTTCTTGTTAACAAAGTCTTAAAGACATCCCAGGGGCTGAGCTACATCTGTGGGGAAAAGAGGAACAAAAGCTTGTGGCATGTATCTGCTGCTCTTTTAGGTGACATTTCTTGGTTTACCATGACTACGAAAACAATACATGCTCTCTTGAGAAAACTGGAAAATCAGAAAAGTGTCAATAAGATATGATCTTTTAAAAGATTGGGGCAAAATAAAGGAAGAAGGCCCTATAGCATTACTTCTTCCCTCTGTGGAGATGAGTCTGCGAACCCAGAATTCAGGAGGCTACACATTTCACCCTTCAGGAGGGCAGTGTAAATAGTAAGGTCAAATGGCCAGTACAACCCTCTGCTTTATAAGGCTATACAGTGGCAGTGTGTCAGGGAGAACTGAATAAAACCCTGTCATGTTGCAGGTCAGGAAACTTGCCAAATTGTAATAGTGTCATATTTGTAGAACTCAGGAATGTGCTTTTTAAAGTGTTTTCAGATTCTCTTCATACTCACAAGGGTAGATATTTTGTTCTCAATTCCCAGATGAGGAACTGAGACTCAAGATGAAGGGACATCCTCAGACCTTCCAGGAAAAGGAAGGACCTTGGTAGACATAATCTTTCCTTTTTTCAGTCCCCCCCTCTTTCCCCCTTAGCTTCAGGAAGAAACGTCTGGTACCTGGCTACCACCCATCCATGGCCATGGGAGCCCTGGCCCCACACCCACACTATCAGCCCCTCGTCCCTTCACCCAGGCCCTGAGGGTACCTAGTTTTCCCCGGGAAGCTGCCTTCTCTGCCTTCAACGCTTCTTTGTACTTGTTCTCTAACTCACTGAGCTCTGTTCTGTGAGCCTTTCTGAGCTCCCTGTGGGATACAGAAAACCACAATCACCAGTGAACAGGGCTGAGCCCCACCCTGGCCTGACCCCCACCCCTCGCCCACACTGGAGGAAGCCCTCACTTCCTGGAGCAGTCTCTTGCTTCTATTCAGAGAGAGGTGAGCCGTTTCCTGTTTTCTGCAGGCACTGTTTGAATGGAGCTGGTAGCAGCTGCAGACTCGACCCAAATAGTCAGCAGTCTACTTACAGCTCACTTGGGAAACTGAGCTACGTTAGCTACATTAGGATAATTTCAGACCCCAAGGTCTTCCCAGCTGCCCTCTCAAGAGGCAGGTTTTGGCAGTGTCTCAGACACATGTTAAATGAAAGTCACTTAGGTTGATTTCGTATCTTGGCTATTATGTATAGTGGTGCAATAAGCATGGGGATGCACACAACCCTAAGGGAACTGATTTCAAATCTTTGGGGGTAAATATCCAGTAGTGGGATTGCTGGATCATATGGTAATTCTAGTTTCAATTTTTTGAGGAATCTCCATATTATTTTCCATAATGCCTGTCCCCATTTACATGACTCCCACTAGCGCTGTGAAAGGCTTTCCTTTCTCCACATTCTTGCACTTGTTATCTATTTTCTTTTTGATAATAGCTTTTGATAGGTGAGTGGTATCTCATTGTGGTTTTTCGGGTTTTTTTGTTTTGTTTTGTTTTTGTCCAATTAGTTATATATGACAGCAGAATGCATTTCAACTTTTTGTACACTAAAAGAGCACAGCTTTTCATTTCTTTGGTTATAATGCAGAGTCACACCATTCGTGCAATCATACATGTACATAGGGTAATAATATCAGTCTCAATCCACCATCTTTCTCACCCCCATACTCCCTCCCCTTCCCTCACTTCCTTCTACCCAATCTAGAGTCCCTCCATTCTTCCATTGCTCTCCCCCCACACCATTATGGATCAGCATCCACATATCACAGAAAACATTTGGCCTTGTTTTGGGGGGATTGTCTTATTTTACTTAGCATGATGTTCTCCAGCTCCATCCATTTACCTGCAAATGCTGTAATTTCATCCTTCTTCAAAGCTGAGTAATATTCTATTGAATATATATACCACGTTTGATTTATCAGTCATCTATTGAAGGACACATAGGTTGGTTCCATAGCTTAGCTATTGTGAATTGAGCTATTATAAACATTGATGTGACCATGATACTATAGTGTGCTGATTTTAAGTCCTTTGGGTGTAAACCGAGGAGTGGGATAGCTGGGTGGTTCCATTCCAAGTTTTCTAAAGAATCTCTGTACTGCTTTCCAGAGTTATTGCACCAATTTGCAGTCCAATAGCAATTTATGAGTGTACCTTTTCCCCAGATCCTCTCTAACACTTATTATTGCTTGTATTCTTGATAACTGGCTTTCTGACTAGAGTGAGATGAAATCTTAGAGTAGTTTTGATTTGCATTTCTCTAATTACTAGAGATGATGAAAATTTTTCCATATATTTGTTGATCGATTGTATATTTTCTGTGAAGTGTCTGGGAATCTGGGTTGAGAAATCTGCTGAGATCCAAATGGGTTTTTTCCCCCTATATGTAATCTGAAACTTTTCTCTTGAGACCTTTAAAATTCTATCTTCATGTTGTATGGAAGGCATTTTCATTATACTGTGTCTTGGTGTAGATCTGTTATAATTTTGTACATTTGGTATCCTGTAAGACTCTTATATTTGATTTTCCAATTCATTCTTCAGGGTTGGGAAATGTTCTGATATTATTTCACTGAAAAAATTGTACATTCCTTTGGCTTATGTCTCTGTACCTTCCTCTATCCCAGAAAATCTGAAATTTGGTCTTTTCATGTTATCTCAATATTCTTGGAGGTTCTGCTCATGGTTTCTTACCATCTTCATTATGTGGTCAACTTTATTTTTAGGATTATATATTTTGTCTTCATTGAGTGAGGTTCTGTGTTCCAAGTGATCTAGTCTGTTGGTGATGCTTTCTATTGAATTTTTAATTTGGTTTATTGTTTAATTCATTTCAAGATTTTCTGTTTGTTTTTTTTTCAGAATCTCTTTCTTGAAGTAACCTTTTGCTATCCATATTTGCTCTCTTATCTTTTTACAGAAGTGATCTTTTGTTTCTTGTATTTGCTTGCTTATATAATTCTTTACTTTGCAAATCATTTTAACTATGTACATTCTGAACTCATTCTCTGATATTTATTTTACTGCTGTCAATGCATTCTATTTTTGTAGTATCTTGGTTTGTTTGGGGCACTTTCTTCCCTTGCATTTTCATGTTGTTCGTGTGTCTTCCACTCTAGCAATGTGGATCCAAAGTATTACAGTTTCTACCCTATAGACTTATAGTGTCCCTGCAGGTTTCCCATACCTCACCTTTCAGGGAGAGATCAATGCAAACAATTTGCAGCCATAAATAAAATGGCTTCAATTTAAATGATTATAGTTTTGTTCTAATAAACAGAAATGATGTGTGCTATTATCAGCTACAATAAATACAAAAGTTTCTAATGGTGGACAAAGAGAGAACCGGGAGAAGGGGGTATAGGATGTGATGTATATGAGGTAGGAAGTGAGAATGTAGAAGTATTAGATTATAGGAAGAGTGAAGAAGGAATCAAATGAAGTTAGCTGTTAGCAAGAGAAAAGACAGAAAGATACTCCAAAGAAACAAATAAGTGAGAGGAAATATATAGAGTAAAAGTATAAATAAATAAATAAATTAAAAATGTAAAAATAAAAGCATATACAACAAAATTGTAATATACTATTCAGACATCTCAGTACATGGGAATTTTGGACTTTAACCTCAATTTTGTGAAAAACCTAAAACATCTCTTAAAAAGTAGCTAACAATCAAAAGGCTATGTGTGACTCAACTAGGAGTGCTCTCTCCACCAGGATTGTTGAGGCTGCTTTGGGACTCAGCAGGTAGCCTAGAAGGGAACTTTGAGATTCTCCTCACTCCCACAGACAACACACCTCCTTTTCATTTCCCCTTGATTTGTCAATCAATTTCTCCTTCTCTCCCTTCTTCCTAGTTTCCCCAGGTTTCAACCTAGCAGCCAGGAAGAGATAAGAAAAGGAGAAAAAGAAGGAAGAGGAAAAGGAGAAGAATGTGCTGAGAACAAATGGTTCACAAAGGTTCTCTGAAATCTCAGAGAACAAAAATGGCTCCTGTCAACAACAAACAAACAAAAAAAATTATAATCAAAGCAAAAAAAATGGATGACAAAATACAAGAGCAGGAATAGCTTTTCTGTGCTTCATTTTAGTGCTCTCAAATTAGGCCATCCTGCTGTCCAGTGACTCATGCTTTACTCATCTCACTGATCCCCAATCTCTGATTCCACTTTGCACCATCTCAAGTCCCAGAGAATTGAAATTCTGTAGATGGTGCAGAAGCCTTAAGGCCTTCAGCACACAGGGATCATGCTAGAAAGCATACCTGTTCTTGTTTTCAAAGTTCTGTTTCATCTCAGCACACTGGAGTTCCATTTCATTAAAAAGCTGAAAATGAAGTCATCATTAAACAACACTGTGTTGAAAACCTAGGCCCCACTCTGATTTGCTTCTTCTGAAAAGTCTTCCAAATCACAGGGGATGCCTCCCACCCCTCACTTCCCCTATTTGTGTTTTGCAATATCAGAGAACATGCTATTATCAAGGGAATGAAACAATTCTTGCCTTACTCTTTGTTGTTTTGTACTTAATCAGTGCATAATGTTGGTGCATGGAGGCCATCTCTTTGATTAATTGATTTTTGTGGATTGGTCTGGTCTCTTCTGCTGGACTGTCATTTCTTTGTAAGACTGGCCTTTGGGTTTCTGGATAAATAACTCAATTGAGAGATCCTTTACTGAGCAAAGGACTTGGCCCAGAACTAACACTTAGATGCTGATTTTAAGGAACTTAAGGTTTAGTGTTATCCCGTCCTGTGGATAGCATGGTGGGGTTCCAGCAGACAGGATTTGCTTACTTTAAGGTGACTCCCTTCTAACACACCAGACCTTCTGGTCAGTGTCACAACAGTCAGCTGAGATAAGACTTTAATGTCTTTGACTAGAGGCGAGGAGCCAGAGACTGCCTGGTACAACCAAGGGGTCAGGCCCCAGGGGTGACAAGCACGATGGCAGCCAGCACGTCTCCTCCACAGGATCACATCACAAATTAGGATGTTCCCCAAAGTGGGGTATTTTCAAGATCACAATCTAGGTCCCTCCGTGGAAACAGTCTCTGCATGTTTGTCCTCAGCAGGACCTGTGCTTATAAGTCACAATGTGCATGTTACCCAACAACACACTACTGTTGGGCTGTGACCTTATACAAATGATAAAACTTCCCTGAGCCTCAATATTCTTTCTGTAGAAGGACACATCAACCTGGCAGAGTTTTCAGATAAATAAGATAATGAATCAGTAGTGGAGATCATCTCAGCCTGGGTCATAAGCTGGGTTCCTGTAGGATTTGGACATACCTAGGATGTACCAGAGAGTGAAAGGTTGCCTGCTGGGCGGGGGTAGAATCTCACAAATTTGTGTCAATTACACTGGGGATGATATTTTTGAGCATAATTCTATTCTATTATTCTAGCCCAGACCAACAGGCATATCTGCTTGAGGTGGGGAAAAAGAGACCATGATGTAATGGGTAATACAATCTAAAGAAGTATCACTTATGCAGATCCCAGGAAGCATATAAAAATGATTTCATATAGAAATGATTCTGAAGAGTGACTTTTAACAGCTTAATAGCAACAGAGTGGGCACTGGAGGCCTCCAGGAAGATTTGAGCAACACTGGAAGTTTCCTCCATGTGGGTGAAAATGGTAAGATCCTGGCAACCTCTGAAGCTGATCTCACCACAAAGGCCAGATGAGGAGTGACCAGTGCCCCCTAGTATGGAGAGGAGGTTCACTGCATACCTGGAAGACACCTGGAGAACTCCCAGAAATGAACAAGCTAAACCTTGAGCGCTTGTTGTTATGGATGAAGATGGAGTCAAAGAGATACTATCAGTTGCATGGTCCTATCTTCAGAGTTCTATCATCTAGATAACATGGTTCATGGGAATAAAGTGCTTGGCATCTTGCCTGGCACATTGGTGATCTGAAAATATTAGTCTTACCCCATCCAGAAAGATGTTGGCTAATGCAAGGATCACTCACCAATTTCTGGTCAGCCTGGTGATCTCTGTTCATCTGTTCTATTAATGCTGTCAGCTCTGAGATCTGCTCTTCAAGGTCACTAATTATATTGGTCCTGTGGGAGAAGTAATTCTTCTATCATCTACAGAACTTACAATTCATTGCAGGCCAGTCAGGCCCCTGGGATGATTAGAACCAGGTCATTTCTGTACTAGCTCCACCATTATGAGGTAGGCATGACAGAATGGAGGGGTGCTCTTGGAGAAGGTTGGTTGCAGTTGAGTGATTGAACCTCAGATCTAGCCTTTTGGGTGACCTGGCCAGAAGGGAGCAGGGTGGTTTGGTACCCTATTGAGTAAAGAGAAATAGGAGTATGTCTGACATTGATTAGGGTTTGACCTTGACTTGATCGTGATATTTGAAATGCAGCAGGGTTAAGCTCAGAGGATTAGGAAATGAGAAGGCGGGGAGTAGGATTCATGCGGACAGTGAATCATACACAAGAAATGGGCCAGAAATAGGACTAAGAGAGGAGTTAAGAGAGTGACTTTCAGAATAGATAATTATTTACTGTGTTTGTGGGCCTGAGGCTGCCATGATATGTATAAATTATTCAGTTCTATCTGGTTGAGCCAGAGGAAACAGGGTAGCAAGTAATGCTATGTGCAGTGAAACTGAAGGGAGTTCACTTGGCCAAACACTCCTCTATGTCTAACTGGGCATGAAAGCATGTGAGGTAAGAAAACAAGACAGGATCTGGGGGGAGGGTAACAGGATCTGAGAAAGTCGAACAATACAGAACCCTTGTCTTCTGAACATGAGCTTCGGTATAAGGAATGTGCAGACAGCTTTACCAGGGAATGAGACAAGCATGGGCTATTATGTTTTATTATGCCACAACTGGTGGCAAACTTCTTAGGAGGCCACAAAGTAGCTGTGGGTATTAGTGTGACTGGCAAGTACATGTACATGACCCATTCTCTTCCTGCTGAGGGTTGTGAATGAGCAGAGAAAAGAGGGCAGAGATGGAATAACCCCACTGGATGGGAAGACGGGGACTTGGTCTGGCTTCTGGGCCAGGTCAGAGGACTCCGGGCAACTCCAAAGCACAGTTTGACCCTCAACCTGAATCTCTTCTAACCCTAACTAATGGTTTGGCTGTGTCCTTTCTACACACTGACAGATGGGTAAGTGATTATGAAGGCGTGTATGTTTTCTGTTATTGTTTTCTGTTATTGGTCTTTTAGATTTCTGTCTAGAAAAATAATTCTGACAAAAGACTAAAGTCTGAAGGAAAAGACACTCAGAGTAGAGCTGGTAAGAAGTAAGGATGCCTGAACTCAGGGTAGCGAGGAAGGAAGATAGGAGTGAGAAATTGAGGAGGTAGAATTAAAAGGTGTGGGATTATGCTTGGTATGGCATTGGAGGCTAGCGAGAGGGTGGGCTTCAGTGACAGAAGATGACCGTGCTCAATGGAATGGCACTGGGAACTTTCCACTTTGTATTTCCCAGAGGCATGAATTGAGTGGTATTTTTAGACTATTTATAGTGAAAGAAGAAGTGCATACTTGAGTCTTCCAAAACCTGATTTTACTCCTAATTTACATACTCTAAATCTAGACTCATTCATGAATATTTCACCTGTTTCTCACCCACAGGAACAATCACTCTCCTCAGTATGAATCACACTAATTCCATCTTCATCCCATCCTCTGGATTCACTCATGGATGGGATCAGAACAGAGCAAGATGGGTGTGGAGAGAAGCAGCATTGGGAAACAGGGGGCAGAAGAGAGGTGGCCCAGTGGCCCAGGAAAGGATATCAGAGGCTTGTCCTTGAGGCCAGGTGGGATAGCTGAGAGGAGCTGGATGCTGGTCCTAAGACATTACCTGGACATGTTGAATTTGTCCATCATCTCAGATTCCAACCGCTTTTTCCTACCAAACATTTCATCCCCCAAGGTGACAGAAATCTGTTCCCGATTCCGGGCAAGTTGATAGCCAGGTGACACATTGATCACTTCCTGAGCACCAATGGAGAAGATAAAGTAAAATTATAGACTTAGAGCCCTGAGAGTCCTCCAAGTCTACCATTGTCTTATCATCTGAAACATAGAGTCATGAGATGGGATTCCAGGACCCAAGTACCTTCTGCACCCTCCCCCAGTTACCATTCACCCTCAGATCTGTGAGATCCAATCCCAATGCTCAACTGCTCCTCCGCTGCTTTCTCCATGCTGGATGGAGCCATTGTGGAAACTGCTCAGGTTTTGGAATTGAACAGAACTGCCACCAATCTCTAGTTATTTAACATCTCTGTGTCTCAGTTTTCTCATCTGAAAAATGGGGGTAATAATTCTCTCTCAAAGAGCTTTTGTGAGGAAAAGTAAAACAACATAAAGAAATGACTAGCATGGTTGCAAAAAAACAAAACGAAAACGTCAGTTTTTTCTCCTTCCCATACGAGATGCCAAGTCAGATTCCTGGCAGGGCTACCAGCTGGTGTGGACCAGAATGAGATCCTTGCTTCTGGAGCTGCCGAATGACCTTGAGGCCCCTCGTCATTATCTCCTAGAGCATCTCCACCTGGCCCTCTCTTTTACACCCACCTGGATATCACCCAAGGCCGTAGGCATCTTACTCTGGTTTCTAACGACACCCTCCCAGCTGGCCTCTCTGTCTTCAGAATCACTTCCCTAAGTTCATCATCCTCTCCTCCTGGAGAGGCAATTATGTTTTTGTGTGTTTTACTTCCTGGTCATTAAGGAGTGCATGGTTCTTGTGGGGTATGGTGGCGGGAGGGAAGCAAAGCGAAAAATAGCAAAAGGTTCCCATAATATCCTATCAGAGGGCACATTTTCTAAAATGTAATTTTTTTTTAGTTGTAAATGGACACAATACCTTTATTTTATTTGTTTGTTTGTTTGTTTATTTGTTTATTTATTTATTTATTTTGGTGCCAGGGATCAAACCCAGAGCCTCACACATGCTATGCAAGTGCTCTACCACTGAGCCACAACCCCACTCCTAAAACGTAATTCTTACCTGGTTCTGTGCTTGTGTCAGACCCATAAACGCTCCTGTGCAGAGCAGGGATCAGGCCCACACTCCAAGGCAGGTGTCAAGAGCCTTTTGGGTTTGCTCTCCATCTCTTTCCCTAGCATTCACTGCTGGTCCCTTCAGGTGTCCTGACAGCCCCTGCCATGGGATTTGTGGCTTCCTGTGCACCGGCAGAGGCTTCCTGCACCTGGGCATGAGCTACACCCTGGCCTGGACTAGCTGTCACTGTCTGGTTTCCCTGGGACTCTTGTCCTGCATGAGCATAGAGTGGCAAGCAAATGCCTGACAGGCTAAGTCGTGGTTCCGCCATTGACCAGACACATGCTGTGCAATGATAACAGCACCTCCTCTTAGGAGCATGCAAAGATTCAGGAAGACAGCATGCGTAAGAGACCTGGGCCTACTGGGCAACTGCTGGATCAATGTCCTGTGACCCTGTCCCGTTGGTACTCACATAAGGTGACTTACAACCCTCCTCTTGCCTTCCTACGTTGGTTTTCACTCTGCAAGAGAAAGAAGTGCTCAGAAAACATCGAGGGCAAAGGCAAGCCCAAAGTTTAGGAGCTGCATCTGATACATCATCATCTGACCCTTCTTCTTGGAGCTCTGGTCATCTGAATTTTAGGGGACTCCCAGGGTGGCTGGGTTTTATGGTTTAGATGTGGTGTTCTCCAAAAGTTCATGTGTGAGACAATGCAAGGAGGTTTGGAGAAGAAAGGATTGGGTCATAGCCTTCACCTAATCAGTGAACTAATTTCTGATGGGATTAACTGAGTGGTATCTGGAAGCAGGTGGGGTGTGGCTGGAGGAGGTGGTTCATTGGGGGCGTGGCTATGTATCTGGAGAGTGGAGAGTCTCTCTTTGCTTCCTGATCACCATATGAGATGCTTCCCTTCACCATACTCTCCACCATGATGTTCAGCCTCACCTAGACCCCCGAGGAATGGAGCAAGCCTTCTATGGACTAAGACATCGGAAACCATGAGCCCTCAAATAACCTTTTTCTCCTCTACAGTTGTTCTGGTCAGATCCTTTAGTCACAGCAGTGAAGAAGCTGATGAAGACACTGGGGAACCCACTGAGGCACAGCCTCAGGGGGGCTGCAGTCTGAATGAGTCTCATTGGGCTAAAATCAAGGGGTCACCAGAACTGTTTTTTTCTAGAAGCTTCCTGTGTCCCTAGTGGCCTTTTCCTCCAACTTCAAAACTAACAATCACTTCACTCCAACCTGTGCTTCTGTTGTCATATTTCTTTCTCAGACTCTGACATTCTGACTTCCTCTTTCATGTAAAAGGACCTTCCTGATTTCACTGGGCCCAACTGGAAAATTCAAGATAGTCTCTCCAACTCAAGGTCAATTGATTAGCAGCCCTAATTTCATCAGCAACCCTAACTCCTCCTGGCAACTACACAACATATTTATAGTTTCCAGGGATTAGAAGGTGGACATCTCTGGAAGGCAGCCGTGGGGGATGAGCATTGTCTGTTCTACCACATCATCTCCTTCCGGTCCCTGAGCTCATCTCCACCACTTCCCCCTCCACTCATGCCATCCTGACCTCTTTGCTTTCTTGGAAGAGGCCAGACACACAAGCAAGTGCCCACACAGGGCCTCTGTCTTGCTGTTCCATCTGCCAGGAGCACTTGGCCCAGACATCAGTGTGGCTGCAGCCATCCCCTTAACACAGGGACTTGACCTGACCTCCCTGTGGACAACAACGGCACCCTCACACCCCCTACTCCCTTGGCCTGCGTTATTTTTCTCTATAGTGTCGCTACCCCCACTAGACTGGAAAGCTCAAGGGAGGGGACACATTGTGTTCATGGCTGTGTCCCCTGTACCCCAAACAGCCCCTGACAAATAACAGGTGGTCAGTAAACATTTTCCAAGCAAATAAAGAAATGATATACAAAGATTTCTGAAAAGACCTAAAACTAAGTTACACTTCTAAGCTTGTCAAATGTGATTAAAACAGAGAGGCTATCTACAGAGAATCTTTAGGTGCAGGAATGTAATCAGTGAAGGTGAGTCACCACCATAACTACATGGGAGCTCACCAAGTTTCCAGAACTGTGAAAAGCATGGTCCCTTGTAAAGCAGGAAAGAGCTAAGGAGGGCTTCCCTGCTGAGAGCTCACTTGTAGTGACTTCAGGAGTTATGGATACGGAGGACTATAGGATTTGCCCACAGAGCCTGAAGTTTTAAGGGAAATTCCAGTGGATTCTGACAATTCTCTGATGTCCTTGGAAGCAGATTAGTTCAAGTCAGGCAGGTCCGGGCATGTTGGGAATTAATTCATTCACATGCCCCAAACCATTCCTGCCTCCCAGATCCAGAAATACGTACTTTGGGACATCAACAGGTTTTGTTGATGGTTGGGATTGGAGGTAATTCTGTTCTTTTGTAGCCGGTAGAAGAGGAGTTAACCTAAAAGTGAAAAATAAGTAACTCAAAAAGAGAACAACGGAAATTCAAAAACCCGTTTCAATACTCTTCATTAAGTACATACTCACAGGACCCAAAATTGAAATATATGGCTTGACAACTGCTATCTTGAAGATCTGAGGCCTTTAAGACCTCAGACCCAAGGCCCTGGCACTTGTCCATTGTTCTGGGGAGTCCCCAAGTTAGCAGCCCAGCTCATCCCCCAGAGCTCTTGTCCTAGAGGGAGGAGACAGCTGCCACCAAAGATTCTCAGTCGGAAGCTGCATTTTCCCTGTCGCACCAACGCTGAGATGTCCTCATTTAAAACAACACTGAGCCTCAGGCAGGACTGATGAGATCAGCGTGTAGCCTCCGCCAGGCTGGCACAGAAGGGTGTGTGAAGCTAGGCTTTCTGGCCCATTTGGGATTTTGTAGCCAAGCTTACTATTTTTGAAAACTTGTGACAAGAAGAAGGCTGCAAATGAAACCCAAGCCCTCTGCCCCTACCCCATCCCAGTTAATCCTTACTTGGACTTCCTGGTAGGGGCCTTGTTTGGTGGCTGAAGGGTCTTGATTAGCTTCCGTGGTCCCAAGTTCCAGGGGTCCCAGCAGGTACAGTAGATGAGAGGGTTGTGGTACATGTCCCCAGGTCAGGAGCAGCCTTGGCTGCTAGATCTTTTAGAAGGTTTTTGCTGAAATGAGAAAACAACAGCAGAAAGTTACATCACCTAGAATCAAAGCAAAACTAGGGACAAACTGGGAAGGACCCAAAGAATAATGGTAGATGACTTCAGAAGCTGCTGATCTGGTGTCAGGTCTTGAGGATAGAATAACACCTCCCAATAGACTTGACTTGAAAGCAATTTAAAATTTTCCAGAACTGAGTTCTTACTGTGATGCAAGTACACAATAAGTATTCAATTTTGCTATCTCAGGTTTACAGATGAGGATATTCAGAGAGGTCAGAGAGATAGCAAGTTGCAGAGTTGGGAACAAACAGAAGTCTCCCTGATTCCTAAGCTCCTGCTCGTCCCTCAGGCCACTCTGGCTCTCATTGAGGTGGGGAGAAATTCGCACACCAGGACCTGCATAGAATTTTCTGGAAAATTAGCTGTCAATCAAGCTACTATGCAATCTCACCTGGTCACCTGCCTGAATTAGAGTGAAAACTCCACTTCCTGTCTCCATAAAGACAGACTCCCTTTCATGAAGGGCTGCATTCAAGACAACTCTCAGATAAGCATAAAGCCTTAACCACTCTTATTTATTTTCATTATTTTGCAGAACCCTGCTCAAATAATTAAGAATTAAGAGAGTTTTAATTCTGTGAGCGCAAGAATATGGGAAAGGAGACAAAATTGCAAAAGGGATCAGCAACATGTTTGGTTAAAAAATATTGTATAAGAAAGTAAACATAATCGTAGCAAGGTACACATTCATATGTATGAATGTAGACACTTAATATTAAAAAGTGAATTGTGATTTCACTGGAAGAATGGGGGAGGGAAATAGAAGGAGAATGTGTAGCAGCTAAATCCTTGTTTACTATACCAGGAATTAATAGAGAAGGTGGAAAATTGAAAAATTAACAAAGTGGGCTGAGAGTGTGACTCAGTGGTAGAGCCCTGGCCCAGCATGCATGAGGCTCTGAGTTCCATCCCCAGCATCACAACAGCACCAGCACCAAAAAGGCAAAATTATTTGGAAGCATGAGGTTAAATTCCAAAAGAAAGAGCTAAAAGAGTCGAAAATAATTGCCTCTCAGGAGCATTCTGAGGAATACAACTGGCAGGGGTTAAGGGTGAGACAGAGACTGGGACTTTTCCTCAATGTGTTTTTAACATTATTTGATTTTTAAGTGACATCAGCAGATTATTTCATTAAAAACGAAACAAATACCAAAATGTTATGAAAACCGATAACCCAATAGAACTTTTAAAATGCTGGTAGATTAAAAACTTCAATTTCTAAGACAATGGCTGATTTCAACACTACAATGGAATAAATTTGTGTAAGTTGAAAAATGAAAGAATAAATCTTTTTATTTAACATGACTGGTGCATGAGAAACTCAGGCACTTGGTCTAAGGACTTTTAGAGCTATAGGGCACTTGAAGATTAGGTCTCTTTACAGATGTGGACACTGAGAAACAAAGATGGGAGGGGACCACTCGCCCACTTGTAAATGCTGATTTAACAGCATAAATACTTACAGGCCAGTGCTGTGAGCACTCTGTTAAACACTGAGGGATAGGAAGACCTGGGCCTTGTCCTTGGGGAGTCCGCAGTCAGTGGAGAGTCAGCACAGTGATCTGAGTTGGCTGGGTGCAGAAGTGGGACCTGGCCTTGGAAGACAGGCAGTGAGGGCAAGTGGAGGTGGTGGGCCAGGGGCCTAGGACCAGGAGCCTACATGGAGTAGAAGCCAAGGCTAAAAAGGAGGCCAGGCCTGAAGATGCATAGCTGCCATGTATAGCTATCCATTCTTCACTGTGCCTGGGGACCCTGTCAGGAGATGTCACATGTCAGTGAAAGTCAAGCAGACAAGGTCAGAGAAGCCGATGTGGTGAGAACCCTGGTGAGAAGAGGAGGCCACAGGGGCTAGGATGCAGGTGAGAGTTGGGAAGGAAGTTGCTGCAGTGGCAAGAAAGCAGCTTTACTTCTGCTTAGACACAATAAAGAAAGGTGCTGACCCTGAACCTAGGGGGTTTAGCAGGAATCCCAGGGACAGGAAGTGAAAGGCCAAGCAGGCCAGCTCCTAGCAGCTTCCCTCCCCCTTCCATGTTTTGCCTGCTCAACTGGACTTGTAGTTCTTGAAGGCCAGGCCTCCACCGTGGCTTGCTCTGTGCTGCCCACTGAGCCCAGCAATGTGAGTTGTGTTAGATGAATATATTTTACCTGAGTAGTAACTTGGGTCATTGTAACCATAGGCACCAGCTCAACAGGAAGAAAAGAATCCACAGATGGAAATGCCAGAGCGTTATAATCATCATTACAGTATTCTAGATAATATTAAATACTAGGCGTCAAAACCCAGGATGCATAGGTCAATTGTATGTGTGGAGTTTTACATAAATGTTAAACAATTATTTAAAATCTGTGGAGGGCTGGGGATGTGGCTCAAGTGGTAGCGCGCTCGCCTGGCATGTGTGCGGCCTGGGTTCAATCCTCAGCACCACATACAAACAAAGATGTTGTGTCCGCCGGAAACTAAAAAAATAAACTTTAAAAAATTATCTCTCTCTCTCTCTCACACACACTCTCTCTTTAAAATAAATAAATAAATAAAATAAAATCTGTGGAGAGGTGGGAGTCAGTGGTAGACCACTTGTCTAGCATGTATGATACCCTGGATTCTAGCCCAGCACCACAAAACAAAACAAAAAAAACCTCAAGACAAAACAAAGTGCCTTTGAGAAAAAGAGAAAATGATACATATGCAATACAATTATGTGAAAGTATGCACCTATCTGAGCAAATGTTAGAAAAAAATATATTAAAAAAATAAAAATTGGCCTAGAATGTCAGTATTAGCACCCCTCTAAACATAAAAGTCTTTACTGAAATTCTGCCTGGACATTGAAATTAGAGGGGCTTGACTTTGCATACAGGCTCCCTGCCTAGGAGTGGGACAGCAAGAAACTTACTATTCTTGAGTCTCAGTTTCCTTATCTACAAAATGGGGACCATGGGAATTCATGCCTCATTCACTGCCACACAATGAGACCATGTTGAGAGAGCTCTTGGCACACTGCCTTGCACACAAGAACCAATGACAGAAGTTAGGAATATCATAAACCCCACAGTGGCATTTTGCATATAGAAACTTTTATTTCTACATTTTTAAGAATATTCTTATTTGCATGTGTGTGTGTGATAGACTTATTGTAAAGAAAGTCATAATGGAGAAGCTTAAGGCAGTGAAAAATATCCCAAATACAAATACCTAGAGATGACCACTGAAAACATTTTGGTTGTTGGGCATGGTGAAGCATGCCTGTAATCCCAGCGGCTAGGATGCTGAGGCAGGAGGATGGTGAGTTCAAAGCCAGCTTCAGCAAAAGTGAGGTGCAAAGCAATTAAGTGAGACCGAGTCTCTAAATAAAATACAAAATAGAGCTGGGGTTGTGGCTCAGTGCTCGAACGCCCCTGAATTCAATCCTTGATACTCCAAAAAAAAAAAAGAAAACAAAAAAAATTTTTTGTTAATGCTTTCCAGAATTCTATATAATATTCTATAACTGGAAACAAACTATACTTATATTCTGAATATACTTTTTTTTTACAATACCACAAGCTTCTTTTATGTCAGTAACCATAGATTTATATCAGTATTTTTCAAACCTAAGTTTTTACAATGGAAATTTTTTTTTAATTGTTGATGGATCTTTATTTATTAATTTATTTATATGTGGTGCTGAGAATTGAACCCAGTGCCTCACACATGCTAGGCAAGTGCTCTACCACTGAGCCACAACCACAGCCTGGAAATTTTTTTTTTTTAAGTATGTAGAAGTACAGAAAATATAATGAACTTGCCCATCCCATGGTTTTAATGATTAGCAACTTATGTCTAATCT
Organism: Marmota flaviventris; assembly: GCF_047511675.1. Classification (NCBI taxonomy): domain Eukaryota; kingdom Metazoa; phylum Chordata; class Mammalia; order Rodentia; family Sciuridae; genus Marmota; species Marmota flaviventris. The sequence goes on along the minus strand of NC_092508.1, from coordinate 33,759,450 downwards.
CATTTATCTATACCCACCCCACTCCTCCAACATCAGATTATTTTACAACTAATTTAAAGCAAATAATTTAAAACATGTCTGAGTCAGGTGCACGTCTGTAATCCTAGTGGTTTGGGAGACTGAAGCAGGAGGATTGCAAGTTCAAGGTCAGCCTCAGCAACTTACTGAGACCCTGTCTCAAAATAAAAAGGACTAGTGTCGTTGCTCAGTGGTAAATTGCCCCTGCGTAAAATCTCCAGTACTGTCCCCCACAAATATTAAAAAAAAAAGAGAGATTTGTTTCTATATCATCATGACTATATATTTCTATTCTATGAATATACTGATTTATATTTTTAACTAGTTTTCTATTGATGAATGTTTATTTTCTTTTTTTAACCTCATTATAAACAATGCCTTGGTGTTTATTAATTTGCTATTAAAAAGTAGAGTCCTCTGTTTCTAAACACCCAAACATTTAACAACCTGTAAGACAAAGTTATTGAACAAATGCAATGAACACGGACTGTAGTGCTGTGACATGGTCCTGGAAGAGCCCACGCCCTCCTACCTCAAGCCAATTGCTGAACCACAGGGTGGTCTGTGTTGGGGGGTAGGGGTGGAGTTGAGACAAGCAAGGTGGTAAGGAGGTCATTTGAGGGCCTTGTGCAATAGCCATGATCAGCATGGCAATGTCCAACTGTGCCTCCAACTGAGCATAAGCTTTGACTTCCAGTACCTTCCCAAGGGGGAAGCTCTGTTAACAGTCTTTTTTTTTTTTTTTTTTTTTTTTAAGAAGGGTATCCTTCCAGAAATGCTCTGAATGTGTGTGTGTGTGTGTGTGTCTTTGAATTGTTTACACTATTGCTACACCTGCTCTTTTTATGTAACAAGAGACCTGGTAGGTATTGAGGTAACAGCACAGATGGCTCTCACTTGTAGTGACTTGGTGTTATAATGTTTGTTTCTGAGATAGGAGTGTGTGTGTGTATGGGGGGGGGGGTGTAAGGATTCTTTTTCCCCTCTTTACCTTTTCCACATTTCTCTCTGATGAATTCCCTGAGGCCCAGAATGCTAAATGTGCCAGTTAGTAATACCATAGTCACCAGTGAGCAAACAGAGCTTTGAGAGAGATCAATAGTTAAACAACCAGCAAAGGGGGAAAAATCACACAAACCATCTTTTCCAAAGAGCTTACCTTGGACTGCTTGAAGATTTGTTTTTCCCAATGGTTCCTTCCAAGGTCAAGAGTCTTAAAAAAACCCCAATGTTATAGTGAAACTATTCCTCAGTCCCTGAAAATCAGAGTTCATTGTAGGTCAAATCCAGAGGCTCCAGAACTCAAGACTTCAGTGCTTATTCCAAGTGGTTGAAATGTCAAAGCAGAAATCCACAGTATGCAGAGGCAGACTTCCAGATAATCCAATCTCAAAGGCTGAAGTAACATGAATGTCAACTTTCCTTCTAGAGACAGTCCTGTTCAATCTCTCACTATTGCAATGGAAGTCAAACTAGAAGAGAAAGTAACCCGCTTCGTTTTGATCCTTTGACTCGTGCCTGACTGGTGAGGTTTGCTCTTAGGAGATGGCTGGTGAAGGTTTGTTTCTTTTATTGCTATGGAAACAGAATGGCAGGATTTCATTGGCTTGGGCACTCTGCTCTTACAGAGAGAAGATTGTAGAAGCAACCAGTTAAATTCTCCAAGACCCAAATCAGTGCTTGGCAGGTTTCCACTTTAGACCTCAGCCATGAGACAAAATAAGCTTAAGATACATTTTTCAGAGCAAATAGAATTAAACAGCATTCCTAGCCTTAACTGGCCTCTGGCCATCATCGGGCAGAATCTGAACTGGATTTTAAATTCCTCTGCCATTTTCTTGCAGAAACCTAGAACTCCAAAGTAGGCACTTTATTCCTTAAATTTAAGTCTTTGAAATCTGTTAATGTACAACGTCCTCTGGGCAGGGATCTTTCAATTACCAATGGTTTCAGATTTTTTTTTCCTAAATAAAACTGCTTTTCTCACCATAGGAAAAAAGTACTTGTTCATTTTTATTTTATTGCAACTTATTATAATTTTATACATTTTAATCATAAAAAATTTCATGAAATAATAATACCTCTATTGTTTACTTTTCTATTTGTTTTCCTTTTCTAGATGAAAGTTGATTCTAATTTACTACATTGATTTCATGATCACCTTCTAGGTCACTACCCAGTTTACAAAGCCTTGTTATAAATGAATCCACCCATTAAACTGCACATTTTTTGTCTCTTGCATGCCAGGTGCTGTGGGTAGGTGTGGAGATGTCCTCATGTGCCTCAGTTTCTGGGTTCAATAGAGCCTAGAGACTAATGGAAAAACAGTAAATTCAATGACAGCTCAGTGAATCTTGTGTTGAGACTCACTGGTGGAGTGTGAATTAATATCAAGTGTTACTCTTCTACTCCAATGAGTCGGGGAACAGTTTTAATCAGAGAAGGGAACTCACTCAATCTGAATATCAGAAAGATCAGTCTGACTGCAACTTAGAGAAAGAGTTGGACGGATCAAAACACATGGCAGGACACCAGGCAGAAGGCTGTGGTAGAGGTATAGATGAGACCCAGGGTGGCCCCAGCTGAAGGGCAGCTGTGGGGATGGTCAGAAGATGACACATTAGGAACTGGAGATTGGCAGGATGTTTGGGCGAGGAAAAGGAGGAGGCATGACTATTCTGAGGTTTCTGGCTACAGTGATTGCATAGATAGTGGTGCCATTTATTGAGATAGGAAAGTCTGGGGGATAAATAGGTTTAGGGGTGAGATTATAAGTGCCAGAGAGAGGTCCAAGTGGTGATGGTACTGTGGTAAGAGCTCTCCCAGAATAAAGGGAAGGTGATGTGGCACAGTCCATGCCTGTGTTGGGCATGCACAGTTCTGCTGCAACTCCATAGTATAGAACACCCAATCAGAATATATGTAACCACATGGGGAGACAAAGGGCCTAACATGAAAAGGGGAAACTAACAGGACACATATGGCAATGCTCCACTGTGCCTGGGGCTCAGCTTTTGGATGTAAATCTACTGGGCCACTGCCGGTGCTAGTAAACACTGATTTCTGGCTGAGACCCTGAGTGTCCCATCTCTCTGTACAAGAATCCTGCACCATTCTTGGGGACTTGTGTCCAGGATTTGGAGATGGTGACTTTCCCTCTCTTGATGCTGGGGTGCAAGTCCTGAGATACTGAGAGAGCTGACCTCACCCCATGCCAGCAATAGATCCGTAGGGGAGTAGCCCTCCTGGCATGTTGGGGCAAGGACCCCAGGAGCACAAAGGAACCTGGTGTGGGGCCCAGGAACCATTGCAGGGAGCACTGCCTGTTGGACAGGTAGGAATTATGGTTCCAGAAGTAAACCTGCCCCTAAGTGACAGAAGGGGAGCCTGATCACCTTCCAGAGTTGCCCGAATAGTCTCAATTATATGAGATGAAACCACAACTCCAAGGTACTAGGCAGAGGGCTGGAGATGTTGTGTGAGTCAGTGAACAAGATGGGCCATGGGAGAGTTCCAGCAGGATCCAGGGCCAGGGCGAATATGGAGTCCTGTTCCATGGGTCCCTGGCTTAGGGTGGCCCTCCTCAGAGTAGTCCTGACACTGGGGTTTATACAGTCCCACCAATGCTAAGAGGTGCCTGAAATACCTCTGTGAGGGGAGTGGCTGGAGATAGACAAAGAGATTGCTCACTCCTTGCCCCTTTCCCTTCTTGTGTATGTGATTGTCTTTTAGGGGAAGGAAGTGGGTGGCAAACAGAATAAATTTACCCATCCTAGAGTATATGGTAAAAATTTTCAAAAAAGGGATGTCCCATAGGAGTTGACTCCTGGAAAACTCTGGACTTTTGTGAAATAGATTGGCCTTCTTTCAGATTAGTTTGGCCTTCTGAGGGCTCACTAGATAAAGAATGAGTTAACAAGGTGTTCGGGATTATTGTAGGAGACCCAGGCCACCCTGACCAATTCCCCTGCATTGACTTATGGCAAGACATGGTCCTCTCTCAGCCGCTTTGGCTGAAGGCTTGTCTGGAAGAGAACTGTAAATTATGATGGCTCAGGGGCTGGGATTGTGACTCAGTGGTAGAGCGCTTGCTTTGCACATGCGAGGGCACTGGGTTCAATCCTCAGCACCACATAAAAATAAAATAAGAGTACTGTGTTCAACTCCAACTAAATATATGATGGCTCAGGTGATGGCTCCCTCAAAATGCTGACTGGAACCCAAGAAGCTCATTCTATCTGGAGAGCCAGAGGAGATTTCCCCACCTTATGCACCATTGTATGCTCTGCTGACACCTGAACTGCATATACCTACTACAGCCCGAATCCCACCAGAGGCTGCTCACACCCCTAAGACCACCTCTGCCATGAGGCCCCCGAAGCACTCCTGACCATAGAACCCCAGGAGTTGCCTGTCTTAACTAGGTATACTCCAGCCAAGAAGTACCAGGAGGACCCTTCTGGCAGACCCCCTCCTAAGAGATGCCCAGGTGCCCTACAGATGCCACTAAGAGAAACCCAGGGGCCCATCTACTACTATCAAGACGGCCAAGCGCAACAGGGACAACACACCTTCATATATCAGCCTTTTACCACTACAGATCTCCTGAACTAGAAAAACCATACTCCCTCCTTCACAGAGAAATCTCAGACTATGATTGATTTTATGCAATTCATCATTTAGACCCACAAGCCCACTTGGACTGGTTGCCACCAGCTACTCCGGACTTTAACTGAAGAACGCTGCTGAATTACCCAAGCCATGTTAAGTAGTTGTAGGAACATGCCCCAGCAGGAACCATAAATATTCAGGTATACTTCCAGAACCAATTCCCTGAGAAAGTTCCCCGAGGAGACTTTAATGATGACGAGGGATTTCAGATGCTTGAGCTTTATCAAGAGGCTCTTTGTTGGGTGGCGTGAAGAAAGGAGGGAAGAAGGCCATGAATATGAACAAGACCTCAGAGGTGTTCCAGGGACTTAAAGAGACCCCGAATTAGTTCTATGAGAGGCTATGGGAAGTGTTCCATTCTTTCAACCTAGAAGCAGTTGAAAATTAGCAAATGGTTAATGCAGTCTTTGTCACTCAGGCCCAGGGACACATCCAGCAAAACTACAGAAGTTAGAGGGCTTTGCTCTACAGCCAGCTACAGGAGGTTGTGACAAAAGTATCTGTCACCTGTGATCAAGACCCCTGATGTAAGGCAGACTGGAAATGGAAGAGGAAGGTAGATCTGCTTGCTGCTGCTCTAGTGGAATGGTTGGGTCACTCCCTGAGAGGGGTCCTGTTGTGTTGAAGCTGAAGCCAGAGAAGGAGCAGGAAAAGAATGACTGCCTCCCCAGAGGTGAGGTAAGGCAGGAACTAGTGTGCTTGCTGCCCTCAAGAAGTTTATTGGAAGAATGAATGTCCTCAACAGTCAGAGGATTATTGCCCAGTCCTCGATGAAGGGAGAGAGGCCGAGTGGTTTAGGATGGTACCAAGAAACACAGCAACCATATGAAGCCCCTGAGGATGATTGTGTTGGATTGGCCACCATGGGAGGCACAAGGAAGACTAGGACAGACCAGGCTCTATTTTCTTAGGCCCCCTGGAGCCTATGGTCCAAACAACCATGGGAGGCTGGCACATGGACTTCGTGGTCAATATGGGGCAGAACAGTCCATGATGACTCAACCTGTAGGCCCCCTCTCACAGACATAAGCCACTACCTGTGGGAGCAACAGGTAGCTGAGTTCATCGCCCCTTCTCATTGCCTCAAGAATGCAATTTAGGTGGCCATGAAGTTGTTCATAAGTTCCTATACCTCCCTGACTTCCCTGGGGAAATGACAGGTGCAAATAACTGTCAACTCTTACATCCAAGCCATCCCAACCCTAGGAAAGCCAGAAATGAAAATCCTGACTCTGATGATCCCTCAATGAGAAGAGTTGTGCTTCTATAGTCTCATAGAAAGGCCACACAGGGACCTGTGCATCCTTTCAAGGTGCCTTGGATGTGGGCTAAATCCTCTTAGACTGGTCCAAAACATATGCCTAAAAATAATAGAACTAAAAACAGGGGCTGGCCCTGCCTGACCAAAACAATATTTCATTCCTCACAAAGCACAATTTGAAGTCTAGAGACACCTGAGAGACTTCTAAAGTATGTGAAAGGAAAGTGACCACAACACTCGGAGTGACCAAAAGATCTTTATTGCAGCATTGAAAAAGAAGAGGAAAGAGAGAGAGAGAGAGAGAGAGAGAGAGAGAGAGAGAAGGGAAAGAGGGAAGAGAGAGAAGAGAGAGAGCAAGAGAGAGAGCAGGGTGAGAGAGAGAAGAAAGAGAGAAAAAGGGGAGAGGGGGTGAGAGAGTGTGTGAGAGAGAAGAAAGAGAGAGCAAGGGGGGGGGCCCAGCAGGAGAGAATTTTTATAGCCAAAATCTAATGGGGTCTCTGGGTCTGCAAGCTGCCTTGTTGGCGTATAGTGATTGGATCACACAGTAGTTGCTAAGGGTGTCATCTTCTGCCTTCAGGCAGATGGGGCAGGGGTCAGATGTAAGTTTCTGTTGCACCAGATGGGCGGGGGCTGAGTGTTCAGCCTTGAGTGGGGTTGAGTGTTCAGACTTGAAGAAAACAAGTGATAAGGAACAGATGGATGAGGGTGAGGGTGGAGTGTTCAGCCCACCCTGCAGCTAACATTTGTTCAGCCTGCTCCGCAACTAACATTCCTCCCTTTTTATTTTTTTTAGTGGTGTGGGGACAGCTTAATTCCATCTGGCTATCTCCTGCTGAGTGGGGGCATCTTGGGGCCTACCTGGGAGAGTGAGGAAATGTTCAGGGGACAGGTTTGGGAATACCAGGGCAGCTAGAGATAACATCCAGTGGCTATAGACAGTTATCTCAGAAGAAGCAAAGTCCATAAAGATTCCTTGAAGCCATAGTTGTCAATGGCATCAAACCATTCCTGAGCGGTAGAGATCCTTGGTATCAGCCATTGGTCCTGTCTTAGGGACTCTAGGAAATATGGGAAGTGGCTTGGTTGAATCCAGTAATGTTAAGGACGACTGTCCGTTTGCAGCCAGTGGAAGGGCAATCGCCTTGACCATAAACTGATAGTGGGTGGTGTCATCCTGGTGCCATGTTGCTTGGATATAGAAGTGCCATCTGTGGTTGGGATAGAAGCTTGAGAGAGATTAATGATTAGTAAAAGAAGAAGAGGGTTGGCGAGAAATCTTGAGTTTGGTGGGCATGGTGGAAGTCCAGGACTGGTCATTTGGAACAGGCACTTTTTTAAGGTGGGAGACATGATACTGGGGGAGTAGCCCAACAGCTTGACCCACTGTTGGGGTAGTAAGTATGACTGTATGGGGTCCCATCCATTGAGGTCCCAATGATTGAGGATGCAGTTCCCAAAGTAAGACTGCATCACCCAGTTGAAGAGGGTCTGATTTAGTTTGTGGTTGCGTTGGGATTGAGGCAATGGATGGCGCAGGAAGGCAAAGGTCTGCATGTTCCCTTAGGAGTTTGCTTAGAAGTGTGAGATTGGGCAGATAGGACACAAGGGGAGGAGGAATGATTGGAAAGCTTTGGTTGATTAAGAAAGGACACCCATAGAGTTGCTCAAAGAGCCTAAGGCCTGAGGGAGCTCTCAGGGCTGCCTGAATGGGGTGAGGGATAACAGCAGCAGATTGGGCCAGGAGAGCCTGATTTCAATAGCAAGTTTAGTGAGATGATCCTTGAGAATGTCATTAGGCCTCTCAACCTTACCCGAGGATTGGGTGGTAGGGGATGTGGAGCCTCCAAATGAGGTTGAGGCCTTTGGAGACTAGTTGAACAACCTGAGAAGTGAAGGCCTGACTGTTGTCTGACTGGAGGGAGGCAGATAGTCCGAACCTGGGAATGATCTGCTTAATGAGAATGGGGGTGATGGTGTCAGCAATTTCCCTGGAGGTAAGGAAGGCTTCTATCCAATCTGAAAAAGTGTCAACCAAAGGAAATAGGTAGTGAAGCTTTTGTGTCTAGGTGTGTGAGTGAAGTCAATCTGCCAGTCTTCACCTGGCTGGTGGCTCCTCATCTGATGCGTGGGGAGTTTAGGTTTGATACTTACTTCCTTGTGGAGGAACTGTAGAGCAGACAGAACAAGTGGAGTGGACCTGCTGGAGAGTAGTTCTCATTCCTAGGAAGTAAAAGAGTGGTGGTAAAAACTAGAAAAGGGGTCAGGGAGGGTTTTAGATGGGGGAAGAATCTCTGGAGCTGGAGGAGTTAGTCATGAGTCATAGGTCTCTGTCTTGAGCATCAGAGGCTGATAGTCTTAAAGAAGTAGTTGATTGACCAACTGTTTGGTGAATTTGTGTATCTAATCTTGTAGGAATTTTATAGGCAATTTAATAGACATGGTCCTATTAGGAGAAACATAAAGAGGACTAATAAGGGTCCTGCAAGGGAGAGGAGCCAAGGCCATACTTGACTGAACATTCCCCATGGACACTGTTGGCCTAGTTGCTGTCTCCTCTTTTCTAGCTGTTCCTGTCCTTCATTACTCCCAGGAATGACTGTGTTTTGGTTTAACTGATTTTTGTTAAACTGGTCAAAATTGACTTTGTTTCTATTGTTCAGAGTCAGCTGAGTTCTCATAGGAACTCACTAGTGGGGAAACTTGAGAGCAGCTTCTTAGTTCTGCTAGTGCCATTTGCGCTAGGATGGGTCAAGGTCTTGCTTGATCATGTGGCTTCCCTTGGGAGCATCAGGGATGTCTCCTTTCTCCAATGACCCTCCTATTCACAGCAAGTGCACTGATTGGCTTTTCATTCTCCAGTGGTCTCATTAATCTCCATGATCAGGAGGTTATGTGGCCCAGAGTTTCAAAGCTCTTTAAAGAAGTTCCCTGTTCCCTGGATTCAGACTGACTGAGAGGGTAAGAGTCAAATATTGGTTTTCTTGGCCTTTTTAATTTACTTTAATTTTATGTCTTGATCTTAAACATCTAGCAAGTCAATCTCAACACTCTTAAATTAAGAGTACTGGGCTTTAACTGAAGTCTGGCCTACGTTGGAGTCGTTCTGACATGTAGTAAGATAGAAGGCAGAGCCTTATCTCAGATAAGGTGGGGCTCTTTAAATCTTAGGTTAAGTGTTCTAGTATTGAAGCTGATCTTTGCTTCTTAAATATCATTTTATAGAGTTTACATATATTGTTGTTTGAGGTCACATGAATATTAGCTAACACAATATGATATTACATTTAAATTGTATCCTAATATGTAGAACTTTATATTAATCTTATTGTTAACAGGTCCAGTTATAGAACATTAAATGATATAAATAAATCTCCAATATGTCTTATAAGCCTAAAATTACCATGTGACCTTTTGGAGAACATCAGCTTGATATAATGCTCTTTTAAAGCTTCTACCTTAAAGACTTTATACCTGGAAAATATGAACAAAATTTAATATATAAAGAAGAGTAATAGCACCACAATTACATTGATGTCTTTATATTAATCAAGTTTAGCTCTTAAAAACATATTATAATATTGCAAAATAACAGTTGTTATTTAACCACAGTTGTATAATCCTTAATTCCTTCAAGATTACTTGCTCAAAAAACTCACATATATAACCAACTTACACAGACCTTCTTTATCACTTACTTAGACCTATACAGCCAACTTACACAGACCTTCTTTATCACTTACTTAAATCCTCTTATTTACTTAATCACATAGACTCTCTTATCCAGAAATACTTTTTCCCTTCTATTAAATCCATACCTAGAACCTTCTAATTTCTCTTTCCCATCTGTTAACCCTTCTTTATTCACATTTTGAAACAATCCTTGTAAATTTCTAAATTTAGGCAAATTATTCCATTTTAATAAGAAATATTTTGTTATTTATAGTATACAGTTAATCACATCTGTTTACCATTTCATGAAAACATAAACAATGTTTAAGTTTATAGAACTATACTATTATAGGAACGGACAAGGCAAGGCACTTAAGATAGCGCCAAAGATAGGGAAATAGTTTTATTTGGCTGCAGCCAGGATCAGAGGGCACAGCTTCTGCTGTAATCAATTAATCCTCTGAACCCCGAGTTTAGGTAGTTCAGAATTTTATACCCAGCATGTAAGGGAAGGGACTCAAAAGTTCACATAAAAGCAGTTTTTTTCCCCCATTGTTTTGGGCAAGTTAACCCTTCAAGGACAGCACCTGAGAAGGGGAGAGCTTCTTCCATATCCTGTTTTTTCCCCTCCCCCTGCCAGCTGTTCCCTTGGAGCCCAGTTGGTAACTTCTCTTAGAAATGTAGACATCTCTGTGAAGCTCCAGCTCAAGGCCAGAGGCCTTGTTTACATATTTTTGTGAAAAACTAGTTAGAGAGTGTCTAGCATCTGGAGTGCTGATTTTTTCCCATCCAGTGGCCAAGTAAAATAGAGCAACATGAAAAGAGGAAGTTTATCTGCATTGAACCTTTTTGTAGAGACTCTTTTGCTGACAGTCCTAAAATCAGCCGTAGTGAAGATTTCTGGAGAAGGTCAGTTAAGACTTTTCTGTGGGCCTGGGTAGGGAGGGGGAGACAGGAAGACTGGACTGAGAGCAGCTCAGTTGGATCTAACAATGAGGAAGGAGATGCAAAATAATAATGGGAAAGGGATTTGGGATTTTTCCCTAGCAAGGAAAACTTGAGCAGTAGAACAGGTAGAGCAGAGGGGAAGACGGGAGCGAATATACCAAAAAGTGTATAAGAAACTTTAAATTCTTAGTAACCTTGTTTTCAGTGATGACAAAGCAACTTTAAAGGCCATTTTCATCAGATCTTGGATAGGGGCCTGGGGGACCTCCTCAGCTGGTTTGAGCTTTGGGTTTGCTGGTAAGAGGACCTGGTGGGACCGGGTGTGGGCACTGACAGGAGAAGAGAGGAGTGAGTGGGTGGAGGGGTATCTTTAGTACCTGTTACCTCACGCAAGGGGACAATGGTCTGAGGAAGGGTGGTTGCTGCAGTCTGGCTGGGCACAAAATAACGGAGCCACCACAAAGCCTTGTAGATTCAAACAGCAACTCTTTATTCCCGAACTCTCACTGGTACTCTACACGCACGTTCTGGGAAAATACACTCCCTCCACCGGGCTCTGCGTACCAATGCTCTCAGAACCCTGCGAGAACTCAACAGGAACTCCAAAGGAGCGGGTGCCTGAGGCAGCAGGATACACCCTAATCCCAGCAGGATCCACCCTAAACCCGGAGCCACCCTAATCCCTGAGCAGGGTCATCTTTCAACCCCAAAATGCCATGCATCATTCCTACTTGGCTATGGCTCTCAGCAGGTGGTGGTATAGGTTTTTTATCTAGTAATTGGGGGGAAGAAAGCAGGTTGCTGAGGCAGGGGTGATGGTGGAGTGTTGGCAGCAGGTCCACCCTGGCCCCTGGAGCCCTACCTCCACTAGTTTGTTCTGCATGCCAGTGTGGCCAGCTCACAAGGCCATGGCGAACTTGCGGTTTTTCTGTTCCTGCTTGTCCGTCTGAGACATATGTATCCCACGGGAATGCCTTGACCTTTTCTGGTCTGATGGACTTATTGTTAAGGGAGGTTTCGGTACCTGACAATAATAGATGTTGAAACTAAATTTCTCCCCCCTCCCTCCTGCTTTTGGGTAGTTTTCCACTTCTGCTGCTTGGGGTATAAAAAAAGGTGTGTTGGCAATAAAGATTATTATTGACTCCTGGATGAAGAACCTTGGTGTCCTGTGTGTCTTTTAACCTCGCCGTCCCTCGCCGGACTCGGCTCCCTTGGCCGGACGCGGCAGTGGAGGGGCTGGGGCATAAGGTTGAGGATGAGGACCTATTTGAGCCAGGCAATAGGGTGGGGTTCATCAGCAGGGTCAAAAGTAGTGGATGAGTCTGGAGGAGGAGAAGGTTGGGGATCGCTGGTTGGGGTGGGTGTTGGTTTGCAAGCTAGAGGAATTTGTAGAGGTTTGTAAGAGGTGCAGAGAGCAGGATTGGATCAGAGCAAGAAGAAAGCTTGGACATAGGGGCTCTTTATTCATTTTTTTGAATGCTCACAGTAGTTGTAGAGACCCCCTAGAATACAGGGATCTAAAGACCCAAATGTGAGCCATTTATTTTGGTTGTCTAGGGGATAAGTGGGCCAAGCAAGCCTGGGTGCTATATTTGATCAATTTTGGGGAGTTTGATGTCCCATGTCAAGGAGAGGGTTTTGAGGTTGGCTAAAAGGGAGAGTCAACCAGCAGAGAGGACACATTACCCATGTCGCAAATATAGTATAAAGGGAGGGGAAAGGAACTGATTTATTGGCAAAAGGGATGTCCCCACAACAGCCAAAATTAGACAGTTCCCAGTGGCAGGTTCGAGCTACAGAGATTGGTTGTCACCAATTTCTGACAGTTGAGGCTCCCGTCCTGGACGGGGCCGGAGCCATGGCCAAGGCTTTTGGGATCCCTTCTGGAGAGGCCGGTGACTCCCAGGGCCGGAGAAGGAGAGTGGAAGGGGAGGGTAAGCGTATTTCTAGCTGCCGAGTCTTAAAAGTGAGAGGACTATATGAGGGCCACTGTGACCGTGAAGGTCTGGGTGGGGTATGATCCTAAGTTCTCTGTTGTGTATTCCTGGAGGTTACACAGTCCTTTGTACTTTGAAGATGATGTGTAAAGTCTATGCCAGGGAAGGGGAAGGAAAATAATTTTGGACCCAAGAGTTGAATCTGCCAGAGGAGGGAGTCCCTGAGGACCACCATGGCCTTGAAGGCTGTGGTGGGGTGCTTTCTTCCCCGAAGGTGGGTGAAGAGGTTTGCCAGATAATCAACAGTCAAATCCTTCTGACATTGGGTTTAGGACTCCAGGAAGGGGAACTCACCAATCGAAAGCCAGTGGTGGATGTAATTCTGGCGGTTGAGAAAATAAGGTTCAGGTCATCCAGTGAGTGGCACTTCCGAAGGAAGAGGGACCCAAAAGTGGGTTTTCACCCTCTTCCCAGGTTTTGGACCAGATGAAAGGAAAGTGACCATGACACTCAGAGTGACCAAGAGTGAGAAAGAGGAGGAAAGAGAGAGAGAGAGGAGAGAGAAGAGAGAGAACATGAAATAAAGCAAGAGAGAGAGAGTGGGGTGATAGAGAGTGAGAAAGAGAAGAGAGAGAGAAAAGAAAGAGTAAGAGAGGGGGGGCCCTGGCAGGAGAGAGTTTTTATAGCCAAAATCTAATGGGGTTTCTGGGTCTGGAAGCTTCCTTGTTGGCGTACAGTGATTGGGTCACACAGTAGTTGCTAGGGTGTCATCTTCTGCCTTCAGGCAGACGGGGCAGGGATCAGATGTGGGTTACTGTTGCACCAGAGAGGTGGGGGCTGAGTGTTCAGCCTTGACTGGGGTCGAGTGTTCAGACTTGAGGCAAACAAGTGATAAGGAATAGATGAATGAGAGTGAGGGTGGAGTGTTCAGCCCACCCTGCAGCTAACATTTGTTCAGCCTGCTCTGAAACTAACAGTATGGAATCCTTTGACCGTGCCAGTCGTCCTGGAACACATCTCTCCTGCCAATCTGGCAGCTGGGAACAGATGATTATTGGCTAGTCCAGGACCTATAAGCAGTAAACCAGGCCACTGTTACCCTACACCCAGTAGTGCTTAATCCCTATACTCTCCTGGGTCTTATCCCCTTTGAAGCTGCCTTCTTCACCTGTGTGGACTCAAGGATGCCTTCTTCTGTATCTGCCCAGCCCCTCGGAGTCAAATAGTCTCTGCCTTCCAGTGGGAAAATCCTGAGATGAAGACAAAGCTCGGCTGAGGTGGATTTGAAAATTCTCCAACCATTTCTGGCACCACAACAGCCTCTGATTTAGAAGCTTTCCCAGTGGACCAACATAATTGTCCAGTGCTCTAGTATGTAGACAACCTATTGCTGGCTGAGAAGACACAGGAGGATTGTATGAAGGAACACTACTCCCCACCCTCCTATGGAAAGCTGGTTACAAGGTTTTGAGGAAAAAGGCCCAAATCTCTCAAGAAAAAGTCAAATACCTCCGTTTTTTTACCTATCCCAAGGACATTGGCCTACAGAATAAACGGCCTCTTTGCTCAATCCCGGTTTCATTAACCCAACACCAAGTTCAAGATTTCCAAATGGCTGCAGGTTTCTGTAGAAACTGGATACCTAACTTCTCTATCTTGGCAAAAAAACCCCTCTTTTATGAGGCTACAAAGAGGGGAGGAGAAACTTCCCAACTTTGTTGGGAATGAGCCCCAAAAAAGGCCTTTGAGGATATTAATTTGGCCCTCCCAATGCGCCCAGCTTGGGACTCCCAGACATGTCCAAGCCTTTCTTGTACATACAAGCATACTGGCATTGCCATGGGGGTCCTGACCCAATGCTGGGGTTATGGCATCATCTAGTGGCATACCTCTCTAAACAACTTGACTCTGTCGCCCAGGCTGGCCACCCTGCTTATGAGCACTGTGGCCACAGCCCTTTTAGTGTCAGAGCTGACAAAATGACTATGGGACAAGAACAGTGTCACACTCAGTACTGACATATAAGGGTCAATATCGACTAATGCCCGGATGGTCAGATACCAGGGAATGTTGTGCAAAAAATCTGTACCTCCACCTGGAAGTAGTGTGGACCTTAAACCACAGGACCCTACTGCCTATTTTTCAAGGTCAACCAGATTATGATTGCATTGAAGTCATGGATGAGGTATTTTCCAGATGACTGGACTTAAAAGACCAGCCTCTCAACGATCTGATGCTAAATACTTCACTGATGGTAGCAATTTTGTGGAGAGGAAGAATGCCTTGCTGGGTCCTCCATGGTGACCCTAAATTCATGACCCTAAATTTTGGGTCCTCCATGGTGACCCCATCATTGAGGCAAAACCTCTGCCAAAAGGAACCTCAGCACAAAAAGCAGAACTTGTTGAGCTGACCTGAACCCTTCAGCTGTCAGCAGGGATATGTATCAATATATACCAGACTCTAAATATGCCTTCACCACCCTCCACATGGACAGAGCTTTGTATATTAAAAAAAAAAAAAAAAGGGCCTAATCAACTCAGGAGGGAAAGACATAAAGTATTCAAAGAAATTCTTGAACCTTAGATGCTGTATGGGCTTTTAAAAAGGTGGCAGTCATGCACTGTTGGGGACATAAGAGGGGAAATGCCACCATCGCTTGGGAAAACTGTAAAGCAGACTGAGAGGCAAAACTCATGACCTCCAAGGCAGCAATAGAATCAATGGCTCTGAATGGGACCTAAAATACTTACAATGTGAGAACACCTGGTTTAAAACTGAAAATGAGAGCTATTTCCTGGGCAGATGAAGATTTGAAAATGGCCCAAAAGCAATTCCTGAGTCCCTAGCCTAGCTCCAGCCAAGCAGTTCCACTGGAAGACCCACATTGGCTGAATGGCTCTTGAGGACACATTTGGCCAACATATTCTACATTCCCCAGCTCTCCAGCATAGCTCGAGTGGCGTGCAAACAGTGTGAAACATGTGCCGAAGTAACATGTGTCAGGGACCTAATTCCTGGGTGCAATATGTTGGGGGGGCCATTTGAAATTATAGTTTTGTGGGGCTGGGATTGTGGCTCAGCAGTAAAGCACTCGCCTAGCACAGGCAGGACCCGGGTTCGATCCTCAGCACCACATAAAAATAAAGGCATTGTGTTGTGTCCATCTGCACCTAAAAAATAAATATTAAAAAAAATATATAGTTTTGGGCTTCACTGAGATAGCCTGGGTTTGAGGTTAAGTATTTGCTAGTCTTTGTGTGTAATTTCTCAGCTGGATAGAGGCCTTCCCTACTGTCACAGAAGAGGCAAATGAGTGGCCCCATTTCTCCTAAAGGAAATCATTCCTCAGCTTGGAATCATAAACATTATGGGACTGGGTAATGGGCCAGGGTACATGGCTGGGGTGGTACAATTGGTGGCAAAGGGGTTCCTTCTCTGGAAGTTACACACAGCATACTGTCCTCAGAGTTCTGGGAAGGTGGAGTGAATGAACCAAACTCTAAAGTTACAATTAAGCAAACTGTGTGAGGAAACCTAACTACACTGGGACCAGGTGTTTCCCATTGCTTTGTTGAGGATTAGGTCTATCCTTACTAGAAAGACTGGGTTCTCCCCTTAGGAGATTGTTTATGGATGCCCTCTTTCCATTATAAGGGGTATACAAGGGAATCTAAAAGTAGTAGGCAACTTTACTCTGAGTCAGCAGATGCAGGAAGATGGTATCATATAAGAAGACAGGGTCTTCTTAGAACTGAGCCCTAAGGAACACCAGTATTTACTATGACGTTTTTCAAAAGGTGGGCCATGGGTTAGTTAAAATATGTACAACTATTACTTGCCTATTAGTGGCTTAAGTCAAAGAGGCTTATAAACTTTGTGAGATACGAAGTCTGAAGGCAATGCCATCCGTGTCAGTACACAGATTTGGCAAACCCGACTCTCTGAGGCCCAGTGTGTTGACTGAGGGAAGCCTCATGGTGGCCCTGGCACTGCCACAACTGAAGACAGGTGTTCAAAGCTCAAAAGGAGGAAATACTACAAAGAGAAAAATTGGTAGATTTCACTATTGATCTAGTCAAGTCCATCTACACCTGGGGGTCGGATAATAGAGTCCGTTTATCATGTAAAATTCTGTTCTTAAGTTCTATTTATGATTAATTAGCAGCAGGATTTGGGTTGAGTGGAGAGGCTGAAAACAAAGGCAGGAAGGCAGAGGGAGCTGAAGGGAATCCACCATGTGAGGAGGCCAAGAGATTACCGCTTCTCAAAACGGCAGAGGGGAGGGAAGGGAAGCTCTCAGGACCCGAGGGTTAGCCACTCTTCTTTTTGATTGGGCTCAGGGAAATGGCATTCTCAGTGTCTTCTGCCAAAAAACATGGCTTTATGTTTGGAACAGAGGTGAGAGGAGGCCAGAACACTGAGGGTTTAAGTGTAAGGGAGATGAATGAGAGAAACTATGTCTTAACAAACTGATTACATTACCCAAACTACTGTGTACACTGGGGGAAGGGACACCATCTTGTCTGATGCTGTGGCCTCAAGTGTGATCAGTTGTGAGAAGTGAGAGGAAACTATTCCCAGTGTGGAAAAGGCAGTGTTCTCTCAAGGAGCTTGCAATTGTCTCTAACCTTCTCCCTTCCCTTTGATCATTTCCTGTATTTCAAGATCTAATTTAGGGTGCCATGCTAACTCTTCTGGACTCGTTTAGCTGTTCCTGATGGCCAAACAGGAGGTGCAGGAATCATGTGAAAGCCTTATGTCTAGAAAGAGGGGACACTCTTCTGAGCCCTGGCATAGCAGGGACAGACACAGACACCTTGGTTCATTGATCTGGAGCTCAGCTCTGCAACAGCAAGATCCACACAGCTAAACATCAGCTCCCATCATGAACATCATTCAGACCTCAGGGAATGCTTTTTTCCACATCTCTTGCTCTTTACCTTCTGTTTTTTGTTGCTGTGACCAAAAGATGTGATAAAAACATGGTTTCAGGGATCTTAGACCATAAATGGCTGACTCCTGCTTTGGGCCAGAACATCATGGTGGAAAGGTGTGGAGGAGAAAAGCTCAGGACACGACTATCAGGAAGCAGAGAGAGCTTTCACTCACCAGGGAATAAAATACACACCAGTGATCCACCTCCTTCAGCCACACCCCACCTGTCTACAATTAACACTGTATTAATCTCAATGGATTAATCCACTGATTGGGTTAAGACTCTCATAACTCAACTATTTCACCTCTAAAGTTTCTTGGATTGACTCACACACAAGTTTTTCAGGGATACCACATATCTAAACCACAATACTTTCAAAACAAGATGACTACATCTAAATACTATGGATGTTTGTGATTTATTCATCTGTTAAGGTCGGAGATAGATATTGCTTTAGAATGGAGAAGGAATTGGGGCAGCAGTAGTTAGGTAACAGAAAAGGTAACTTACAAAACCTCTCAGCATTAGTGCAAGATTCATGTACGAGGGAATACTGTTTTCCAGATGTGCTGAACATCTTTTTATTTTTGCTTCTTTTAATGCATTAATTTTAATTCCACAGGTACTTAGATATTGGAGTAATATTTGCAAAAACTGCATATGGTGGCTGGAGAACAATTTACAATATGAATCCTGATTCCTCATCTGTAAGTCCAGATGGGACATGAACCAAGCATAGTACCAAATCTTCATACCACTGGAAAGGTCAAGAGATTATGGGCCAGGTGTGGTGGCACACACTATAATCCCAGCAATTTGGGAGGCTGAGACAGGAGGATCAGGAGTTCAAAGCCAGCCTAAGCAACTGAGCGAGGCCCTAAGCAACTTAGACCTGTCTCTAACTAAAATATAAAAAAGGGATGGGGATGTGGCTCAGTGGTTAAGTGCCCCTGGGTTCAATCCCCAGTAGCAAAAAAAAAAAGAAGAAGATTATGTGATGGCAAAAATAGTCATATAAGAGGCTATATGAGATTGTTTGCATATGACGTGAAAATCTTGCTTTTTAATCACTTAGTGTTTTGCTGAGGAGGTAAGAAAGTTAACTTTTATGAAATAATACTTTGATTTTTATATATTCAGGTAATATATTTTTCACTAACTTCTAATATCATTTTATGCATACTTGCACTTTCTTAAAATAAAGAACAAAACCACTTTATGCTATTGTGGACAATGCTTGCCAACCAGCTGTTGTACTTTGGCATCTTTTGTTCATGTGAAAGTTCTGTGGCACTCTGACCCTTAATTTTATAAGCCAATGAAAAAAAGACACACAAAACTTGATAGCAGCATAATTCCAACTTAATATACAGAAAAGAAAATGAGCAAAGTCCCAAATCTTTACCCCCATCAAAAGGTCTCTGGACTTAATCTACTGATATTCATTTATGAAAAAAAGACACATTATTAAAGATGCTCTAAGAGTGTTACTGAATTTCATATCAAAAGAAGAGTCTTTTTTAAAAAATATTTTTTAGTTATAGTTGGACACAATGTCTTTATTTTTTTATGTGATGCTGAGGATTGAACCCAGCGCCTCACACATGCTAGACAAAGCGCTGTATCGCTGAGCCACAACCCCAGCCCCTCAAAGAAGAGTCTTATATTGAATTTATTCCTCACAAAATTGTCCAAAATTCTATATGGATGAGTCTTTAAAAATACCGAATTTTAAAAATATATGTATATATATATTTTTAGTTGTAGATGGAGAAAATAGCATATTTATTTATCTTTATGTGGTGCTGAGGCTCAAAACCGTGCCTCATGCATGCTAGGCAAGTGCCCTACCACTGAGCCACAACCCCAGTCTTAAAAATACAGAAATTGTGAAGGAGATGAGAATATAGAAGGACCTTTTCTTTAGAGGCCAAGAGTATTTAAATTTAGTTTCTTGGAAACCATTTCTAACTGGTTAAGAATCTCAAGAGAAAATTGTGGAAAAGAATTATTTCACACTTCTGAATCTTCTCAAACTTAATATCTGCATATCAATGACTTCAGATTTTATTTTTATTTTTTTGGGCAGTGGTGGGGATTCAACCCAGGGCCTCAGGCACACTATGCAAGTGCTATACACTGAGCTGCATCTCCAGTCATTAGAGTTTATTACTACTATTACTTTGCTAAGGAAATATGGGATAGAGAGACACTACTTCTAAAAAAGTATGTGTGACATACAATAAAATCTGTTTACTACTTGACTGTGTTACTTGTCTGTTTTGTGTGTTGGCTCAACAAGTAGATGTTGTTTTCCAACTAAAAACAACATAGAAGAGACAGTGCAGGCTCATCTGAGCAAGACCTGGGACAAAACACAGGGAGACAAAGGAAAATTTAAGAAGCTTCTCATGTTTATTATCTGATTTACATTTTACAAAGCAAAGGAAGGTGCACAAAGAGTTGTTTGACAAAGTCAAATCCCAGACATCACAAAATGGTATTTCTCTGGCTGTCCCAAACAGAGGGTACTTGTGCCTACTCCCAGGGGTCTGTGCTCTGTGATGCAACAGCTCAGTTACAACACTGTGCTGTTGCTGTTGTACACATAGAGAACAGATCCCTGTGCAAGGGACAGCACACTAAATACTGACAGCCCTAGTTCCAGATGTCCAAAGATGTTAGAACCACCTACTACTAACTATGTACTAGAACGGTCAGAAAAAAACAAACTTTGAATACTGTGCAAAATATACCTTTTAAAAGAGAATAGGTTTCTGTTGTGCGTCTCTAATTTATTTCCTCTCTTGCCAAAGTCTGACCATTTATGTCAAATCAAGAGCATACAGCACAAAAATGTTTAAAAAAATGACTTTTAACAATAATCATTAACTTCTCCCTAAAGATCCATGCCTTCAGCTATTTACTTAAGATTTGGGATCTTCCTAATTCAGGAGAACTTTTAATTCTGAGCTCAAGAAAGTTATCTCTCCTACTAGATAACAGGATACTCAGAAATACCTGAGGTATTAATCACTGAAAACATTGTTGGAGGGAAAAAAAAAAGATTGGGATTTCCTAAACTAGCACGAAATAACAGATACAGCTAACACCAGAGGAAAAAAACCACAAATAGAACCAAAGCATATAAGATAAACTGAGGAAGAACTTGCTGTGAGGCTCTAGTTCTTACTATACTTTGCAGATTCTCAGGCTGTACCAAAAATGATTTTAGTGGAAACTTCAAAAATAGCAAAACCCAGTTTTAAGATAGGATACATTTCTAGAGACAAGCATGCACCAGCATATAATTATGGTTTCCGATGACATCAGTATCAATTGAATTTTCAAAAACCCCAGTCTGGTTTTCTTTAATCAGATGTTCTTATTTGATTGCTAATACACCCACTCTGCTTCCAGTGATCATTTAGGCATTGATTATAAAAAATTATGCTCAACGCAGAACACTACAAAATCTAGCATAATTTAAAGGGATTTATATAATATGCATATAAATCTGGTAATTTAACATTCTTTATTACTTCCTAACCTTATGTTTTCCTACTTCCTGATGTTGCTTTGAAATTATAAATGTCCAGGAAACAGGAAGATTACTTTTTTAGGAAACAAATAAAAAGCTTTAAGAGTTGGCTAAAGTAAGCACCCCAGAGCTACTTTACAGAGTAGAAATTCAAATGCCATTTTTAAAAAAGTGAGTTGGAATATTTAGGAAATTCAACAATTCTGTTCTAATGCCTTACTTACTTGCCTGGAATCCTTTCTGATTGTGTGCGTGTATGCTTGCTGACATCAGCACGGCTGAGCCAAGGGGAAAGAATGGGAAGAGTTCTCTCTCCACCCTTTGTTTTTGAGGAATTTATTTAGAAAAGTTTTATTAAAAGATTCTAAAAATTATGAAAAACTCATACAATCTTACCACTGTGTATGCATGTTGGTTTTTTAATTCTTTGGAGCTTGTAGCTCTTTATATAGGGGAGGCACCTCAAAAGGAGAGAGGAAGGACCATCCCTGGCCTGGGAATAGGTATACTAGTGGTACCACAGGAGACGGAGTCGAGATCTCTTTAGAAAATTGTCTTTCAGTTAATTCAGGACAAAGCAACAAAGCAATTGCAAATTAAGCACCAGAAAGATCAATTGATACATCTCCTGTTTTCATGAACAAAGTAATAAGTCTCCTCCCCCACCTTCTCCCTATCATATTTTTCATGTAATGATATTCCAGCCCCAGTCATACAAAGCCATGCCACCTGACGAGGGACAGACCCTGATCAGCAACACTCACAAAACAGAAAGACTTCTTCCCAATTCACAGGCTTTCATCATACAGCTGAATACTGAAACCGAATCTCATGGTCTCACTTTACTATTTCAGTTTGTCAAAAAAGAACCCCAGAGAAAAGAAGCTTAACTTTTCCATGATAAAGTTTGTCCTCTAATTCTATGGATACTAAGTATGAGGCAGGTATGTTTTATTAGGGAAAAAACCCCAACAACAACAACAACAACAAAATACACTCTCAAAGCAAGCACCTGGGTTTTACTTCAGTTTATAATAATTTAATGTGCTTGAGAATTTTTGTGCAAATACACATCATCTTTCATGAAAAATATGCATAGCGCACTTTGGAAAAAGTTGTGGTCAACTTTCCTTACAAAAAAATTTTTACGCATATAAATATACAACATAACCTAATTCCTATTGATTGCACTTTTGGTTTAACCCCTTCGAGCCTCCAAGAAAATTTGAAAGACATGCACTTGATGTTTGTCTTTCCTGGCCACTGTATTATCCAACAAAAATATTCTAAAAACAAGTTTCCTTGGTTCCAACTTAACCCATATTTTCCTTCTTAAAGAAAATCCCTCCCAACCCCTACTCACTTTTTTTTTTTTTGTTTGGATATTGTATAAAAATACAAATTTATAAATGAGCTTTCAATAATTTAATATGAAGGAATTTGGATGGCGTTTGAGCTCACAGTGGCTCAAAGGCCTGAAAACAGGAAAAAAGGAGTCTCAACTTATGATCTAACTAAAAAGATAAAATTCCTTGTTTTGCGAAT
This sequence comes from Marmota flaviventris, assembly GCF_047511675.1. Taxonomy (NCBI): domain Eukaryota; kingdom Metazoa; phylum Chordata; class Mammalia; order Rodentia; family Sciuridae; genus Marmota; species Marmota flaviventris. The sequence continues at coordinate 33,736,918 of NC_092508.1, read as the reverse complement.
GCTATGAGCACACCATTAGATGGATGCATGATTTAACCAGACATTAGCAGAGTAACATTTGAGCATCTCGCTACCATCCAAGTAACAGACTGAAATCACCACACCAATCTTTTGGAAGAGCTTTCTCTGAGTGACCGTCAAAGTTGCTCTTTTTCTCTTCCCATCCTGCTATGCTCATCAGAAGTAAAGGTATCAGCAAGTTCAGTTTTCTGGTGTGTTCTAATACTACTGAATTTCTATTCATTCTCTATTTTCAAGACAAGAAAATTCAATTAAAAGATTGTTAAACCTTTCTTTTCTTTCTCCAAACACTCATGGCTCAATTCGTTTCTACTTTCAATTTACCAGACTTCATCCACAGGGACCTCAGCCCAATCTTGTTTCCACACCTCCACTGCCCTCTCCACATTCGCAACCCTTCTGCAACATTCCTTTTCTCTCAAGTCAGACTAGATTGCTTGTATCAGTGCATATCAATCCTTCATGTGCTAATCTGTACAAGGGTTCAGTTAATGATGAGTTTCAGTCCTCCTTCAGGATACTCATTTTGGGTGAGGATGTGCAAACAGGGACACCAAAGCTACCCATCATGACTGGAAGACTCTGATTCCTTCTCAGTCCACCCATTAAGCTGCTACCGGAATTTAAATAAACAGCAGTGTCTGGTTTTTGTAGGCTGATTTCTGCCTCTTGGCTTTTTCCATTCTCCTGGCTGTCAGGGGTCTTGACGACTCTGGCTATCCCTAGTCGCTTCAGCCTATCCACTAGGTTCATCTTCAACTGGCCAACATCAGGAGGGTTCCGGGAAGGTCTCAAGCCATACATTTCCTGGAGGAATGTTTCAGCTGGACGGGAGGCCAAAAAATTTTCAGAGAGATGCACTCGGGTCTCAAAGGGCAAGGGAGAGGGGCATGGTGAATGAGATGGGGAATTTGGAGGTGTGGAAGGGATAGCAAGGGCTTTTGGAAGAGGCGTGAGAAGGGGGTTCTCTGAAATTGGGCTGTGGTACACTTTAGCAGAGATGCCATGCTCCTGTAGAAGTTTGGCCAAGCTCATGGTGCTACTGAAGGTTACAGTAGAATCTCGTCGGTTTGTGATGGATTCACCAATGCTGAGTCTATAGGACATGGCAGGAGAATTCATAGCTGTGTTCGATGAACTATTCCCACTACTTCCACAGGATAGCGAAGGGAATCCAGAGCTCAAAGAAAGAAGCAGGAAGAGAGTATTTAAGAATAAAACAGCAATCCCAAACTGGTGTTTAATTTTTTTTTTTGTACTGGTGATTGAACCCAAGGGCATTCTACTACTGGGCTACATCCCGTCTTTTTTATTTTTTAGTTTGAGACAGGGTATCACTAAGTTGCAAAGGCTGGCCTTGAACTTAGGATACTCCTGCCTCAGCCTCCCCAAGGAGCTGGGATTATAGGTATGTACCACTGTGCCTAGCAAATTTTCAGTTTTATATCACTGAGAAATAACAAACCTCTGACTATTCAATTCCCATTTTCCAAGAAATGTTAATTCCAAACAGCAGTAATACATGAATACTTGAGAAATAAATTTTTCAGTACATTAACTTAGAACATGTGTTTTTAGGAAGTTAGAAATAATTAAAAATTTTGCAACCATTAGACTCTTTCTTCTTATTTTATGCTCAGTTAAGAAGAAAAACTAAATAAGAAATCATGTACTTAAGGAAATGGTGACAGAATGGAGAGTTCTTTAGCCAATTTTCTCCTGAACAAATGTTATCAGTATTTAATAAACTTTCACTTTATTACAAAATGCTCAGTGTATCACAATTTCAATATTTTTAAAGATTAGGAAAAAAATGCAAATTTTTGTAGCACCAACTCGTATAAAAGCTAGTCAAGCAAGTTTGACTCCTTCCTTGGTCAAATTAATCCAACTGAGAACCTCTGATCTGGTGCAGTCCATATTCTCTATGCCATCTCTACACTTAATAATCTTATCTTACTGTAGATTTGCCTGTCCTTTCCCAAATTATATATTTCAATTAAAAGTCCCTTCAAGAACGAATTTTATAAAAATTATCTTGGTGATTGTAAGAACACTGTAGATTGGAATCATTATTGGATATCATTTAAATGCTTCCATAAACAATTTATTTATTTCTATCTTATAGATATTATAAATCATAATCTTATTTCCCTGCACACTGGAAGCTAGAAAGTAAGACTCAAATGCATGGATCACCTTATCTAGTAGATGAGACTTTATGGTACATTTTGTGCACTAGGTTTTATTCCTGTACCCATTTTGTATCCTTGATTCCGTTTTACATCTTCTTTCTTTTTTACTTCTAGTTAACAATATCCCTACAATAGTCAATGGGTCTCTGAAAGCTACCACAGACTCTTTTGGGAATTGGCAGGATGGAAACAACATCCAAGAGAAGCTTGTGCAATAAATAATTTGGCTTTGCCCAGAGAGGTCTGGTCTTTGTCTTCAGCTCTTTTGGGAAGCAGTCTATAGGAATGTCTTTGGTTAGAGTGGGAGCTAGTCACAGATCTTATGATGGGTCTGGCCACACCAAATAGTCTTAGGGTGAAGACTGGCCATGCCAGAATGACCAACAGTGTGATTAAGGCTTGAAGCTTTGGGTCATACAATATCAGTTGTACTGGAGGCTGAATTCAACCATGTGGGAAATCAACCAATTATGCTGACACAATGAAGCACCAGTAAAACTCTGGACACTAAGGCTTGAGTCACACACTGTTACCCATTGATGCCAGGAGAGTAATGACAAGAGATTCTTCATGTGTAGAAACCCCACAGACTCTGCCCTATACATTTCTTTATTTAGATAATTTTAACCTATGTTCTTTCTTTGTAATAAAACAAGTAAAACAGCTTTCTGTGAGTCCTAACAAATTAATAAACTTGACAGAGTTGTGGAAACCCCTTGAACTTTATAGGTGGTGTCAGAAGTGAAGGTGGTATTGTGCAGGGCACTGGTCCTTCAAATTCTGCAGTGTGGCTAACTCTGGATATAGCCTTGGCTGGGTCATTTACTAGCTGTCTGCCCTTGGACCAGTCACTTCAACTTTCAATGTCCCAGTTTCTTCATTTTAAACAATATATACTCACTTATCCTGTCTACTTCAAAGAGTTAAAATGGGGCTGGGGATATAGCTCAGTTGGTAGAGTGCTTGCCTTGCATGCACAAGGCCCTGGGTTCAACCCCCAGTACCACAAAAAAAAAAAAAAAAAAAGAGTTAAAATGATCAAATGTGAAAATAGACTAAAGACAAATTATACAGAACATTACTTAAAATTCTGGGAATTAAAATGAAGGTAATTTTATAAAGAAATTTATGTGAGGCGCCAGATTTCCCAGGCCCTCTTACCTAGGGGTAACCTGAGTGATATCAGAGGGATGTAATATCCTACAGGTGGTGAAGGTGAATGTCGAGTTCGTGCATGACAGACACTTTCCTGGGTTTGAGGTTGAAACTGAAATGAGATTTTCAGGGAGCCAAACACAAAATTGAAAGACTAGGTTAATATTATAAGAAGCTCATCATTATTTATTAATATTAAAGCATTTATCATCTGCCTTTTGTAGTAAAAATCCCCAAATATGGAAATAAAATAAAAAGATTGCATGCACAAGTATTAACTGATTAGTATTTAGCTTAATCCTTCAAAACTTTAAAACTGTAAATAAAAAGGCATAAAAATAGTTTAGCAATGAGAGAAAAATACATTCTGAAAAAATACATTAAAAAAATCAACATCTAGTCATCTAAATTACTTCTGTGATTTTCAAAGTGTGGTCAAAGCTGCTTTTACAGTTATGCTATGATAGGGAATTTTTCTTTTTGATGGGTAAAATTGCTGGCTCTTTAGTACAAATCAAGGCAATGTCTCCAAACTATACTTGTATTTTTCATTCTCATGCACTCATAGTAACAGGAAAAAGAAAAAAAAAAGCCAGATTTAGCTAAGAATGCCCTTGATGAATTTAGTAAAAATTCTTTACTAAATCTTGAATCTTGGCCCATAAATCTTAATGCCATGCAATAAAATGAAGTATGCGTTAGTACTTCTGTTGCACATCAAGGTAATGATTATCTAGAAGAAAAAGCATTTGTGCAGATGAGTTGAAATTTTGCCAGGAAGCCACATTTTTACTTGAAAGAATAAGAGGCAAGCTATAGTTAGTCAGTCTTGGGTATCTGGCAGGCATTTTTCTCCAAAACGAATGAAATGAACCTACTCCTTCAAAAGAAATAACAATAATATTTTCTGCCATTGACAAAATTGTAGGTTTCAAATAAAAATCAGAGTTTTGGAAAACTCGTATCTACCACTAGAGAGCTTGAAAGTTTCCTAATATTTAAGAATTTTCTTTTGGGATAGGTGGTGATATTAATACAATTTCAATATAAAATAATGAAATGTTTCAACCATTAGAAGATCTGCATAACTCACTAAACCAGTATTTTATTAATGACCAATACATGTTTCAAAACTGTGCCTGAGTAAATAAGTTAAAAATACAGGACCAATCCGTTTTATGTAACAAAGTATGAAAATTCATTGATAGAATTGCAGAATCTACATTGCTATAAATGTTCAAGAAACTACCATGGACCAAGTTTTGGTTATAATATTGAAGAATATCAATAAACACCTGAAAAGACTATTAAAATACTCTTTCCTTTTTCAACTTCTACATGTTTATGTGAGGCTGCAATTTTTTTGTATTGCTCAATCAAAACAACATACTGTGAAAGACTGAATGTAGATACTGATAATGAGAATTCTGCTACCTTCTGTTAAGTCAGAATCTAAAGGCTTGTAAAACTGTTAAAAAAAAAAACAAAACAATTTTTATTACTTCTTAAAAAAAAGACTTTTTTTAAAAAAATAAAGCATAGTATTTGTGTAACAGTGATTTAATATTTTAAAAAAAATATTAAAAATATTAAAAAAACTCTTACTTCTGCCAGTTGTTTTCTAACAGCAACTATCAATTGATGTAACACAACCTTCATAGAAACTCTGTCTTGAATTCTCAAAAATTTTTAACAGATACTGAGACCAAAAGGTATGCAAACCTTTTGCAAACTGACTGAATTGATCAATCTCTGACCAATCCATGAAGGCATGGCTGAGATAAAGTAGAGAGAATTAGAATGTCACTAGTGCCACAGATAGGCATTATCATAAATCCAATACTGAATACATTCCAGTGAGATTTGAGCAGAGGAAGCCAGTTGATCAGTCAGAATGCAAAAAGCTACTGGTTACTAGGCCATGTTCAACCAAGCACTCTTCTTACCTGCAACTGGTCCAACTGTTGAAGAAATGGGTGGTAGGAAGATCCCTGTTACTGGTTTGGATACTGTAGGTTTCTGCTCCACGTGAAGAGGCTGCTGAACCTGAAAAGTGATGCCCTCCTCTTCATCCTCCTCTAAATCCGAGATGTGATAGATGGCACCTTTGGGCAACTGGGTAAAGCCTTTAGTAATGACACCTGGTCGTGGATCAAGAATAGTTCCCAAGTTTGGTTGAGCAAGCTGCTGCCAGTGATGTAGAGTTTGTGATCCTGAATGTACAAGCCAAGGGAAAAGAGAGACATCTTAAATCTTGAACAGAAGTTAAAATTATGTGTGCAATAGTAATAATGATAGTAATAAAACTACTTATTGATCTTAATATTTTGTTAATAAGCTTGGCAAATTAAAATTCTCTGTGAAAGACTGATAAGACATTGGGGGTGTAATAACCGATTTCAAAAGTCAACTTTAAAAAGGACAATTAGCAGGGTATGGTGGCACACTCCTGTAATTCCTGCGGCTCGGGAGGCTGAGGTAGGATTGAAAGTTCAAAGCCAGCCTTGGCAAAAGCAAGGCACTAAGCAACTCAGTGAGACCCTGGCTCTAAATAAAATACAAAATAGGTCTGGGAGAGTGGCTCAGTGGTTGGGTGCCCCTGAGTTCAATCCCCGGTATCCCCTCCAAAATAATAAATAAATAAATTTTATAAAAGGATATTTAAAGAAGGGGAGGGGAAAAAATCCAAGAAGACATTCTTAATGGGAATCAGGATGCTGAAGCAGTGAGGAAAAGGATGGGATGTACCTGAGAGGTGGGTTGTGTTTTCCCTGGTGATAAAAATCAATACTCCCCTGGCCTGGAACAGGGCTTATAAACTTGGAAGCCAAAAGCCAGGCTCCTAGGTTGGGAGATAAGTTGAATTTTCAGTAATTTCTTTATGTACTTCCCCATCTTGCTCATGATTCTTTCTCCTCTGGGTTCCCAGGAAGAAAAGGAAAATGAAAATGATAAAAAAAGATACATTCCCTTGGTTCTAGTGTATGGGTCCCTGGTAAACACTCATCCCAAGCACCTGCACCAGATGCAGCATCTAATTATGTCACTACAGTCATTTCATCCTAAGAATGACAACTCTGACAAATGCCTACATCAAACTAAGTTGTGGATCCTTTGAGTTGAGGGATCCTTATAGGTTAACTACCCCAAATTTTGTTTAATGCATAATTCTTTTATAATAATGGTTATGATAATGGCAGAGTCTCATTTGAGAACTGTCAATATCCCATAAAACAAAGAAATTTATTTTGAATTCAAGTACTACCTTAGAATAAAAACTGAACTGAAACAGAAATTAAGAAAAAAAAAATGCAAGCATACAAACCCCAAAGTAATTATTGTTCCTGGATATAGAATTCTTTTTCGAATAGGAAGATGGACATGAGGCATCATCTCCAGTTCATTTTCGTTTTTCATACTATGGAAACTGCTATTAATGACAGTCCTTAGCAAAGGACAGGAAAAGATTCCTCCTCCTCCCCCCTCATATTTATATTAAAAATATCAGAAAAGAACTGATGGACGATGACTTAGAGAACGCTGATCTCATTTACTAATTTTCCACAAAACACGTAATGCCCTATCAGCCAAACAGTGAGATTTGAAAATATATCTTCCACACACAGTGCTCTTATAGTTACAACAGAATCTCAAGTCCAGGGAAAGGAAAGTCCAAATGCTGCCTAGTTTGGACAGAGCCCTTACTGACTTATTACCTTCAAGGGGCTTGACGATTTGTAATTTTTCTGGCATAAAGCCTCGAAGGCAACTGGCACTGCTGAGGTCTGTGATCTCTGACTGGTCGGTGCAAACAGATGCAAGGCTCTCTGTGGGGGTGTCATAGCCACTAACCCCCTCTTTTTGGTCAGCCAGAACCCGGATCTTCCGTTCCCACTCTTCAGCAAAGAACTGCTTCTCACTTAAGTAGTTCTGTCGACGCAGGCTGAGGCGATGCAGTGCTGTAGCCAAATCACTGTCTTCTGAAGGTTCTGGCTGGCTCACCGACTGAGAGCTTCTGCAGGAAAATCAAATTCACTGATCAGATCATAAAGTCATGACCTCTCCTTCCTATAAGGGTGAACATTTAAGAGACTGATTTTAAAAGTGAGGTATTCTCATAGAATATCTGGAGTACAATAACAACAAATCCAAATCACCAGCAATACTTACTAAATGTCATTTTTACAGATATTTCAAATTACTTTAGAGAGGCAAAACATATATTTTATTGTTATGTTGTGTTTGTCAATTTTTCTATTTGATTTATGAAGCTATAGATATGTCCATCTATATGTTCATATCAGGTAGTCAGAAAAGTAAATATCACATTTTACTGAATCTATCCATTGGTTATAAGAGGTATCATTATTTTAAGTAATATGATAAAAGAGAACATGCTATCCATTAAATGACATGTCATTAGTTGAAAAACAACAGTTTAAAAATATGAAATTATGAAAAAATTTCCTTTGGGCTGTGAATGTTGCAAAGTATTTAAAAGATAATAAGATTTGTATAATACTGAATTTTCATAGTTCTCTGGTGCACATTTTTTTTTAAACTTTTCAACATTGGAAAATTAGAAATTATTTTACAAATAACATCAAAGGAAAGATTATACTTGCTTAGTAACTGTGTGAATTCCCATAGATCTGTTTCAGAGCTTCTCCTAAGACAACTATATAACAAGGGACACACCATGCTCATGACAGACCAAGCAACACAAATGAAACCTTGTGTGACAGATTTCTGCATTAGGTAAGATTTTCCTAAAGTGCCATATACTCATGTTTCAAAGGTTTCCAGTTGACTTTTTCTAATAAAGCTGCTTAGCTTCTAATTATATGTAATTTAAAGAACTGAATTAATGAAAAGAAGGAAAATAATTTGAGTTTAAACAAGTAAGAAATCAGAAGCAACCTGGAGCTTCACAATATGTACTTAAATTCATTCTTTATCCAAAGCACCAAAGTGTTTGAGATTATAAACATGGGATAGGAGAAAATGTCATCTGATGCATTTATAACACTGACCAAATTGATTCGAACAAATTGACTTTGAACATGAAGATTTAGACTTATAAGAAGTGAAAAATTTTGAAGTTAAATGCAAACTCTGTTTTGAACACACCTTTTCACTCAAAAACATTGATTGAAATCGATAATATCCTACACATAATGTAGGACATCGAAACTGAATGAGAATGGAGAGTTATAGAACCTTTACAGTATAGAGGAGTGCTGGAATACTCAGTATATGTATTTGGTATGCCAATGCCACAGAAATGCAGAATCACTGCTGTCATCTGTTTCTTACCCTGGAGCCTCCTCTGAGTTGCTCCCTGGGTTTGGGAGTGTTTTGTCCTCTGTTTGCTGTACACCAGACTCAAAAGGTTTTGCTGTCATGATGACACTTGAACGGTTTGAGCCTGGGATGGGTAGCAGAGCTGGAAATGGGACAGAGCGGCCCCGTGTGTCATTTGCAACCTTGACAGTATCAAACACCCTTTTCTGCTGGGCTCTGTCAAAAAAGGAAGCATTCGTTACTATCTCTGCCATCCACTAGGGTGCTTTAGCAGAGTCTTGAATGTACAGTTCATTAGAAATAAAGCCACCCTGAACAGTTTTTAAAGTTTAGAGACTTTAGTTCTTAGAACTCTCAGTTTAATTCTTTGTTTAGTTTTTAGTAGAAAATAAACTTTAAGAACAAGAAAATTCTCTTAAGTCAGTATAATGAAGGGAAAAAAAAGAATAGTAAGAAGATTTACTACTGAATTTCATAACAGTTACCACTTTGGATTGTGGCTTCTTTTTTCCCGTTTAGTGCTGGTGGCTGAACCCAGGGCCTTGCACATACTAGGCTGAGCAACAACCCCAGACCTGTGGCTTCTGTTTAATGTCCATTCCAGTAGTTGAGATCACCTTGTGATCTGTACTTACTTTTGTTTAAAGAGAGATTCCTCATCCAAACTCAACTTTTTACGCATGGTCCCCTCAATCTCAGCTGCCAAAGATTCCTGAAAAAAAGAGTATGTGCTCCCTAAAGTGAACATGGCCCTTAAATTAATCAACAGATTTTCAAGCAGCCTATATTTTTGGTGTTATAATAAAAGAAAACACAAGAAAATAGTCACAAGCTAAAACTCAGGGTGAATAAAAAGAGACACTGTGGAAATAAAACATTTGAGCAAGAACCAACTATCTTTTCATGAAATATTTTTATAAGAAAGCAATGGGAATTATGATAAACAGAAAATATTACACGAGCAAATATACAAAAACAAAAAGGTCTGAAAGACCATAAGCCAAGAACTGTGATTCTCTGCAACAATTACTTTTTGTTTTCTGTAATTTCTAACTTATCCATATCATACATGTATAAATTTTTGTAACATTAGAAAAATCATTAAGAAATTAAGTAAGTTATTTCTTCCCCTGGTCAGAGATGAGGATTCAAGTAGCATGGTTGACATGCTCAGTAATTTGAGCTGAGAATAAATGGAACTAAAGCCAATCATGTGAACTCGAGATTTTTATTATATATACATATGTAAATATAAATATGAGTGGAAAAATAGACCTATGTATTGTCTAGGTATATGTATGAAATAGAAAATATTTCCTAGCTTTATCTGCTGAGAGGGCCTAGAAGCAAAAATACTCTAGTGGTAATGGGTATCCCAGCACCCAGTCTTGCATTCAGAATACCATTCCTCTGTAAAAATGTCATCAGAGCTCCTTGGAGAAAGGGCCAATTCCAGGGCTGGGACAAAAAGTAAATATAAGCTTGAAGGAAATCCCACTGGCCATCTCTGGGACAATTTAAATATGAAAATACATAATAATAATATTTTATAATCCATTGAATAAAATAGGAATTCATATTGATATAACTCAAGGAGCAAATGAATAAATAAATAGGGTAGAAAAGCTCTTACAAAAGAATGTCATTAAAAAATGTAGAAAAATGGAATTAGAAAATCACCATTTGGCAATCACAATAGTAATAACCAAACCAGATGAGAACAATCAATGGAGCTAACACCATGCATGGAAAGTCTGAGGAGAAACAGGACATTTAATTTCAAAGTCTCTCTGCACAAAATACTAATATCATGAATAAAGTAATATATAGACATTGTGTAGCCTCCTAATATGATGCACTGAGAATAATATGGCATTAAATTGAGGACATTCTATAAAGGTTATGAAATAAAAAAACCAAAAGAATCTTCCTTGGTTTAAATTACTAAATGCCATGCATCTTTTAAAGGACATTATTCGGAGAACTGGGAAAATATCTATGGGCTCTGTCGATTAGACAACAGTATTACATCAAGTCAACTTCCTGATGCTGATGGTCATAGTGTGATTATGTAGGCAAGTCCTCCTGAGTGTCCTTGCTTTTAGCAGACACACACTTACATACTAAGGGGTAATATGTTGTATCTGCAACTTATTAAATGGTCCAGAATAAAAAAAGGACATGTAATTAGTAAATACAGTAGTATGTTAATAGTTCAAGAATATATAAGAGTTCTCTTTACTATATTTGGAATTTTAAATCCAAACTTATTTCAAAATTAAAAAACAAAACTTCTACCCTCATATCCTTAAGAAAATCTACCAAAATTTAGAGTTTTGGTTTTTTAAAAATTTCACAGGACTCCATGTAAGTGTTTAAGAACAAGATTGCTAAGGTAAATCTTTGAACCAACATCACAAATTCTGGCAAAAACTCAGAAGCTTTTATTAATTTCTACCATTAAAAATATACTGTCTACTACATCATGTACAACCAGAAGAATGAGAAATTATACTCCATTATATATGATGTATCAAAATGCATTCTGTCATCTATAACTAATTAAAACAAATTAAAAAAAAAGATACTGTCTACTAATGAATTAAATAACTCCTATTCTCATGGGGCTTACATTCTAAATGGAGTTAAACATAACAAGAAACTTCAAGAGGTACTGAAAGAGGTTTTAGATACTTAAAGTACTGTTTAAATAATTAGTAGATGATGGACCTCAGGTGAGATGAACCATGTTTAAGTAGCTCTTAGTACACAGATTAAAATGTAATTTCCTTACAGTTCATCTTACTTATTACAGTACTCTAGAAGGTCATCTGTTAGAATTAGTAAGAGTATTAAGATAGGGATATATCAAATTGAAGTCTAAATCTATAACTGGATCTCAGAAACAAGAACAAACCATGTTATCTCATCTCAAGGCAACTTATGCCATCATAAATCCTCTCACTCTTAGGACAATCTAATCTTTTCCTTAAATTCATGGCATCTTTCTGTTTCTTACCCCAGTAAAAGCTCCATAAGATTGGGAGAAGTACAGATGAGCAGCAGGGCCAGACCTGCTACGAAGTTCCTTTATTTCTTCTTGGGATTCATGTAACATTCCCAAACACTCCATATTCCTGTCTTGTAACTCATGTAGCTGAAAGAAAGGACAGCAGTGTACTTCACTATCTTCTCAAAACAACAATAGGAAAAAAAACCACAGAAATCCTGGGGATAAGTATTAATTTTATCCAGGGGGTTAAGCTAACTTTATCAAGCTTACAGAGGAGGTTTAAAAGATATGGTCAAGTCATATCTTTCCTTTAAACATCACTCTGAAGTCTTTAAGTGACAAGATCAAGAGTACAGAAAGTGTTGTACTTGATATCAGGCTGTTCAATCATCTGAAGCAAGTAGTTTTTCCCTCTTGTTTCAGAATCTTCTTTTACAGCTAGATACACAAGTCTGGTAAAAGAGTATATAATTTTCAGAACTGAAAAAAATTTCTTCTAGTATGTGTACTGTTACTCATCAGAATCACCAGAGCCAGGGATGTTCATTAAAATGAACATCTAGCAGCTGGGCACGGTGGTACACACTAAGATTCCAGTGGCTCAGAAGGCAAAGCCAGCCTCAGCAGTTTAGCAAGGCCCTAAGCAATTTAGTGAGACCCTGTCTTAAAAAAGGGCTGGGGATGTGTTTCAGTGGTTAAGCACCCTTGGGTTCAATCCCTAGTACCAAAAAATAAAAAGTACATTCTAGGCCCTTGCTCTAAATTAATTGAATTAGAAACTCTTGGGATGGTGCCTGGGCATTTCCATTGAAAACCTGCTCTCCCAGGTGATTCTTATGCATACTAAATTACCACTAAGTTATATCTAACATATAAAATGTTTATGTAGACAGAAAGTAAAAGTTTTGCTATTTCTCTTACTACTGAGAAATGATCTTATTTAAAAACTGCTGGACTATTTAAGGCAGACCAGTAAAAGGGTCCTATATTTCTAAAGAATCTTACAAAGGTCAAGGTTTTCCCTACTAATCAAGAAGGATGTTGCCATTATTAGTTTTAGAGACACAATTTTAAAAATGCTTTTCTTCACAGATCTTATAATTTCATCTAAATCTTTGGATGTTTTTCAAACCTGGTAATTCCCCTTTAATAATTTAGTCTCAAAGACGGAAAAAAAACTACTCATCCCAGCCCTCCTGAATTATACAAGATCAAGGAAGATTTCACTACCTCCATTGTCAGTTGTCGCTGGGCATCTTTGGAAGCTTGTAGGTGAAGTCTTAGTTCTTCCTTTTCAATCACATGCTAACAATATATTAAAAGAGACACATGAGACTTTCCCATATTAAAAATGGCTACTACCTTAACTTTTAAAAACATCTTAAAAGTTTCTCTGTGGGACACGTATTCTTAAGTCCTTTAAAAGGCTTTTAAAAGCCAATTAAGAACAATAAAGTGAGCAAAATTCTAAGGAAAATCTAACACCATTTAAGAGAAAAATAGTGACTCCAAACTATTTAAGATATTTTAGGAAATAAGGAAGATTAAAACAGTAATTAGACTAAGGCATTAAAAAGGGCTGGGGACCTGTATATTTTGCTCCATGTATCTAGTGCTGCTTAGCAAACATTAGCTGAATGAATGAATACACCTACTTCTTTAAGTTTGTGCTGCAGATCTACAATCTGAGACAAAAGCGAGGAGATCTCCTCTTGGTATCGAATCAGTTCATCACTCTTCCCTGACAATTCTTCAGTCATTTTGGACATCTGAGCATTTGTTTCTCCTAGGAAGCAAAATTAAAAGGTATAGCAAGGGTTGGCAAACTACTGCCTATAGGCTGAATTCTGATTAGTAACAAGGACTGGACAAGCATAAATACATTTTTCTTTAACATAAATTACAAAAGCTTTTTCTGAGATAGGCAAATGCTGGGAATTATACAGGAGACAATGACACTGAAAAAGAGATGACTTATAAAGGCCAAAGGCTAAATGTTTTACTTCAATTTTTTTCTTTATGTAAGACAGTTGTTCCAATATTTCTCTTAATGACGGACTGAAAAACTAAAAGGAGAGCTAAGTGAATTACATATTTTTGCAAGCATTAACAGGCAATTTCATTTGTCTTTGAGAACTCTTCAGGGATATGTAACTTAAATCCCACAAACAATGATAATTAATCTTAACTAATCTAACAAAGGAACAGTTACAGAATGGGACAGTCACAATCTGTGACAGAATGTGATAAAGCTACTGAGATGCTTCTGTGTGAGACAGACTTTCTGGGCTACCCAGAAGAATAAGTAGGACCTCCAGAGTAATTCTTGCAGCCTAGCATTCTTGCATGTACATAAAATAGAACCTTCAGAATTCCACTGGAGAAATAAACCTATATTTCATATGAAAAATTTGACATCTAATTACAAGTGGAAAAACTACTTTGCACTGTTGTATGAAAGTTATTTTTAACTTGATGGAGAGCCTCTTGTATTTCAAAGGATAATAATAGAAAGGGAGGAGACCTGGAGCTGAGCTTTGGGGAAAGTCACTTCTTTCTGAAGTTGGTAAAGGTAGTAGAGAAGATTCAATTACATTCTTTTTGGTTCTCTAATATTCTGTTACTCTAAGGTGTCATATTTTGAGACGCACAGCCAAAATGAATTGATGTGACATTATCATATTGTATCTTTCAATATAAAAGGCTATGTTTACAGAGAAATTTAAATCTTTTTCTGGTGAAGTCAATCTTTTTCTATGATTTATTTTTTAAGTTGTTTTAGAGAACATTACTTTAAATCAAAATATATTCCTGTCCTTACTGGAATATTTGGGTGTTCCATAAACATTAGATTTTATGCCATATTTTAAGCCCTTGTTCTGCCTCTAATCGGTTTTCTGACTTTGGCAAATCATATCCTCTCTAGGATTATTTCCTCAGCAACAAAATGAGAGCTTTAATTCTTTTCTTGCTATTATGTTATAATTTATTTATAGAAATACAGGGCTTGGATCTCATGAAAATCAGAGGGAAATCAGCAGAGAAAAGGGACTCAGGGTAGGAAAAGGGGAGAGAGTGGGGAGGTGGTGGGAAGCGATACTGACCAAATTATATTGTTATATTGTGCGCATGTATGAATATGTAATAAGAAATCTCATCATTATGTACAACTATAATGCACCAATAAAAACATGTGAAAGGAGGGAAAAAAAAGAAATTCAGGGACTTCTTTAATGATGATGGTTATTTGAAACATGTATTTCTTAAAAATACATGTGGTATCTTATTTAGGGTTGTAGGCTCAATGTGATATTATAGAACTTTTAGTAATTGCTATGGTTTAGATGTGGTCTGTCTTTGAAAGGTTGATGTGTTGGAAAAGTGTGGTGGTGTGGAGGTAGTGAGATCTCTAGGAGGTGGGACCTAGTGGAAGGTATTTGGGTCATGAGGACACTGCCTACAGAAGGGATTAAAGCTGGTCTCTCCAATTATGTTAGATTTCTAGATTTTGGTTGTTATAAAGCAAGAACACCCCAAATGCTTGGCCCATTTTGCATACAGCTAGCTCCCTTTCCACCTCTCTGCCATGTTGTAAGCCAGCCAGGACCCTTGCCAGGATGTAGTCATCACAATGTTTGGAATCTCTAGCCACTAGAATTGTGAGCTAAATAAGCCTCTTTACTTTGTAAGTTACTCATTCTCAGGTATTTGTTATAGCAACACAAAATAGACTAAGTAAATTTTAAACTGTTTCTTGAGATACTTCTATTGAAACTATTAATCAAATTTCTGAGTTGGAGATTTCCTAACAAAGAATTGCACAAAGGCTATGAAACAGAATATATTACTACTTACGAAGTTCTTTAACACAGTCATTCACAAGTTGTTGTTCCTTCTCTTCGTAAGTACAAGTTTCTGTCTTTATATGACAAGCCTTCAAGAAAAAAAAAATCAGTCTGTGACAATATCGTCTAATGCTTTTGTATTAACAACTACAAAAGGCTTTGTTGTTTAAAAATTTAAGCTCACCACTTTCAAAGGAAAAAAAAATACTAACAGTCTGTCAAACTTCACCTACCACAAAATAAATGTAGGGAAAAGAACATGAAAAGCATCTCTCCTCCTTGCTCTCAGGGTCTTTGCACACGCCCATTCATGCCCCCTGTAATCTACATCTCTAATGAATCTCTAGGCTTGGTTAAAATGTCACTTGCTTAAGTAGGACATCTTTGATTCACTACATTATGCCAGTTCATAGAAACCTGAATTTTTTGGACATAGTTCTTCTTCCAGTTACTTATTTATATATATAAACTCCATTTGATGTCCATCCTATGCTATGGCTATCCCCATTTTACTTGTCAACCTGCTATCATCCACTTTTCAGTGGGCTCTAAGGAACAATGGAAGGCAAACAGTTCCTTGTCTGGCAACCCTTAATAAGAATGTTATGCCATAATTTATCTCAATTCTACCTGCAACTGAACCTTGTAGCCTTTAAAGTAAAGGACAATGAGAATGAGGTCAAATGTACCTTGGATCGAAGAGCCATGTTCTCTTCTTCCAGTTCCTTGAGCTTTTCTTGTAGCATGTCCAGCTGTAGCAAACCTTGAGATAAGCTAAAGGACTCATTGAACCTAAGAGGTGTAGAACAGCTGGAATCAGTTTCACTCTCTTCAGAAGCAATAGAGACGATTCGAAGTAATTCGTCTTTCTTGGATAGCTCATGTTGCAGCTGATTAACCTGCGTATAAAAAGTGCTTGATTATAGCTTCTACTATATGGAACAACTGTTTTTTGCCATAAAAAATTATAAAATCAGATGCTAGATTTGAATGACAAAAATAACAAGTGTTAAAGATAGTAACAAATCCCAGATACTTCCTAAAATACAGTTTTTGACCATTAACTCAACTAATACTGATTTTTCTTTAGTAGGTAAGAAGAAAATTCAATTTTCATACTCTAAAAGATAAGAAAATTTCACTTAAGATGATGACACAATCTTAGTTGAAAACAGTACAGAACAACCTTCAAAGTACCAGAATAGACCCCCTACTTCAAATTTTCAACCCAAGAGCTTATACTTTAAGTTATATATAACTTTGCATGTCTTCCTAGGAATATTAATTTTAGTTCTAGGAAATAAATATTTTCAACATAGATATAAATATTATCAACTATAATATATTTATAAAAGATACATGAAAACTGATAAAAATAACAAGTTATAGGAAATCTGAAATTTAACCATTCAAGTTGACAATAAATTAGTTCTTAATACAAATATTTATTGATATGGAATAAATGCATTTTTAAAAATTTCTTTTTCTTTTCTGCCTTTTGTTTTGGCTTCAGAGTAAAGATACCTACACTTTATGATCACATACAAAGACTTCATGCAAAGGGGTAAGGACAGTCTTAGGATCTAAGCAGGGTGCTAGAAGCACTATGGATACTGAATATAGGCTTTAATTGACTAAGGTAGGGTCACCTGAGTGTTCTATATAGTAACATTTCATTTCTCTACTATTTAGTTTGATGGTTGCCAACAGGGACTGGTATTTACCTACTATCATCATTTCAAGAATATCTGGAAAAATAAAGGTCTCCACTACACAAGACCTAAATGTTTCATGCTGCAAATACTAGATCAAAGATTTTACTTGATCAAAGGCTTGTCCCAATTGCTCTTCCAAGGCTTCATTTTGCTCAGACAAGACATGGTTCCGCTTTAAGAGAGCTTGTCCAATTCGAGCAGCTAACTCCAGATCACGATCCCTCTGTTAAAACACCAAATAAACACACTTCTTTGAGTACTAACAGAATTAGATGTCAGCTTAGAAATTCTGCAGTCAATTTTGATAAACTCAAAAGCAATCTCCTATAAAACATTGAGATTCATTTTAATGACCAGATACTGCAAATGAATACAGGGTCAGGCACACACAGGTAGTGTTTAATAAATATAAATCAGGGCTGGGGCTGTAGCTCAGTGGCAGAGTGCTTGCCTAGCATGGGTGAGGCACTGGGTTTGACCCTTAGCACCACCTAAAAATAAAATAAAGACATGCTGTCCATCTACAACTACAAAAAATTAAAAAAATTAATCAAATGGATGACTACTATAGTTATAAATGCAGGAGAGCATCTCTTTTTTTGAGACTGAGTGACAGTTTATTGATCATTCTGGTCACTAGAGCCCAACAATTAAACCCTTAAACTTATAACTGGAGAATTAGAAAAATTAATAGAGGCTTTAAAAAAAATAAGGATGGGGGATGGAAATGTAGCTCAATAGTAGAATGTGCGTTTAGCATGCTCAGGGACCTGGGTTAAACCCCCAGTGAACAACCCCCCCCCCCCCAAGATGGAAACTATACCATAAAGCCCAAATATCTGTTAAGCATAATTGTGTATTAAGTATGATAATGATACAGAATTAGCCATTTAAGATATGGGGATCATATCATATTGAGAATAGTTTTGTTTAGGGCAAAGTTTATATGCACTCTTGCCAGTAGCTTAGAGGAAAACACAGTCAAGAGCCCCACTGATAAATGGTGTAAGAATAATGATGTGAAATAAAATAAGGAATAAAGGATTGGAAATTTGAGGCTCAGGGGTCTGCCTCTAGGAGAAGAGAGTCTAGTGAAGTTGGTGGTAGTGACGCAGAGAGGCCAAGCAACAAGCCTTAATTCAGAGTTATAGTCAGTTAGAGCCCTGGAATCCCATCTGTATGGTAGTGGTAAGGATTATATTCATGGCATGGAAAACTGTCACATATCTCTAACTGCCTAAAACATGAGTTCAGTTTACATTAATCATTATGAATAAAATTGTTTCCCTCCCATAGCACATAAAAATGGATGGATTATCTCCCAAGTATCAAGGTCATTTATCTCATTTAAATATAGGCTAAGTGGCATATACAAAAATTAGTCTGAAAATCTGGGGAGGAGAGGGGGCAGGTATATGTCAAAGAGAAAGTCAAACGAAACAGATATAAGAAGAGAACACTATTGACTATTAACTGGAAGATATACACTATACATGTTTAAAATGCCATAAACAAACTAAGATCAAATAGATCAAATTGAAAATAAAAAAAGGAAATGCTTTTATGTTATAGTTTAGATATGAAGTGTCCTCCAAAAAACTCATGTGTGAGACAACGCAAGAAAGTTTAGAGGTGAAATCACTGGTTTATGAAAGCCTTAACAGGTGCATTAATTCACTTGAATATATTCACTTGAATATATTAACTGAGTTATAACTGTAATCAAGTAGGATGTTGCTGGGGGCGGAAGGTCACTGGGGCATGCCTTTGGGGTATACATTTTGTCCCTGGTGAGCAGATCTCTCTCTGCTTCCTGATTGCTATGTCCTGAGCTGCTTTCCACCACACTCTTTCATCATGATGTTCTGCTTCACCTCAAGCCCAGAGGAATGGAATCTGCTGTTAATGGACTGAAACCTCTGAAACCATGAATGCCAAATAAACTTCTCCTTCTCAAACTGTTCTTGTTAGGTCTTTTGGTACAGTGACAAAAAAGCTGACTGAAACTGCAGGTATTTATTTGCAATGGATCTTCTTGAATGGGCGGCTCTACTCCAGCATAACAGCAGGGACAATTTAAAAACAAGATCTTTTTCTAGAAGAGACAGTCCAGCCTGCACCATATTAATCAATCAGTCAACTGATCGATCAATCAGTCCTCTATAACTTCACAATAATCAACGGTTCAGAAACAATTTAGTTTGTAATGTGAGATGGTATGCCAGATGTTTCAGTTGTAACAATCTTACCCAAAAAGAACCCAGAGCACAGACGTCACCATTTTTCATCTAATGTGCAAATCTGATAGATTACAAATGATCCTCAGTTTTAGCTTTTTTTAAAAAATATTTTTAAAGTTGGAGATGGACACATTACCTTTATTTGTTTATTTGTATGTGGTGCTGGGGATTAAACCAGTGCCTCACACATGCTAGGTAAGCACTCACTAAGCTACAACCCCGGTCCCCAGTTTTAGCTTTTTGTACTAGAGAAATAAAAGATAAACTCCTACCTCTGCAAGGAGATGTGTAACCATGTCAATGTCATTGTAAGTTTTGGTCATCTGCTCCACTCTGTCTGTACCTAGAACTAAGTTAAAAATAACTTAAGAAATAAGAGAAAATTTAAAATACTCATAAGAATTAAAAGATAACAACAAAAGCTCCATATTTTTACAAAAAGTCATTCTGGAGTATTAAAATGTATGTGAAAAAAGGAAAGATTTTTATTGTATTAGCCAATCAGGAAACAGACTAACCATTACAAAGTCCATATCATACAAAGAATTTAAAAGTATCAAATGATCAGAAGGCAGTCACTTCTTGACCACTTCCCCTGCCCAAAATAAGAAGCTTGGCCTAGTCACATCTGAGAGTGTGGCCTGGGAGAATGGATTAAGCTGTCCACTATAGTTTGAGCCCTATTTAAATTAAAGTTACTGAGGGCTGAGTTAGTGAGGGGTAATGCAGTTAAAGAGGAATTTAATTAGCATTCTCCTGTGATTTTGTTGACCATGAAAGATTATCTAACATATAATCTTTTTTTTTTTTTTGGTACTGGGGATTGAACTTAGAGGCACTCAACCACTGAGCCATGTCTCTAGCCCTATTTTGTATTTTATTTAGAGATAGGGTCTTACTGATTTGCTTAGTGCCTTGTTTTTGCTGAGGCTGGCTTTGAACTTGGAATCCTCCTGCCTCAGTCTCCCAAGTTGCTGGGATTACAGGCATGCACACCAAGCCAGGCTAACATGTAATCTATTGTAAACTTTGTAGGACTTTGAGCCACAATCCTTTTAAATTTAATTAAAAACACTTTATCTGTAATAATCTACATAATTTCTACATCTTTGCTATAAAATTAATTGTATGCCATGTTATTAGTTGCATAATTTAACCACAGTGATAAGGGAAAAGGGCATTTGGGCCTATAGGAATAAATAATTTAAGTGGAACACTTAAATTCTTAGCATGAACAAAGAATTAAAAAATTAAGACAGATACCTACAGTAAGTGGTCTCTTCTACTTCTGATCACACAATAACAAATCAGAAGTAAAAAAACAAATATTCATGCTGTAAATTAGTTACAGAAAGCCAGCCAATGATTGCAAAACCAAATATAATCTGGAGCAGTGCTTCATATTTAATGTATCTGGAGGAGTTCTAGGACACTGATAGCATGTATAAGATTCCCTGGTGTTCTAACATGAAGCCAGGGATGAAAAATACCAATCTAGCTAGGTGTGGTACCACATTCCTGTAATCCTAGCAGCTCGGCAGTCTGATGCAGGAGGATCATAAGTTCAAAGCCAGTCTCAGCAAACTTGGGAGGCCCTTAGCAACTTAGCAAACCCTGTCTCAAAATTTAAAAATAAAAAGTGGCTCAATGGTTAAACACCCTTGGGTTCAACCCTTAGTACCAAAAAAATAAAAATAAAAACCTCTAAAACCAAAAACCAAACAAACACGGCACCCCCTCTGCCCCCCCC
The DNA here is from genome assembly GCF_047511675.1 of Marmota flaviventris. Lineage (NCBI taxonomy): Eukaryota > Metazoa > Chordata > Mammalia > Rodentia > Sciuridae > Marmota > Marmota flaviventris. The sequence goes on along the minus strand of NC_092508.1, from coordinate 33,715,680 downwards.
CCCCAGCTAAAGCTAAGGCTGGAAGGACATACATTAAAATGTCAACAGATGTTATCTCAGTAGGGATTATAAAAAAAAAACAGCAACACTTGTTAAGAGTTTTCAAAACACAAAAATGAACTTTAAAATGCTTAAATATTTATTATGTCAAACAGTTAACAACCTTAATCTCCAATTCTTATGTTTTATGTGAAACGGCCTATGGTCCAAGCCCCAAAGACTGGACTACTTCCAAGTCAGCCTCAAAGCAGATAAGGAACACAATGGCTTCCTCTCTGCAACCTAATCAGTGGTCTTCTCTTCCTTCACACAAGGTTCTCAGTAAAGATTCTTCTTGGGATGATTCCAAAAGAGCTCAGAGAAAAGCTCTTAGAATCCTCTTGGTATTTAGGTACTGTAATTAAATGCTTCAAAAGTCATACACTGAGAGAGGCAAGAAGGCAGCCTTTATTCCAATCAATCCTATCAAAATCTATTTTCCCTTTACTGCTCAGCTGTTAAAACAAAAAATATGTTAAATGGCTCAGAAATTAGGAATGATCCCTGCTGATCATTAGCAATGATCCAGACTGAACTTTCCTCTCTCTTAAAAAAATAAAAAATAAATGTGTGTGTGTGTGTGTGTGTGTGTGTATATATATATATTTATATATATATATTTATATTTATACATCAGGGAGATAATAAACATTTTTATGGAACAATTTTGTGTCAGGGACTAGAAGGAAATTCTCCTTCAAAGATTAGCCTGACAGCCCCCTGGGAGACATCCTGCCTGGGAGGCATCCTGCAGCTACTTATCTCACCTGAGACATCCTGCGGCCACCTATCTTCCTGAAACCTATCTTCCTGAAACATCCTGCGGTTATCTCACCTTGTGCAGACATCCAGCAACTGCCGATAAGAGAGCTTCCCCATCCCCACCATATAAATACCCCTGTGTGAACAATAAAAGTTTGCAGCTTGATCAGAACTTTTGTCTTGCTGTCACCTTTCGTGTCTCTTGTCCCTTCATTCCTCCCCATCTAGGTTCGCTGCCCACGTTGATGTGTCCTGCCGGACGGGACAATTTTGCCACTTGGTTTCTGAGAGTTGTTAATGTTCACACTTTCGGCATAATAGTTGGAAAATCTAATGTTTCTAAAAATATGGTGTGGGGGGCTAGTACATAGAAGAGCTTCATTAATTCTTACTTTCTGTGTTCCATCCCTGTCTAATCCATTCTCATATTTTTTTTCAGGATGGGAAACACCAATGTTACTCCATTCTGAACTGTCATTTATATGAGGTGCTCAATAATTCTTTAATATGTCCCTTCCAAGATAGGTTTTTATCATAATTTCTGAATTTTAAAAAGAACTCTAATCTTTCATCAGTCTCCAACCTTCCCTCACCAAAACCCAAAACTGAATCAAAAAAAACAAAAAAGGGCTGGGGATATAGCTCAGTTGGTAGAGTGCTTGCCTGGCATGCACAAGGCCCTGGGTTCAATCCCTAGCAACGCAAAAAAAAAAAAAAAAAAAAAAAAAAAGCACGTACCACTTGCATAGTAAAACAGTTTTTGACAACTATAAGCAGGTCTTGTGGTTTTAACCCTAAAGAAGTGACTGCATGTAGTTCTGACTACTTGGGAGACTGAGGCAGGAATATCACAAGTTCAAGGTTGGCCTGGGCAACTCAGGGAGACCCTGTCTCAAAATAAAATAAAAAGGACTGGGGACATATCAGTAGTAGAGTGTTTACCTAACATGTGTGAGGCCCTGGGTTCAAACATTTCTACAATATAAAAAACTGTAATATAAAAACTGAGATGTATTTGGACATATAGCTAAATTTTTCTCATGAAAATGAGAGGGTTGATCTAGAGGGATTGTAACTCTGCTAATCTCTAGGACCTGGCTCATAATTAATGTTTTCTGAACATTATCAGTCATTTCCAGTACCGTTAATGGCTTTAGAGGGCAGAACACAAAGGAAAGTGCATGTACCAATAAGAAGTAATAATTTCTACAAGTGTATTTCTCTGTAAAGTTTTATATTCTCCCTAATTCCTTAATTTCCTAATTAAGGTCATTGTAAAAAAGGTCATTAGCTTTGGTTTATAATGCTTTGTATCAGTGCTTCTCAAATTTAACAGTGTATCAGCATCACCAGGAAGATATGTTGAAGCAGAGTGCTGTGTCTCACCCCTGGAGTTTCCGATTCTGTAGGTGGATTAGGGGCTCAAGAATCTGCATTACTGATGAGTTATCAAGTGATGTGGACGGCAGGGTTCACATTTGGGGAACGTTGCCTTAAATAAAACTTATATATAATAAATCCCATGCCCCTTCCCTCTTCTTATACCTTAGAGAGTGGTCCTTGATTCCCAAATAAAATCTCCAGAAAGGCACATCAGGTTTTTATTTTTAGCTTTTACATGAACAAAGGTTCTTTCTATACCTTATGTGTTTTTATTGTACAGCTAACCCCATAGCTAGGGCTTACCTGTAAAAAGATAAGGAAACACCTGGAGTAACCTGCATGCACAGTAACACATTCATTAAGCATCTTGAGTTTTGTAAGTGACGCGACATTATTTTTTGGGCCCACTCACAGCTCTCAAGCATTTTATTTATTTATTTATTTATTTTGGTACTAGGAATGAAACCCAGGGGCACTTTACCACTGACCTACATACCCACCCCTGTTTATTTTTTGAGACAGGGTCTCACTAAGTTGCTGAGGCTAGCCTGCAACTTGCATGTGCCACGATACCTGGATCAAGCATTCTATTTTAAAAATAAATAATCTATTTCTGGTTTGGGTGACTTCATAGACCTTCTTTCATGTGACATAGGCTCCTAAACCCAAATGTTTCCTACTAAATCACTATTCTCACAGCTCTAATTCTTTGTGTTATACTAGGGGAAGTGCCTTTGCCTGTGCTACCCCTTTTTGTGTGTGTGCATGTGGGGGAGTGGTTGTACTGGGGATTGAACTCAAGGGCACTAGACCACTGAGCCACATCCTCAGCCCTATTTTGTATTTTATTTAGAGACGGTCTCACAGAGTTGCTTAGCACCTCTCTTTTGCTGAGGTTGGCTTTGAGCTTGCGATTTTCCTTCCTTAGGCTCCCAAGCCACCGGGATTATAGGTGACGCCAGATTTAAAGATACGTAGTTAGTGTAGCTAGGTAAATCGGGTCTGATACAGAGAAAAATAGACTTGAGTCTAATAAAGAAAATGGAGTCATCTGAGTCTGGGAAATCAGAAACCGCACCTGGGAGATTGAAATGTTATTGTCCCCAAGGTCCCCTGGACCATCCTAAAGAACTGTTAATGAAGCAACTCCCAGCAGATAGGGAGGTGCTAATCAATTCAGCCTAAGCCCTTCCTGCGAGGATCACTCCCCACACCACCCCCACATTGGCCCACCAGTTTCCCACCTTTTGGCCTTCCCACCTGCATCCTCCAACACATGTAGGATAAAGGGAAATAAGCAAGATAAAGGACAGGAATGTAGAAGGACAAAGAAAACCTTAGATATAAAAGGGATGGGACTTCCTCATCCCACAGATTCCGACTTTTGGATCCCCTGCATCCTGGGGGGGGGGGGGGGGAGTCTGTTCTGCTATCCTTCAATAAAGCCTTTTGCTTTCTACTCTCCTGCTTCTCTCGTGTTATACTTCAGCATTTGGGGAAGCAAGGACTTGTTCAAGGTAACCAGCAGTATCATAGGCGAGTGCCACCATGTCAGCTACCTCTTTGTATTAGTTATTAAAATTTCATTTTATTGAGCACAAGTACCCCTTGCAACAGGAGAGGAGTACAGATAAGGAGCTAAAGCAGCACGAGGGAGCAGAACCCTAGATGTCCTGCCAGGGTATGTAATAATAATAAATTTTGACGTCTCAGGGGGATAGAAAATTCTGAGAAAGGGTTGAAGAATGTTTTACATGTCAAACTTTGCTCAATTGCTAAATAAAATGAATCACGTGTTTTTTACATTCATTGGATGCAAATCCATAATGAAGTTTATTTATATTTTATTGAATTATTAACCCAAAGAATTGATACCTTTAAAATCAGTGAAATTACAGTACGGAGAAAAAAATATTAATGACAATTAAAATCATAGCTTAGTAGATGGGCGCGGTGGTGCATGCCTATAATCCCAGCAGCTCTGGAGGCTGAGACAAGTTCAAAGCCAACCTCAGCAGCCGTGAGGCACTAAGCAACTCAGTGAGACCCTGTCTCTAAATAAAATACAAAATAGGGCTGCGGACGTGACTCAGTGGTTGAGTGTCCCTGAGTCCAATCCCTGGTACAAAAAAAAAAAAAAATCATAGCCTATTTATTTCCTGATCTTAGGTATATCATTTATAGTTCAATTTTGAAATTTGTTGAAGTGAAAATAGTACCATTAGACTAAAGGAATAGAATACTTTTTCAGAACCTCGACGTACAGACTTGTATCCCATTAATAATCTCAAGTTGAAAACTTTGCTCCTTGGTCATTTTGTATAAAGTCTTGAGAAGTATTTTAGAATTTCTTTACATTTTATTTCTAGTCTTAATTTAAAATTGTTCTAGAGGAGACTTCATTAAAACATGATCCTGAGTCATCTTTCTAGCCCACCCTTCCCTCTTCATGGCCTGAAGTACAATAAACATTAAAATAAAAGGCTGTTTGTGTTATTTTATCAAAATAATGACAAACCAAATTTCTCAAATAAAAACTTAACAAAAACCATGAGAGCCTTAGTTTAACTTAATTCAGCTACTTAAAAGAAAACTTACGGACAGAAATACAGTTTTATTTGGGCTTTGTGATATTTCAATTCAAGTTTAAACAATGTTTATAATTATTCCCCCTGGGCAGTAAGTTCTACAAGAAGTAAATAAGAGACTGTGGTTCTAGGAAACTACCAGTAAAAACCAGTTAGTTAATGATTACTATGGAATTGAAACTTTCATAACAATTATTCTCCAGCAACAATCTTCCATTAAAAACATTGAAGCACTCACTGGGAAAAATGTCTACCACTTGATGAAATCTCTCATTTAGTTTAAATTAAAAGAAGTTCACAAACATATCAATAATGAATTTAGACTTTCCTTTTAAATTCTAACAGCTTCTATGCACACAACATTTTTATACTGAATTAAGTAAATGGGAAGAAAAAAAAAAAAAAAGGAAAAGAAAAAGTTTAGCCTTAATGTAGAACTGTGGGAGAAGAACAAATGGGAAGAGGTTTCCATACTTCAAAGTTTAAAAACTCCTTTATTTAATTTTGTCATTTCTGGCAGCTTGGTATAAAGCAGAACTATTTCAGAACAAATTAGGCTTACCCTCTCAAAGAACTATTCTCTCTAGATTCTTGAGAAAATAATGATGCTTACTATATAGTAGTACATGTATTTCTCCTTGGCTTGATCAAATTACTTATGTATCTATGAATTGTGCTCCTTAATGACTGAAAATTTCTGGGACTGTGTTTAACAAAACTAATGGCACACTATTGGGATAATAAAAGTTGACGTACACAGGGATATTAAAATTTTTAAAAATTTCACTACTTTTTAAAAAAGTTCTCTTTTCTATTCAGTCTGAGGAAGATATCAAGTAAAACAGGAAAGAAACAAAAGCATACTTGCAATGCTGGCCACTCAGCATCAAAAGGATGATAACCTTTCTGTTAAATCGGTTAGAATTAAAGCAGGTATACAGCAAGTAATGCTACTAAATGTCAAATGTTTCAGAAGTCAATACCAAGATATAATGATCTTCATTTCCATGGACAGACTCTATTTTTCTTTTCCCATTTTTTTATTAGAGCTTTACAATTATACATAGTAGTTGGGTTCATTCTGACAAACTTATACATGCATGGAAACTGAATTCAGTTCATGATTCTCTCTTTTTCTCTATAGTACTGGACAGACTCTAAATAGGTAAAACAAACAAAGAAATAAAATACTCACTCATGTAACGGAAAGTCTCTTCAGCAAGGACTGGAGAGAGGGCATCAGATGCATGGTGCTGGTGCTGAGGCGACTGTGTCCAGTCCTGATTTTCATACAGAAAGAGAGAGTCTACTCTTAGCTTGTACTGTGGTAGCTGTTCTTCTAGCAGATTCACCAGCTCAACTTCAGGGAGATCCTCATTGGAGCAGACATCTAAAGAGGAGATACCATAAAATGAAACCAGTGCATTTCAGTTTCTTGGGCTACAGAAAAAAAATTGATGAAATTAGTTTTTCAAAAGTAGGAAACCAAAGAGACATCAGACAAGATAACTTCTCTACTGATTTTTATTAACATGTTCTAGTACTACTGTTAGTCTCTCTCTAGATTTCTTTAAAAAGAGAACTTCCAAGGTAAAAATGATAACCACAGGGCTGGGGTTGTGGCTCAGTTGTAGAGCACTTGCCTCACAGGTGTGAGGCACTGGGTTCGATTCTCAGTATTGCATATAAAAAAATAAATAAAATAAAGTCCATCAAACAACAAAAATTTTTTTAAAAAATGACAACCATAAAATTTAACTACACATTATCTAAAAATATATTGCTTAGTGATAATAAAATTATGTTCTTAAAATTTTAAATGAATTGGAACAAATTTCTTATTTCTTCCTTATCAATCTATTTAACACTGTTTTTAAGAGTTCTCACCTTAACTTATATGCTAGAGGCAAGGGGAGCAACATGAAACGACCAGCAGAAAATAGCCAATTCAAAAGGGATTAAATTACAGTTTCTCTAATAATAAAACTTCAATTCATAGAAGGAATCTTCAAAATCTGGAAAAATTACATTTTAGTATATTTGACAGCGAAGTAAGTACTTGATCATTTTTTATTTTAAAAATGTGATATACAGAAGCCCTTACTATATTAGAAGAAATTTTAAAAGGGGAGGGAAAAAAATTTCTTCACTTTTATAGCCTTAACATAATATAAATTTAGTATGATACAAAGAACATCAACTTGTCAGTCAGATAGTCCTGAGTTTGAGTCTGCCACTGCATGATAGCTTATATAATCTCTATGCCTCAGTTTCCTCATCTATAAAATGGAGACAGTGACAGTATCTGGTGCTTTCATGGCTGCTCTATGAACTAAGTGACATAAATGCATGAAAAATACCTATATTTAGGTTCAATACCTGGCACACCATGAAGGCATCTCTAAATGTTAGTTATTTCTATTACTATTTTGCAACTGAATTTTTTTTTATACCTAGACATCAAATCAAGGCTTCAGTTCCCATAGAATCTAAATAATCACAAAAAAATCAATGGTAGAAGGCACTTCAGAAATCATCCACTATCGCCTCCTAGATAAAAGAAACTAAGACTTAAAAATGAGTGAGTTGCTGAGGACCACTGGATTTGTGTCTCAATTTCTTATCCAGCACTATGCCTACTCAACTACAGGTCATGTCTTATTGCTGTCTCCCATTTACTTATAGGACAAAGGCTTACCACTTCACTTGTCCTAGAAGGCAAGTTCATACACATCATGTCTCTATCATTCCACATTAGTCTCATGTACCTCCTAATTCCTTCAGGTGCCTAGCCTAACTTATTTTTCATTCTTTTGGTACTGGGGATAGAACTCAGGGGTATTCAACTGCTGAGATACATCCCCAGCCATATTTTGTACTTTATTTAGAGACAGGATGTCTCACTGAGTTGCTTAGTGCCTTGCTTTTGTTGAGGCTGGCTTTGAACTGTGATCCTCCTGCCTCAGCCTTGCGAGCTCCTGGGATTACAAGTGTACGCCACTGTACCTGGCTTATTTTTCATTCTTAATACTAGAAAGAACATGGAATTTGGCATTAGACCTAGTTCCTAAATCTGATTTCTCCACTTATTGGCTATGGAATGTTAGACATATGACTTACTTTTTCTGAAACTTAATTTTCCCCATTTGTAAAATAAAGAGATCATTTTCTACACACAGCAGTTAGAAGTAAAAAAACAAAACAAAGAAACAGTTAAGGCACCCAAGGTAATGATTGGCACATAGTAGGTACCCACTGAATACTACTCATATCACTATTCTCTCACAGGCCCACTGTCCCTGAATACAAGTTGGATTTTCTTCTTTTTGTGTCTGTTCCTGGCTTCCTGTTCCCAAGACTATCCATCATTTAACACCTTCCAAATTTAGCCATTTATATAAAAAAGAAAGAGTTATCCCTTTTAACATGCTTAAAATACTAGGGCTTAAAATAGAGAAAATACAGGATGTGGTATTTATTTTTAAGAGATCTGATATTTCCTTTGTGGGTGGTATAAAGGAACATGCCCTAACTCTGGCAAAAAAAAAAAAAAAAAAACAACAACAACAAAACCCACCACCATCACCACCAACACCACAACAAAACTAACCAAGAAACCCCCAACAAAGTATTTAAGAATACAAAGCTTAAAAGAGTAAACTTATACTACTTGACCTGAACTTACCAATTACAGTTATTACAGTTATTGTTATTTTTTTTGGTACCGGAGATTGAACTCAGGGGTACTCCACCACTGAGTCATAGGCGTGTACCTTCGCACCAGCACCAACTACAATTTAATGAGTCAAATACAATGAGACTAGCAATATTGGGCATTCCTATGCACCCAGAAGAATAAGCAGTGGCTTCATAATCCCAAGGAGAGATGAGGTTCATTTAAACTTTAATTATAATTCTGCTAACATTTGGGAGTTTTCTTTTAGTAAGTGTTAATGAAATCCTCCAAAAATTCAAACTCACCAATTTCCTGCTTCTAAAATGTAATTTAAAAAATTAGGGTACAATCCAGGTTTAGTAGATAAATATTCTTCAGACTAGTTCCTCCTACTTGCTTACATATTCTGATGTACTCTTTTTTTTGGGGGGGGGGGGGTACTGGGGATTGAACTCAGGGGCATTCAACCACTGAGCCCCAGCCCCAGCCCTATTTTGTATTTTATTTAGAGACAGGGTCTCACTGAGTTGCTTAGTGCCTCACCGTTACTAAGGCTGGCTTTGAACTCATGATCCTCCTGCCTCAGTTTCCCAAGCTGCTGGGATTCTGAAGTACTATATTATTCTTCTGTTTGTAACAAACTTTACAACCCACCCTTTACAACCTTATCTTCCAATGTCTCCCCATCAAACCTACTTCTTTCTATTCACATTGCCTCCATTTAGGTTCAGGGCTTCCTTGTTCCTCTTAAATAGGTCCTCAGAATTGGTCTGCATGCATTGCATTCAACTCACCCTCCAAATCATCTATCACTCTCCTACTTAAGGCTAGGAGAGATTTAGTGGGGCAACGTGGTGTATGCCTGCAATCCCAGTGGCTTGGGAAGCTAAGGCAGGAGGATTTCAAATTTAAAGCCAGCCTCAGCAATTCAGCGAGGCCCTAAGCAATTCAATGAGACCCTTTCTCTAAATGAAATACAAAATAGGGCTGGGGATGTGGCTCAGTGGTCAAGTGCCCCTGAGTTCTATGCCTGGTACCAAAGAGAGAGAGAGAGAGAGAGAGAGAGAGAGATTTAAATTTCATCTAGCCAGTAGAGAAAAACCTCATGGAATATTTTGGGCAATGAATAAAGATTTCAGAAGGGCCATGCCTACTGGTAGTAGGAGTAAATTAATGCTATAATAAAGAATATTAGAGTATGGTACAGATATCCACATAACAGCCACACAAAATATTAACCTTATCAGCAAATAATCTGCCCAAAACAAATTTTTAACACTCTTCCAAGGAAGACAACAAAATCCAAATAGCTAACAATTTAACAGTTATAATACTCAGCATTCCATAAAAAATTGCCAGATATTGCAAAGATTAAACTAATTTAAATCCATAATCAGATGAAAAATGCGGCAAGAAAAAAACTCGGTAGTGACAGAGATGACAGAATTAGCACAACATTAAAACAGTTAATAATTAATGTGTTCAAAGATTTAAAAGAGAAACATGAATTTAACAAGAAACAAAAGATATATCTATAATTATAAAACCAGGATAAAATTGGAGTACAATCTCAAAAATGAAAAGTTCACTAGATGATTAACCAATTAGATATTCTCTAGAACAAAAGAACAGGAAAATCTAAAGGCATAGAAATGGAAATTATCCAAAATTAAGCATAGGATGAAAAAGACTGGGGGGAAATTAAAAAGAACATCAGTGACTGCTTCAATCAGCGTCATAGAAGAGGAGGAGAGAGGTGAGAATCAAAAACATACCTGAAGAATAGCCCAAAACTTCCAAATTTAATTAAAACTATAAACCCATAGTTTAAAGAAACTCAACAACTTCAAGCAGGATAAACAAAAGGAAAACCAGACTAAACCAAACTGCAAAACACCAATGATAGAGAGAAAACTCCTAAAAGCAGAGAAAAGGGATACATTACATTAAGGGAAAAAAGAATGAACTAACACTAATTCACTGGACAGAGTGCAATGTAGATAACAATGGAAACCATCATTAAAATATGAAAAAAAAAAAAAAGGTCAACTTAAAATTATTTACCAGTGAAAACATCTTTCAAAAAAGGTGAGAATTTCTTCTTTCTTTTTTTTCCCAGACAAGCAAGAAATAAAAAGTGATAGAAATGGTAAATCTGTGGGTAATAAGCCTTTGGTCTCATAATTTATAATTAAAGTTTTAAAAGAAAAATAATAAAAGTATAACATGTATAACATATGTAGATATAAAAGGCATGACAATAGTAATACGCAGAATGGTAGGGGAAAATGAAAGAATATTATTTTAAGAATACTACTTTATGAAATACTATAATGTTATCTGAAGATAGGCTGTGATCAATTATGATACATATTGCAAGCTAGAGGAACCATTTAGACAAAGAGAAGATATAGCTACTAAACCAACAATGGAATTAGAATGGAATCTTTAATAGAATACTCAATTTTTCAAAATGAGGACAAAAGAAAGAACAAATAGAAAACAAATTGTAGCACAGTAGACTCAACTAAATTAATAATTACATTAAAAGTAAATAATCTAAATGTTATAATTAGGAAGCAGAGACTGTCAGACTGGGTTAAAAAAAGACAACAATTCAACTGTAATTTACCTGTACAAGGTGTTCTTTAAATGGAAAGATTTATACACACACACACACACACACACACTCTCTCTCTCTCTCTCTCTAACAAAACATTAGTAAATCAATCTTGCAATATGTGGAGAGCAAAAATATTTCAATTTTATTCACTTTAAGTAATTTTATCATAAATATTTTATTATTTATTACTTTTATTTCTGATCTTACTTAGGATGACTCAATTTGATAAAGGGAATTCTTGAGACAACATCTGTGAAAGGCTAATTTTTCTCCTAAGAATGGAAATATGGCAAGAATATCTGTTCTTATGATTATACTACCAGTATGACTCTGCACCATGTACAGCCAGAGGAAGGAGAAGTTGTGCTCCATTTGTGTACAATGTGTCAAAATGAATTCTACTGTCATGTATAAATAATTAGAACAAATTAAAAAATAATAAAAAAAGAATATCTGTTCTTACCACTTTTATTCAACAATATAGTGAGATCCTGTCCTAGTCAATGGGGCAAGAAAAAGAAATAAAAAGGCATCCAGATTGAAAAGCAATATGTAAAACTGTCTCCATTTTCAGATGACATGATGGTATCTATAGAAAATACAAAGGAATCTACCAGAAAGTTACTAAAACTAATAAGAAATCCAGGCAGTTGCAGAATACAAGGTTAATATAAAAATATTTCATTTCTATATGCCAGTAACAGTTGAGGAATGAAATTAAAGAAGTAATGCCCTTTAAAAACAAAAATATGTAAGATTAAATTTTATAAAATGTAAGACCTGAACAACAAAAACTACAAAATACTGTTAAGAGAAATTAAAGAAAACTTAAAAAAATGAAAAGATATATCAAGTTCATGGATTGAAAGATCCAAAATTCTCCAGATGTCAATACTCTATGAAATGATTTATGCAATTCCATTCAAAATTCCAACACTCCTTTTTGGTAGAAATTAAAAAGCTGTATCTAAAATTTATGTAAAAATGTGAAAGATCTTGAATGGTCAAAATAATTTCTGAAAAAAAAAAAAACAAAATTAGAGGATTTGCATTACCTGATTTCAAGATTTACTAGTTAGAGTATCAAGACAATGTAGTATTTCTGTAAACATAGACTTGGTGAGTAAAGCAACACAATAGAGTCCAGAAACAGACACACATATATATGAACTAAGTGACCTGCAATGGAATTACCAAGATAATTTAATAAATTCACAGGAACAACTAAATATTTGATTGGAAAAAAATATACATACAAAAAAAAAAACTAGATCCTAACCTCATTTTATACTTAAAAGTAACTATAGCCAGGCATTGGACATATTCCTGTAATCCTAGCAGCTTGGGAGGGTGAGGAAGGAGGATCTCAATTTTGAGGCCAGCCTCAGTAACTTATAGGGAGCCCCTAAGCAACTTAGCAAGACTATCTCAAAATAAGAAATAAAAAGGACTAGGATATGGCTCAGTTTTGAACACCCCTGGTACAAAAACAAAACTATTAAATGGACCACTGACCCAACTATAGAATCAAAAACTATAAAACCTTTAGAGAAAACAGGACAAAATCTTAGTGATTTTTTATATATGCAAAGATTTCTCAGAATGGCACAAAAAATGAACTGTTAAAGCAAAAATTGCTAAAATAAACATCAAATTTAAAATCTCTGCTTTTTAAAAGACATCATTAATAAAAGGGAAGGAAGCTAGTTAGAGAAAATATTTGCAATCCATTTGTCTAACAAAGAACTTACATCTAGAATATATAAGGAACACTTATAATTCAGTACTTACAATTCAATAGTAAAAGGTTTTTTAAAAAAAACATGCAAATGACTTGCATAGACAATTCAAAATGATATCCATAAATGGACAATAAACATATGAAAAGATGCTAAACATCATTAGGCATCAATAAAATCTAAAATAATACAACAAAGTGAAGCCAGTACACATCTACTAGATGAACAAAAGCAATGACCTTATCAGTACTGATGATGGTGAGAAAGCTTCAGCCTGGAGTGCCAACTCCAGCTTGCTGCCTCTGCCTGGCTTTATAAATCAAATTTCACTGGAACATATTCACACTCTTTGTTTATGTATCCCCTATGGTGGCTTTTCTGCTATAACAGAGATGTTGCAACTTCATAGTAAAAACAAATGAACTACGATGCTAACCTTAACACAAGTGGATAAATCTCAAAAACATTTTGTAGCACAAAAAAAGCCAGCACAAAATTTTTAATTTATCTGTAATTCCAGAATAAGCAAATTTAATCTATTGTGGCAAAAAGCAGATGTATGATGTCTGGAGCCAGAAGTAAGGAGTGGAAAGATTTGTTACAAGGAAACTTTTGTAGAAAGATAAAAACGTTCTAAAACTTTGATTGTACTGGTAGTTATATGAGTGTATACATTTGTAAAAACTCAAACTGTACACTTAAAATGGGTGTTTTTATTGTATTTTAATAAAGATGGTTCAATAAAGCTGATTTTTAATTTTTTTTTTTAACAATACTGGGGATTGAACCCAGGGTCTCTGTACTACTAAGCTATATATCCCCAACCCTTTTTATTTTTTATTTTGAGATGGGGTCTTACTAAGTTGCCCAGGCTGGCCTCAAATTTTCAATCTTCCTGCTTCAGCCTCCCAAGTAGTTAGCACAGCCATATAGCTGAACTAAAGAAACAAAACAAAAAAACATAACTTTGGGTTTGGATGGCTGTCAGTATTTGGAATTCTTTTGATTTTTTAAAAAAGTGGTACTGTGTGTTACATAACATTCCCATCTGGTTTTGTAGCTACATCCCATATTTAATATATTAACACATCTTCAGCAAACATGAATATTCTCAGATAAATCTAGAAGAGACCACAGAAACCAGAGAAATGAGTTTTAGAACCAAAGTTTAGAAAAAACTTTTTTGAGTGTTCTGAGTTTGTTTGTTTGTTTGTTTAAATTTAGCACTGCATATGAGGTGTTAAGGTCCTGTACTTATGTTTGCATACCCTGTAAGTCCCAAGAGGTTCTTGTATGTGAGGCACTGTTGTCAGGTGCTGGTAGGGTACACAAACACAGGTAACCCTGTTTTTGTCCTGTGGTGAGATAAGAAGATTGGTGTGAGGCAGTCCTTGCTCACCAGCGCACCAGAGGGCATATGGAAGTCAGACACAGACACAGAATAGCATACAAGGGAGATTTTGATAATGCGAAAGGACACCAGGGTATGGAGAGATTAATTCAGTCCAAGGAAACCCGGCCAGAGAGGGAGGCTGAAGTTTCATCATGGCAGGTCACATAGGGTAGACTGAGGTATCTGCATATTATCCTATAAGCAACATCACTTTGATATTATCAAATTGGACTTACCAGTGATGCTCTCCGAGTCTCTGTGATTGCTACTCATGAGGTTTTCTTCACCTGTTGGTGATGTAAAAATGGCATTCTGCGACTGACTCATGCAGGATCCTTTCTTGCTTTGGTTGAAAAGGACAGCTTTGGTATGAATCAGAGTAAAGGAAATCCATCAAGCCATTTAATAAAGAAATAGAAGTAGGCATATGGATATTTTCTTTTGCACAGATTTTCCCTGATGAGTCAAATAGCATCTGCAGCAATGAGTGCTCTCATGTGATTATCATCACTTGGACAGTCATGACCTAAAACAAAGAACAAATCACGTGACTAGAATTCAGCATGTTCTTTAATAACAGTAATCTACCTGGCAAGTCTGTCATTAAAAATATTTTTCTAATGATATACATAACAATATGCATAAATCTCAAAGGAATTATGCTGAAAAAAGTCAAGACTGAAAAAGTATATCGTTTATGATTCCATTTAAATAAAAATTCTAGAAAAAATTCAACTTATCTTCAGTGACAGAAAGCAGATCAGAAGCTGCCTGGATTGGGGGAGAAATTACTAAAGGGTAGGAGAAAAAGTCTGGGAGATGATGAATATGATCATTATTTTGATTGTAGTGATGACTTTATGTGTGTTTGTGCGTGAAATATGATCAAATTGCATATCTAAAACATGCAGTTTGGTGCATGTTAATTATTTTTCAATATAGCTATTTACATTATTTTTAAAGGAAATCAACTGTTTAAAGGAATACAATAATAACATAGTATAGGGACTAGAACATATAGAGAAGTAAAATGCAGTACACTAGCATAGAGGCCAGGAGGGAAAAACAGAGGCATCCTACTACAAGGCTTTTATACTTTATGTCAAATAGTAAAATACCGTTTAAAGGTAGACTGTGATAAATTAAAAAGGGAGGTAGACTTGATAAGTTAAACAGGTATTTTATAAACCTGAAAGTAAGCAATGACATAAGTAAGAATTATATATACCAAATCAACAACAGAGATGAAATGGAATAACAACTTAGGTTTCTCAGCCTGGCCACTATTGTCATCTTCAGTCATTTGGGTAACATGGTTCAGCAGCGTCTCTGTCCTGCACTGACCAGGTGTTATAAGAAAAAATTATTTATCCAAAGTACATGTATGAAGACATGAGTTGGTGTGAACATACTTTATATATAAACAGAGATATGAAAAATTGTGCTCTATATGTGTAATAAGAAATGTAATACATTCTGCTGACAGTTATTAAAAAATAAAATCAATTTAAAAAAGAAAAATTATTTTCAACTTCTAAGAAAGCATTTTTTAAAAAGTAATAAGTTACAGATTTCTTGTGAAAAGGGAAGAGTGGGGAGGGAGACAGCAAAGAGAAGGAAGTGAAAAGCAGGGAAGAGGAAAAGGATAAAAAGGAAAAGGATAAAAGCTAAGTACTCTCATACTGGTCTGATTTAAACTGATTTTTAAAAAGAACTGGGACTCTTTTAATCATATTTTAATAAAAAACCACTGTGAAAATCTAATAATAACCTTGAGATCTTCTATCCACCAGTTAGTTACATACAAGCTAGTTTAATCTTATGTTTACATTACCATTTCTATTTTTTAACTTCTATTTTTTTTTTTTTTTGTATTTATATATCACACAAGAACACAAAAAACTGTATCTAAGTTTTGACAATGGATTCCAGACTTTGCTCTAGAGAACTGCTTTTTAATTAGCTCTGGAGGTTTTGTTAATGGTTTGGTCTGAACCCTTACACACAAGAATAGAGAAAAACAAATTGAACACAGAACTAAGATCACTTTAAGTGTCATGTAGGAAGAATGTAGATCTCCAGGACAATCCAGGAACCTGTCCATCCTGTACACTATGCAGCAGGTCAGAGACCTGCAAATGGAATGCTCTTCCTGGTGACTACTTAGAACATGCCATGGTCTAAATCTGAACTCAGTAAAATCAATTTGGAGTAGCAGCAGTAAACACAGTACAAGTATGCACCTTGGCATAATTCAAGTCTGAATTTTAATCCCATTTTCTGCTTTTCTTGCACATAATTTACCATTTTTGAGTCTCACTCTTTATTGCTAAGAGGGGAATATTAACTACCCTTAAGAGAAAGGTCATATATGAGGATTAAATTAAAAAATAAACAAACAAAAAAAAACTTCCCTTCTTGGAACCTGACACATAGGAGATGCCCATTCCTTTCAGCTTCTCCCTACTACAGCTTGGGCCTGAAGAAAAGATGTTTTCTACCTAATATTTCTCAAGTTTCTGTAATATTCAAGTATGGAACAAATGCATCAGAAGATTACTTGAGTAATCTTTTTTGTGATCCTGGAAATAAAGTAAAAAGGAGCACAGAAGAGACTACTCAGGTAATAAAGGAATAAAGTAACTCGGGAATATAGTAACAGTGTCATAATGTTGGAACTACCGAGGGTATTATTATCAAAGCTCATTCCTTTGCAATTCTGAGGAAGGTTTTCTTATAATAGAAAGTCTTAATTTTCTCCATAACATAGTGGTTATATTAGCTCCTATAGCTGCTACAAAAAAATTGCTGCAAACTCAGTGGCTTAAATAACCACCCACCCAGGTCTTATCTTACAGTTTGGAGGTCAGAAGGACGAAACTGTTTCACTGGACCAAATACCAAGATGTTGGCAGGGCAGTGTTCTCTCCCTCTGGAGGCCCCAAGGGAAAATCCATTCCCTTGCCTCTTTGAACCTCTACAGCTGTACTTCTTGGCTCAGGGTCTCTTCCACCATCTTCAAAGCCAGCAGCACAACATCTTCAAATCTCTTTCTCTGCTTCCATTGTCCCACTGCTACCTTTTTTGCCAAAATCTCCCTTTGCCTCCTTCTTATAAGGACACTTGTAATTATGTTTAAGGTTCAACAGGATAATCCAGGATAATCCATCTCAAGATCTTTATTTAGTCATGTCTGCAAAATCCCTTTTGCTTAATGTAACATTCACAGGTTGTGGGAGTCAGGTCTGGATACCTTTGAGGGCCATTTTTCAGCCTACCACTGTGGTTAAGAACATGAATTCTGCAGCTACAGTGCCTTAGTCTGAATTGCAGAGCCACCACTTACTTGTTATATGATCTTGGTCAAATTAATCTCATTTCTTCATCTATTAAATGGGCCTAATAACAGGACTTACTTTTGTGGAGGTATAATGGGGATTAAATGAGTTATGAGGAAGTAATAGTAGCATCAGCCTCAGGGTGTTATTGAGGGAATTACATGAGTTCACATGTACATACATCTTGGAATAATGCCACAGAATACAGTAAATGCTATATGAGTATTATTTGTTATTTCTATCACCACCATAGTGCATTCTTATTGTCATTATGATACTATTATTGTACCTTACACAATGTTGGGTGCAATGGAAAACCTATTGACAGCTTGATGGCATCTTCTCTCAACATAAGTCACATTTATTTCCTGCCCTCTGGCAAATTATGTTAAGTTCAGGGCAATCATTTTCTTTTAGTCTCTTAGATGTATGAATAAACAGAAAGCACAGTCAGAGTTCTGAACTTAGTAGAAGCTAAATTTTGACAAGCACAAACAACACATTTTCAGTATCTTTCCTAGTTTGTACACACATATTCTTAGTACTTCTTTGAGAGCCACCTACTTTTTCTGCTAGATCTTAATTCAATCGTTTTAGAAACAA
Organism: Marmota flaviventris; assembly: GCF_047511675.1. Classification (NCBI taxonomy): domain Eukaryota; kingdom Metazoa; phylum Chordata; class Mammalia; order Rodentia; family Sciuridae; genus Marmota; species Marmota flaviventris. The sequence goes on along the minus strand of NC_092508.1, from coordinate 33,697,536 downwards.
CTGTTCTTTAAAAAAAAAAAAAAAAGTCAAGTATGCATTACTTAACAAAAAAGCAGGCCTCTGTAATTCATGCACATATAGGAGAAAAAAAGAAAATAAACTAACCAAAAAACTTATTTTAATAAGAATGAGACTTCAAGGCTGGGGTTGTGGCTCAGTGGTAGAGCATTTGCCTAGCAGGTGTGAGGCACTGGGTTCGATTATCACCACATATAAATAAATTAATAAAATGAAGGTCCATTGACAATTTTAAAAATATTAAAAAAAAATAAAAGAATGAGACTTAAAAAGACAAACCCAAAACAGGTTAGTAATATAAATATTGCTGGTAGAAAAAACATGGCAAATTACTTAGTTTAGCTCAGCCCTGGAACTAACTGATCAACAGTGAATGCCTAAATATAGGCCCTGTACCTTAAAAAAAAAAAAAAAAAATCTTGCTACTTCCTTAAAACAGGATATTCTGGTAAAAAAAAAAAAAAAAAAGGAAAGGGATAAAATAACTCAAGGAGAACAAACTTGAGGGAATGTAAAGTCTGGAAATACAGTAAATGCAATGACTTAATGAAACACTGATACTGGAAATATATTTCCAAATTTTATTTTACAAATGATTTTTGGGTATTAATTTGGCTGCTGATCTACATGTAGGAGTGGAAACAGTGCCGATCACCAACTCTGCAGCAGCTCCCCAGGCAGTAGCAAACTAACCCAGACATAAGCTATGTAATTTTAAAAATAAAATAAATTCACCATGACCCTATATTACATAATAGATTGTTGACGAAGAATCATTAATGGTACTATACCTGGTTACACCAGACAAAATGTACTCCAAAGCTACAGTAATTTAAAAATCAAATAATGAGCCACATGAAGATTCCAGCAGGGCTTCTGTGCTAAAAGTTAGAGGGGGAAAAATGGCAACATGTGTGTGAAAGGGTGTCACCACCAAAATCCAGCCTAGCTAGGGATCAGCAGACCTCCTGAAGGCAGAGACCATACACCATGTCCAGCTGCAGTGAGTCCATAGAGAACTACACTGGCTACATTCCAGCATAGCTATTCTACCAGCAATTGTACAGAACAGCACAGCTATTCTTCTAGCAATCTCTTCCTCTTTTTTTTTTAATTGTCATTCAATTTATTGATCACTAGAGTTTTCAGAATATGAAACGCCCAGAGGTAGCTCTACTTACAAACACTGGATTCCAAAAAAGCTGTTAAATCCATCAGTTTAAACATCCAAAACCATGAAAGAGGTTTAGGCTTCTGGGCTCAGCATTTCTTCCTATCTTATATATTTTGAGCATTTTTTTCTGTTTAGAATAAACATTTGTGGAGGCAAAACCCCTCCCTGCTACAATCTTTACCAACAGAAGGGTGGTAACCTCTGCATCAGAGCTCTGCCTGCAGATAAAAGGCCTGGAACCCATGGTGCCATCTGTAGTTTTCGTTAAGTTTCCACAGAGCACTTTCATTCACTACACTCAGCCTTTAAGGTGCTGAACTCCTAACCTTTACCTGAATTAACCTCTGACTAAGTAGGCATTCTATTTTAATAACGATCCTCTGCCAAAACCATTTCTGATAGCTTCACAGCAGCTAAGCTGATCTGCATGAGATGAGGGGAATAATATTTATCTTTTTTTTTAAAGGAAGAGGGAAGGAAGAGAGGTCCAATGGAGATGGCAGCAGCTTGAAAAACACAAGGAAATCCTAGGGAGTGTTTTGGCTTCCCCCTAATATGAAACTGAAAGTTTGAGCCAACTATTTACCTCTTGAAGGATCTGGACACTTGCTGACATTAGGTTACAGATACATTATTAGCTTATAAGGGCAGCTGCTACCAAGAATTAAGATCCAGGATATTAATAAAATTATGTTATTTTATTTTTAAATCTTTTCTTGTTATTATTGAGGCAGGGTCTCACTATGTTGCCCAGGTTGCCCTTGAATTCCTGGGCTCAAGTGAATATTCTGTCTCAGACTCCAGAGTAGCTGGGTCTACAAGTGCGTACCCTTGGCTTCATCTTTTTCTGAAACATAGAAAATAAGATCCTTTGATTAAAGTAATGGTTGAAGAAAGGAAAAGACAAATAGAGATCTTCAAAAAATGAGTAAAGCAGAGTAAAGGGCACTGCAGAGTTTGTGGGTTTCCTGTTCTCCTCCCCACCACCCTGCAAAATGGAAAAAACACCTCAAGCAGAAGCATTTTATACAATTGATTCTGGGGTTATTAAAATATGTTCTATACTTCTGGAACCAAGTAAATCCTTCTCCAGCAAGTCAGAAAGTATTTTCTCTCAATGTTGACTAGCAAAATTTAGTTAGTAGATTAAATCAAAAGACACTATCAACTGGCAAATCTAGAAACACTTTATGGAAGATTAAGAAATGGACTGAACAATAGATATAATTATGCTGTCAGACTTAAGAGTATTACTTTATAATCTGTTCTTCAGGACTTAGTGCCAAATAAAACATCTAAGAAGGCCCCTTGAAATGAAGCTTTCACGTAACAGTAAGAAATACACACGTTTTTAAAAGAACACCAGGAAAAAATCGTGGTTTTTATTATATCTATTAGCATATACTAATTATATAAAATAATGGGTTTGTAATATTTTCATACATGCATATAATTTGATCATATCCCAACAATAAAATGTAAATTGCTTTGGGTTGCTTAAAATGATCTTAAATTCTTCAGTTATTTAAAAATTATTGTACTTAAAGCCTTTAAAAGCAGAAGGTCCCATGTGATAGATGCCAAAAGCAAAACTGTAGGCAATATTGCTCTACAAGTAAACATTATCACTGACACTAGGACATGCAATCTTATATGACCAGGAACAGGGTGTAACTTAAAAATGGAGGTGAGTGACGTTCAGGATGGAAGAATAGTTATTACAAACATATTTATAAACACATGTAATTTAAGAACTATTCTAGAATTATCTGCTTGTCTGTCATGTAACTATTTTAATAATGTAATTCTCCTAGGCAAGAGACTTTCTAATTATATTACGATTAGACATAATACTTGTTTTTCAAAACCAGTTGTCACAGTCATCTCCAGGATTTCAAGATAAGGTTACTTTTGAATGAGAATTGACATGTGTTGGATGATTCTGATTTGCCAATGAAATTTTGGAAACAAATAAGAACAGATAATGTTTTGGATAGCTGTTGGCTATCTGCACCTCAGGAGACCATGAGATCCTGAGCTTGAAGATACAGTTAGTAGGTAGCTGAGGAAATTCAGGAATTCTCTTCTTTGACCTGCCTTTAATGGCTAGTATTCACCAGTTCTTCAGCATTTTCTCATGGACTCTCTTTTTTTCTCCTCAGGAATCCTTCTACTTCAAAGGTCTTAATTTCCAACTGTGTGAGTTACTCCTCAAGTTTTCTCTTTAGTTCCAACTGGCATTTCATGACTTTAAATTGGAAATCTCAATATCAATTTATAATTGGTACCACAAATTCCCTACATTCTAAACTGAATTCCTTCTTGCATGAAATCTGTTTTTTCCTGCTTCACTGATAAGTTAATAATAAGTCATCCTTTCTCTCCTCAACCCCTGCTTTGCATGTGGTCACTAGTTCCTGTGGATTTATTTTCCAAGGCTACTGTGCTGGTCTTACTTTAAACCTTTCTCTATCCTTGGGTACTACAAGAGCTTCTGACCTGGTCTGGCTTTCTTACTCTAAGCTAGCATAGCTCTTGGAATACAAATTGCTACCCTACTTGCCCTCCCCATTCTTTCAGTATGCTGTTCCTATAATTCCAGTGTCTTTTGCCTCTAAATTTCTGGCAACTTGGGTTTCTGGTGCAGATTTTCCTATAAGGGAAAAATGTACTAACTCTATGGGAGACAAAATACACAATTCATTCAACAATTACATTATATATTAAGATCAGATATTCTGGCTTAATTACCATTTGTTAGTGAGTTTGTTTATTGTGACATACCTCCAGGCCTCTTCAACTTTGAGTATACTGAGAAAACTTCAGTTACTAGACCTGCACAACTGAGGAGGAGGTAACACTGCACCATGAGAGTTTTCCTGAGCAGGAACTAGCTCTTTGACACTAACGGCTTTTAGATAATGCATGACTTTATTGAAGAATATACCAAATGAAATTATACTGCAGAAGTTTTCTAAAATCAGCTTGTAATAGTAAACAATTTATAATATGAGCATAAGAGCTTTCTGAGTTTCAAATGAAAATGTTAAATATATTTGCATTTCTGTTGCAATTTTAGTCTTTTCTAATAATAATAGCTAACACTGACAGAGCATTTACTGTGTGCCTAGTATCACATTAAATGCTTTTTGCCCATATTTCTCTTTAATTACCTTGCTTAAAAACTAGGAATGATGTCCAACTGTTTCTCTAAAGCTGGGGACCTCTAACCTCTAAGGTGTACAAGACTAGAAGTATGGAGGACAAGAAGTGTATATGTAGTTTGAAAAAAGCCTCAGATAATTCCAATACAATCCTATTTCTCCATTCCAATTTTTTAAAACACATACTGATTACTGAAGAAAGAAGAAATAAAAAGGGAGGAAATAAACTCTGTCAAGTAGTTTACATTTGCTCTTAAAAATGAGTTATCTAGTCCCAAAGTTGAGTAAATTTACTTCGAAGCAGAAGTGATCTGTGTTTTTAAATACATCATTTGCCTCTTTAAAAAGACAGTCCCCAAATCTAAATTCAATTCTGCCTTTAAATGGTTATTCTACAACAACAACTACAACAAAAATACAGATCATTATTGTAAATAAGAAATAATTCTGTTACTTGTTTTGAGCTGTTAACAGTAATAAGCAGAATACAGATCAAAATAAATCCTTATTCCAGTAAATTAAGTCTACTTACATAGTACTATCTTGTAAATGACAGGCATTCAATAAATATGTTAGGGGTTGGGGTTGTAGCTCAGTGGTAGAGCGCTTGCCTTGCACAAATGAGGTACTGGGTTCAATCTCAGCACCACATGAAAATGAATAAGTAAAAAAATAAAGATATTATGTCCATCTACAACTAAAAAATAGTTTAAAAATAGGTTAAATGAATGAATAGGCTATAGTTTAGTTGTATCCTTGCAGTCTACAATAGGACAAAAATTAAACTACATGAGAAACATGAGAATTAAGAGCATTTGAAAATTGACGGCTTTCTTAGCCCAATCTACAAAAATCTACTAGGTCTCTTATGGGCTTGAGTAATAGTTGTATATGTATGTGCAGGGGTATATCAATAAAGCCCATCATTTACACCATAGTTGCAAACATACCCTGGAGATGGAATTAACAGCATTGTGATAAACACCACAAACCTTCAATATATACATATATTTTTGGTTTTCCATATCTTATTTTTCTTTAAATGATGTTTTTTTGTTTATTTTGCAATCAGTATGCCATCTTTTACAATATGGCTTTAAATTTTATTCTATTCAACAGGTTTCAAAGAATAGTTTATTACATGCCTTAATAAAACATAAATATTTTCAAATTCAAATAGATGTTTAGTAATGAGAAAAGTTCACCTGAGAATTCATCATGTTAGAAATAATGAGGTGCCACAAGAAATCAAACATGTGCTTAAAGTGGGTGGGCAGAACCAACCTTTATTTCTGCTGAAGGGCTGCTGGGGAGCCTGGCTAGCAAGCTGCCTGCAATCACCTGCATTTATCTTTTTAAAAATTTGTTCTACTTACTTGTGCATGACAGCAGAATGGATTTCAATTCATCATACACAAATGGAATGCAACATTTCAATTCTCTGGTTGTACACAGTTTTGAGACGCACCATTCGTGCAATCATACGTGTACCTAGGGTAATAATGTCCATCTCATTCTGCCATCTTTCCTACCCCTATAACCCATCTCAACCCTTCCCTTTTCCCAATTCAAAGTTCCTCCATTCTTCCCATCCCCCCTCCTCCATCACAGATCAGCATCCACTAATCAGAGAAAACATTAGGCCTTTAGTTTTTGGGGATTAGCTATTTCACTTAGCATAATATTCTCCAACTGCATCCATTTATCTGCAAATGCCATTATTTTATTCTCTTTTAATGCTGAATAATATTCCATTGTGTACATATACCACAGTTTCTTTATCAATTCATCTATTGATGGATATCTAGGTTGGTTCCACAGTTTAGCTATTGTGAATTCAGCTGCTTTAAACATTGGTATGGCTACATCAGTATAGTACGCTGATTTTAAGTCCTTTGGGTATAGATCAAGAGTGGGATAGCTGAGTCAAATGGTGGTAGTCTTCTTATTTTAAAAACATTGATGGTAAAATGTTTTCCATCTACTGTTAAGACGTGATAACGAGGAAAAGTCCAATAAACTGCTATAGCAGGAAAAAGATATGTCTTTGTATAAAAAAGACTGAAAATAACCAGATGACTCACAGTCATTATCATGAATAGCATTTACAGCAATATAAAATGCAATATATGCATATATAATAAGGTATGCTGATATCCTCCAGGATTATAAGCTTTTAGAGTTCTTTTTCTATATATTAAATGACCCCAAATTAATATTTTTTTCTTTTTAGATTGTACGTCCACTTCTAATTTTGTTTCCTTTTCCTGTGAGGAGGCTATCAGCCATTACACTTCAGTGTTGCCAGTGTGCTTCTCCCCTTTCTAACCTGATGTTGGGCTAAGAAACCAGATAACCAGGTTATCAGAGAACGCATAAGGTGTCTGCTTGAGACTGAACCAGAGGACCTGTTTTTCTACCCCTGGCTGGTTTCCCAAGAACCTCTGTCTTTCACCCCTTCAGCACCAGGGATTTAGCTGGCATTCTTTTCTTCCTTTCGCACTATTGTCAACTGTTTTTCTCACCTGTATTCTTTTTCCTAGGCTGGCTCTGAATACACACTGTTCTTTCTTTACTGCCTCCCAAGAAAAGCACAGGTCCTCCTCTTCTTTTGTGAGAATTTTACTGTTGATACAAGGAAATACAGAGTGCATTACAAACATGGAAAAAAAGGTTTGGGAAATCTTTAAATTTCTCACTGTGATTTTGTTCTTTATCAGTGTTTAATGAAGCCGTTTCTTGGATTATCCCAGAGGACAATGTGCTCCCTTGTCATTTCTCCCTCATTACACTCTGAGCTCCTTGAAGGAAGATATCTTTTATGTGTCTGAAATCTTACAGCAACTGACACGTGAAAGATTGTAATACACGTAATGCATTAAGCTTACAGATTAAAATGTCAACATTTAGTTAACATTTAATAACATTTAGATGTTTAAATAGATTTTCAGTCCAACATCAACTAAATGAGTTGGCTCGAAAAACAAAATCCAGCTAAGATTGAACACTTTGAAGAAAACACTGTTATTTGTTTTATGAAAAACTCTATATAAAAGAGTTGTGTTAGAGTGATCTATCATTTTTATAGTAACGACACAGTACCACTTTTCTAAAATAGCTAAAAGAATTTAAACTTTCTTTGGCTTTGATTAGTTTTTTATGCTATCTACTAAGCATCTGCAGCTGATTATAAACACATTTAAAATAAGCCCTGCATCAAATGAGAAATGATTCAATATCTTCTTTTAAAAATTCACAACTGCTAAAATAAGCCTCATTTGTAGTCTTTGAATTTCATGACTAAAAAGAAAATAAAAGCAAATTCAGAGGTTTGGCCTAATACTAGCTGAGAAAAATGAGAAGGGTTGAAAAGATTTTTTTTTTTAAGTTGTTAAATTATATGCTTTAGGAACAGTAGCCCATCTCAGAGACATTTGTATTGGTTTCTAGGCTCCTCCTCCTCCCTTCCTCCAGACAGAGTGCTCTTTCTTAACCAACAAACTTCCCTTTGTTTTGATTTATAACACTGGCTTGAGGAACTCCAGCACTATACATGACATGCCTTGACAGAAAGTAGTAAGAGCAGAGAGCAGAGCTCTGCCACTTGGATTCCAAACATTATTTACTTGATATAAGAGATAAATTTTTAAGCAGTTCGTTTTCTACGTTCACTTGCATTTTAAATATAAAGGAGCAGTTAATTCTCCTGAAGGGTCACAAAACCACATGGAATGAAGCTCCTGAAAACAGTCACCAACCACAGGCCTCCCACCACAGGCATGTACTCCATGATTCTCTTAAATGCCATTTTTCTTCTGACACAATTCCATACCACATCTCTCTTATTCTTCTCTGACCCCCTCTCTATTCTCCATTTCTCTCATTCCTCCAGTAAATTCACAAAATCTACAGCTAACATTCTCTCTAAATACTGAGCATTAAGTGTAAGCATAATTTCAATCATGCTCTTGCACACTTGTTGATGGGGATGTGAATTAGTAATAGTCATAAAAGAAGTAAGTGCTTAGAAGACAAAAAGAGGAGAGAAACTGACTTTTCATCATGTTTTTGCAATTTTTGACCGTGTATATATTCATATCCAGTTTAAAAAACCCCTAAACATGAGTTCCACGTCATTTACATAACTCCTGCCTTATCTAAACCTTGCTCCACTGGCTATCCTTGTCCTCCACTAGCTTCACCATCTTTCTTGGCTTATTAACATGCTCAAAATCTTCCCCTTTACTAAAACCAGATAAAGTTACAAAAGTCTCCCTTTCCCAAGACTGTAGGTTCCCCTCTAGCAACTTCCTCTCAGGAGATGCTTGCACGGCTTCTCCAAAGAGTGTTTTATTTTTTCTACCCCATCTCTCTTCATACACATCATTTCCACCATAACCTGATACTTCTGAAATCATTCTCTCTTCCTCTGCCAAGAGTCCCTGCCAACCAATCTAACCCTACTTTGCCAATGGTTAACTCATTTCTGGTTCAGTGTTGATTGATGACTCTCTCCTTCAAGTTTCCTTCCTTGGCTCCCCTGGAACCTACATCTTCCCAGGCTTGTTCTCAGATCTCTCACTGGGTCATCCAACCCTCTCCTCTTGATCCTTAAATTTTATACTTTCCACAGTTCCGATAGTGACTATACTTTTTGTTCTTGTTGCCGTTGGACTTGGTTTTAATTTTTTTTTTTCATTTACCGTTGTGCCAGCCAACTACCACCACAGATTACACTGCCACTTCAGTTAATAACTCTCAAATTGGCTCTTCAGACTGCTTCCTGAGCTCCCCTCAAATTTCCCACAGGTTATTTAGAATACACTGAATGCTAGATTCCTTCCTCCCTCACCCTGCCACAGCCAATCTGTTAATAAATCCTGTACAGTCAACTACCAATATACACCTCAAATCTACCCACTCTTCTGTCTTCTCTACCACCATCAGAGTTCAAGCCACTATCATCCCTCAGTTTACAAACCAACCTTGTAACAGGACTTCATGCTTAAATTTCTTGCTCCTCTTCCTTCTCTATAAGGCAGCAAGAATCATGTTTTAAAAACTAAACTCCTTCTTAAAAAAAAGTTGGATAATACCTACAATAAGTGTCACACCTCTAGTCACAGTCTTATAAGGTCTGGCCCAGCCTGGTCCCTGCCCATTCCTCCTCCCTCACCTTCTTGCGTCACTCTCCTCCTGGTCATACTAAGCCACTGAGATAAATGCCTTTTGTCACTTCTTTTCACCTCCTTCTCCTGTTCTCTTTTATCTATGGGCCTCTGTAACTGTCATTTATCATACTTAGAATACTCTTCTTTCTTGTTCTTTATATGATAACTACTTTTCATCCTTCAGGTCTCAGCTTAAAAGTCATGCTTGGAGAGAAGTTACCAGTTCACCTGATCTGAAGTGGCCTTCCCTGCCCACCTTTGTTCTATAACAAAGCATCTCATTTGCATCTTTCATAATACTATAATTTATTTCCTGGAAGTCCTCTTGCAAGAAAAGAGAAGATTCCATCTCCTCCCTTTCCTTCTCCTTACTGATCAGAACACAAATACAATGGCAGGAGATCAAGTAACTCAATAAATACTTGCTGAAATTGAATTACTAACTAAATTGGTGGGTGAATGAATACTTTCACCAAGTATAATTCATCAACTCCACTGTTACAAAAAATAGTATAACATTCTTAATTTAGGCCCTATTTTAACTACTCCTTTACCTTCTATGATTTCAAAAAGTTTTCTAAAGAGTAAGAACTCAAAGTTTGGCAAACACTGACAAATAAATATAGATTACACTTCAAAAATCTCAACAATCATTATAAAGTGAATTAGTTCTACCTCTATACCTCTGGCAATTTCTGTATGCTCATTTTCTAACATAAATGCAGGGTTAAACAGAATGTTCTCAAGGTTATATTAGTCAGTGGTAAAGCTAGGAATAAAGTCAGAACATTACATACGAAGCAGACAGTTCTAAAATAAATACCAATAAAATGATCTCAATCAAAAACTAGTCAGTCAGCTATTTATTGAACAGCTTTCAATAAATGCCATGTGAATTAAACTGAAAAGTACTAAAAAGAGATATACAGCCTCTGTGCAAAAGAAGGTTAAAGATTTAAGAAATCTAGTATTTATGGGGAAAGCACTAATGATCTCTATGATCTAGATTAGACATAATATCTAAGAAACCTAAGAAAATAAGATAACACCACTAGTTAACAAATATTTAATGGGTATTACAACCTAACAGTTCTATAGATAGTGTTGTAGGGAGAACTCTTTTCTGGCTTCACATAGAATGTAAAATTTTCATGGGTTTCTTAAGGATTAAAAGACTTCGATGAAAATGGAGTATATCTGTTAGAATAATGTAATTTTTAAAAAGCACACACACAAGCCTCCAAAAAGAGATCCAAAAGCAAGGTAGCAGTATAAACACCAATCTGAGTGGTAAGGATTGTGGGTAAGGTATTTGGAGATTTAAATCTGAGTAGCTCAACATAAGAAGTCTGAACTTAATACTGTAGGAAACAAATTTCTAAATGGAAAGTGACATTGAGGAAAATAAATCCAGAGGCAGAATGGTGATAAATTTCAGGAATAGACAGAATGGAGACAGAAAAATAATTAGGACATTTTATCACATTATATATGGATTACTTTCATAAAGTCATAAAACAGGTGAATGGCAACAGTAAGAGAGAGGGACTTGTGAAATAGTGAAAATAGAACTTATCAACTAATGATTTGGGATTTGATAATTTTTCTGTCTTCAGAGATAACCACATCTGGCATACACTTCAGTTATTCAGGCTTGAAACTTCAATTTCCTTGCATCTCACACTTGAAAGTTCTCTTCTCCAGAGTTTGGTTCCCCACCCCACAAACTGGCTTCTCCAACTTCCTTCCCCAACCACACAATATATTCCAGGACTGCATTTACTAGGTCCCTAGACACACCAGCAAGTTCCCAATCCTGTAATTTTGTTCACGCAATTTTGTCTATCTCTGATGTTCTCTCCCAACTCTGCAGATCCAAATTCTAACCATTCTTCACACAGCAGCTCAAATGCCACTTTTTCTACCAAGTCTTTCCAGAAGCCCAATTCAAAATAAGCAATTCTTCCATCACTCTACTTTTCTATAAAATAATTTTAAATCATCTCTTTATCATTTTCACTTACAAACTGTCTATCCCAGAGACCAAACATACTCAATTTATATTTGTATTCCTCCCTGATTCTCAAGTAGTGAAAGGCTAAGACTCAGAAGATAGACTGCTTGAGTTGAGTCTTTGCTGTATATTAGCTAACGTGAATTTAAGCAAGTTACATAGCCTCTCTATGTTACTATATATTTATGTATAAAATGGAGATAACAGTAGGTAGTTTATAAGTCTCTCAGAGGATTGGGCTTAAATGGTGTAAGCATCATAAATGTCTATTAAATACATAAAATCATTGTTCATAGTGGAAAAATACAACTATAGTTGTATAAAGCTTTATGACCCATATAAGGAAAGCAAAAGGTCAAAACAAAGCCAGTGTCTAAGTACAATGAGCTATATATAAATTCTTTCTGTATGCCCTAAGGTTAGCTACTTCTGTTATAGTCTTCCTTATATCAACAATGGTTGTGTTTTAGTTTGACGGCTCAATAGTCTAAGAAAATCTTTAGTTCAGCTTCTTATGGCAATAGCCACTAATTTGGTCTCCCTGCCTCCAATCTTATCCCTTTTATATTATCCCACCCCCAAGGCTCAGAATAATGTTTCTAAAATGCAAATTTGTTTTTCCATTGCTAAAAATCCCTCCACCATTCCATCTCCTTTAGTATAAAGTTTAAACCCCTCAGGTTCTCAAACAAAATCTTCCTAACCTGGCCAGCCTAGTCTCCAGCTTCATCTCTCAAAACTTCTCACCATGAAACCTAAATCACCTGGCCACACCTAAAAGGCTTTTTATATGTCATTCCTTTTGACTAGAATATAGCTGTTTGTTCGTTTGCTGGGGATGTCAAAACAAAATACCACAGACTGAGAGGCTTAAACAACAGAACTTTATTTTCTTACAATTCTGGAGGGTAGAGTCCAAGGTTAGTGTGTTGGCCTGAGGCCTGTTTCCTTGGTCTTCTTGACATATCCTCACAGGGTCTTTTCCTCTGTGCAGGCGCATCTCTGGTAAATTTTTGTGTCCAAATTTCTACCTCTTATAAGGACACCTGTCAGATTGAATTAGAGCCCACCCTAAAAGCCTCAGTTTAATTCAATCACTTCAAAAGCCCTATCCCAAAAGTGTTATATTTTGAGGTTATGAGGCTTAGGGCTTCAACATGAAAATTTTGGAATGACACAGTTTAGCTCAAATAAAACTTACCCCCTTTCTTTGCCAAGGCTAATTTTAATTTGTTTTCTCAGGATTGGCCCAAGCCTTCTCACTCCAGGCTGATTTCAGTGCTCTTTCTTTGTGTTCCTGTAGGACCTCTGTACACTTCTCAACACACTATCCTAATTGTGTCTCCCTCTTCAGATTGTATACCTTAACAACAAAGACTATGTCCTAGCATCTAGGACAGTGAACCACAGAAAGAATTTAATAAAGATTTGATTAACAGGAAGTAGAGGAAAAGAACATGGACCTTGAAGTAAGGGAAGCATGGGTTCAAATCCTGGCTCTGTTCATTTACTTTGTAACAAAATCATTTAATGCTGAATTTGCATTCTAAAAAGGTAGCTGCACAAATATATGATTTAATCACAATAAAAATACCATTATTGGGTTGGTAACAGATACTCGAATATTAAAGATTTGATCTTGTCTGGTTTGACACCCGGTTTTACCACTCAGTAAATTACCTTGGGTATGTTTACTATTCCCTTTGCTTTAGTTGCCTCTCTATAAAAAACAAAAAACATTTCATGGTGTTAACATGAGGATAAGTTAATGTAGGTAAAACTTTTAGTACATATCACATAGTAAGTCTACAAATGTTTCCTATTATTATTATAAGAACACTTCAGGTCTGAACAGAAGTGACAGAAAACCATGAATAATTTAGCTCCTTTCATGACTAACTCATTTAAATGTGACAATTACCTTAATGCCTCAGGTTTCTTTTCAACCAAATAGGACAAACTAAAGAGGGTCAAAAGTCAGTGCTGATGATGTTTAAAAAAACAAACAAACAAAAAATCAAAATGAACATGAAATAACACATTATCATCTGCCTCATTCCTTATATTAGTATTTAACATATTTGGAGCATTGAAAAAAAAAATTTTTCTACTATTTGTGACTATATACGTTAATCATTCACAGTGGAGAATAACACTTCTTGGCTTATAATTTGAACTGTAGAACCATAAAAACCTATGAACTGGAAAGGACCTTTGTGATAAAAGTCCAATCCTATAATTTCTTACAAAAATAGACTGAAGTATATTTGGAATGAGTTTTTAGGGTCTTAATGGGAGGGATGGAAATTGTAGGCAAAGGGAAAAATTTGTTCAAAAGTACTAAAGCAAGGGCCAGATGTGTTGAAACCAGTATTAGGAAATAATACCCCAAACTCCTTTTTAGCCAGTCTTTAAGATCTGTAATTTCTGAAGTAGGTAAGTTACCTGATCTATAACTTTGAAACAAAGCAGATCTAGATTTAAATCTCTAGTTGTTACATAAGCAAAGTATTTAAGCCTGATTACTGCAACTGGTTTGTTAAGTGATTAAGTTAGCTATGTATATAGAGCTCATAACTGGCGTGCCTGGCAGATTACAAGTACTCAAATACTGACTCTTTCCTACCTCTTCCATCATATGAACAAAATTTGTAAGATTTATAAAACATTCTTTCACATACTATGTGCCTGCTAAATGTCTGAGACTTGTTGGACATTACTTAATTTTAAAAATAGAAAACTGGAATAACTGTTGCTATGATAGTGTCTTCATCTCTGCCCTTCCTCAACACCAAATGCCCTTCACCATTTGTTAAGTGCCCTTCACCACCATTACCATGCAATTTAGAGATAACTGTAGCTCAGACTTACAAGGCAACAGCAAAGATTTGAAGGTCATGAAAAAATTTACTTAGAGAGCTCTAGAACTGGAAGAGTCTGTTTCACTTTGTTCTTATGGTCCATTTCAGCTTGATGAATTTCCAATGAAAAGTTACTATTTTGCCAGGAAAGAAACAGTAGATGTAAGTAAAAGCTGTATGAGCATGTAACTACTGCCATGACAATTTTTTTAACTGTTTAGATTATTTTTATGCTGGTACTAAAAAGGACAATGCCAATATCCATTATTCACGCTTAAAATTATAGCCAACCATTTCTTTTTAATGTGTCGTCTGGCTTCAAATCAATTGCAAAGAAAAGCCCAACACAACTCAGAAAGTGCTCTTTCCAATATCCTCTCCTCCCGTTTGCATCACAGATGGCCACCGAGGCTTAAGGTCTAATGTCCAAACACTAAAGCCACTCATCCTAAAAGACAGGGCTCCAGATGGATGTTGTCGGGCAGAGGATAAGAGGCTGCCAATCCTCAGAGGGGCAGCTGGGGTAAATCCCGAGGCCAGAGCCACCATCACTTCGCACCTACACTTCGGAAACAGTCTCCTTCCCACCTCGGGGGGAGGACCCGGCGTGCACACAGCACTCCCGGTACCCAGCCTCGGAACCCGGTGTCCGCGCGCGACCTCCGAGAACTGAAGGGGCGCAGGGCGGGATGGCTCCTCCGCCTTCCGGCGAAGTTGGCAAGGGCAAATTCGAGTCGCGCGCGGGAAGGTTACTCACTGGAATGGCCCGGCGTCTGCGGTCCTACGCCCCCAATACCTCAGGAATAAGCACCTGAAGCGGCGGAAGCCTGAGAGCAGCAGCCCAAGCTGCCGCCGCAGCCAGTAACCACTCGGGCGTGGCAGGGAAGGGCGGGCGACTTCACATCATCACTCGGCGACCTCGATTCTGCAGTGACGCTGGGTCAATGACAGCCCCCGCACAACAGGGGAAGCTCCAAGGAGACCCACTCTCCCAGCAGCCTCCACAGCCCCAACGCACGACCTACTGGGAACTGTAGTTTCCTGTTCGCCCCGCCCCCCGCTCGGAGGCCCCGCCCCCCACCCCCTTGTTGCCCGGCCCAGGGGCGAGAGGCGGGGCGGCGGGCCGGACCGGGACCTGGGCAGGGGTGGGGCGGATCCTGTCCGGGCCGGTTGCCTGGCTCTGGGACAGAGTTCCAGGCTGACGGTCTCCTGTCGCCGTCGTGCTGCACTCTGTGCTCTTTGGCCCGCGCTGGGAGCGGGCCTAGCGCTCTCCCTTCGCCCCTCTGCGAGCTGGGCTCCCGGATTCTGGTGCTCCGGGCCCACCCTGGCCCCGCACAGCAGGCAACCTGAAGAGTCACTGGCCGTGGTCGCCGCTAGGGTAATAAGGGGAGGGAAATGACTTGGGGTCTGTGGGTGAGGAGAGGGAGTGCGGCTCGGTCCACTCATGCCCCGGGAAGCCAGGGGCTAGAACCGGCCGCCCACTTGGAACCCGGGCTGGAGTGTGGCTCAGCGAGCGGCTCTGCGGGAATCCCTGGGCCGCGAGTTCCAGCGCGTGCGGTGGTCCAGGCACATGAGTGCGGGTGGACTGGTACCCCGAAGGGTTGACAGCGCCAGGTACGCGGGCAGGAGCCACCAGTGGTTCCTCTCCCCCAGCTCTCACCTTTAGCCGCGCTCACGGGTCTGGCGAATTTCTAAACCGAAGACACTGGCCCTGGCTCGATCTCTCTGCAGGTCTAGGAAGGAAACTTTAACAAAATTAAATGCTCTGGGGTCGCTTTGTCCTCAGCATTTAAGTTTAGCGTTGTTTTCTCCTCGTAGGTTTGTTGTGTCAATACTTATTTCCTCAAAACTTGGTCAGGATATGACACACGGCGCCTACCTAGCACGGAGCCTGGCACACAGTAGGCACTCAGTAAACACTTGTTGAAAGCATGAGTCATGATACTAAGTTTGGAAAATTCTACCGAGCTGTGCGTCGCTCTAATCTATGTTTTTATGGGTTCCCAAGATCACTTTGAAAATTACAGTATTTTCGAAGCTCAACAAAGAGTTAAAGCTGTTTTTTTTTTTTTCTTTCTGTTTGTTTTGTTTGTATTTCCTGTGGTGTTGCCTCATTGGATGCCTAAATTAACTCAGAACCCGAGTTCTGTAAATAGATTTGCCCTTTATTTCCACTAAAAGTGTTCAACTTTCAGATTAAAGCCTTAAGATGAACCATTCAGTTATGGAACATATTATTTATAAAGCTTTATTGTAATTAGCTTCTAGATTCATTTGCAAGGGGCTGTACTGAAATGGTCTTGAAAACCCTCACAAATATAGGTCTTTTAAGTATGAGTTTTTAAAAAAGGATTTATATTCATAACTAGTGAAAGAGCATGCCCAATAAAATTGACAGCAAATCTTTTGCCCCACTCCTTTGCCAGGTGCAGCTGCTGCCCTGACCTCAAAATGTCTTGTAAAATTATCTCTTAATAGTCTGGTGTATCTAAGGCAAAGTCTGTAGGATTAAACCACCCCACAGGGACAATCCTTTTAGAACTAACAATTCTCACAGATTTTCTTGTGGATTTTTCTGAAAAATAAATGATGTCATGGACTTTCAAACTGTTTAAGACAACAAAATCAGTAACAACTTGGCAGCTATTAAGTGAAAAAAACAGGATTCAAAATCATGGTAACCAGAAAATTCAATTCATCATGATATCCCTAAACTTTCTGTTTATGGGAAAAAACTACTCCAAGTAGTCAGGTCCTTGTCTGTCTTGATTAACCCTGGATGTCCCCAGTGTCCCACACAGTGCATGAACCATTATACATGTGTGGAATGAATACTTAGCTGTTACCAGTAACAGTGCATTGACTTTGTGTGTTTGATTCATTTACTTGAATGTCTCCTTGGAACAGATTATTAGAAGTGGGAATTTTACTGGGTCACAAAGTATGAATATTTTCATGGTTATCAAACCATTGCCAACTTGCTTTCCAAATAAGCCTTAGCATTTTGTACTGCCATCATTGCATCTTTCAGAGCATCAGCTCTATCTTGTGTACAGTGTTTGGTAGTTATGAGCACTTTCAGATGAAGTATCCCATTTGATCTCAGTCATCCTGGAGGGTAGGGAGGACAGGCATTGCTTTTCCCCTTTTGTACTACAGGAAACTCTAGTGCCTTAATTGATAGTAATGCCTGGCTGGCAATGAAATAATCATCATCTTTCAGGTTCTTCTTCCTCCTTTTCTTTGCTTTTGGTTAATAGTGAACATCCTGAGTAAATTCACTTCTTCCTTTAGCAATAAAATTGGATACTGCTCTATAATACTTATGGTCTATAAACTCTTACTTTTCTCATTTTGCTCAGATATTTGTAGATGCCTTGATGAAATTTGTGGACTTGAGTACAATTTAAATGAAAGAAATGACATTGTTTAGAAATAAGGGAGCACCAAGTGCTAGCAAGCTTAGAACATGGCTCCCTTTTTTTATTAGTAGAGGTCTGGTGCTTTTGTATCTCCCTGAATCCAAAGATGTTACCAAGTAAAAATTCTCATCTGTTGCCAGGCACAGTGGTGCATGCCTGTGATCCCAATGGCCCGGGATGCTAAGACAGGAAGATCACAAGTTTAGAGCCAGCCTCTGCAACAGCGAGGCTCTAAGCTCAGTGAGACCCTGTCTCTAAATAAAACACAAAATATAGGGCTGGGGATGTGGCTCAGTGGTCAAGTGCCCCTGAGTTCAATCCCTAGTACCCCCTAGCCCCCCAAAAAAGATAAAAAGAAAAAAAATTTCTCATCTGTTGCAGAATTTCACAGATTATTGAGATTAATATTTTATTAGTGAAAATGGATAGGAATATTTGCATAATAATATATATATTTGATATCAACAAATTTTAAGAGTAGAATTAAGAACTAAAAATTATAAGGTAAAACAATTTCTTACAAAAAATGTCATTTTTACATAAAAACAACAAAAAATGCCTTTCTCCTTTTTTTAAACATGGTAACAAGAAAAAATTGTTTCTTCATCTGTTACTAATTCTAATTCTTTCCCAGATTTGGTAATCAGGGACCCCATATGATTTAATAGGTTAATCCAATCAGAAAGTTTTGGAAAGTCTCAAAGTTTGCTAATAAATAAAAATATTGGAAATTCTTGGAGTTTATTGTAAATGGGCCCATGTATATTGAGTCCAAAATTGTAAAGTGAATCCAAAATTGCATTTCTACATTGCTTTCATGTTT
Source organism: Marmota flaviventris (assembly GCF_047511675.1). Classification (NCBI taxonomy): domain Eukaryota; kingdom Metazoa; phylum Chordata; class Mammalia; order Rodentia; family Sciuridae; genus Marmota; species Marmota flaviventris. The sequence continues at coordinate 33,678,889 of NC_092508.1, read as the reverse complement.
GCCCAGGATTCTTTCAAAAACCAGTACAGAGAAGATAGGAGAGATGCAAATATACTGAATATACCGAAGTTTCAGAAATATTCAGAACCTCCCTTCAACTTCACTCTACCTTTCTGTGGTGATCCCAAATAGTGTTCAGTAAAAGGAAATGCTCTTTAAAGATATTTGTCAGAATGTCTCTAGTCCTGTGTCAAGGAATAGCTGCCTACATATTGAAGGAGTTTATGACAACTAGTTTTTCAAGGAACTTTTATATATAAATCTAAATTATTTGGCTTTTGTGTTTTTTTTAGTAGGATATTTCTGCATCTCAAAAGGAAGATAAATCAAAACTCTTCTTTGAAATAGATGGATTTTTGTCATTTTCTGTGAACTAAAGCGATTCAATGTCTCTTTTGGTAAGTTTTTATTAACATGATCTAACTTGGTGTCATGAGCAGTCAGATGTTTGTGCAGAGCCATAACAGAAGGCATATATTCTGATGGAGTACACTATGTTCTAAGATGTTTTTACCTGAATGACTTGTGGTTTTGAGAAATGAATTATTAGTGAGTTTTTGTCTTTTCTGAAAAGAGCTTCTTCTATATATTTTTTATATACTCCTTATCCTCATCCCTTTATCCTGTGTCCAGTTTTTCTTACATATATGTTTTACTTTGTTAGTTCCATCCAGTTAATTATGCCTCATCCTTTAAATCTTTCAAAAATCCCTTCTAAAATTTTCATCTGAATAAAGGCAAGCAAGGTAGTGTTAAAAGTAAGCTCTTTGACTTAATCAGACAAAAACATTTGGATCAATATATAATAATGAGGTATAGATGCCTCCTTGTTTTCTGTTTATATTAGATCCATGATATCCACTTTAGATTAAATATCTTGAGGACTTTCACTTTGTTTTATATAAAGTATAATGTTTGAACGGGAATTTTTTGACATTTTTAAAAATTTTTATTTGTTCTAATTAGCTATACTTGACAGTAGGATGCATTTTGACACATCATACATAAATGGAGTATAACTTGAACAGGGAATTTTTTTATATTAAGACAATAATCTTTGTCTTTATAATTGTGAGAGAGAGCATCATCCTAATTTGAATTTGCCAAGAATGGAGCCATGGTTCAAACTCATATCTGCTAATTTACTCCATTCCAACAGTCAACAGGGCTGATAGGCAGAACTATGAAGTTAGGATACTATATCATTATTTATGTGCAAAAATGCATAAGTCATTTACTTTAAATTTATATCTTCAGAAGTGCATTGAAATACCTCATTCTCTAAAGCAGGGATCAGCAAACTTGTCTATAAAGTCCAAACAGTATTTACACACCTTGTTGTCTCTGTTACTACGGCTTTTCTGCCTTTGTAGCAGAGAAACAGCCATATCATAGGCATTGTTAATGAATAAAAGTGAATGATTGTTCCAATAAGACTTTATTCTCAAAACAGCCATGAACCAGATTTGGCACATGGACCCTATTTTGCTCATCCCTGCTTTAAAGGATTACTTAAGATTGGTAATTTTCTATCAGTTTGTAAGTTGGAGAAGATAGAAAAGACTGTTTATGTTAGTTCCTCCATTTGATAGATGAAGATTCTGAGCTGCAGGGACTGAATTCAACTTAAAATAATCAGTAAACTAGGTAAACTGCAGAAATGACTAGTTTGATTATCTAGAAATGCTGACATATCTTAAAAGAAAAGAACTTTGGTTACTTTTAAGTAACTGACTACAAAATATTAAGTAGGCATGGATGGACTTTAAAAGAATCATTTGATATTATACTCAAATGTTCATATAAATATGAATGTTGATGAGATGCTTGAAAATAATTTATTATAAAAGTCTCTCATCAATGTGTTTATGCTTTTCTTTTGATATACTTTTTTCTTAAATGGTATAAGATCAGCTGTACCCACTAATTGATGAGGTGATAGATAACATGCAGATGTTAAATTTCTTTTAATAATACATGTTAGAGTCATGGGTTAACATGCAAGAAAACATAATTGTGATAATAGAAGTAAGTCTCTTTCAATCTGCTTTGAGACATGCTTGTCACCTTAAAAAAAATAGGTTCCCAATACACTTAATATGTGGTTTAATGTTATAAACATGATCCTTATACTGAAGAAGAAAAATGAGGATCAAAATTAAAATTATTATAATGAATACAGAATAATTTTTAGCTAAATATTCAGAAATTCATCAAAAGTGCCCAATTAACAGATATAAAGTTTGCCTTCTGCACACCTAGCTATTCCTTCCTTCTCCCCCCATACTGAGGACCTCCATGGTATGGATCCTGGCTTCAAGTCCGGGCTGTTCTTTCTCTCTGTTCCCCTCCTCATTTCAAGACCTTTTTTATCCATATGCCACTCCTGCTTATCCTGCACCATACTTTTAACTTAATATATTTTTGACTTCCAGGATTGTTTCTGTACTTCACGAACACGAGTTGAATCACTCAGACCTGAAAAACAATCTGAAAGCAGTATCCATCAATACTTGGTAAGAAAATCGTTGAGTATAATTAATGCTCATCCTTTGCTTTTCTGTAATACCATTCACTCCTCAACTCTTACAGCTCTTTTTCTTTGCAGTGTCTTTTACTGTTTCTTACTCCTCTCCTGCTACTATAATTGACCTCCTCTCTTCCTAGACCAGCGCTCCCTGAAGCAGCCTCACTTATCAGTTGCTCAAGTTTCAGATTGTCCTGGTGCTAAGTCAGGTGTCCTGAAGAGACACTGGCATCAAACAGAACTGATGATTCTTAGATTTTTACTCTTTCCTGGGAACCAAATGTGTCTATAGAATATGTCCAGTTACATTTGTCAAAGGAATCTCTGCTGAATTTGATTAAAACCTTAATCCTTTTTCACACCTCACTAACCCATTGTATTTCCTCTTTTAGTTACTGAAAACCCATCCATTAAGTTATCTTTAAGTTATCTACTAAGTCATCTTCTTAGTCATTTACTTTAGAAACTTAGAAGCTATTCTCACTTTGCCTCTAACCCGACCCCATATGTATTTAGATCCCGCATTTTAGGAGTCTGTCCATGAAAGTCCTTGAGTCCGTGCCCGCCTTAACGAAGCACTGCTGCTACTCAAGTCTCATCATCTCCCACTTGGCCTATTGCAGGTAGACTCATTGCCTGAGTCTCCAAGACACACACGTGGTCTTCTCCCACATCAGTATTCTACCAAGATAGGCCTGCTTGTTTCATTTTGCAGTTTGAAAACTTCCATTGACTTCCTAAAACCTGTAGGACAAAATCTAAACTTCTTAACATGTTAACATACTCTCAATGGTATGGAATATGTCTAGTTTTTGAGTTTTGTTTCTTGTTAGTGAATCTTAGCTCACACTCATCTTTCTACTTGAAATGCCCTTTTTTTTCTCCCCTAGAAATTCCTTCTTAGCTATAAAGAATTGGTCAAATAGTTTGATCTGTGACATCTTTTCCATTATACTTTCATCTACCATAGACATTCTCATAATAGTATTTTATCTCTCAGTGGTTGATGTGTATGTCTCTTCAACCATAATGTGATACTTATAAAAGAAGCATCCTGTCTTATTCATCTTTATCTCCCTTTGGCAGTGTGTGATATATCAAATAATATTTAAAGTAACATGCTTGGTAATAAATATTTATCTGGGATCTTTTCCTCCTTTTAATCCTTAATTTAGGCTGCAGTTTTTACTACAAAATGGAACATGTCTTACTAAGTTTGCTATAAAATTAGGTAATTCCATTTGCTCCTGCTTATAATGTATCCCACTTTTATCTTGAACTGTCTTCATTTTTGTCATTTCACTTTTTAGGCACTAGTACTCTAAAGCCTTCTAGGTGCTTGCCTTCTGGTACACTAGGAGATAGTGTCCAATCCAAGATTTGGCTCAAGTAATACCTTTATGGCCAAGGTAGTTCAGAGTCACCTGACTGTTGTGTCCTCCTGTTACCAAGACAGGAACTTAGAGCTCGGGAAACTTCCGTGGTGAAATACTTCAAACTTCCAAAATAGAACTACTTTATATTTTAAGGAGTGCTCTGTTATTGGAGTTAGACCAAAGTCTTAAGGAAGCAGAGGTATAATCTGTCTGAAGTCCCTAGTAGAGAAACTAAACTGGAGAAGTTATGTAACATAAATTGACACCAGCTGGAAACTGGTGCCTGATGATTAGAATAAGCTTCTGGGGCCCTCCTTGAGTTACACTTCAAAACACTACCTGTGATCTTCTATTTGTGCAATGTGTAATTCTTCATTAACATGGATCCTAAATACAGGATTACATGTTAGGTTAAAAGATCATGTTTCCAGAATAGTCTTTAGTTTTCCAAATGATTTATGTTCTTTTCTCACTTTGGAAACCTCTATACCTATTTTTTTAAAAAGCCCATTTTCTTTAATTAGCCTTTACAAATGAAAGGCTATGATGACTGAGTTGAAATGCTGCTTTTTAAAATAATGTGATTTTAGCTGGGCACAGTGGCACATGCCTATAATCCCAGAGGCTTGGGAGGCTAAGGCAGGAGGATTTCAAGTTCAAAGCCAGCCTCAGCAATTTAGTGAGGCCCTAAGCAACTCAATGTAACCCTGTCTCTAAATAAAATATAAGAAAGGGCTGGGGTTGTGGCTTAGTGGTTGAGTACCCTGAGTTTAATCCCTGGTACCAAATAAATAAATAAATAGGATTTTAGCAGTGTAATAATTCCTGAAAGGCCATCCAGTCCAATTTTCAACCCATTCAGGGAGTGTTCTCTGCAATATCATTGAGTTATTGTATAAATCCAAATTTTTAAAAAACTTCATCATAGGAAATAAAATAGAAAGATATGTTTCACCACAAGTAAAAGTCTAGCAGAATATTTCAAAAATATTTTACTAAGGGCCATTCGTGTCTTGGTTTTTAAACTGTGATTTGGGGTTTGTTCCTTAGTCTCTTAGGATCAGAAACTGGGTTTAGTCAGGAAATCTAGAGTAGATCCATAGAGGCAAATTCATTAGACTGGTGTAAACCTAGTCTCCCACTGTCACAGGAAATGGTGCTCTTACATTGCATCATCAATCCATTCTTTCCTTAAAATTGTAAGAAAGACCAAAGAATAATTAAAGGCAGTATGGAGGTTTCAGATTACTTGGAATTCATATCACAGTACTTTTCTTTTGCTGTAAGCAGGCATTGGTATGCATCAGATATTTTTTGTTTCTATTTTTCCATTTGCTGAACTGTAGTTTTAATCTGTCACACAGTAACATGAGACCATTTTGTAAGCAATGAACCGTAAAGCCTCACTTCATTATGTTTCTAGCCTTCCTGGTGAGCTTATGGGTTGATATGACTTTAAAATTTTAAAAAATCATTATATGCTTTTTTATTTCTTATATTTTTTCTTTAAATCTGAGTTTATTTGAATACTACCTGTTCTTAGAAAACTAAATTGATTTTTTTAGATTTCTTTTCTCTTTTTATTGGGATTATTTCCAATTGCTTGGTAGAATTTCTCTACAATATTTCATTCCTCTTGGACAATATTCACCTTTTTCATCTTTAGACATGAGCTTGAAATTATTATTATTATTTTTTCTGTTCTCTTAAAAGTTTAGGGAACAAGGCTGGAAGTGTAGCTCAGTGGTAGAATGCTTGCTTAGTAATGTGCAAAGCCCTGGAATTGATCCCCAGCGTCCCCCCTCCAAAAAAAAAAGGAAAAAAAATTAGGGCTCATATCTACCACTGTGTATAGAAGTGCATCTGTCACTTTCAGACTCCATTTCTTTCTTCTGAGTCAAGAATGTGAAAAGAAGTTAGCACAATTCCTAGCACATAGTAATGTTATTTTTTCCCCTTTGTCTGCTTCCCCGCCCTGAAGGTAGTAACAAGATTCCTGCCACCTGCTGGTGCCAGTAAAGACTTGTAAGTGTTCTTTAGGGTCCTGATGTCCTTTAGAAGATCCTCATGGCTATCATATGACACCAGTGGTTTAGGCTTCTTCTTTCTCCTGTATGTGTGTTTATTTCAATGCCACTATATTTAGGTGCAAACCTGACCCTGACTTCAAAGCACCCCATGAGATCTGGTGGTCCTTCACTAGGGATGTACCCTATTTCTTTTTGACCTCCCTTTTGATTCATCTTATGAAAAACTTCTTTAGCAATTTTAATAGGCAAATTGTTTCCTGTTAACAGCTGCTCTAGTAGAGCATGTACCTTGTAGGAGAAATGGATATAACTGGCAACTACTAGAGTAAAGAGCACAAGCATGAGATTTCCCTCACAGGTTGCTGCAGCTCTTCTGATGATACATTTATTAGATACCCTGAAGAATTATCAGGCATTCTCAGCAACTTCTAAAAATTTTATAAGAAATTTCATTGAATAGTATTCCTGCTTATTTATAATTCTGCTTTTCCTGTCGACTTCCCCTTTATAGGTGAAGAGCTCCCCAACTCACATCAATTAGCAATTGGTAAATTCCTTTTAGATCTTAAAAATTTCTTCAGTATCTTTCAGTGCCTTCCTAATGAGTACCTATTTGAAAATACATCAGTACTTATATTGAGGAGGGGGAGCCTACTTGGGGAACTAAGAAAAAAATTTACTTATTTTGTTTTCATCTTGTAAAAAAAAACACAGGTCAATGAGCCAACTGTTTCCTGGTCGCCTCCATCTGCTAGAGCCCATGAAGTGATATGTTCCACCAATGTTTCTCACTATGAACTACAAGTAGAAATAGGTAATAATCCTGAATTTCACATAACTGACCCTTCATTGCTAGAAATAAAATTAATGACAAAAAATTATTTTAGAGGCAAATCTTTTTCTGTTGTAACCTGTAGCATAAAACTGGGTATTAATAATGTCAATCAAATATTGAATTAATTTTATATCTATCTCAAAATAATGACCCAGAATTTAAGATTACTGTCTAGAAGTTTTACGTTTCCATTGAAGTACATTCAGAGAAGGAAGACACAAATTCAAAAACTTATTATTTTTTTTCTTTATTGTGGGAAGCTTCTAGTTTTGTGGGTTTAATTTTATACTGAGTATGGATTAAAATCACATAATGTAAATTTTTTTGATATGGGGTTTTGTTGCCCATCTAGTCTCAAACTCCTAAACTCAAGCAATCCTCCTACCTCAGCATCCTGAGAATACAGGCGAATAACACTGTGTACAACTTACAGCATGTAAATTTTCTCAGTCGTAGACCTTTAACCAATTACTTTCTAATTTAAAATTTTATCCAAAATTCCATTTATAGTAGAAATATTTCTCAGTTAAGTGTGCAATAAAATGAGTATTCGTTTATAGCTTTCTATATGTGAAATATTCTATATAACTCTGAACATTGAGAAATACCTTTTAAATCAGTGAGTGGTAGATTCTGGGGATGCAAACACTTGAGGAGTTGTGTTAGTTGGCTTATGATTACTATGATCAAAAAATCCATCACTGTGACAACTTAAAGGGGGAAAAGTTTATTTTGGCTCATTGTTTCAGCAGTTCAGTCTATGGTGGTCTGACTCTACTGACTCCCAAGATGAGGCAGAACATCATGGTGGAAGCCTGTGGTGAAGGAGCACTGCTCCATTTGTGATGGCCAGGAAGAAGAAAGAGAAAGGAGAGTGGGCTGCAGGGAAGATGAACCCTTCCAGAGCACCCACTCTGACCCTATGAGCTGCCTTCTCCAGCCACACCCCACTTGCCTACAGTTACCACCCAGTTTGTCCTTTCAAACTAGGATGGACTGATTAGATTCTAGCACTCTCACAATCCAATCATTTCACCTCCAAAATATTCCTATGCAGGAGCTTTTGAGGGATACCTCATCTAAACCATAACATTTTATTCTCTGGCACCCAAAATCTCATGTACATCTCACAATGCAAAATGCACCTCTGGGAAGATGACGACATTAGATAGTGCTGTTTCATGGTCTTGAGAGTACTACAGTAGAGGTATGTGCTAAATGTTCTGGGAGCAGAGAAGATTGAGCATACGACCAAACCTCTAGGAGTCAAAGAAAAAAATCAGGAAAAGTTTGCTACATGTTCTAGTTAGTTTTTGTTGTTGTTGTAAACAGCAAAAAACAATACTGGTAACTTATGCAAAAAGGGAATTCTTGAACAATACTGTTCAAGAACAATACTCACAGAATTGTTGACTAGAGAAATAGGCTTGGAAGAATCCCAAAGGAGCTGAGTGAATAAGACAAGAGCCATGGACTAGGCAGCATGGTGCACTACTTAGTTGGGTATAGCTGCCACAGACATGGGGCCTCATTGCAATGAGTTCTGATAACCCCTACTTCTTATGTCACTCCCTCTATCCTCCAGTTGGCCATGCGTAGAGCACATGCCAGGGTCAAGGAGATCAAGGGAGAATAAGAATCTTACCTGGTAGCAAATTTATCAGCATTAGAAAGGCAATTTATCAGCATCTGAAAGGCAATTCAGATGGTGCCAGTCTAAGAAAGGTAAAAATGCTTACCACAGTAAATGACTGCAGAAGGATGGTTGGAGAATGCTACATAGTTCCTCTGTAAATAGAAGTGGAAAGAAGAGTGGGCAGTGGTAGGAAATAAATCTGCAAAGGCATGTAGGGAACACATTGTGAAGGACTTTATAAGATATATTTAGAAGTTCAGACTGCTGGCCCCCACATCTTATCCACTTTCTTAAGGATTTAAGGCAGAAGTTTGGAATTTATCCTCTTAGTGCTAGAGAGACATTGTTGATAATGGCACTGGTAATGGTGGCATCTAACAGTCATTATGCTGAACAGTAACATGTGTTTTCTTCATTTAACCCTTTATCACTTTTGTTTTGCAGAGTCTCAGTAGCCTCAGCTATAACAGCTAGAGATTTCAAATCATCTATATATTATCTTATACAAATAGATAGATAGATAGATACAATTATAATAGCTAGAAATTTGAAACCAGATCTTTCTGACTGTGGGGTCTAAGCTTTCAACTGTTGCACCACAGTACCCTCCTACTGATAAAATGCCAACTTTAGAACAACTCTGGTAGTAGTTTGGAAGATACAGTAGATCAGTGATTCACAACCAGAAATATCATCCCTATTACCTGTGTCTTTTACAAAATTGCAATGTCTGTATTCCATTACAGAGCCCTTAATCAATATTTCTAGGGAATGGGACCTAAGCATAGGCACTTTGAAGAAGTTCTCTCATAATTCTAGTACATGCCATGGTTGAGAATACAGGGAGTGGTATATATCCAGGGAGAGAGGAAGGACTTCAATTAAGGCAGGAAGTAGACTCTGGAGAGGAGAACGTGAGCATAATTTCATTTCAGAGGTAAAACAGACAGATTTTGGTGACTGGATAGAAGGAGAGAACTGACATCGATCGGGTGCTTGTTAATAGGTGCACAGTGTCACACTTAAAAATGTACCACCAAAGGCTGGTGAGTGTGCCAAACAACTGCAGGTCTCATACATTGTAGGAATGCGAAATAGTTCAGCCACTTTTGGAAACAGTTGGGCAACTTATAAATTTAAACATAATTTAATCCATGGCCCATCAGTTTGACCCTCAGGTATTTTGTCAAAGAGAGATGAAAGCATATGTCTCCTTAAAGACCTGTGCAGGGGTGTTTTTGCCAGCTCTATTTCTAGCCACCAAAAATTGAAAGCAGCTCAAGTATCCACCAACCTGTGAATGGATAAATAAATTCTCCATACATAACTCAGCAATAGAAAAATAACTACTGATGTGACAGGTGAATCTCAAAACCATTATGCTGGGGGAAAGAAGCTAAACACAAAAGTTTACATCCTTTTTGATATCATTTAGATGACAAATAAAAATCAGATCAATAATTGTCAGGTCCTAGAAATAGAGTAGGAGGTAGCCAAATGACATTCTGTTTTTGTTTGTTTAAGAGAGAAATTTTTTTTTAATATTTATTTTTCAGTTTTCGGTGGACACAACATCTTTATTTTTATCTGATACTGAGGTTCGAACCCAGCACCCCATGCATGCCAGGCAAGCGCGTTACCGCTTGAGCCACATCCCCAGCCCTCCATTTTTTTGACTATATCACAACTTGCTAAAGTTACAATTTTAGCTGTTATAGTAGATATATAATGGTCTGGCATTATTTTAATTTGCATTTCCCTATCTCATATCTTTTCACTCATTTTTTGGACTTTCCCATATCTTATTTTGTGAATTGCCTGTTAATCTTCTGTCTTTTTTTTAATTGGACTGCTTGTCACCTTACAGAGTCATAGGAGTTCTTTATGTATTCTGAATGGAAGTTTTATCAGATATAAGTATTATTAATACTTTTAGTTAGTGGTTTGCCTTCTCACTTAATAATTTTTTTAAGAACAGGAGTTTCTAATTTTGATAAAGTACACAGTGTCAATTTTTTCTTTTTGTTGCTATCTTTAATTTTATGTCTTATTACAGGAAGAGGATTTGATAATTTTACTTCTGTCCATCTCGCACGGCATACTCCTACAGGAACACTGGTGACTATAAAAATTACAAATCTGGAAAACTGCACTGAAGAACGCCTAAAAGCTTTGCAGGTAACAGTAGGAAGAAAAGGACATACTTAATGGAATGTCTGTTTGAGGGGATAGATTTCTTTCCTCTTATCAACACAAAGTTACTGTATTGGAAAACACACTTGACAGCCAGATCCACTCTGTGAAAGAACAAATACATTCAAACTTTGGTAACGACTGTTAATTCCTTCAAGTGACTCTCGTATTAAAAAGTGCTATCCTCTAAAAAATGGGAACCATGTATTTCACGGCGTGGCTGTGAGATTTAGAGGGATGGAAACAAAAAGAACAGAGCTTAGTGTAAGAAGCTCCCTGGGTGTTTAGCTGCCACTACTGCTGCTCTCTTATAAGAAAAATAAAGGTTGTAAAAATGTCTTGTCTCTTGTATGTTTATCCTAGAAAGCAGTGATTCTATCCCACTTTTTCCGGCACCCCAATATTACAACTTATTGGACAGTTTTCACTGTGGGCAGCTGGCTTTGGGTTATTTCTCCATTTATGGCTTATGGTAAGAAAACTGGTATTAAATAAAATAAATCATTGTTTAGTCTGGATGCTATCATTACAAAGATGAATGAGATCTTAGATTTATTATTCATTGCTTTTAATTTATATATCTAATGACCAATTCTAGATTTTATGATATCTATATTTTATGATATATTTCTCTATCATGTTGACTTTCGGTCTTCAGAAAAAAGTATAATGGGTATGATGATCAATGAAACCAACATTAATTCTCTAAGAATTTTATGCCATTGCTCAAGCTATCTCTTCCCCTGTTTCAGAGAGCATCTGTAATTTTGCAGGAAAATAGTTTTCCCACCTATGCATACCATTCATGTTCACTGCACTGTGAACCAATTTCATGTTATTATAAATGTGTGTGTATGCCCGTCTCCCTCACCGGTGACTCTTGAGAGCAAGGAGCATTTATATTTTCTGTTTTGGGTCCCCCAAGTGCTCACATTTATTCAAGACTTATTTATTCAAGAGTGTTGAATAAATAAGTGAATAAATTGTATAGCTTGGATCTTTATAACAGCTTTTGTGGATTTCTTCTGGATTTAAAACATTACATATTACATACATATGCAATATGTATTTTTACTGGTAATAATGAAAAATCATTAATTCTCTTTCCTAACTTTTTAGGTCATTAGAAAAAAACTGTGTATGTATGTGTGTGTTGCTGGGGATGGAACCATGCTAGGCAAGCACTCTACCACTAAGTTATATCCCCAGCCAAGAAAAAAGAGTCTTATAGATTCTTGAAGAAAACTCACTTTCACATGGGAAAGTAGTTAGGTTCCCAACTAACAGGTGTATGTGTGAGTTTATGGTTGAAAAGAACACTTTTTAAAACATAGATGGATTCCGTTTATGTATGATGTGTCCAAATGAATTTACTGTCATATATAAATAATTAGAACAAATAAATACATTAAAAAAACATAGATGGGAGCAAAATCACTTTCAATGTTCATGTAAAGATGTCAGGGTTCTTTCAGGTTCAGCAAGTCAGCTCTTGAGGACCTACTTTCCTGAAGGAATGAGCGAAGATTTAATAAGAAACATTCTCTTTGGAGCAGTGCGTGGGTTGAACTATCTGCACCAAAATGGCTGTATTCATAGGTATTTACTTATTTGCATTTTACAAAATTAAAGAGTTGTAAGACATCTTTTAGGAAAGAAAGTTGTTAGGAGGAAGTAAAAAAGAAGTTTAAAAAGAAAAAAGGGATGAGAAATATATGAACAAAAATTTAGGAAGGAAGGAGCCAGTGGATGCTTACCTTTTATCCAACCATTTTGAGACCACATCATCTGTGCCAAGTGCTGTCCTTGGTGCTGGTGGAGCACCTGACCTAACAGAGCATGCAGTCTGAATCTCATGAGGGATATAAGAACCTGTATGTTCAGAGTATCAGTTGTAGGGAAAGGGGTCCTCATTAGCTGAATTTTTTGTTGGTTTCTCTTTTTTTAAACAAACAAAGAGTTTCTTTATCTGCTTTCCAGCTTTTATACACACACACAAACACACACACACACACACACACACACACATATATATATATATATATATATATATATATATATATAATTATCAAATTATAATTAATCCTTTCTTAATTTTTGAAATATATTGCAGCACCCTGAGATTATCATATTAAGTATAAATTCTCATTACCAAACTGCAGTTGCAGAAGTAATTGACTGAATGTGAAAAGCAGTGTTCTTTTAAGATATGCTGGGACTTTTTTTTGCTTTTTAATTAAGTTGCTTTTAAATAAGCTTGCTTTCTTATTGTTTTGTTTCAATTTCCTTGAAGCCTTTGACTTGTAATTTGTTTATTAGCAACATTTTGTTAACTGAGGATTTCAAATGGTATATTCTAATTTACTGAAGTTTCCATATACCTTACCAGTGTCTTGGCTGACCTGCTTTCTTAGTGTCCAAATTCAGTGTTTGGGGGAAAAAATTAAGACTCTTTTATTATTTATCTGGCAAAGGGAATTTTTATACAAAATATCTTTATAAATGATGTTATATCATGAGAGACTGTTTTTAATGGATAATATCACATTTAACCTTAAATTATAACCTTATCTCTTCAAATATTATTTGATATTTTGGACACTTTGGGTGTTTTTTGCAACAACAACCTAAAATAGTGAAATTAATAACTTTATTCCATTCCTTATTTGAAAAAAATTACCAGTTCCATACATGTAGCTGTCATTTGTATTTTCTTTGTTCTAGTGCTATATTAAGGAGGTGGAAGACTTCCTTAATTCCCTCAACATTTCCATATGTAGAGCAGTATATATGAGGCACTGTTATTTATAAAGGGTATTTAAGTTCCAAGGATAGATTCATTCTGACCAGACTTTTATTCTCTCTTTATGGGCCAGATTCCTAGTACTTAGGACTGTTTCTTTTTGTTCTAGGAGTTTTAAAGCCAGCCACATCCTCATTTCTGGTGATGGCCTAGTGACCCTCTCTGGCCTGTCCCACCTGCATAGTTTGGTTAAGCACGGACAGAGGCATAGGGCTGTGTTTGATTTCCCACAGTTCAGCACATCAGTGCAGCCGTGGCTGAGCCCAGAACTACTGAGACAGGTCAGGTGTGGCCGTGGCATTGGGTTGTCTGTGCGTCTCGAGTGTCTTCTGAGTTTGATTAAAGGACAGTTGCATCCTTATATTTGGATTGATGAATGGCCTACTACAAGACTTTCCCTCTTTCTTGTCAAAATTATGTTAGGAATTTTTAATCATAAGCCATACATTAGGTAGATCTTGATTTTTGCGCTTACGGGTATTTTTCCCCACTGTCATTCACCATATTGTATCAAAAGAGCACATGTTTATTAACTTTTTATTAATTTTTTTGCACTAAAGGACATCAAATTAATTGTATTCTCTAGGATTTACATGGATATAATGTGAAGTCAGATATTTACAGTGTTGGGATAACAGCATGTGAATTAGCCAGTGGGCAAGTACCTTTCCAGGACATGCAGAGAACTCAGGTAAGTGCTACTAAAATTACTGAACTTCTTCCCTTTCATAGGTTCTCTTACACTGTAGATAATTTTTGTTAAACATGTTTATTGTAGACTCTTAGGAACTTTATTGTTATTATTGTTGTTTTAATATTTTGCCTGAAAAGGGTTGAAGGAAATTTTTGGGTTTTTTTAGATGCTGTTACAGAAACTGAAAGGTCCTCCATACAGCCCACTGGATATCAGTATTTTCCCACAATCAGACTCTAGAATGAAGAATTCCCGGTCAGGCATAGACTCTGGAATTGGAGAGAGTGTACTTGTCTCCAGCGGAACTCACACAGTCAATAGTGACCGACTGCACACACCATCCTCAAAAACCTTCTCTCCTGCCTTCTTTAGCTTGGTACAGCTTTGTTTGCAGCAAGATCCTGAGAAAAGGTAATATTGGCTATCTATAAATAGCACAAAATATACATGTTGATTTCATATAGAAGATTTGTGATATTACCCTTCCTGTAAAATTCAAATCTTTTGATCAAAAAACTAGCCTAATATAGAAAATATTAATGCTGAGGACAACTTGAGATGAAAAGCAAATGAGAACATTGAATTAATAGCACAAGTTGGGCTCTAGTCTTAGTTGTACCATTTCCTAGCCAACTCACCTGTAAAAATCTGTTCCTTTTCCTGGACATTAATTAGTACATTTATGTTAAGACATTTTAGAAACCTCCAAACAGTATAAAAATATAAATTGCTCCTATTATACTAATATAAATTATTACTCTGCATAGCTATATATTAGCATTAGTATTTTGGAAAGAAGATATGTTTAGTTATCTGTTTTTAGCCCCTTAGTGCCTCATATAGTTCCTTGTAAATAGTATGTGCACAATAAATGTTGAGTATAGATTAATTGACGGATACTTCTAGAATTAATGCTTCCCATTAGTCAAGATTGGAACTAAGAATTTGGCTTTGGACATATATTCATTTTCTTTGTAATTTTTAGTTGGGTTTTATGGCTCTAAACCTAATTTCTAATAATTTCTAGTATATATCTTAAATCTACATTCTAATATGAGGTTCTGTTTTTTCAATAACTTTTTAAAAATTTCAGGCCATCAGCAAGCAGCTTATTGTCCCATGTATTCTTCAAACAGGTAAGCTGATCTGTTGTCCAGATATTTTTAAGTACTATTAAAAAGTCATTTCATTGGCTAAAGGAATACTTACGGTTGTCAAGAGTCTGACTAGTAACTTTCTTACAAAATAAAGCTAAAAACAAGAAAAAAATTTTTGGTAATTTAATTACATATAGACTTTCTAAAAGATTCATATTCTGTAAAACAAAGTGAGTAAAAGCAAATTGGACTACCATCAGATGCTATTATATGTTCAGTGTATGTTTTCATTAGAGACATTTTCTTTTTCTGTATTGGCTAGAAATGATGAAAGGACAAAATAATTCTGATAAAAATCAGTTTACTTGGCTCTTTATTCTTTTTTTCAGATTATCAGTCAAAAGCATTTTTAGGGAAAATACCTAAGAACAATTTAAACACTTAAAAAACAGTTTCTTTAATGATTTTTTTTATTAGTAACAGAACTGACATATTAAATTCATCTACCAACAGCCCTATTTTGGATTTCCTTAACAGATGAAAGAAGAAAGCCAGGATTCAATACTCTCACTACTGCCTCCTGCTTATAATAAGCCATCAGAAGCAGTACCTCCAATGTTGCCTTGGACTGAGCCAGAATGTGATTTTCCTAACGAAAAAGACTTGTACTGGGAATTTTAGGGCTACCAACTCATTTTATGTCCTGTATACTTGACACTTTCTCCTTGCTGCTTTTTCTTCTATATTGCTAGGTATAAATACCAGAATTATACTTGAAAATACAGTTGGTGCACTGGAGAATCTACCATTTAAAACCACTCTGCTCACAGGGGTATGAAGCCATAACCCCTCTATTTAGAGTGCTTTCACAACTCCAGGGAAACATCAGAATTAGCTACAGATAGTGTCATCTAATTTTCAGTTTTTTTCCCAAGCTGTGACTAACTCTTCTCTTGATCTCCCAGTATAATTTTTGAGCCAGTTAGTTTTTTGACATTTTGCTGTCCTCAGAGGATAGTGCTTCCAAGTACATCTTTATCTTCCAAATTCTCCAGCCTTTTGATCAGCTCTTGTTAGACCAAGGCTAGTCTATCTTGGCACTAAACCCTTATTTTGGGAAAGGGAAAATGTTTATCCTATTCCTTTTTCTTCTGTTAAAACATATGGTAACATCACACTGAGCCTCACTCACTTTAAATGATTCACTTGAAACACATAGAGAAGATATAATTTGCTTTTTTAAAAAGGGGGGCTAAAGTGACACTTTTCTACCTATGTAAATTATAGATCCTAAATTCATGCACCCTGAGGGAGCTCAATAAAAATTTATTGAATCCAGCTTATGCTTTTATTTATTTTCCATGTGTGGTTTGATAAAGTTGAAACAGATTTCAATTTGTTTAGTCAAGAAAAGCTGTGTCTCAAACTGATTTACATAACCTTATAGACTGGGGACAACCCAATGGAAGCAAAAGGCATTTTGGCCTTTGACATAATTATTGCTCCTGTCACAGGTGCAACACTTAAGGGCATAGAGGTCTTAATTAATGATATTTCCTTATTAGTACAAGAGGGATACTACATCTCAAAAAGTGTAGTTTGAGTGGTGGTGAATTGGAGCCTATCAGTTGATTTTTGTAATCTTTACACTTTTATTTATATTACACTAAAAATTATTTTTAAATGATTATCTTAAGACTAAAAAATTAAAACCAAAATGATAAATAATATACAAATTCACAAACAACTTTAACATAATCCCTTTTATGTTTATTGGTTAGATCCTTTCAAGAACAAAGATTGGGTTACTCCTTTTAGTGCAGCCACCAAAACCTGCCAAGGTGAAAGAATTTAGATTGGGTAGTAGAGGAGGGAGAGGATAAAGACCAGTCAAGGCCCTGAGAGCAGCTGCAGTGGTGGGGGCTGAGGTTCATCCCACCAACCTCTCCCTTCTGAATTCCCCTTAGTCAGAGTCCCAGGGGTACCTCACAGGTTCTCCCACATCTGTAGGGTAGTTCTGCATGTGTATAGTGCAAAAGGTGGGTTGAGAGCTCATAAATGGTGCCTCTCAGATCTATGGGAATATTAAGGTTCTCCAGAGACAAGAGAATGTGTGCACATATAATATATATGTGTATGTCTGTCATATATACATATGTGTAAAATGTATATTTTTTATGTAATAAAATATATAAAATCTTTATGTACAGCAGTTGCTCTTGGGGCTTCATCCTCTTCATCCCTCCTATCCATTCTGAATGTTTTCTCCTTGGAAGGTCTTAGTAGCTGCATTAAGAGAGTAATCCCAACCTTCCTTCTTAAAAAGGTCTAGGCAATAATATAAAAAGGATTGTGTTTCAAGTTTCTTATTAACTTGTATACAAATATATGTATATATGCACACATTTATTTTGAAGAATCAACTCATGCAATTGCAGAAGCTGACAGGTTCCTGATGTGCTTTGTGAGCCCATAGTAGAGTTCAAGTCCAAAGGTTGTCAGGCTTAAGACCTAGGAATTGTGAATGTTTCAGTTTGAGGCCAGACAGGGAAAAACCAGTGTCTCAGTTAAAGGCAGTTGGGTGAGGGGAACTTACTTGGTGAGGGGAACTTACTTGGTGAAGGTTCAGCCTTTTTGACCTAGTCAAGTCTTTAACTGATTGTGTAAGGCTCACCCACATTAGGGATGACAGTCTGTTTTACTAGCTCACCAACTGAAATGTTGATTTCTTCCAAAAACACCCTTACAGAAAACCCAGAATAATATTTCACATATCTGTGTATCCTGTGGCCTAGTACTGTTGAGCCATAAAATTAACCATGACATTGGGTATTATAACTGACAGCTTCATCTTTTGCATGAGTACCTTGAATTTTCTATCATAGTCACCTCACTTGCTGTATTGGTTTTCTATGGCTGCTATACCAAATCACAAATTTAGTGGCTTAAAACAATACCAACTTATTGTTTTGTAGTTCTATAATTTGGGTCTCAGGTAAATCTGAGGTGTGGGCAGGCTGCATTCTTTCTGGAGGCTCTGTAGGAGAATCCATTTTACCCTGCTGTCTCCTGCATTTAGAGTTATCCATATCCCTCAGCTTATGGCCCACCTCAGCTTATTGTCCAACTTCAAAGTCAGCAATGTTGGGAAGAGTCTTTTTTTTCCATATATTACATATATAGAGCACAATTTTTCATACCTCTGGTTGTATATAAAGTATGTTCACCAATTCATGTCTTCATACATGTACTTTGGATAATGATGTCCATCACATTCCACCATCACTGCTAACCCCCTGACCTCTCCCTTCCCCTCCCACCCCTCTGCCCTATCTAGAGTTCATCTGTTCCTCCCATGCTCCCCCTCTCTACCCCACTATGAGTCAGCCTTCTTATATCAGAGAAAACATTTGGCATTTGTTTTGGGGGATTGGCAAACTTCACTTAGCATTATCTTCTCCAACTCCATCCATTTACCTGCAAATGCCATGATTTTATTCTCTTTTAATGCTGAGTAATATTCCATTGTGTATATATGCCACATTTTTTAATCCATTCATCTACCGAAGGGCATCTAGATTGGTCCCACAGTTTAGCTACTGTGAATTGTGCTGCTATAAACTTTGATGTGGTTGTGTCCCTGTAGTATGGTGTTTTTAAGTCCTTTGGGTATAGACCAAGGCATGAGATAGCTGGATCAAATGGTGGTTCCATTCCCAGTTCTCCAAGAAATCTCCATACTGCTTTCCATATTGGTTGCACCAATTTGCAGTCCCACCAGCAATGTATGAGTGTACCTTTTCCCCCACGTCATCCCCATTGAGAAGAGTCTTCATACTGTCATTTCGCTGGCTTTCTTCCCATTCAATTTTTTTTTGGTACCAGGTATTTAACCCAGGGTCACTTAACCACTGAGCCACATCCTGAACCCTTTTATTTTTTATTTTGAGACAGGGTTTCATTAAGTTGCTTAGGGCCTCACTAGGTTGCTGAGACTGTCTTTGAACTTTTGATCCTCCTGCCTTAGCCTCCCGAGTTGCTGGGATTATAGGAATGCATCACCATGCCCAGACATTTTTCTTTTTAAACACCCTAGTGATTTATACTGGTCATAGCCAAATAATACAAGGTAATTTCCCTGCCACATAGTCAGAGATAAGCAACTTTGATTCCCCTTAGTTGTACAACCTCACATATTCATAGGTTCTAGTGTTTACTGTGTTGTCATCTTTGGGATGATATAATTCTTCCTATTATACTTTCCTCACTCCAGTCCTTATTCCTGGCAGCCAGGATAGTAAGTCAGACCTTTTTGTTATGGTTTGGATGTAAGGTATTCACCAAAAGCTCACATGTGAGACAATGAAAGAAGATTCAGACAAGAAATGTTATGAGGTCCTTAACCAGTCATCAATTAGTCTCCTGATGGGATTAATTGAGTGGTAGCTAAAGGCAAATGGGGTGTGGCTGGAGGAGGTGAAGCATTGGGGGCATGGCTTTCAGGTATATATTTGTATCTGGCAAGTATAGCTCTCTCTCTCTCTGCTTCCTGATCATGACTTGAGTCACTTCCCTCTGCCATGATATCCTGCTTCACCTGGAGCCCCAAGGAATGGAGTCTGCTGTCTATGAATTGAGACCTCTGAAACCATAAGCCCCCAGATAAACTTTTCCTCCTCTACAGGTATTCTGGTTGGTCTTTTAGTCACAGCAGTGAAAAAGCTGACTAAACCAACTTTCCTAGCAGACAAAAGCATTTTGTGATGAGTGGCTTTGGCTAGGGGACTCTCCATCAGCTGTGCTGAAATTAACATAGTGACACTGCATTCTGACATTTCCTGGTCTACCCTGTGTTCTTCCCTCTTTCACAGTGGTCAGACCTACTCCATGACTGACAGATCTCCCAGTCTCCTCATTTTTCCTCAAAGGCTCCCCACTCTCCTCCAAAAAAATCTTTTTCATGTCTCTTACTGCTGCTCTGACAAATTACCACAGATTTAATTGCTTAACACAATTTGTTATCTTAAAGTTCTGGAGGCCTTAAGTTTAAAATGGGTTGACAGGGCTACATTCTTTCTGGAGCCTCTAAAGGAGAATCTCTTACCTTTCAGCAACTAGAGGCTTCCTGATTTCCTTTGCCTCATGACACAGCATGACTTCAACTTCTACGTCTGTGGCCACATCACCTCTAATTGACCCTTATGCCAAGTAATCCAGGAAATTTTCCCACCTCAGGACCCTTAATTATAGTTTGCAAAATCCCCTTCTGGAATTAGGATACGGACAGGTTTGGGGGCCATTAGTTTGCAGCATAATGTCTAACTTTATCTTGATGCCTGCTTTTTGAAGGACCCAAGCTAGCATAGTCGTCTGAGTTAAAACACCTGTAAGCTTCTATAGAGCTTTCCTTAACACAAATCTATTTTAATGACTTCTGTGTTTATGTCTCTGACTAGTCAGTCTGTGGACTCTTCAAGACTATAGTCTTATTCTAAATACTAGAATACTCCTAGTATTTAGCAAAAATGTCTGACGTATTATAGATGTTTAATAAATATTTAACAAATTCTTTCTTGAATAAAGTGTATGAATTTTAAAAAGGACTTGACAATTTTAGAGATTTCTATGGTAAGAAATTTTTAATTCTTTGTGGGTCACAATATTGTCATTAAAATTGTAATGAGCTAAAGGAACTTGAGATTTCCATCTAGTAAGTAATTTCTCCTTTACTTCAAGCCAGATCAGAGATTTTCCTCTTAAGCACCATCGATCAATTGCCTATTAGCTCTCAAATCCATTTCTTCACTCTTTCTTGCTCTGCTTAACCAGGAACTATGTTTCCCATGCACCCTCCTTCTCCGGTGTCCAGGGAAGAAACATGGTATTTCTCACCCTGTGCCCCATTCCTGTTTCCTGGCAATGGCTGTATCTTTTTTTTAAAGAGAGAGAGAATTTTAATATTTATTTTTTAGTTTTTGGCGGACACAACATCTTTGTTTGTATGTAGTGCTGAGGATCGAACCCGGGCCGCATGCATGCCAGGCGAGTGTGCTACCGCTTGAGCCACATCCCCAGCCCCAATGGCTGTATCTTGTCTTCCAGCTTTAAGACTCTGATAACTTCACCTTCTCCTGCTTCCCCTTCAGCTCAGAGGTGGGAACACTTTCAGTTTTTGCTAATCTCTGGGTTCCCTCACTAACGCTTTTGTTTTCTTAGCCTTAGTTCCATTGTTCATAAAACCAATTTCCTGTATTCCTTCTACCCGAAAGTTCTGGAGTTGTGTTTTCCCAGTTCCATGCTAACTGGTACAAGTATAATGGCTCCTTGTCTTAAAGGGTTTTGTCCTAATAAATCCATTGTAAATTGAAAATAACTCCAAGTGGAAAACGCATTTAAGACATCTAACCTACAAAACCTCAGGGCTTAGCCGAACAGCACGGTGCAGAGTTCATAGCTTCCCCTGATGACTCACTGCTTCTGCCTACCAGCATGTGAGGACGGTGTGTGTACCACTAACCCAGGAAAACATCAAAATTCCAAATTCAAAGTATGGTTTCTATTGAATGCATATCAGTTTCACACTATCATAAAGGTAAAAAATCCTAAGTCAAACTATCTGTACTGACAACTTTGAGGATTGCAGGAAATTCTTGGTTTCCATTAAAAAAAAAAAAAAAATTACCACCCTGATAATAACATGGAATGAATGACCAGGAATTATGTTTTCCACTAGGCAATCCTATTTAAACCCTCAAGTCTTTATAAATTCTTGTAAAAAGATTAAAACTGACAAAAATTCTGTAAATTGACATTTTTGTTTTTTCAAAAGTGGAGTAAAGTTCAGTAAAGACTATGCTTTATAGAAATAGAACCAATTCTCAGACATCTCTGATTTAAATCCTTTGATTTTAGATTATATGTTGTTGTGCCATTTCCTAATTTTGGTGCAATTAAAAAGACTAAAGAGTTTTCAATTTAGAAAGTCACTCTAGGTGGAGATGCCTCAGGAATTAGCATTAAAAGCTTTTATTATCCTTATTTATAGTGTAAAAAGATATATTACCAAGGCTGGGGGTGTAGTTCAGTGGTAGAGCACAAGGCCTTGGGTTTGATCCTCAGCACTGGAGGTGAGGGGAAGCAATTATTAGATGATGTTAAATTAGCAGAAGTTCTACAGACTCAGAGAACTGCTTAGTCTAGGGAATATAACTAGAGCTGATGTGTAAAATTTGTTCATAACAAAAAGACTAAACATAGATCACTACAAAAAGAGAATCTGAAAACTGGGTGGACAGCGATAATTTAGAGTGTCACAAAGGTTGGGAGAAGTCAAAGAAATATGGAGTGATATTTTTATATTTGTGAAAAAGGGGGAAAGCTGGGAAACAAGTTTTCTAGTGAATATCAACTAGATATATACTTCTGGGTTGGTTCCCTAAGGCTTATAAACAAAAACACGTTTCCATCAAATGTGTTTATTTTTCATTTTAATTGTAACAAAATGGTTCTAACAAGATGAAATTTGGTTGCTACTTCTATCACACACAAGGACAGAGTTCCAAACCATTTTGTTAATGGAGAAGTGATAATTCTGACTGTTGGCCTCACATATCATTCTGAACTTTTTAACATTTGGATAATATCACAAATGAGCGAACATTTTTCAATATCCTCTTTTAATCTTTCTTTTGATTGCATTTTACGTATTTCATAATCTGGGGTTGTATCATTTGTATTAGCTAATCCTGATGAAACCACTTGAGGACTTGTGAATTTTCCAGTGTAGTATTCTCGTCGTTTGTTAGGCTCTGGAGCAGTATAAGGTCTTGCAGCTTGTTTTGCCTGAATATGGCTATCATCTGGGCTCTTTGCTAAAAGTCTTACTCTTGATTTTGTTTTATTAAGATGCTGCATTGAGGGCTCTTGTAGATCCTCAAATCTATCTGAACAATCCTAAATTTTAAAATAAAACATCAAATTGGTAAGTTAAAAAGTACACTTGAAATTTACAAGGACTAAAGTTGTAATATTGACAAAGAGAATGAAAGCACCGAATGCTTCCTGGGCTATCCCCAGATTCAGACTCTACACTCAATGATTTCCCTTAGATGCTACCTTAGAAACCAGGCTTTTTAAAAATCTTACTGTTCCAAAAAATATTTTGTTTCAAAAGGGATGGAAGAGATGAATCTGGAAACTAGAAAAGCCTAAGGGAGTTATACTCAGGGGTCAGATTCTTAGGCAAAGTTGGCCAGCTACATTGCAATTCTTTTTCCACCAAAACTTCTGTTGCCCTAACCCCAAATATAAATGATTAACTTTTATATTTAGCTTTTTACATCATCCAAACTTTGAGCTTTCATTCTCTAAAGGTTACTTTAATAAATCTTTAGTCTTTATACGTGTGTGTGTGTATGTGTGTGTGTGTGTATCTAGAGAAAGAGAGCACAGATAGCATGCAAGAATGTGGTTGTAATGTTTACATTAAAATAAAAAATTTCAAATAAAAATTTCAATGTACATTCTGAGAATAAAACAAGTATAACATTCAAGAAAGTAACTGGAAGGATATACACTGAAATAATAAGAGAAAAATGTTAATTCTCTTTTTTCAAATTTTCTATAACAAATATTTTATAGTTAAAAACATAATAATCTATAAGTACCTCTTTGGGTAGTTTTAGTATAAACTAGTTCTCTCGGCAGTTTGAGCAGTCCATTCCTCGACACCTCGCAGAGAGAGCCACAGCAAAGAAATGGGCTGCTTTGATTGGAGACATGGGGAGAGTACACTAATAAAACTGAGGGGTCAGGAAGGTGGGAGGAACTGTTAAGAATTAAGACAGCCAGAAAAAGATCTAGAAAAAAGAAGGTATGAAGAGGAAGGCCAATTCCATCTACTTTACCTCTGTGCCTGGGTTTGGAGAAGGCAGGGAGAACTTCCTCCTTCCTCTTACCTTCCTGGAATAATAAGGCAAGCTCAATTTTTAAGAGTTTCTGCTATGTTAGTGAGTAGTGCTTAACTTGTTCCACAGCTGATCACTAACTACAAGGATCAGTGGAAGGCCTTGGAGACCCACACCACTGCTTCCTTTTCTGAAAGCTCCTATGGCTCAACTTATCTTGCTTCTGATTAGAGGCTTTTGAAGATTCCTAGGATTTAGAAAATAAAATGAGTACCTTTCTGATCATCTGACAATTGCCTTTTATCACTCAATTCTAAAGTTAAGAAACACTTGGCTTAACAGAGGGAAATAACAAGAATGAGAATCCTAACTCCCTCGTCCGCTGTTAAGTAAAGGGTTGTAAGATGACCTTACAGTGTTTGACATAAATGCAGTTGTTTTTATTTTTTTTCATTTGAAAAAGTTGTATTAAAGATTCCATTTGTCTAAAGGAACTTCAGAAATTTTTTTTTGCCAAAAACTATGAGCCTATCTTCAATTTCCTTTTCTTCATATGCACACCCCCCCACACCCACCCCCACATTTGCTTGTTCAATATTAAATGATTGAATTTAAATAGAAAAGAAAAAATCCAAACTTAAGAGTACAAGTGATAAGAATATTTACCCTGCCACTATATAGCTAATAGAATATTTAGCTATATAATATATTATATATAATATATAGGTATATAATTTTTGCCCTGCCACTGTAAAGCTAACAACCTGCTTTATTTACTGTGGAAAACAAATTCAAAGCAAATATTTTGAAATTATATTTACTTTCTCATTCAGAGGCAGGATCTTACACATCAAAATATCAATTTAAGATCAATTGTTGATCTTATGAGTTTTTAAATTTATGAGTCATGCCTGTAATACATACTGAGAAAAGTATTGGTTCCGAAAATTAAAATAAGTACCTTCTATTCCTAAATTTTAAGTGCTTTAGAACCATTTGTACAGTCTAGTAACAGATTCACCTTCCTAATTATTTTATGTTAATGCTAAGAATAGACTTGAATTCTCAAGATCTCAGCATATGATACAGCAGAGGAGTCGTGGTAAAAGAAGAAAAAAGAAGTTAAAAAATTTCAATTCATTATCCACAGATTGTAAATTCTGCATATCCCTAGTTCTTAGCAGAATAACTAGCACATAGAAGGAGTACCACATTTATTTACAGATAAATTCAGCTATCTGAAAAAAGCCTTAAACATTTATAGTTAAATCTCTCAGAAAAGAAAATCTGAATTATGTTTCTATAGTATTCCACCACTACTAAAGGTTGTGCAGGCTGTTGCACAACCTAATTCTGGCTAATTTTGATCCATGCAAATATGCAGCAGGTTCCTAGAGGTTCTAGGCTATGCCAGATGGAGGGTCCGCCCAGAGGAAAGGACATCTTTTTCTAAATCCTGTCCCAGAGAGGCTGCCCTTTATCTAGTTCATAAAAAGGTATTAGATATATTAATAGTCCCCCCTGATTTTGTGGTTAGACTATCAATCAGGCAAGGTGATAATTTGAATTCCAGAAGAATTTTTAAGCTTGGAGGTCTGTATCTCCTGGGGCAATTAAATTTATACCCACACTTGCATTCAGGATTAAGGGAAGTTATTGATAGAACTTTGACAAATAAGAGAAGTAGAAGACAGGGAAAACATTATTACGTGTATAGTCTTCCGTGCAGTCCAGTGAAGCAAAGTCCTTGGCACAGATTTCCTTAAATGACTTCTTGTGGTAGGCAGTGTGGTTGGTAGGATCCTAACTACCTTGTTAAGTGACTTTTTTGGTTTGGTGGCATGATCTTTTTCTTTTCGAACCTTGGGTTTTATGTTTTCTCTCTTTAATACTTCTGGGAAGAAGGATGGTTTTGAGTTTTTCTTATTTTCTTTATATTTAAAGGATTGTGGTTTGGGGACCTTGGAATATTTTTCATTGCAAATTTCATTTGGGCTTATAGAAAGATTTTGAATTTCTCTTTCATTTTGTGTGACTGTTACTAAATGTTTTTTATTGTTGTTATTGTTTCCTTTCAATCTCTGACAGTACAGGTCTAACTTCGATTGTTCTTCAGCCTCTAAATTGAAGTGAGATAAAGAGTTATTCTGCCAGAAAGGGGAGGCGAATCTATTTAAATATTCTTCCTCTTCCCTTGGCATTTTGCAACTAGGAATTCTTGAATACGATGGCAGTACTGTTTCTGTTTTTTCCTGAGCAGTAAATTTGCAAATGTTAATGTTCTCCTTTCTATCAAAGGGCTTCAATTTCAATGTCCTTTCACAGCAAACTTTTGATGAAACTATTTTTGATTTACCCTCCCAACTGTATGGGTCTTGAATCTCTGTTGTATAAATACAATTTTCTGCTCGAGGAAATTGCAGGAAACCATGTTCTTTCTTGTATTTCTTAAACAATATATCTGTAGCTCTGTCTGATGACTTATTTAATGGAACAGCCTGGATATTTTTGTTGGAAGACTGTACTTTTATTAAACTTATTGCTTTAATTCCTTCTCCAGGGAAATAATTTTTCTGTTCCCTAATTGTTGATGGATTCTCTTTTAAATTTTTCAAAGAAGAATAGTCCTTTTCTTCAGTTCTGACCAATTCTGGTCTGATACGTTTATCCTCAGAAACCTTTGGTAAAGTGTTTTGTCCAAGTTTTGAATATTTACTTTGCTTTTCTGAATGCTCCCCCACAAAGTAATTTTCATCTCGGAAAGGTAAATCTGTTTTTATATATTTTAATGGTATTGAATCAGAATCACTTAAGCTTACATGCTCGTTGACCCCCTCTAATTGCCTCTCTGTCATTAGTCCTAATTTTGAAAGCTTTTCTATAAAAAGTCTCTGGAGCTGTTTGCTTAAATCATCTTTTAAATTTAAGAAGTCATTTTCTGATAAAGCTTTAAGTAGGCTTTGTAGAGGTTGATTTAAAGGATATTTCATGTTTATTTCAAGCCTTCTATCAAAACTCCCCCTTGAAATATCATGAGGAGATAATGAGGCACTTTGGGTTCTTAGAGAAGACATGTTTGAGTGGATAGTCATGGATTCTGTCTCATTAAATAAACTGCTCTCTGCAAGGTTTGTAAGGAAATAGTTTTGGAGAATTTCATTTAAAAAAGATCTTAGCTTTATTTCTAAATGTTTATCTATGAATTGATGATTAAATTTATTTACAAAAGACATGATTTCTTTAACAGTTTCTGAATATTTCCCTGGAAAAGCATTTTGTTCTTTCAGTTCTTTCTCATTCATCAGATACAGATTTTGGTAGATTTTTGGTAAATCCTCCTTGGTGATATGTCCTGATTCTGAAAGTCTTTCTACAAGATAATGCTGTATATGTTTACTCAATTCAGATTTTAAATTTTTAATTTCTGACTCTGAGAGTTCTTCTAGAAACACACGTAGCTTTGGACTCAAAACAGCTTTTCTGTCTAATCTGTCTGCTTTATCTGAATCCCCTTGAATTTCTTCAGAGTGTTCTATGTCAGTTGGAAAAGAATGTTGAATTAGATTTTCTAATTCCTTTTCTGGTTGCTGTCTTCTTTCAGGCTGATTATATTTGAAAAAAGCATTAAATACGTTTTTTAAAAAGGATTGTAACGTTGGTGGATCAGACTCATGAAGGTTATCTGTTAGCAAGTTACTGAAACTTTCTAAATCAAACATTAGGTGACTTTCTTCTCCATCAAGCCCCTGACATGACAAATCTGTTTTTATGTCTGGTGTTGAATGATATTCTGAATCATGTAGGAACATGTTTTGTCTGTCTTCTACAAATTCAACTCTACGTATAGAAGAAGTGCCTTCTTTGGGAACACTGGGTCTTGAAAGAAATTGTGTTTTGCATTTAATTTCTGAATCATCTTCTGTGGAATCCCTGAGGGTTTCTTCAGAAGAGGATTTCTCTGTATCTACCAAAGCACCCATCTGTTGTTCTTTATCTAGTTCCATCACTTTGATTATCCCAGATTCTAAAAGTGTATCTATAGGAAATGCTTGTATTATCTCGCTTATCACAGATTTGGGCTGTGGCAATTCTATTTCATCATCCTTATCTCCATAGTTAACTAGAATATTGGAAGACAATTTTGTCTCCCAAGATTTGAGTAACTGATCCTGCAGGTTCATCTGTGTCTCACTCAGTTCTTTCATGCTTTTTTCCAACAGTGAAAAGATAGGTGCAGTGAATATTTGCTTTATAATATAGTCGTGTATACTTCCACTGAAACCCAGCATAGGGCTAGACACTTCACTTGTTATATGTTTCTTTTTGAAACAACTCTTTTTTTTCATTGAAAAATCTATTCCATCAGCCTCCGAGACAACGTCTTCTACATCTGGAGATTTTCCTGGTTTACCTTCTGAAAGTAAATCTGAGGTGATGTTTTTAATTACTTGATTTAAAAGAGACTTTGACTTTGAAATGTCTTTTTCTGAAAGCTGGCAGTTTAAATCTTGAATTGGTTCCAATGCTTTTATTTCCAAATCACTGACTGGTTTGTCCTGAATGCATAGATGTGAAGAACTACTTTTCTTCATTGCTTCAGTGTTCAGACAAACTTCTGGTTTAGAAAATAACTTATCTGAAAGATCTTGCAGATTTTTACTTAAAATTGACTTGAGCACTATTGATTGTTTTAAATTTTCTATATGGGGGGTAAAATTTAATGACTTTGAGAGGCAAAAGGTATTTATGTTTCCAGTCATTGGTGGTTCTCTTAAGCTTGGTAAAGTTAAACTTGGTAGTTTTTCTTTTAACTTATTATTAGGGTCTAAAGTCTTCATTGTATTGATAGCAGGATCATGGGCTGGCTTACTCTTAGGGTCCAAAGTTTTCATTGCATTGATAGTAGGATCACAAGCTGACTTATTCTTTTTTGGGATGGTATCAGGATCATGGGCCCAGGATACACTGCTATATCCTCCAGATTTTGAACGTGTTGGGTAAGGAGGATCTTGGTCTTCTTGCTCTATAACCTCCTGACTTAAAACATTTCTAAACTGATATATATCTTGGTCTTTCCTTTTCCTGACCGACATCTTGTTTATGTTCCTTAGAAAAGGATCAAAACCGCCTTTGTTGAATTTCTGAAATTGCAATATAAATAAGAAATTCTGTAGCATTTACTTTGAATTCATAATAAAATTTTTAGTCAATTTTCTTTGAATAATGTCAATTTATCTATTCATCCTCCTACCATTTTTTAATCTATTCATCCTCCTACCTTCTACAAACTAATTATTTTAAAACTTGAATTAAAAAAAAAGCTTTTGAAGCAAAAATATCAAATTCCTAATTTTGACACTACCTCGTATCTAAATGCTTTTGCACCTGGAATAGTCACCCATAAATAGCTTCTTACTGACTGAATTTCCAGTGTTAGCTGTGTTTGCTTAGATAGTAAAACAGTGGCTAATATCAGGATTTAAGTCTTAGCCATATAAGTGTTTATCGGCAATGTAGGAAATTTTTTAAGAATGCAAGCAAATAATAGACATCATATGAAAAGTATCAGAATATCATTTAAAGACTTTGTTGGGGACAAATATCATCTCCTTAAGTCAGAGAGTTTCAAAACTGATGAAACCCAATCCTCAACATGTCACAGTGGATTCTTGCTTTTTGATGCATAATGTTTTTGATTTAGAAATGGTTAAAAGAGAACAGCACACAAAAACTTGGGCTAAAAGTGAAATTTCAGTGTAAAAAATAAGCAATTTGTAGTTTGGGGATCAAGCTATTCTATCATTGAAAGTCTTCAAAATGAAGTTTTTCATTCAAATCCTTTTCATACAACTTCTACATTATACAATAAAAAATGCAAAATCTGAAATAATCAGCCTAATATTTGTTTTATTTTAACTTAGTAGTTCAAGGTTATTTTAATGGATGTAAGTATTATAATGGTTTACAAATGCTGGTGGATACAGAGTAAGAAATACTAGTGGGACACACTAAGAATCCCCTGAAGTTTCTTGAAAAATGTAGGTTCCCAGTTTCCATTTCCAGATGGAGATTCATTAAGTCAGATGAGACCTGTGATTAAATACTTTTTATTAAAGACAGGTGTTTCTAATGTGAGCAGCATGGTTTTGGAATCTTTAAATCACATATAAGTGTGTCTAATTCTAAATTCCTGAAATACACCTTGTACTTCTACACCTGTATCGTATACGTGTATGAATTAAGTATATATGTATCAATTAAGTATTGGAGAAGCCCAGTAATTAACTATACTTGATATTGAGATAGGATAACTCAGGACTCACCTGATATTTTGGTTTCAATTCTATATATTCTGGTCTGAAATGTGATGGAAAATATTCTTTTGATGAAAAAGCCACCTTATAAAAGAAGAAGTTTTAATTTAAACTACTTGTAATAAAAGGATATTTGTTAAGGTCATTTTATTCTTCCAACAGTCATTAAAGATATAAAATAATTTTTAAACCTAAATAAGTATTTTTCTTATAACTGCTGTTTCAAACTTTTTCAAATAAATGTATATGTACTACTAGCTTCCTTAGTATTATAATTTTGTAAAATCAAAATAATGCACAGCCACTTTAAGCAGAAAGAAAAGTAAAAATAAAATAGAACTGTCAGAACAAATGTCATGTGATTTTTAAAAGGTTGTGAAAATCTTCTAAAACTGGAGATGTAGCTTAGTGGTAGAGTGCTTGCCTAGCATGCTCAAGCCCTGGATTCAATTCCCAGAACTGTGAGAAAGGAAGGAAGGGATGAATGGAAGGAGGGAGGGAGGAAGGGAGGGAGAGAGGGAGGGAAGGAAAGTATACTGACATAACATTTCCTGATGATTCTCATCTTGGCATTATTACATGAATACTATAAAGTGCCTAAAGAAATAATTGGTGCTTAAGCAAGGTATGTAAGAACTATTCTAAAATCATAGAACCATTGAACTTTTGGAGATGAAGCCACTTTAGAGATAATCTAGTCTTAATCCTTATTTTACACAAGAATAGAAAGTTGAAGTTCTTTTCCCCAAGATACCCAGATGATTAGTAGCCTAGATTGTGAGTCCTAAGTCATCACCAGGTACTTCTTCCACCACACAATCAAAACAGCATTGAGGGAGTCTGGGTGGCCTTAGAAGCATCCTAATGTACCTCTACATTGTCAACGTGGCCAAGGAAAACTTGACATCACTGTAGAACACTTGACAGTTCAAACCACCATCCTATATGTTATCTCCTTTAGTCTGTGGAAGATTTATTACATACCTGGTCAACAAAATCATTCTGTGAGTGATGTTTTCATTAGAAATACTTTTGGATTATTTTAAGATTTTTATTGTAAGTGGTTAACATCATGACCTTATACTCACATCTTCAGTGGTTTCCCACTTATGCTGCTATTTGTTGCCTTCTCACACAGACTCCACCTCTGCAAGCTCCTCAGCATTCCCCAACAGTCCCTCTCCTCCAGCCAAGTGTGTCTAATTCTAAATTCCCGAAATACATCTTGTACTTCTATACCTGTTATTTTGCTCATAATGTTTTTGTTTAAATTTCCAAAAATCTCTCACAGTTTAACTTCTAACACTGAAAATTTTGTTTTAATTGAATTTACTAAAAAATGAAAATAAATGAAACATCTATGAAAATGAAGTAGAAAAATAAGATTTCATTTTGAAAAAAAAAAAAAAAAAAAAAAACAAGAATTACCCCCTAACATAAACATGAGAAAATGTGTAAATGGATTTGAAATACTAACATCATTTTCTCAAGGGAGTAACTCTGGAGGAGGGAAGAGTTTCTCCCCTACTTTTACTCTGTTTAACTTTCTATTATTAATTGGATGGTCATCTGATACTTCTGTAAATGGAAAGCTTCAGTAAAACTATAGTGAGAGGAAATGCTATAGGCATTCATATTAGGAAGCCAGAAAAAGCAAAACAAACCCACACAGGAGCTGCGGCATAGTGGACTGCACACGTGTGTCCATGCTCCCACTTTCCAAGGCTTCAGGGCCTTAACTGAAAGCATTATTTCAAAAGGAAAGAACCTATGGTAATACTGGAAATCAGTAGGTGAGACTTCAGGATCCAGAAAGTTTGAGAAAATTCAGAAAATATGGAATTGATTTAATGGAAAAAATCAGGAAAACTACAACTTTAAACATCAGAAATCAGGTGAAGTAAAAATTCAAAGTCAGTATATACAAAGAAAGTCAGATCATGGGGCAGTTTTCAATTTTTAATGAAATAGCTGCATTTAGAACAGAAGGATCCCCTATTAGTAACTGTTGTATTCTGCTACCTTTCCTATCCTCTATTCTGCAATCTGTATTTGGGGTAAAATTGGGAGTTCATAACCAACTTGAATCTAATGTATGAAATATGATATGTCAAGAGCTCTATAATGTTTTGAACAACCAATAAAAAAAAAATAAAGCTGTTCCCAGTGGAAAAAAAAAATAAAAATTGGTAGGAGATTAGATTAACATTAAACTGGGATGAGAGGTGGGAGGGAAAGGGAGAGAGAAGGGAAATTGCATGGAAATGGAAGGAGACCCTCAGGGTTATACAAAATTTCATACAAGAGGAAGTGAGGGGAAAGGGGAAAATAATACAAGGGGGAGAAATGAATGACAGTAGAGCGGGTAGAGAGAGAAGAGGGGAGGGGAGGGGAGGGGAGGGGGGATAGTAGAGGATAGGAAAGGCAGCAGAATACAACAGACACTAGTATGGCAATATGTAAATCAATGGATGTGTAACTGATGTGATTCTGCAATTTGTATACGGGGTAAAAATGGGAGTTCATAACCCACTTGAATCAAAGTGTGAAATATGATATATCAAGAACTATGTAATGTTTTGAACAAACAACAATAAAAAAATTTAAAAAAAAATTGGTAGGAGAACAAAAAAAAAAAAAAAATAGAACAGAAGGATCACTTGGGCCCTTCATCATTGTTCTCTTTTTCTGTGCTTAACAGAGAACACACTGCTGGACATACTATCTTTCCCTAATCACTCACCCAAAAGTCAATAAACTGTTCTCAACAGAAAGTGCCATCTCTGACACATAATAAAGTAGGTGGGTGTGGTGTGGGGGGGTGGAATAGAAGTTCATTGAATTAGACAAAGGGGAATGAAGGGAAAGGAGTGGGATGGGAATGGGAAAGACAAAACTTTCCTGTATTCATATATGAATACACTACCAGTGAAACTTCACATCATGTACAACCATAACAATGGGTAGTTATACTCCATGTATGTATAATATGTCAAAATACACTCCATGGTCATGTATATATAAAAAGAATTTTTAAAAAGTGCTATCTGCCTAGGTGAGATTTTATGTGACTTTTGGACCTTGACAGAGAAACAGAGTAGAGCCTGCTGAAGCTCATAGTTCCACATCAGACAACTACAAGGGGATTTAAAAAAAGAACAGAAAAGCTGGGCACAGTGAAGCACACCTATAATCCCAGGGACTGGGAGGCTGAGGCAGAAGGACTATAAATTTAAGTCCAGCCTCAGCAAGAACTTGTCTCTAAATAAATAAATAAATCGTGCTGGGCATGTAGCTCTATGATAAAGTGTTCCTGGTTTCAATTCCCAGCATTACAAAAGAAGTTATATCCATGAAAGAGACAGATTCTTTGGAAATTTCCAGCCATCCAGCCTGAGGTCTTCCATCTGCACATATCCTCCAGGGAAGCATGCCTGTCACCTACACAGAGCATACTTCTACCACCAACATACTCCTCTATCTACAAATTTAAGTGAACAAAGTTTAACAGATATATGGGGAAAGTCAACACATACAAGTGAAGTTTCTATAAGGACGAAAGGAATTAACTCCAGAGTAAATAGAGAAATATTTCTGAGGAGGGTAGTGAGTTGTGGAAAAGATCCCAAATAGTATCCTCTGGGATATTCAAGAGAATATTGATTTCCCCTTAACTATATAACAGTCATCTCAACTGGGGTATGGGATGGGATACTAGGAATTAAACCCAGGGCCTCACTCATGCTAAGCACACACCTACTACTAAGCTATATCATGAGCCCCATCATCTTATATTTAAAGTATATAAAACATAACTCTAGATTACTACCCATCCCCCAAATAAACCAACAAAACAGAACATACCCTTGGCTTCTGTTTTTCCTTATCTCAGTCAATGATGCTAACACCTGCTGAATTGTCAGGGCAGAAATCTAAGAGTCACCTTTTATTCCTCTCCTCTTTTTCCTTTCTATAGCTAATCCAATATTAAGTCCTATGACTGCTGCCTTCAAAATACATCAAGTATACAGTCACTTTTCATTATAACTCCCACTATCACTATAGTACCAGCCACCATCATCTCTCTCCAAACAGTGGACTCTTGTTCCCTGTGACAGACTGCTAGTTGTCTTCTGAGAATATATTCTTTCAAGAACCTCAAAAGCTTATATGGGGCAGAAATGTCCACAGCTAAAAAGGATATTCTGGCCTCTTGCAAACAGGAGAGGACATATGACAAAATTATGGCCAACTAGATATAATTGGGAGCTGCTGGGACAAGGCTCAGAGAGAATATCTTAAATCAGAGACAGACTAAGCTGACAAGAATACACTTCCTTCTTCCTGCTTGGAAAACACTGGATGCCTGGAGACAGGGAGTCTTTTGGCAAGTAACAAGAACATGCTGAGGATCACTGTCCAAAAAGGGAACCTGGGTCCCTGATGACATCCTGAAACCACTGCATCACTGTTTACACCACTGTTTATAAGTTTTTGTTACTTAGAACTCAACATGGTTCTTAACTGATCTAACAATTTTCACACATACTGAATTTATTCTCCCACAGTAGAATGAAGCTATAAATCACTAATCCAAGAAAACTGAAAAATTCACAAATATGTGGCAATTAAATAATTCTTTTAAAAATATTGTTATTATTTTAGTTGTAGATGGACACAATACCTTTATTTTATTTAATCTTATGTGGTGCTGAGAATGGAACCCAGGGCCTCACACATGCTAGGCAAGTGTTCCATCACTGAGCTACAATCACAGCCCGACAATTAAATAATTCTTAAACGATCAGTGGGATATGGGAGAAATTACAAACCCATTACAACAAAAGAAAATGAAAACACAACATACTCAAATTTTAGGGGATGCAGTAAGATCAGTTGCTAAGAGAGAAATGTATGGCTAGAAGATTTACATTAAAAAATAGAAAGATCTCAAATCAACAATTCAATCATAAACCTTAAGGAACCAGAAGAAGAGAAAATTAAACCCAAAGCTAAGATAAAGAAGGAAATAATAAAAATTAGAGGAAAATAAAATAGAGACTAGAAAGACAACAGAGAATATGAATAAAACTAAAAGCTGATTCTTTGAAAAAACCAACAGAAATAAGTAACTTTTAGCTAGACTAAGAAAAAAGGAAATACTCAAATTACTAAATTCAAAAATGGAGACAAGATATTACTACTGATATTATAGAAATAAGGATTACAGGGCATCATATGAACATCTGTATACCCAGGGGAATAACTTAGACAAATCCTTCAAAAGAGCCAAAATGGGGTTTTAAGATGGCAGAATAGAGATGCCACTTTCCTGACTACTCTGTGGCATGAAACCAAGAAAGCAGACAGACAGCTTCTCAGCAAGGTGGGTGGAAAAAGAAAAAAAAAAATGGCAGGGGGTAGGACTTTATAGGAATTTAAAACTGGACATTCAAAGCAGATTGGGGACTCAGGAGGTTGGATATAATAAAATAAGGAAAACATCCCCAGCAATACCTGCTGCCTCCAGCAACACTAGCCATAGTAGTCCCTCCTCGAGCAAAGTGGAAAAGGCAATTAAAGGAACCCACATTTTAAAGGAGGCCTGAGGTGTGTCTGGATATGGAGAGTTTAGAGATCAAAGACACTGCCTGACAAAACTGAAAGGCACGCTGCACAATATCCTTCTGTGTGGAAGAAGCCACCCTCTTTCCTGGTTGCCTGGAGAGAACAGAAGAAGGAACCATTTTTGCAGTGGCTGGGGAGAGTCTGGTAGCTGGGGGAGTTGATTTCTGGAAAATACAGGTCTGGCAAACCTACACACAGCATGACATAGATATGCCTAAGTGACCAGGAGAAAATCAAACATAGAGTGACGTTTATATCAGAGAGAAAATCCAGGAAGTGAAAGATTACTTCATGGAAACCCATCCTAATCTCCCCCTCCCATTCCAATCTGGCTGCTTTGTAGGACTAGCTGGGAGAGATGCACTTGGCCAGGAATTTAAAGGGTTGGGACAAGAGAAATTGTTTGAAGACTGAACCCGAGACAGGAAATGTGGGGTCTACAGGTTTCACAGGGGACTAAAAATTGGGTCCCCCACCACAAGAGTAGAACTCAGGAGAGATCCCTGGGGTGCAGTCTTTTAGAATGGACCAGCAATTGCTGGGCCCTAGAGATGCACTGATTTAAAATCTCCATATCAATTGGCATTTAGCAAAGAGCCTGCAGTCCAACTAAATCTAAATTCCACCTCGGAATACCTCTCTCACTCCAGCAATCCAGATTGTGGAGCATCACGTTCCAGATACTTCAGTAATTCTGCCCAGAAGAGAAGCTGAGAATCTTTGGAACTCCAATGAAAAAATTCTTTAACTTTTCATTGATTTGTTTTTTCTTTTTTCTTTCTTTTCTCTAATTGTGACCTTAATGGTTCATGAACATTTATATATACTCATATTTTTTTCTCATTTCTAGCATTTTTGAAGCCAGTAATTTTTCATGGGTCAGTTTTTTGAAGACTAGGATGCTTGATCAGTATATTTCAGGGTTTTTTTATTTTTATTTTTATTTTTTAAAATTATATATATATATATATATATACATATATATATATATAATTTTATTTTTTAAAATTATATATATATAATTTTAAAAAATAAAAAATATATAAAAATATAATTTTAATTTTATTTTTTTAATTATATATATACACATATATATATTATATATATAATTTTAATTTTATTTTTAAAATTATATATATAATTTTAAAAATAAAAAAATATATAAAAATATAATTTTAATTTTATTTTTTAATTATATATATATATATATATATATATATATATATACACACACATATATATAATTTTAAAAAATAAAAATAAAAAAACTCTGAAATATACTGATCAAGCATCCTAGTCTTCAAAAAACTGACCCATGAAAAATAACTGGCTTCAAAAATGCTAGAAATGAGAAAAAAATATATGTGTGTGTGTGTGTGTGTGTATATATATATATATATATATATATTTTTTTTTTTTTTTTTTTTTTTAATTTATTTTTCTCTTACCTGTTTCCCTGGATTCTCTCTCTTCCATTAACAATTAATCTCTATTGTTCTCTTGAACTCTTCCTTTATTTTTTTTACTTGTATCTTCTTTCCTTCTCCCGTATAATCATCACATTATATATAATTTCTGTTCTCTCCCTCTGTTCACCATTTGAAATTGTGAAATCTTTTGCAAACTTTCTGTTTTTATTATAGGCAATAACTGATCATATCATTTCGTTTATTGTGACAATTAACACTGTAGATGTCATAGCAGAAACTATTTAGTTTAATGCTGTTTATTGTTTACATTGGTTGTTGTTATTTGTCTCCCCCTAAGTGGTGGTGTAGTAGAAACCTCCAGGGACACTGTAAGTACACAGGGTAGAAATTCTACTATCTCAGATGCATCCTATCAGATGGGTAGACACACAAACAACATGAAAAAGTAAGGGAATAAATTGCCCCAAACAAACCAAGATACTTCAATAACAAAATCCATTGACACCACAGTGGAAGAAATGTCAGAGAGGGAATTTAGAATGTACATAGTTAAACTGATGTGTGGGGTAAAGGATGATATAAGGAGTGAAATCAGAGAGAAAATACAGGAAGTGAAAGATTGCTTCAATAAAGAGATGGAGATTCTGGGGAAAAAAATCAAGCAGAAATTCTTGAAATAAAGGAATCACTAGACCAAATTAAAAATTAAATTGAAAGCATCACCAATATACTAGATCATTTGGAAGACATAGTTTCAGGCAATGAAGACAAAATATATAATTTTGAAAACAATGGTGACCATGGAGAAAAGATGCTAAAAGACCATGAACAGAACTTCCAAGAAATATGGGATAACCTGAAAAAACAAATTTAAGATTTATTAGGATAGGTGAACAAACCAAAGGAATGTACAATCTCTTCAATTAAATGAGAAAATTTCCAAAATCTAAAGAATGAAATGGAAAATCAAATATAGGAGGCTTACAGGACCCAAAATATACAAATAGACCTACACCAAGGCACATTATTATGAAAATGCCTAATAGAGAATAAAAATAGAATTATAAAGACTGACAGAGAAAAATAACAGGTAACATTTAGAGGGAAACCAATCCAGTTCTCAAATCCAGTAGATCTTGAAATAATATAGCTCTTAAAGAAAATGAATGCCAGCCAAGCATACCATACCAAGCAAAATTAAACTTCATAATTGACAATGAAATACAAACCTTCCATGATAAACAAAAGTTAAAAGAATTCACCACTAGAATGTCTGCACTACAGAGCATACTCAATAATAAGATATTTTAGAAGAAGAAATAAAAAACAAAAGTGAAAACCAGCAGAGGGAGGAACTACACTAAAGGAATAGTTAATCAAAGGAGAAACTAATTCAAATTAAAAACTAGAAATAAATCAAAATGACAGGAAATAAAAATCATATCTCAATAATAACATTGAATGTGAAAGGCTTAAACTCACCAATCAAAAGACACAGACTGGCACATTGGATTAAAAAACAAGACCTGAGGGCTGGGGATGTGGCTCAAGTGGTAACGTGCTCGCCTGGCATGCGTGGGGCACTGGGTTGGATCCTCAGTACCACATAAAAATAAAATAAAGATGTTGTGTCCACTGAAAACTAAAAAATAAATTAAAAAACAAAAACAAAAACAAGAGACCTGACAATATGCCCTCTTGAAGAGTCTCAACTCATAGGCAAAGACATGCACAGACTGAAGGTGAAAGGATGAAGAAAAATATATCATTCACATAGAACTTATAAACAAGCAGGGTTTCTATCCTCATATCAGATAAAGTGGACTTTTCAAGCCAGCCAAAGTTAATCAAAAGGACACATTTTATACTACTTAAGGGAATTATACAGCAATAAGACATAAAAATTGTAAATATTTATGCCCCAAACAATGGAGCATACATCAAATAAACCCTTCTGAATCTCAAGAATCCAAAGGACCACAACACAATAATACTGGGTGACTTTAACACCTCTCTCACCACTAGATAGATCCTCCAAACAAAAACTAAATAATGAAGCTACAGAACTAAAAAATACAATTAATAATTTAGACTTAACAGACATATATAGAATATTTCATCCATCAATAACTAAATACGCTTTCCTCTCAGCAGCACACAAATGATTTCTAAAATAGACCTTAGGTCACAAAGCAACTCTTAGCAAATAGAAAAAAGAGAGAGATAATACCTTGTGTTCTATCAGCTCATAAGGGAATAAAATTAAAAATCAACAACAAAATAAAAAATAGAAACTATTCTAAGACCTGGAGACTAAATAATATAGTATTGAATAACCTATGGATAGCAGAAGAAATCAGGGATGAAATTTAAAAAAATGCTTAGAGGTAAATGAGAATAATGACACAACATGTTAAAATCTCTGGGACACTATGAAGACAGGGGTAAAAGGAAAGCTCATTGCATTGAGCTCATTCATTAAAAGAATAGAAAGTCAACAAATAACCCAACAGTACATTTCAAAGTCCTAGAAAAAAAAGAACAAATCAACACCAAAAGCAGAAGCAGGAAATAATTAAAATCAGAAATGAAATTAAAACAAAAGAAACATTCCAAAAAATTGAAAAAACAAAAAGTTGAAAAAAATGGACAAAATTAGCTAAGCTAATGAAGAGAGACAGAGAAAAGCCAAATTATTAAAATTCATGATGTAAAAGGAAATATCAAAAAGGACATTAATGAAATACAGACAATAATCAGAAACTATTTTGAAAATTTGTATTCTAATAATATTAAATAGAAAATCCTGAAGACACTACTAAATTTCTAGAAACATATGAACTACCCAAATTTTATCAGGAGGACATAGTAAATTTAAACAGATCAATTTCAAGCAATGAAATTGAAGACAACATCAAAAGCCCAGGACCAGATGGATTCTCAGCTTAGTTCTACCAGACCTTCAAAGAATAACTAACATCAATCCTCTTCAAATTATTCCATGAAATAGAAAAGAAGGGAACCCCTTCCAAACTCATTCTATAAAGCTAGTATCACCCTAGTACCAAAATCAGTCAAAGGCACATCAAGGAAAGAAAATTTCTGACCAGTATCCCTGGTGAACATAGATGCAAAAATTCTTAATAAAATGCTGGTAAATCACATACAAAAATATTAAAAAGAAAATGCACCATGATCAAGTAGGGTTCATCCCAGGGAGGCAAGGTTGGTTGGTTCCACATATGGAAATCAGTAAACATAATTCATCAGACCAGTAAACTTAAAGACAAGAATCACATGATTATCTCATTGGATGCAGAAAAAGCATTTGATAAAATTTAGCATCGATTCATGTTCAAAACACAAGAAAAACTAGGTATAGTAGAAACATACCTTAACATTGTAAAAGTTATATATGCTAAACCCAAGGCCAACATCATTCTAAATTGAAATCATCCTCCAAGAACTGGAACAAGACAGGGATGCCCTCTCTTTCTCCACTTCTATACAACACATCCTGGAAACTCTAGCCAGAGCATCAACAAAAGAAAGAAATTAAAGGGATACAAATAGAAAAAGAACTCAAACTATACCTATTTTATGATGACATGATTCTATATGTTCTATATTTATGTATATTTATATCCAAAAACTCCACTAGAAAACTTCTAGAACTCATAAATGAATTCAGCAAAGTAGTAGGATATAAAATTAACACCCATAAATCAATTGTGTTCCTATACATCAGTGATGAATCAACTGAAAGAGAAATTAAGAAAACTATCTCATTCACAATAGCCTCAAAAAAAATAATACTTGGGAATCAATCTAACAAAAGAGGTGAGAGACCTCTATAATGAAAACTACAGAAATAAATTGAAGAAGACATTAGAAGATGGAAATGATCTCCCATCTTCTTAGATAGGCAGAATTAATATTGTAAAAATGGCCATACTACCAAAAGTGCTATACAGATTTAATGCAATTTCTATTAAGGTTCCAATGGCATTCTTCACAGAAATAGAAAGAGCAGTCATGAAATTCATTTGGAAAAATAAGAGGCCAAGAATAGCCAAAGCAATCCTTAGCAAGAAAAGTGAAGCAGGAAGCATCACAATACCAGATGTTCGATTATACTACATAGATGTAGTAACAAAAATGGCATGGTATTCACCAAAACAGGCAAGAAGACCAATTACAGAATAGAAGACACAGAGACAAATCCACATAAATAGAGTTATCTCATACTAGACAAAGGCACCAAAAACATACATTGGAAAAAAGATAGCCTCTTCAACAAATGGTGCTGGGAAAACTGGAAATACATATGTAACAAAATGAAATTCAACCCCTATCTTTCACCGTGCACAAAACTCAACTCAAAGTAGATGAAGGGCCTCGGCATGAGACCAGAAACCCTGTGCCTACTAGAAGAAAAAGTAGGCCCAAGTGTACATCATGTTGGCATAGGAACCAACTTCCTCAACCATATTTATAATGCACAAGAAGTAAAATTAATAATCAATAAATGGGATGGATTCAAACTAAAAAGCTTCTTCACAGCAAAGGAAACAATAATGTGGAAAGCGTATGGAATGGGAAAAAATT
Organism: Marmota flaviventris; assembly: GCF_047511675.1. Taxonomy (NCBI): domain Eukaryota; kingdom Metazoa; phylum Chordata; class Mammalia; order Rodentia; family Sciuridae; genus Marmota; species Marmota flaviventris. The sequence continues at coordinate 33,636,812 of NC_092508.1, read as the reverse complement.
TATACCACATGCACCTCAGATAGAGTACTAATCTCCAGGATATATAAAGAACTCAAAACACTTAACACCAAAACCCCAAATAATCCAATCAATAAATGGTCAGAGGAACTAAATAGGTACTTCACAGAAAAAGAAATACAAATGGTCAACAAATATACGAAAAATGTTCATTACTAGCAATTAGAGAAATGCAAATGAAAATTACACTGAGATTCTTTCTCATTCCAGTCAGAGTGGCAATTATCAGGAATACAAGTAACAATAAATGTTGTGAGAATGTGTGGGAAAATGCACACTCATACATTGCTGGTGGGTCTGCAAATTGGTGCAACCACTCTGGAAAGCAGTATGGAGATTCCTCAGAAAACCTGGATGGAACTACCATTTGACCTTGTCATCCCACTCCTAGGTTTATCCCCAAAGGACTTAAAATCAGCATACTATATAGTGACACAGTCCATCAAGGTTTATATCAGCACAATTTACAATAGCTACACTATGGAACCAACTTAGGTGTCCTTCAATAGATGAATCGATAAAGAAAATGTGGTACACATACACAATGGAATATTACTCAGCCATAAATAAGAAAAAAATTATGGCATTTGCTGGTAAATGGATAGAACTGGAGGCAATCATGCTGAGTGAAATAACTCAATCCCCCAAAACCAAAGGCCAAATATTCTCTGTGATATGTAAATGCTGATTTACAATCGGTTGGGGACAGGGAGGAGTGCAGGTTCACTGGATTAGACAGAGGGGAATGGGGGAAGAGAGAGGAGATGGGAATGAGAAAGATAATCGAATGAATTGGACATAATTTTCCTATGTTCATATATGAATACATGACCAGTGTGACTCCATATCATGTATAACCACAACCATGGGAAGTTATACTCCATGTATGTATGTCAATATACATTCCACTGTCATGTATAACTAAAAAGAATAAAAATTTTTAAAAAATTAAAGAGCCAAACTACCAAAACTGACTCAAGAAAAAGCAGACCATATGAATAACTTCCAATAAAAAGACTGAATTTGTAAACAAAAAAACAAAAAACGATCCCTACTGCATCTTAGATGTTCTATCATAAATCCTCACTCAGAATCTCCTGACCCAGTTGTATGTGAGTTTGTTGGCCTCTTATAGCTTTTATGACCAGTTCCCACTGCTTTCCCCACTTGCATTCCAATGTATGCAGATATGGAGATAAGCAAGCCCGGCTCCCCACCAAGTTAGAGCAGACAGACACAATGATCCCCCAAAAAGGATGGCTATGTTCCCTCCAGTCTCATGAGGGAAACTGGGAACTAGTGGTTCCACTACTCATGACCAAGAGTGCTTCTTGGTACCTGGGAGAAGGGGACTAAAAGTGCTACAAAACTTTCCTCCTGTTTGAAGTTGAAAAAGTTGATATGGTAATTAAGTATGTTGCCTATCAACATTAAATGAATTTAAAACCATAGTAATTGAAGTTGTATAGTAGTGTAGTACAACAAAATTATATTAATGGAACATAATGCAGACTACTGAAATATCCCCGTGCAAACAAGGAAATTAGCATGTGGTAATTAACATAACAAATTAGCATATGATAAAAGTAAATGTCAACACAGTGGGAAAAGATGGTCTACGTAGTCAAGATTTTCATTTGCAAATTAGGGAAACTAATTTTAAGGAACACATGTGGGCTGACAAATGGATTTCTTATCTCTCTTCAAAGAATAAAAATGCAGTGAATCACTGAAATTAATATTAGTTGATCTAAAATAATAAAAATGAAGATGTCAAAGTTTAGACTTTAAGGAATTATAGACAATGAGTATTTCCTACAATTGAGAGAGTTTTTTTTTTTTTGGTTTTTTTTTTTTATTGTGATTAAAAGAACATAATATTAAATTTACCATATTAACCATGTTTTTAGTATACAGCTCAGTAGTGCTAAGTATTTTCACATTACTGTGTAGCAGATATATGGAATTTATCTTGTAAAACAGAAACTATAATTAATAAGCATTACTTTCCTCAGTCCTTGGCAAACACCTTTCTACTTTTGATTTCTATGGCTTTGGGTACTTTAGATACTTCAGATAAGGGGAATCATGCAGTGTTTGTCCTTCTGTGAATGGCTTATTTCACTTAGTACAATGATCTCAAACTTTAAACATAGTATAATGATCTCAAACTTTAAACATGCTATAGCATGAAACAGAATTGCTTCCTTTTTAAGGTTACATGATATTCCACTCCATGTATGTACCTGTCCAAGAACATTTGGATTGCTTCTACATCTTGAGTATTATGAACAATGCTGTAGTGAATATGGGTGCTCACATATTTCTTCAAGATCCTACTTTGAATTCTTTTGAATATATACCTAACAGTGAGATTATAGGATCATATGGTAATAATAGTTTTTTGAGGATCCTCCATACTGTTTTCCATAGCAATTGCATCGACTACATCATTTTATGTTCCTGTCAATGTGCATAAGGGTTCAAATTTCTCCATATCCCCACTAACACTTTTTCTTTCTTTTGATAGTGACTAATCTAATGAGTATAAGCTAATAACTCACTGTGTTCTGATTGGCCTTTCTCATTTGATTAGTGATATTGAGCACCTTTTCATATGCTTACAAGCAATTGTATATTTTCTTGGTTTTCTGAGTTATTTGATATCTTGTTGTTGATTTCTAGGAATTCCTTATATAATATGGATATTAACCCATTATCAGATACTTGATTTACAAATATTCTCAAATTCCACAGGTTATTTTTTTCACTCTGTCCACTGTTTTCATTGATGCAAGGAAGTTTTTAAGTTTGGGATAGTTTCAATTGTCTACGTTTACAAATGATTTCAAGTGCTCTGAAATTTAGATCTCAGAAGCCACTTCCAGATAAAGATTTTAACAATTTTCTCAAATTTAACATCAAACCCATGTTCTATTTGTCATTTAAATGGAAACCCCAAATGGTGTTTATTATTTCATGCAGTGAATTCTGTCAATTAAAAAAAATTGTAAGTGAGCCATTTAATTTTGAAATAGTTGACATGTGGTGGTGGAATTCTATATATCTTAAGGAGATTGGATTCTAATGTAATAAATTATGCAGGAAACACAGTCTGCATGATTTCAAATTTTAAAAAGAATGGGAATGTTTTTTATATTGATTGTATTGGTAACATACATTTCAAAACTGATCAAATTGCAAACTTGAAATATGTGCATTTTATTGCATTTCAATTTTAGCTCAAAAAAAGCTATGGAAAAATAAATAAAAATAAAGATATTATTTACTTCTCACTATTTTCACACTTAGAAGTTTTATCAATTGTCTTACTTAATTTTATTTTTAAAGTGCTTCTTAGTGAATTTTTATATGAATCTACTCATTTGTCATCTTTTACTTAATAATTAATTAGTTTCCAGCTCTCGAATGTATGCATCAAATGCTAAATACTAGGCAGCAACCTAAATGCTGGGTGACAGTTGCTCTCTTCTCCCTTCCTTACCCCAATAATGGAATAACACCTAAGTATAATCATCCTTAACATGTCCATTTGACTTTAAAGATACCAATGCACTTATGGTTTGCTTTGTAAGTAATATATTTCATTAAAAAAAAAGAATGTATTGGTTCATTAAGTTCCATGGACTCGATGTGATCAGGAAACTCTCCATGACTGTTCATCTCTCCATATTTGCTTTCATAGGCATCTTTTTTCACTTGGTAGGAAAACCACCATTAGCAGCTACTGCTATAAAAATATAAAGACTTCCTTTTTTACCATTCTTATATAAATTTCCTGGTCATCCTGGCATCAACAGAAGCAGAATGTTATAAGTATTCGATTGCCAACCAACTAGAGATTAGATGGGGGGTGGAAATGATTTCCTCAGGAAGGGATCCTAACAGATTAAAACATGTCGACTATGGAAAATTTAACGATATTGAGACAATAGTCTATCCATTTCAGCAAGATATTGGTAGATTCTTACATTATACAGAAAAAATAAAGTATAGGTAGATTGAATAGTTAAACATAAAAAGCATATAACAGAAAAACTTGTAGGAGAATACTTATATAATCTTAGGGAGAGAAAAGACCTCCTAAACAAGTTATAAACTAATAACCACAAAAGAGAAGTTATCAGATTTGATCATATAAACATTTGAAATGGCTAGAACCCCAGAGAATCATACAGATTTTGCTGATCATAAACAGCACAGATGACAAAGTCTTATAATTCAGAATACATAAAGCATTCTCACAAATAAACATACAACCCAATTTGTTAATATGACAGATTATAAAGTCAACAGAAGTACAAATGAATAAGATGCACATGAAAATTATTTACTCTCATTAACAATCAGAAAAATGCAAATAAAATATCATGGAATATTATTTTTGTGCATCAAATTAAAAAAAAAACTAAACTGTTGACTGTGGGATAATGGTTATTTTCCTTTATTTTCAGTACAAATGCAAAGTAGTATATCTGGTTTCAAGGCTAATCTAGCAGTGCCTATCAAAATTAAACATGCTCATACTCCTTGATCCAACAATTCTACTTCTTGTATTATCCTACAATGTACTTGTACATGTTAATAAAGATAATACTTACCATTTAATAAGTGCCTATTATGTTCCAAGCCCTTTAAAATTCTCTGAAATAGGTGAGAGTGTACACATTTTGAAGATGAGAAAACTGAAACTGAGACGTAAATTGCCCAGTTATGTAACCATGGAAATGGAAGAATCTGGATTTGAATCTAGGTATTTCTGCCTGTAAAATCCAAGCTCTTTTTACTATATTATTTCTCTTACCACCACCAAACACTCTCTTTCCTTGGTGAGTAAAATTAAATTCCTCATCTCTCCCCACCTTTTTGCATCCTGACCTTTGGGGAACTGATTTTGAGGCCAGACAAGGTCAGGGTCTAAACGGAAGCTAATTTAGCATATCTTGAAAGTCTTATTTTATGGAGGGGGCTCTAAAAATGTGAAGGAACTATTGAAAAACTTTCACCTGCATCAGCTATGAGTTGAAAGAGATGTTTTCAATCCTTTCCAATTCAGATTAGTATTCCAGAAGTCTGTCTTGCAATTCTGCATTCCTTTAACATACTGTCTACTTTGGTTCATAGAAAACTCTTCTTTTAACTTCCAACAACTCCAAGGTTTATTTTCATAGAATTCTGAAGATTTTGCAATTTGTTTGTGAAGTAATTAACTTGGACTTTTAGAAATTTGTTCTAGCACTCTGATATGTCTTCAGTTTAAAATCTGTTGCCCTAGGTGATAGATTCTTTCAAACTTCTAATTCTGTTGATTGCATATGATCTGTTTTATGGGTTGCCAACTAAATTGCCTTGTTTAATTTTCATGAAGTTTTATATGTTTGTACAGGTTTGGGTACCACCCTTAAGAACAACTTTAAGGTAAGTTTGCTTTTTCTTCTAAAAATCAAATTTTCTTTAAAATTAAAACTCTACAGGCTCTAACTATAGGTTCACATGCAGTTGTAAGGAATAACAGAGTCTATGTACTCTTTAGATTTTTTCAACAGTAACATCTTGCAAAACTATAGTACAATTTCACAACCAGGATACTGACATTGTACAGTTAAAAGACGAAGAACATTTCCACAGGATCCCTAATTTCCTTCTTGCCTCCATACCTTGCATAATCCCTACCAACCACTAATATGCTTTCTGTTTTTTTATAATTTTTCATTTCAAGAATGTTATGTAAGTGGAATCATACAGTGTAAAATATTTGGGCATTTTCTTTTTTTTTCACTCACTATAATTCTCTGAAAATTCTTGAAGATTGTTGTTTGTACTATTACTTCGTCCCCTTTTATTGTCAAGTATTATTTTCTGATATGAATGTGTTGTGGTTTGTTGATTCACCAACTGAAGGATATGTGAGTTGTTTCTAGTTTGGGGCTATTATGAACACACAGGCATACAGGCATTTTTTTTGTGAATAGGTAAATTTTAATCTAGGATAAATGACCAAGTTCAGTGGCTAGGTCATTTGGTGGCTGTACATATAATGTTTTTAAGAAACTGTCAAACTGTTTTCAGGAGTGGCTTTAAAATTTAATTATCTACCAAAAAGTTCTCCACATTTCACCAGTATTGAGTTTCATCCTGTTTTTAATTTTAGATATGAGACTTAGGCCATTCTTCTTCTCCTTCTTTGTTTCGTACATGAATATTCAGTTGTACAAGCACCAGTTGTCGAAATGTTGTCTTCCTTCCACTGAATTGTTTTTTGTAGAACTGTCAAAATAAGTTTAACATATTTTGTGGGTCTATTTGGGTGATGTCTATTCTGTTCCATTTATCTACATGTCTACCTCTCCTCCAATACCATGCTCTCTTGAATTTTGATTACTTAATCTCAAGAAAAGTGATTTCTCCTGCTATTTCCTTTTTAAAGACTGTTTTAGCTATCCTAGGGTCTAGGCCTTTGTACACACTTTTTGGAATGATCTTGTCTCTGCCTACTTCTAAAAAGCTGTAAGTTAGATAGAATTTGCATTAAATCTACAGATAAATTGGGGCAAATTGATATGTGGATAATTTCTTTCATTAACTTTTTAAGTTTTATCATACAGATTTTGCATATGTTTTGTTAGACTTAGAAGTATTTAATCCTCTTAGAAATTCTTATAAATTTTATTTATAATAATCTCTCCCATTCCTTTACTATGTCATTGTATTTGAAGTTAGCTTCTTCCAGACAGTATATTGTTGGATCATGTTTTTTTTTCACACCATCAGCACTTTTAAGTGGAATTTTTTAGACCATTTAGATTTAAGACAATATTTGGCATGTTGGAATTTAAGTCTGCCATTTTGTTATTTCTATTTATTTCTGCTATTCCTCATTTCTCTTTCTCTCCCTTCCTGTGAGCTATTTGAACTACTTTTTAAGAATTTCACCTGGATTTATTTACAGTGTTTTGAGCATACACCATGTATAGTTTCCTTAGTAGTGACTCTCTACATCTTAAAATATATTTGTGTAGCTTATCATACCCTTCTGATAATTATATCATTTCAAGAAAAAGATAGAAATCTTATCCATTTAGATCCTTTGGCCATCTCTACTTTTTAAATATAAGTGTCTAAAGTATTTCCTCTAACTCCATTGAGCATGATCTCAGATGGTTTATAATCTTTGCTTCAACCATCACATCTTATTTAATACTCCTAAGAAGTAGGATAATCTATTATCATTCTAATGTTCTTTTGTTTCTGAAATGCTGCCTTTTCTCCTTTTTTTTTTTTGGTTTAGAGAACTTCTCATAGCCTTTCTTTAATGTTTGCTGTCAACAAATTGTCTTAGATTTATTTTGAACATGTCTTTATTATTCCTTTATTCATAAAATATATTTTTCTAGGTATAGGGGTAACAAGTGACAGATTTTTTTTCAATATTAAAAAATATTATATCATATCTTTCTGTTCTCCATGGTTTTTAAATAAGAAAATCACTGTCATTAAAATTGGTATTTCCTTATATGTAATGCATTATTTCTCTCTAACTGCTTTCAGGATTTTTTGTTTTTGATTTTCCAAACTTTAATGATAATATGTCTTATTGTGAATTTCTTTGGGTTTATTCTATTTGAATTTTGCTCAGCTTCTTGAATCTGTAGTTTTATGTCTTTCACCAAATATGGGGATGTTTCAACAATTATTTCTTCCAATTTGCTCATTTTATTTTCCTCCCTTCTTCTGACCTCCTTCCCTCCTCATTTCTATGTGTCCTCTCTCTCTCCCCATCCTCTTTTACTGAGACTCTAATGATATAAGCATTAACTCTTTTTGTTATTGTTCCACAGTACCTGGAGCTCTGCTTATTTTCTTTTTCTTCTATTTTCTCTCTGTTGCTCAGATTGGCTAAATTCTGTTTATCTTCCCTCAAGTTCTCGGCGTCTTTCCTCTGTCATATGTTTACTATTAAGCCTGACTGAGATAGGGATACAGATTTTTTTCCAGTTCTATAATCTTTTTATTACTATTTTTGTAATTTATTATTGTTAGCTATTTTTCCCACATTTTTTACTGGTGCATTATAGCTGTACCTATTGATGGAATTCGTTGTTACATATTTGTACATGCACACAATATAACAATATAACTTGACCAATATCACTCCCCAGCCTTTCCTCCTCCCTCCCCTGTTAGTCAGTTTTTTGTCACTGTGACAAAATACCAGGGAAAAATCAACTAAGAGATTTTATTTTGGTTTGTGGTTTCAGAAATCTTATTCCATGATTGGCAGACTCCAAGGCGGAAACATCATGGTGAAGGGCATAGCAGAACAAAGCTACTCACTTTGTGATGGCTAGGAAGCAAAGAGAGATAGAAAGGAAGGGCCCAGGTATATGATATCCCCTACAGGGACCTGCTTCCTGTGGCCTACTTTCTCCAACTAGGCCCCACCTTTTATAGTTTCTACAACCTATATTGTCATCAAATTATGAATTCATTAATGAATTAATCTGCCAATGAATTTAGTGCCTTTCTCATCAAATCACTTCTCAAAAGCCCCACCTATGAACACTGCTGCATTGTTCATTGTTCATGGACCAAGTCTTCAACAAATGAGTCTTTGGAATACATTCCAGATCCAAGCTATAATACTTTTATTTCTCAGCTGAGAAATTCTATTTTTTCATTTGTTGCTAGAGAGCTTGTAATGCTTGATGAAGAATTTCTGTGAGGGTTGTTTTAAGATCCTTGTTAGATAATTTAAACATCTGATTGAATGGGATAAATCTCTTGTCCCAATCTAGTAAGGGATATGGTCACAAACTTAGTTATAAAGAATGGGATATTGCTTTGGTGATACTATATACTGAATTTTATGTCTTCCCCAAATTTGTATATTGAAACCTAATCTTCAAAGTCATGATATTTGTACATGAGGCCTGTGAAAGACGATTTGGTCAGAAGGGCATATCCCTCATGAAAGGGATTAATACCAGCTGTGATTCAAATGTGTTCCCCAAAGTTCACGTGTTGGAGGTTTTATTCCCAATGTATTGGGAGATGGGACCTCATGGGAGGTGTCTGGGTTAGGACTTGGAGTGGGTTTGTTTACACAGGAGTGGGCTCCTTATAAAATGACCAATTGTCCCTCTCTTGTTCTCTCTTGCCTTCTCTGTGACCCTTTGCCATGGGATGATGAGGCAAGAAAGTTCTCTCTAGATGTGAGCTCCTCAACCTTGGACTTCCCAACCTTCAGACCCATGAACAAATAATTTATGTTCATTATAAATTATCCAATCTATAGTATTGTTTTTATAGTAGCACAGAAAGTACTAAGTCACTGCCCTGAAAGGAGACTTTAGAGAGCTTCCTTGTCCCTCCTGCCATGTGATACCAGGATTAGAAGATGCCCATCTGTGATCCAGGAAGGGATCCCTTAACAGACTCCTGTCTGCCAGTTCCTTTATCTTGAACTTCTTAGTCTCTAGAACCATGACAAAAACTCCTTCTACTTATAAGCCACCTGGTCCATGGCATTTTTAAAATAGCAGCACAAATGGACTAAGGCAGAAATTTGTACCAGGTGTGGAGTACTGCTATAACAAACATCTGAAAATGAAGACACAAGCTAGACTAAGTCTATATTTCTACAAACAGAACTTAAAAAGTGATTCTGGTGAGGGCTCAGGAAGAAAAGAGCAGTAGAAAATCAGTCTTCTTAGATAATACCTAAGTAATCCTGAACAGAATGTTGGTAGGTAAACTATGAGTGGTAAAATCCATTTTTTTTTTTTCTGGGACTGGGATTGAACCCAGTTAGCATGCAGGTACTTTACCACTGAGCCACATCTCCAGCCCTTTCTAATTTTTTGAGACAGAAACTCACTAAGTCGCAGAGTCTGGTCTCAGATGGAAATGACAAACATATTATTGGAAATTAGAGGAAAGGTGATCCTTGTTATAAAGTGGTAAAGCATTTGGCTGCATTGTGTTTATGTTCTAGAATTTTCAGAAGGTACACCTTGTGAGCTATGGAATTGGATATTTAGCTGAAGCCATTTCTAAGCAGTGTTGAAGGCATGACTTGGCTCATCCTAACCACTAATTATAAACATCAGAGAAGAATGACTTCCAAGATTGAGTAGTTAAGTAAAAAGGAACTAGAACTGGTAAATTTTTAGCCTATTCATTTTGCAGAAGATGAGAAAGCATGGACACTAAGGACTTGACCAAGTGACCATATAATAAGGAGATAAGTATATAGGTGAGAATCACAGCCTTATCAGCCATCTCAACAGAAGTCAGGCACTACTATTCAAAACAAGGAAGAATGCCCCAGAAGAATTCAGAAATCATTAGGTTTCCCTCTTAGGTTTCAAAAAGGGGATCATTTTTCAATTTTCAACAGATTGGATGGTCCTTATTCAAAGTTGTGGAGATGGGATCACACAAGGCCATAGGAGCAGGAGGGCTACTTGGATCCTGGGATCCAAGTTCTTTCTGGCAATGCTGTGGGAGCATTCTCTGTCCCAGTGGGTTAGAAGGCAGGATCTCAGCCCAGTAGGCCTTGAGTGCAGAACATCCTTGAGTGCAGAAAAGCCCAAAAGAACTGTTTTAAACCTTAAAACCTTATAGTTTGCTTGTAGAATTTATACTTTCTGTTTTAAACCTCAAAACCTTATAGTTTGCTTGTAGAATTTATACTTTCTTGGACTTGCTACTCCTTTCTTCCTTCATATTTCTTCCATTTGGAATGGGATGTTCCTTTTATTCTTATTCCACAGTTGTATTTTGGTAGACATTATATGTTTGGCTTCACAGGTTCATAACTGATAGGGAATTGGTGTCAGGATACCTTACATCTCACCCATATCTGACTTAGATGATATTTACATAAGACATTGGATTTTAGATTTTTGAACTGATGCTAGAATGAGTTAAGACTCTTGGGGCTGTTGGGATGGAATGAATTCATTTCTCATGTGAGAAGGACATGAATTTTAGGAGACTGAGGATGAAATGCTATAGACAGAATATTTATGTGCCCTCCAAAATCATGTGGAAACCTAATCTTCAATATGATAGTATTTGGAGGTCATGAGGATAGTATTTGGAGGCCCTTATAAATGGGATTACTACCTTCATGAAAAATCTGTCTCTCTCATCCCTATCACCATGTGAGAACACGTAGAGAAGATAGGAATCTCTCTATAAGCCAGGAAGCAAGCCCTCACCCAACAATGAATCTGCAAGTGCCTTGACCATGGATTTCTCAGTCTCCAAAATAGTAAGAAATAAATTTCCATTATTCACAAGCCACTCAGTTTATGACCTTGTTTTATAGCAGTGGTATAATGTGCCAAATCACCTAATATGAAGTCAAGCCCAATCTTAAGCCAGCTATCAGATCTTTAAGTGCTGCTTTCCTATACCTATTATACAAAGTATTTTGTAAGTGCATCTCCGTTAGAACAAATAGATTTACTTGAGTAAACTATTTCTTTTTATCGAAATAATCTATCCGGCTGAAAGGTCTTTGAACTTAGGGCTGTATTCTTTTAATTTTTGTATCCTTAGTTCCTGGCATTTAGTAGGTACTCATTCAAAAAGTATTTGTTGGGGGCTCAGATACTGTCCTAGATGCTGGGAACATAAAGTACACAAACTCTTCGCACTCAAGGAGCTGACATTCTGATGAAAAAGAGTGACAAGAATGACTGAAGACCTTGGTACACTAGCTTTTAGGAAACGGTTTGTACTTTGCTTAGAAAACCATTTTTGAATCCCTTGGAGACACTTACGGCTACATATGTCTGCTAAAATTTATCTTTGTCAAAATATTCAAATTTGGATTGAACATATAATTTCCTTTTTTTTTTTTTTTTTTTTTGCTCAATGATACTACCACAACATGAACTGTTTAAATAGTCCTAGAAATTTTATTGCTTGGAGGCTTTAGTTCAATTCAACCTACACAATGCAAGTTGTATGTGCAAGGCACTAGACAATATTTTATATTCTCTATGTATTACCTCTTTTGACTAAAAAGAGTTTTCATTACCTATTTTTACTCTCCCTTCCCCTACTCTAGGTCCCCATTAAGTGCATTCTTCATAAGATGCTCCTAAGGGAACCCTGTGCATTTATCTAATATAGCTATATAATAATTCTTTCTTACTTTTCTGTCACATTCACTAATACAGTTTTGAGCTCCACAATGGCATTTTAGTCAATGATGGTGGACCACATATGAGATAGTTGTCTGATAAGATTATATCACCTAGTGATAACATAGCTGTCTTATTTTGTAAGTACACTCTATGACATTTGCACAATGAGATGGCCCAATGATGCTTTTCTCAGAACCTATCCCCATCATTAAGTGATGCATAAATTCATAAATGAATATTTTTAATTTCTTAAGATTGGAAAGCAAGAGAAGGTGGTTAAATATATGCACTCTAGGACCAAGTCCTAACATCCTTACACAGTTATCTAACCTCACAGAGCCTCAGTTTTTTTCATCTTCAAAAGGTAAATAATATAAATGCCTAATTTCAGGAGAACTAAATAAAACATGTTCATAAAAAGTTTAGTATGATATCATACATTATAATCTCATCAAGTATTAATTAGCATGGTGTCTGCTACATAATAGGTATTTCTATAAATTTTTCATAAACTGTACACATTTATCCTCCAGCTAACAAGTGAAAAGACTAATGCCAGAATTCAAGTCTTCTGAAATATGCATTCTTTCTGTATTGATGTGTTAACAACTTATAGATACATACCTAGACCATGTAGTCAGATGCATTTTTTTGTAATATTTTTAAGTGCATAAATCAATCAGGAAGAAGTAGTTTAAATACAAAAATTAATATTTCCAGGACATTTTAATGTCTTATTGGAACAACTGGACTGAATATTAGAATTACTAATGTCTTGCACAATTTGGAAATTGCAGTCTTTTAAAGTAACTATATCCTATTGCTTGGAGTCCTGGAAATTCTCACATCAAATTCCATTTTCTACAAGGATATTAGCATGATCTGGCACTGTCTTGGATTAAGGAGTCAGTTAATCACCAAAAATTATAAGATTGCCAGGTGTAGTGATGCATGCCTGTAATCCCAGCAATTCAGGAGGCTGAAGCAGGAGGATTACAAATTTGAGAACAGCCTCAGCAAAACAGTGAAGCCCTAAGAAACTTAGCAAGATCCTATTTAAAAAAAAAAATTAAAAAGGACTTGAGAATGTAACCCATTGGTAAAGTGCCCTTGGCTTAACTTCCCAGTACAACAACAATAACAATTTTTAAAAAAGGAAATTAAAAAAAGAAAAAGAAATTATAAGGAAAAGCACTGACACTTCTTTTAGGAGTCAGACTCTTCTACCCTGTGTGAGCATAGTTCTTGCCTTCTGATTGCAAAATATGAGGTAAAACACATTTTTCTTTCTCTTCTCACCTTTCATCTCAATATTCCTTTCTTGCCTGATCCTTATCTCAAGCCATATAACTCCTGTTGTGTTTCTAAAATACTTACTATTAGCGTGGCATGATATTTATACAACTGAATAATTAAAAAGTTTCAAAAAAAGAAATCCAAAATAGTTAAATTCAAGTATTAATAGGCAGTAGGCAATTGAGATAAGGAGGATGGTTTTTTAAAAACAGTTCATCTCACAATGGAAGGTCTTGTATGGTCTGTACTTTCCTAATATTATTGTGGTTTGCCTATTAAGCAATAACTATTTGTGGGAAGGCAGAAGCAATAAATTAAGTAGTGTAGCCTGCTAAAGTTGATGTTTCTATTGCTTTATAATAATTTATAAATGTATAAAAATAAGTAAAAATGAATACATGATAAAACCGATTTATAATAAAATCATACTTTTATAAAATAACTTTCTTGATGACAGAATGCTACCAATAAATATTAATGACTCAAAAGAATATAAATGCTAACAATTGTTTTTAAAGGATACAGCAATCTACTTACTGTTTTCCCTTTTCTATTTGAATTTTTATATCCAATGCCTTTATCTTTCATGTCCATATCTGAAAAAGAATGAGAAAAATGAGTACATAAGTAAATTCCATGTAAGGCATTTGACGTGTGTTTTGTAAAGGCTCATGCCTCCCTAGTGATTATACGGAAGCATAGTGGCTGAGTGCAGCCCCTGGACCTGACTGCTTGGACAGTTCCTGCAACTAACCATTTAAATTTGGGCAACTAATATTGCCTCTCTCAGCTTCATGTACCTCATCTATCAAAGAATGAAGACACTCTCCTAAGGCTGCTATGTAGTTCAGTGGACCGAAGCATCTAACACTGTATCTGGAACAAGAGAAGCACAAAGTGAATGTAAGTTTTGTTGATATCATTACAATGCTCCTCTTTTCTCTGATCCCTGAATACACTGTACTCTTGGGTTTGTCACCTAATAACCCTAACTGCTATTTTCAATTGTATTGTTGAAATGTATACATTAAGTGATTAAAATTAAATGTCACTATGCTCTCTGTATTTTCATGTACATTAGGGACTATCTTTTAGTTAGATTAGAGTAAATGTTGGTATTCAGTACTTGTACTAAACTAAACTAAAACTTTTAAAGAATATCTCACTATTGCACTTCTGATGATTCTGACCATTTTTATGGCTGCTAAATATCATATACATTAGTCAAAGCTGTGCTTCACTGACCATATTAAGAATAGCTTTTAATCATCTTTCTTGGAGCTACCACAGGTTAGCCTTCCTCTGTCAGTCATTTGGGTAATCTTCCATCATATCTTTGGTACACACACTCAACCTGGTAAAGCTGTGCAAAAACACAACCTGTAGTCCAGATACTTTTCATGAATAACTCTATTTTCTTAAGAATTCAATTCATGATTCTATAGAGAAATATTATTAAGAAACTAAGAGAATTTTAAAGTAGGGAGGGGAATGACTATGATTTTCAGTGAGTTACAGGGCTAGGCTGAAATAAATATATACACATACATATACAAACACACATATATACATACAAGGAATGAGAAGGTCACATTGAGAGATGCTCCAAAGTTAACTGGGCTAGCCACACACATCTAATTTACTTACAGTGATAATAATTCAAGGAATTTAACAAGAGTGCTATATGAAAGTGCTAAAGTTTAAAAATAATCTTTTTAGTGTACTGTATTTCACTTTATATAATGTAGATATACTTTATGTAATGTTTTTATATAATGTATTGGGTTAATGAGACTAGTCTGCAAGAGCAAACTGAAATGTACAATGGAAGGTATAGCAAAAGCACTTATCTATCTATGTCTATCTATCTATCTATCTATCTATCTAGATAGATAGATATAGATATCTTATATGAATAGGTTAGGCCCCCCCCCCCAGTACTGGAGATTGAAACCAGGTGTGCTCTACCACTAAGCTACATCTCCAGCCTTTTTTTTTTTTTAATTCTTATTTTAGTTGTAGATGACATAATACCTTTATTTTATTTACTCATGTGGTGCTGAGGATCAAACCCAGTGCTCCACATATGCGAGGCAAGAGGTCTACAACTGAACCATAACCCCAGCCCTTGTTTTTTATTTTGAGATAGGGTTTGCTCAGTTGCCCAGGCTGGTCTTGAACTTGAGATCGATCTTCCTGCCTCAGCTTTCTGAGTCGCTGGAATTACAGACTTAAATAGTTTTTAAAGACTCTGTTCAGATATAAATATATAAACTTATAGAGTAATAGGAGACAAAACAGTCCTTAAACCACCTCTCTGGTTTTTTGTTTTTGTTGTTATGTATAATTATAATCCACTGATAAAAAAATTGAACAAAATTTCACTATGTGAAATTTTATTGTTACATATTAATATATGCAGGATTTATTGTTACTTATTAATACATGCCCACAATATAACAACATAATTTGGTCAATTTCAATCCCTATATCTTCCCTCCTCCCTCCCCAGGCTTCTACCTCTTTCTCATTTTAAACATGAGAAAAATTGAGAAAAGTTAAGCTGCCCAAGAACTAGATAGTGGTGGTCGATAAGAAAATAAGCCACATTTTCTCCCAAGTATTTGCATTTATTTTATATCTACCACAGATTGTATTTGTCATTACTTAGTGGTCAGAAGAAACTGGACCACTAATTCTTTAATATAACCCTTTTGTAGTATTTTCACATTATTCAAACTTTTCATGCCTTAGTTGCCACTTCTCTAAAACTAGAGTGATGCAATTTCATAGCACATATGAAAATTAAATAAGGTAATATATGTGAAGCATTCACAGAATTCTGAAGATGGATTGAGGTAATATAAAGAAACTGCAAAGAATTGGAATATTATACTTAGTACCAAGTTCCATTCTTTCATATTTAAAGTGGGAAAACAGGCTTTTATAAGACAAATAATTGTCTAAGTCACAGACATCATGGAAAAGCAGGGACGAGACCTACTTTATAACTTCATTTTACTTGATACAATAATTCCCCTTTTCCAACAAATAATTGAGAATAATAGAATGAGAATCTCCAAAATTTCACTTCAAAAGTTCTTCTATGGTTAAAAGAATCCAAAAGATATTAGAACAAAATTTTTATCAGTATCTTAGTCTGTTTTGTGCTGCTATAACAGAATTCCTGAGTCTGAGTAATTTGTAAGGAACAGAAATTTATTTCTTACAGTTCTGGAGGCTGGAAAGTCCAAGATCAAGGGGCCAGCATCTGGTGAGGGCCTTCTTATTTCATTATGCCATGGCAGAAGGCAGAAGGGCAAGAGAGAATAAGGAAGACAGAGACAAGGAGGGCCCAAACTCTCCCTGTTAAGGAATCCACTCCTTAACAAACCCACTCTTACAATAATGGCATTAATCCATTCATTCTACCCTTATGGCATAATCATCTCCCATTAGGCTCTACCTCCCAATACTTGCACTAGGGATTAAATTTCCAACACAAGCTTTCTGGGAAACACATTCAACCACAGCATTCTGCCCCCAACCCTCAAAATTCATCTTTCTCACATGTAAAATATAATTCTGTCCCAATAGCCCCAAAGTCTTGACTCAGTCCAGAAACTCAGAAGTCCAAAGTCTAGGGTCTCATCAAATCAGATATGGTTGAGACTCAAGCCATGATTCATTCTGATGCAAATTTTCCTCCAGCTGTGAGACTGGAAAATTAAACAAGTTTTCAACTTCCAAAATACAATGTTGGCATTGGGCATATGATAGGCATTGTCATTCCAAAAATGAGAAATAGTCAAGAAAGGGGCAACTGGTTCCCAGTCAGCCCAAAAATCCAAGGGGAAAACCAACATCAAATGTTAAGACTACAGCATAGTCTTACTTAACTCCATGTCCTATTCTGTGGCCATCTGGGATGTGGGTTTGGTCTAACCTCTAGGCCTCAGGCAGCTTGCAGCTCTCACAGTTTGGAGTCTCAGAGTCTCTGGTGCTCTTGCAGGCTGGCATTGCATGCTGGTAGTTCTGGGGGTTTGCATCAGCCTTGACACCACAATGCCACTGTGAATTTCCCTTGAAAAGGTTTTCTGTAGTGGCTCTGCCCTTGTGACAAGTTTCTACTGGGTTCTTCAGGTTGATATCCTTTGAAATTTAGGTGACTGTAACCATGCCTCCACAGTTTATAAACTCTGTGTGCCTGCAGAATTAACAACATATGATGCTACTAGGGCCCATGATGTTCACCTTCTGGAGTAGTGGCTGGCTTCCACCATGGTTGTGTGGTTGAGGAGCACTGTGCCAGAATACAGGGAGCAGATATTTGAGGTGGCACAGGACAGAAAATTTAGAGGTCCTATAAATGTCTCACTGGAAACCTTGCCATGAAGGTCCTAGAAGTTCTCAAAAATGCCTTTGGACTCACTGTCCCATTTTCTTAATGAATAGCACTTGGCTCCCTTCTACCTTTACTAAACTTTTTAGCAAATGGTTGCTTGGCCACACTCTTGGTTTGCTTTCCTAAGCACAGTGTTTCACTATGTGTATGACCTGGTTATGAATTTTCCAAATCTTTCCATTCTGCTTCCTGTGTAATTATAAATTCCTTTTTTAAATTTATTTCCTTCCTCTAGTATTTTACTAATGCAGTTAAAATAAACCATGAAGTTTCTCAGTATTTTGCTTAGAAATTTCTTCTGCCAGATTCTTCTTTCTGTAAAGTCTCTAGGTATGAACACAATTCAGCCAAGTCCTTTGCCATTTTATAATAAGGATGATTTTTTTCTCCAGTTTCTAAACCTTGTTCCCCATTTCCAATTAGATTTCCTCAGAATTGTCTTTACCATCCATAGTTCTACAAATATTCTGACCACAACCCCTAAGTAATCTCTAAGAACTTTCAGATTTTCCCTATAGCTTTCCTCTTCTGAGCCCTCACCAAAATTTACATGCTGGCCTATTTATTTCCAGGGTTTTTTTTGCACCAGGAATTTAACCCAGTGTGCTTTACCACTGAGCCACATCCCCACTCTTTAAAAGAAAAAAAAAATTTTTTTAAATTTTTGAGACAGGGTCTCAATGAAATGCTGAGGGCCTCATGTCTCACTAAATTGCTGAGGCTGGCCTTGAACTTGCAGACCTCCTGCTTCAGCCTCCCTAGTTGCTGGGGTTATAGGCATGTGCCCCTGCACCCAGCTCAACCTACAGCTTGCTCCTCCAAATTCTTTCACCTCTAATTCATTGTGCAACTTCAAAGCTGCTTTCATATTTTCAGGTATTTGTTATAGCAACTTTGTGTCTTAGTCCATTTTGTACTGCTGTAACAGAATACCTGAGACTGGTAATTTATAAGGAATGGAAATATATTTCTGATACTTCCAGAGGCTGGGAAATCTAAGATCAAGGGGCCAGCATCTGGTGGGGATCTCCCACAGCAGAAGACAGAAAAGCAAGAGAGAGAAAAGGAGACAAAGAGGGAGGGAGGGAGGCAGAGAAAAAGGAAACCAGCTTCACCTTTTATTGCAGAGGAGTCCCATGATAACAAACCCACTCTCAAGAAAAAGTCATTAATCCATTCCCTCCAACCTCATGGTGTAATTTCCTCTTATTAGCCCCCCTCTTTATACTGTTGTACTGATAATGAAGTTTGCAACACATGCTTTTTGGCAGACACATTCTAATCACAGCATTATCATTTTATAGGCAACCAAGTAATCCCAGTCTCTCAAGATATCTTATTAATCCTGAATATTTTTCCAAATGTTTTTTTCTTCTAAAATAAAAAACAGTTGAAGTGTATTTTAGATTTTTCCTGCCATTTCATGCATTGGTTCCAGAAATTGATATATTATGTTCCAAAATGGCTTTCTGCATGGAACAGATGAATAAATACACATATGACTAAAGTATTCAGATACAATCATGCTAAAATCCTTCAATTTTATCATATTATTCTATTAAAGCTAAGCCAAATTTGCCTTGTCATTTACAATTTTGATATGATTCTTTTCCCCATAAATCCTTAGAGAGACCTCTCTAAATCCAAGGATGCTTGTATGTTATAAAGAAATATGATTGCTTGCTCACTTGTCCCCTTATAGAACATGGTCCAGCTATCTTCCTATTTCATCTTCATTTTGATTATTATAGTCACCTCTAAATGGATATGCAGACACTACATAGCTATGACTATTTTAGTTGCTAGAATTTAAAAAATATTTCTATGCTAAATATTGGTAAAACATTGCTCCTTCAAGAAATCCCAAGTTTTCCTTTATATGAATTGCCCTTCATTCCCTGGGAATTTCCCATTTCCCTCAAATCCAAAATGGTACATCAGGAATTTCTGGAACACTGATCCAACAGAATAGGATCTGTTTTTTCCATGCTTATGAAGGATTTATTGTTAAATATTTTGATTATCTCCTTTGGGTTTATTGATAAGTTAATGATATTACTGATCTAATCCTTAAATTAGAAAAGCCATTTCATTAGCTAGAACTAAAGGGTAGATAAAAGTTTAGAAACAAAGATAAACAAATGTAAGATGTTATTTACCAATATTATATTATAATAGATAAAAAATAAAAATTTTCTGAGCTTCTTGATTTTAAGGCCAACTGTATTTAATTTTGATTATTTTCCTACTGATAGTGTGTAACACTCTTCATACCCATAATAAAAAAGTATTACTTACTTTTGAAAGAAAGTACTGATAGTTATTTTATATGAATTAATATTCCAAATTTCATTGAATATTTGAAAATTATAATAATATATATGTAAGTTAAAACTTACCTACAAAAGCAGGAAGATTTGAACTTTTTTTTGGGCTAGTCTGAAATGAAAGCAGATCAGAGGAAGTAGAGAGGAAAAAATAATTAAATGTCAATATAATCTTGAAAGAGCATTATTGTTATTATTATAATGAGAGTAAGTGTTAGCATTTGGTTTTATCTCATACCAAAAAAAAAAGAATTTATTTACAACTAACAAGTGCATTGGGGGGATCTATGACTGAAACATTTAAAGTAAGGTATCCCAAACATTAAAAGAAAATGCATGATATTGCATCATACATCATTAAACCTCTTCTAATTCTCCAAGCTCCAGGGGGGGAATAGTAATTTAAAGGACAACAACAACAACAAAAAAAAACTAGGTTAATATCAATGAAACTATATATCAAAGAAAGAAAGAAAGAAGAAACTACATCAGGGAAAATGGTAACACACATGTTTAAAGAATCACTGAAATGAACTTGAACTGTCAAAACCTAAGAGATTAACTACTTCAGAATTCCAGTATAAAATCTAAAACAAATAGGGAACTGCTTAATAAAGGAAATAAGAGGAGGGTAAATTTTGATGTGTAAAGAAATCTCTTCCAGGTCACTAGCTGACCTGGAAGAGGTAACAGAATAGAAAACAAATTGATCATAATAAAGGAGAAGGATGATCGCATCCTCCAACAGTAAACAACAGTAATTCCTGAAGGAGGAGGAGAATTGATTTTCAGAGTTACCCATAGTATATATTTAAAATGCCTGATTTTCAACAACAAAAAAAACTATAAAATATATAAATAAACATGAAATATGCCGACTTAGAGGAAAAAAAAAATAGAAATCATTCTTGAGGAAGCCCAAACTTTGAACTCAACAGCAGATATTTTTAAACTACTCTTCTAAATATGCTGAAAAGCTAAAGGGAACCATTGACAAATAACTAAGTATACCAGGAAAAGGAAGTATAAAGAAAAATGAGAACACTAATAAAGAAATAGAAATTATACAAAGGAACTAACTAGAAATTCAACTTATAAAGCACAATAACTGAAATGAAAAATCTACTCGAGTTTAATAGCAGATTAAATTAGGCAGAAGACAGAATCAAGGAGCTTAAAAATAAGAAATTTGAAATTATTCATTATGAGGAGAATAAAGAAAAAAGAATGAAGGAAAGTGAAAAGAGCCTAAAGGTTCTATGGAACAACCAAGTTTACCAACATACACATTATGCAGTAACAAGAAAAGGGAAAATATTTTTTTCAAAAGAAATAAAATTTGAATAAATAATGGCAAACATGTTCCAAATTTGATGAAAGTCATAAATCTATACACCCAAGGTCAATAAATTCCAAGGAAGATAAACTCAAAGAGAGCCACATCAAGACACATTATAAGTCAACTGCCAAAAGACAGAGAGAGAAATTAAAAGTAGCAATAAAGAAATGACTTATCATGTACAAGTGATCCTCCATAAGATTAACAGCTAGATTTTCATCAGAAACCATTTAGGTCAGAAGATGGTGGGATGACATATTTAAAGTACCATACTACCACATACACTGTATATATTTGATGCAATTCCCATCAAAATTCCAATGATATTCTTCATGGAAATAGCAAAAGCACTCATGAAATTCATCTGGAAAAACAAGAGGTCCAGAATAACCAAAGCAATCTTTACTGAGAAAAGCAAAGCAGGAAGCATCACAATACCAGACCTAAAATTATACTGTAGAGCTATAGCAACAAAAATAACATGGTATTGGCACCAAAACAGGTAGGACCACCAATGGAACAGAATAGAAGATACAGAGACAAAACCACAAACATACATTTACCTTATACTAGACAAAGTTGTCAATAACATTCATTTGAGAAAAGATAGACTTTTTCAACAAATGGTGATGAGAAAACTGAAAATCTATATGTAGTAGAATGAATTTTAACCCCTATTTCTCACCTTGCACAAAACTCAACTCAAATTGTATCAAGGACCTAGGTGTTAGACCAGAAATCCCACACATCCTAGAAGAAAAGGTAGGCCTAACACTACACCATACTGGCTCAGGAATTGACTTCCTTCCTCAGAAATGGTCTTCCTTAATAAGCTCCCTAAAGCACAAGTAGTAAAATCAATAATCAATAAATGGAATAGCAGCAAACTAAAAACCTTCTTCATAGCAAAGGAAACATTCAAAAGTATGAAGACATAGTTTATGGAATGGAAGAAAATCTTTGCCACCTGCAACTCAGAGCATTAATCTCTAGGATATATGAAGAACTAAACAAACTTAATATCAAAAACAAAAACACCCAATCAATAAATGAGCAAAGAAACTAAACAGATACCTCACAAAAGAAGAAATATGAATAGTCAACAAATATATGAAAAAATGTTCAAAATCTCTAGCAATTAGAGAAATGCAAATTAAAAAAATATTGAGATTCCATCTCACTTCAGTCAAAATGGCAAAAAAAAAAAAAATTTTAAATGCTGGGGGTGGGGGCAAATCTCTCAACTAAAAATTTTATAACCAACAAAGCTATTCTTCAAAAATGAAGAAGGTGAGAGTGTCCCAAACTAAGAGAAGCTGGGGAAAATTTGCTGCTAGTAGACCTGTCTTGTAAGAAACGCTAAGGGAGTTCTCAGGCTAAAAGGAAAGGACATTAGACAGAAGACACAGACATTAGACTTAAACCCATATTAGTAAATAAAGAATGCTAGAAAATGTATGTGGGGGTGGTAAAAATGTAGAGATTTGTTTGGTTTGGTTTGGTTTTTGATACTGGATATTGAACCCAGGGGTACTTAAACACTGAGACACATCCCTAGCCATTTTAATTTTTTGTTTTGATAGAGGATCTCTTTAGGTTGATTAGGGCCTGACTAAGTTGCTGAGGTTGACCTCAAACTTGCAATTCTTCTGCCTCAACTTCCTGAACTGCTGGATTCCAGGATGTGTACCACCACACCTGGCAAAACTGTAGAGGTTTATTTGTTCGTTTGTTTGTTTTTTGTTTTTTAAGCAATGAAAATTAAGTTGTCATAAACTTCAAATAGCCTATTACCACTATGTTTTATGTAAGCCTAACCAAAAAGCAATACCTATAGTAGATACAGAAAAAATAAAAAGTAAAAAATCAAAGCATACCACCACTAAAAAATAAACAAAATCATTCAATCTCAAAGGGAGACAGCAATAGAAGAAAAGAACAAAGGATCTGCAAAACAACTATAAAACAATTAACAAAATGTTAGCAGTGAGTCTTTACCTATCGACAATTACCTTAAATGTAAATGGACAAAATTTTCCTACCAAAAGAATGGAGTATCTGAATGGATTAAATGAAACCCAACAGTATGTTTCCTACAAGAAAGTCATTTCACCTTTAAAGACACTAAATTTAGACTGAAAATGAAGGGATGGAAAAAGACATAACATGCAAATAGAAACCAAAAGAGAACTGGAGTAGCTATACATATATCAGATAAAATTAGATTTTTTAATTAAAAGTTTTAAGAGACAGAATGTCAGTATATAATGACAAGGGGTTGATTTATCAAAAGTATATAATAATTCTAAATGGACAGTCCTCAAACTTATGATGACTTGACTGATGATGTTTCAACTTTATGATGGTTCAAAAAGCAAAACACACTCAATAGAAACTATACTTTGAATCTTGATCTTTTCCCAGGCTAATAATAACCAATATGATATTTTCTCATTATGCTGAGCAGTGGCAGTGAACCACGGATCTGTCATGCAAGCAGCACTCTATAATGCACTATATTGCAAAGTGATGATGTTTGGTAGGCTAGGTGTACAGTATTAAATGCATTTTTTGGCTTAACAAAATTTTCAGCTTACACTGAGTTTATCAGGATGTAAGTCTATCATAACTGCAGGAATATCTGTATGCCCCCAATATGGAAATACCTAAATATAAAGCAAACATTAATAGATCTGAAGAGAGAAAGAGAGACTGTAATACAACAATTGTAGAGAACTTCAATATCCCAATTTTGAACAATGGATAGATAATCCAGACAAAAAGTCAATATAGAGGCATTGGATTTGAACTACACTTTAGACCAATTAGACCTAAAAGATATACACAGAACTTTCTATCTGCTAACATTAACAAAATGTTAGCAGTAAGTCTTTACCTATCAATAATTACCTTAAAATTCATCCAGAAGCAGCAAAATACACATTTTTCTCAAGTATACTCAGAACATTCTCCAGGTAGGGTGCAAAACAAGTATTAACAAATTTCAGAAGACTAAAATCATATCAAGTATCTTCCCTGATTACAGTGGTATGAAATAGAAATCAATAACAGGAGGAATTTTGGAAAAATCACAATTACATGAATATTAAACAACTTCTCCTGAAAAATATCTTGAGACAAATGAAAATGGGCCCACAACATTACAAAACTTATAGTATGCAGCAGAAGACATTTCTAAGAGGGAATTTGAAAGCAATAAGTGCCTACATCAAAAATCAAGAAGGACCTCAAATAAACAACTAGCATTACACCTTCACAAACTAGGAAAAAAACAAATAAAATCCAAAGTGAGTAGGAAGAAAAAAATAATGAAAATCCAAGCATAGTTAAATGAATTTCATTATCAATAAAAAACCAGAAACAATCATGAAACTAAAATTTAGAATTCTAAAAGACCACAAGAGACTACTATGAATATTACATATCAATAAATTGGACAACCTACAAGAAATGGACAATTTTCTAGAAACATTCTAACAAGTCTTAATAAAAAAACAAAAAACAAACAAACAAAAAAAAACCCAGATAACCTGAATAGACCAGTAATAAGGAATGCAACTGAATCAGCCAATAGTAAGACATCTCCCATCAAAGAAACCCCCAACAGAGAGCCTACATCCTGGGAGCAAATTTTTACCCCTCATACATCAGATAGAGCACTAAAATCTAGGGTATATAAAGAACTCAAAAAGCTAAGCACCAAAATAAAAACAAATAACCCAATCAATAAATGGGCCAATGACCTGAACAGACATTTCTCAGAAGAGGATATACAATCAATCAACAAATATATGAAAAAATGTTCATCATCGCTAGCAATTAGAGAAATGCAAATCAAAACTATTCTAAGATATCATCTCACTCCAGTCAGGATGGCAGCTATTATGAATACAAAAAATGATAAGTGTTGGTGAGGATGTAGGGAAAAAGGTACACTCATACACTGCTGGTGGGACTGCAAATTGGTGCAGCCAATATGGAAAGGAGTATGGAGATTTCTTGGAAATCTGGGAATGGAACCACCATTCGGCCCAGCTATTCCTCTCCTTAGTCTATACCCAAAAGACTTAAAAACAGCATACTGCAGGGCCACAGCCACATCAATGTTTATAGCAGCACAATTCACAATAGCTAAACTGTGGAGCCAACCTAGATGCTCTTCAGTGGATGAATGGATTAAAAAAATGTGGCATATACACACAATGGAATTTTACTCAGCAATAAAAGAGAACAAAATCATGGCATTTGCAGGTAAATGGATGGAGTTGGAGAAGATAATGCTAAATGAAGTTAGCCAATACCCCAAAAAAGAATGCGGAATGTTTTCTCTGATATCAGAAGACTGACTCATAGTGGGGTAGGGAGGGGGAGCATGGGAGGAATAGATGAATTCTAGATAGGGCAGAGGGGTGGGAGGGAAAGGGAGGGGGCAGAGGATTATCAAAGGTGATAGAATGTGATGGACATCATTATCCAAAGTACATGTATGAAGACACAAAATTGGTGTCAACATACTTTATATACAGAGTTATGAAAAACTGTGCTGTTATGTGTAATAAGAATTGCAGGCTGGGGATGTGGCTCAAGCGGTAACACACTCGCCTGGCGTGCGCTGGGCGCTGGATTCAATCCTCAGTACCACATAAAAAAACTAAAATGAAGATGTTGTATCCACTGAAAAAACTGAAAAATAAATATTAAAAAATTCTCTCTCTTCTCTAAAAAAATTTAAGAATTCTAATGCATTCCACTGTCATTTATTTAAAAAAAAAATCAATAAAAAAAGAAAATAAGTCAACCGAAAAAAAACCTTTCACTTTTTATTAAAAAGTGGGGAAAAGGAAACCCATGATTACATGACTTTACTATATTCTAACAAACATTTAAAGAACTAATATCACCTATTCTCAAACTCTTCCAAAAAATTGAATAGGAGGAAATACTTCCATACTCATTTTATGGGGCAAGCATTACCCTGATACCCAAAGCTAGATAAGGACATTACAAGAAAAGAAAACCACAGATCAGTATTCATCATGAATACACATGCAAGATTCCTCAATAATTCACTAGCAGGCCAAATTCAAAGCATATTAAAAGGATCATTCACCATGAACAAGTGGGATTTATATATGAATGTGTTATACAACATTTACAAAGTAAAGGACAAAAAAAATCTCAATAGACTCAGAAAAATCGTTTGACAGAATTCAACACTCTTTCATAACAAAAGTGACCAACAATTGGACATCAAAGCAATGTACCTCAACACAACAAAGCCCATAATACCATTAGCTAACATTCTACTCCACAGTGAAAAGCTGAAAGTTCTTCCTCTAAGATCAGAAACAAGGATGTCCATTCTTCCCACTTCTATTCAACATAGCACTGGGTGTCTTCACCAGAACAATGAAACAAAAGAAAGAAAGAAAATGCATACTGAATAAAAAGAGAGATGTTACTGTTTCTGTATGCAGATGATATGATCTTATATGTAAAAAGCCTAAAGAATCCTCCAAAATTCTGTTATAGCTAAAAAGTTAATTCAATTTACAGAATAGAAAATCAACATAAAAAATCAATTGTGTTTCTTTACACTAACAAGGAACTAACTGAAAAAGAAATCAGGAAAGCAATCCCATTTATATAAGAGCTAAAAACATTAGGAATAAATTTTTAACAAGGTGGAAGATCTGTGCACTGAAAACCACAATCAGTGATGGGAACAACTGAAGTAGACACAAATAAATGGGAAGATATCCTGTGGTCATCAATTGGAAGAATAAATCTGGCAAAATGTTTGTATTACCCCAATCTACAGATTCAATTCAATCTCTGTCAAAATTCCAATGTCACTTGTTTTTCACAGAAAAAAAAATTCTAAAATTTATATGGAATAAGAAGAGACTCTGATTAATCAAAGAAATTTTAAGCAAACTGAACAAAACTGGAGGCAATACACTACCTGATATTAACTTCTACTACAAAGCTATAGCAATTAAAACAGCATGTTCTTGGTATAAAAACCAGACACATAGATGAATGGAACTGAATAGAGAGCCTAGAAATAAATCCATGCATTTGTATTCAATTAGTTTTCAACAAAGAAGCCAAAAACAAACAATAAGGAAAAATAGTTCCGTCAGTAAATAGTGACAGAAAAAAAACATGTCCCACTTGCAGATGAATGCATGCATTTGGATCTGGATCTTACACCATATATAAAAATCAACTTGAAATGGGTTAAAGACAAATGTAAGATTGAAACTATAAAACTACTAGAAGAAAATACAGTGGGAAAGTGTATAACATTGGTGCAGGTGATAATTTTTTGCATATGATCTTAAAAGCATAAGCAACAACAACAACAACAACAACAAAACCCAAACAAATGGGATTTAAAAAGCTACTGTACAATAAAGGAAGACAATCTATAGAACGGAATAAAGTATTTACAAACTTAATGTCTGATAAAGGGTTAATATTCAAAATATATAAGGAATTAAAACAACTTAATAGTAAGACATCCCCCCGCAATTTAAAAACAGACCTAAGTATACATTTCTCAAAAGAAGACATACAGTTAACAGGTATATGAAAAGTGCTCATCATGTCTAGTCATCAGGGAAATGAAAATTAAAGTCACAATATCATTTCACATATATTGAAGTGTCTATATTAAAAAGATGAAAAACACAACATGTATTTCCAGAATGTTGAGGAAAGGGAACTCCAATACACTGTTGGTGGGAATTTAAATTAGATAGTCATTATGGACGACTATATAGAGGATCATCAATAAATTAAAATTAGAAATACCATATGAAGCAGCATCCTTCTACCGAATATATATTGAAAAGAAATGAAACTGATATGAAGAAGAGATATCTGCATTTCCATGACTACACTGCAGCATTATTTTCAACACCTAAGCTATGGAATCCACCTATGTATACACCAACAGATGAAATGATAAAAAAAATATGGTACATATTCACCAGAGAATAATATTCAGCCTCAAAAAAAGAAGGAAATCCTGTGATTTGTGACAACAAGGATGAACCTAGAGGACAGTATACTAATAACAGGCACAGAACAGCAAATACAGCTAAGTGGAATGTAAAAAAGTAGATCTGAAGAATGATGATGACCAGAAATTAGGGTGAGGGTTGGTCAAACAGAAAGAATACCTTAAAGAGATTCGTTATACCACACAGTGACTATAGTTAGTAACAATGTATCAGCTTGAAACTGGATAAGAGGGATTTTAAATGTTCTTTTCCCTAACATACAAAGTAAATCCATATGTTAATTAGCTTGGCTTAGCTGTTCCACAATGTATACATATTACAAAACATCATGTTGTACACCAAAAATATATATTGTTTTAGTCAGCTTTTTATCTGCTGTGACTAAGGGACCTGACCAGAACAACAGTAGAGGAGTTAAAGTTTATTTGAGGGCTCACAGTTTCAGAGGTGTTAGTGCATAGAAGGCCAGCTCCATTCCTCAGGGCTTGAGGTGAAGCAGAACATCATGGCAGAAGAGTGTGGCAGAGGGAAGCAGCTCATACAGTGATCAGAAAGTGCAGAGAGAGTGAGTCTCCTTGCCAGACACAAATATACACCCCAAAGCCATGCCCCAATTCCCACCTCCTCCAGCCACACCCTACCACTTTAGTCACCACTCAGTTAATCCCTATCAGGGGATTAATCAACTAATTGGGTTACCACTCTCACAACCCATTCATTTCTCCTCTGAACCTTCTTACATCGCCTCACACGTGAGCTTCTGGGGGACACCTTATATCCGAACTGTAACAGATATGATTTTATTTGCTCCCCCCCAAAAAACTTAAAAAATGAAGTGCTTATATATGCTACAACATGATGAAACTTGAAAGATATTATGCTAAGTAAAAAAGTCAGACACAAAAGGTTATATATTGTATAATTCCATTTACATTAAATATTCAGAATAGGTAAATCCATAGAGACAGATGTCAATTGGTGGTGTCCAGTGGCTTGAGGGATAAGCAAATGCTTGTATAAAGTTTTCTTCAGCTGAAACAATTCCCAGAGGGTTGACAGCTAAAGGCTTTCCTCCAACAGCACCCCAACAGCTTGGAAGCAAGTCCTATATTCATAAAATAGGCTCTAAATGGCAAATTATGACATCCACAAAGTCCATCCTTTGTGCTGCAAAAATCCAATCCTTCATACAGGTTCTGGAAGCAGATCCTCAAGGATTCCAGGGGACCTCTCTTCCTAGGAGAAATCTAGAAGAAGAAAATTATTGGGACATACTATAGCTCCCACCTCTGCAGCTGGTCTCAGAGATAACTGAATCAAAATTTCTCTCCTTAACTATCCATTCTAGATTCTGCTGATTTTCAGTTAGCATTTCTGCTGATCTTGATGGTTTACCCAGTTATAATGCCTCACTTCTGAAGGGTCTGAGCCTTTGGTCACCATGTCTGAGCCTTTGGTCACTTCTTGGACTGAGGTAGCTGGTTTGATTATGATGAAAATTGGACAAGGAATTCCCAGGAGGCACCAAACTAGATCTTCTCCATGTCCCATGTTCCTCCATGCTCCCATTGCACAACAGCAGCCCTACTTCCTCTGGGTGATCAAACTCAATTATCCCTGACAAGACGGTGACTCCTCTTCCTATTTACTGGTGACTTGTCCCAAGAAGTAGAATTACCTGGCCAGGCTTATAGTAAAATGAACCTCCTCCTGATGGAAGTGTCCCCTATTTGGGAAGCAAGATCTCTAAACTCACAGAGCCCAGAGTTGTGAAACAGAAAGCACAAACTTCCCAAGTGATGGGTTGCTGAATAAAACAGGATTGAAGATAAAATAAAAATCTTCCACGATAAACAAAAGTTAAAAGAATTTGCAGCTAGAAAACCAGCTCTTCAAAACATTCTTGGCAAAACATTACAGAAAGAGGAAATGAAAAATAACAATGAAAACCAACAGCGGGAGGAAGTACAGTAAAGGAAAAACTAATCAAAGAGGAAAAACAAATCATGTTAAGTAACATAAATAAACAAATATGGCTGGAAGTACAAACCATATCTCAATAGTAACCCTAAATGTTAATGGCTTAAATGCACCAATCAAAAGACATAGGCTAGTAGACTGGATTAAAAAAAAAGATCCAACAATATGCTGCCTACAGGAGACTCATCTGATAGGAAAAGACATACACAGACTGAAGGTGACAGGTTGGGAAAAATCATACCACTCATATGGACCTCGAAAGCAAGCAGGGGTGTCCATACTTGTATCAAATAAAATAGACTTCAAGCCAAAGTTAATCAAAAGGGATAAAAAAGGACACTACATCCTGCTCAAGGGAACCATACACCAACAAGACTTAATGATCATTAATATATATGCCCCAAACAGCTATGTTCATCAAACAAACTCTTCTCAAGTTCCAGAGTCAAACAGACCACAACACAATAATCATGGGAGATTTTAACACACCTCTCTCACCACTGGACAGATCTTCCAAACAAAAGTTGAATAAAGAAAACATAGAGCTCAATAATACAATTAATAACTTAGACTTAATTGACATATATAGAACATACCACCCAACATCAAGCGGATACACTTTCTTCTCAGCAGCACATGGATCCTTCTCAAAAATAGACTATATATTATGTCACAGGGCAAATCTTAGCAAATACAAAGGATTAGAGATACTACCATGCATTTTATCTGATCATAATGGAATGAAATTGGAAATCAATAATAAAATAAGAAAGAAAAAATCCTACATCACATGGAGAATAAACAATATGCTACTGAATGAACAAAGGGTTACAGAAGACATCAAAGAGGAAATTTAAAAATTCTTAGAGGTAAATGAAAACTCAGACACAACATATCGAAATCTCTGGGACACTATGAAAGCAGTACTAAGAGGAAAATTCATTTCATGGAGTTCATTCCTTAAAAGAAGGAAAAGCCAACAAATAAATGACCTCATACTACACCTCAAAGCCTTAGAAAAAGAAGAACAAATCAACAGCAAATACAGTAGAAGGCAAGAAATAATTAAAATCAGAGCTGAAATCAATGAAATCGAAACAAAAGAAACAATCGAAAAAAAATGACAAAACTAAAAGTTGGTTCTTTGAAAAAATAAATAAGATTGATAGACCACTAGGCACACTAACAAAGAGAAGAAGAGAGAGAACCCAAATTACTAGCTTACAGGATGAAAAAGGCAACATCACAACAGACACTTCAGAAATACAGAAGATAATTAAAAATTATTTTGAAACCCTATACTTTAATAAAATAGAGGATAGTGAAGGCATCAATAAATTCCTTAAGGCATATGAGCTACCCAGATTGAGTCAGGATGATATAAACAACCTAAACAGACCAATATCAAGTGAGGGATTAGAAGAAGCCATCAAAAGACTACCGACCAAGAAAATCCCAGGACCAGACGGATATACAGCAGAGTTTTACAAGAACTTTAAAGAAGAACTAATACCAATACTCTTCAATCTATTTTAGGAGATAGAAAAAGAGGGAGTACTTCCAAATTCATTCTATGAGGCCAACATCACCCTGATTCCAAAACCAGATAAAGACACTTCAAATAAAGAAAACTTCAGACCAATATCCCTAATGAATATTAGATGCAAAAATCCTCAATAAAATTCTGGCAAATCAGATACAAAAACATATCAAAAAGATCATGCACCATGACCAAGTGGGATTCATCCCTGGGATGCAAGGCTGGTTCAATATATGGAAATCAACAAATGTAATTCACCACATCAATAGACTTAAAGATAAGAACCATATGATCATCTCAATAGATGCTGAAAAAAGCATTTGACAAAATACAGCATCCCTTTATGTTCAAAACTCTAGAAAAATTAGGGATAACAGGAAATTACCTCAACATGGTAAAAGCTATATACGCTAAGCCTCAGATCAGCATCATTCTAAATGGAGAAAAATTGAAGGCATTCCCTTTAAAATCTGGAACAAGACAGGGATGCCCTCTCTCACCACTTCTATTCAACATAGTTCTTGAAACACTAGCCAGAGCAATTAGACAGACGAAAGAAATTAAAGGCATAAATATAGGAAAAGAAGAACTTAAATTAGCACTATTTGCCGATGACATGATCCTATACCTAGCAGACCCAAAAAGTTCAACCAAGAAACTTCTAGAACTAGTAAATGAATTCAGCAAAGTGGCAGGATATAAAATCAATACCAATAAATCAAAGGCATTCCTGTATATCAGTGACAAATTCTCTGAAATGGAAATGAGGACAACTACTCCGTTCACAATATCCTCAAAAAAATAAAATAAAATACCTGGGAATCAACTTAACAAAAGAGGTGAAAGATCTATACAATGAAAACTACAGAACCCTGAAGAAAGAAATAGAAGAAGACCTTAGAAGATGGAAGGATTTACCTTGCTCATGGATTGGTAGAATTAATATTATTAAGATGGCCATATTACTACCAAAAGCACTTTACAGATCAATGCAATTCCCATCAAAATCCCAATGACATTCCTTGCAGAAATAGAAAAAGCAATCATGAAATTCATCTGGAAAAATAAGAGACCCAGAATAGCTAAAGTAATTCTAAGCAGGAAGAGTGAAATTGGTGGTATCATGATTCCAGATTGTAAACTATACTATAGAGCAATAGTAACAAAAACAGCATGGTACTGGCACCAAAACAGGCTGGTAGACCAATGGTTCAGAATAGAGGACACAGAGACAAATCCACAAAATTACAACTACCTTATATTAGGCAAAGGTGCTAAAATCATGCAATGGAGAAAGGATAGCATCTTCAACAAATGGTGCTGGGAGAACTAGAAATCCATATGTAACAAAATGAAATTGAATCCCTTTCTCTCACCATGCACAAAAGTCAACTCAAAATGGATCAAGGAGCTAGGAATCAGACCAGAGACTCTGTGTCTTATAGAAGATAAAGTTGGCCCTAATCTTCATCACATGGGGGCAGGCCCCAAATTTCTTAATAAGACACCTATAGCACAAGAGTTAAAACCAAGAATCAACAAAATTCAAACTAAAAAGTTTTTTCTCAGCAAGAGAAATAATATGCAAGGTGAATAGGGAGCCTACATCCTAGGAACAAATTTTTACCCTCAAACATCAGATAGAGCTCTAATCTCTAGAGTATACAAAGAACTCAAAAAAGCAAATAACCCAATCAACAAATGGGCCAAGGACTTGAACAGAAATTTCTCAGGATATACAATCAATCAACAAATACATGAAAAAATGCTCACCATCTCTAGCAATCAGAGAAATGCAAATTAAAACTACTCTAAGATACCATCTCACTCCAATAAGAATGGCAGCCATTATGAAGTCAAACAACAATGAGTGTTGGCGAGGATGTGGGGAAAAAGGTACACTCATACATTGCTGGTGGGACTGCAAATTGGTGCAGCCAATTTGGAAAGCAGTATGGAGATTCCTTGGAAAGCTGGGAATGGAACCACCATTTGACCCAGCTATTCCCCTTCTCGGACTATGCCCAAAAGACCTAAAAAGAGCATACTACAGGGACACAGCCACATCAATGTTTATAGCAGCACAATTCACAATAGCTAGAATGTGGAACCAACCTAGATGCCCCTCAATAGATGAATGGATTTAAAAAATGTGGCATTTATACACAATGGAATATTACTCAGCACTAAAAAATAACAAGATCATGGCATTTGCAGGCAAATGGATGGCATTAGAGCAGATTATGCTAAGTGAAGTTA
Source organism: Marmota flaviventris (assembly GCF_047511675.1). Classification (NCBI taxonomy): domain Eukaryota; kingdom Metazoa; phylum Chordata; class Mammalia; order Rodentia; family Sciuridae; genus Marmota; species Marmota flaviventris. The sequence continues at coordinate 33,602,414 of NC_092508.1, read as the reverse complement.
GCCAATCCCTAAAAAACAAATGCCGAATGTCTTCTCTGATATAAGGGGGGTGACTCAAAATGGGATAGGGAGGAAGAGCATGAGAAGAAGACTACCACTAAATAGGAAAGAGAGGTGGGAAGGGAATAAAAGGGAGAAAGGAAGTTGTATAGAAGATGGAAGGAGAACCTCATTGTTATACAGAATACATATATGATGCTGTGATGAGAAAAAGAAAAAAAAGTGTGTCACATTAAATTGGATAGACAGAAAGGATGGGAGAGGAGGGGAGGAGTAGGGAGGATAGGAAGGGCAGCAGAATAGAATAGACAATATGATTGATGTATGTACATTCCATGTATGTATTATGTCAAAATACATTCTGATGTCATGTATGACTAAAAATAAATAAATAAATAAAATTTAAAAAAAATAAAATTAAATTTGAATTAAAGATAAAATTAAATTAAATTGAAATTCAGATAAATAAGAAATGTTTAAGTAAAAATATTTTGAATATGTAAATATAAATATATTTTTAAGTATCAAATATTGCTAGAACAATGTGTTAGCTTTCTGTTGGTATGGTTAAAATACATGAGAAGATCAAATTACAGGAAAAATGATAAATTTTGGCCCATGGTTCCAGTCCATGGTTGGCTAGCCCCATTACTTTGGGGCCCATGACAAGGCAGAGCACCAGGGCAGAAAGGCATGGTACAGTACAGCTGCTCACCTCATGGTGGCCAGGAGGAAGAGGGAGAGAAGAAAGGTCCAGGAACAAAACATACCCTTCAGAGGCATGCCTTTTTCTACCTAGGCCCCTAAAGTTTCTACACCTCCCTGTAGTGCCACCAACTGGGGACAAAGTCTTCAACAAATGAGACATTCTAGATCCAAACTGTAATAGAGATTTACTTTTTGTTTATAAGAAATTCAAATTTTACTGAGTTTTCTGTATTTCTATTTACTAAATATATGATGACCCTAGCAAGTATATCACTGTGAATGATACTAAGCAGGGTCACTCCTGCTTTCAGTCCATGGTTCTCAGACCCAATGTGTTCTAACTATTGTAATCACAGCATTGTATAAAGTGGTAAAGGCCTGGTCCTTAATGTAACAATGTTCAGAGGTGAGGCTTTGGAAAGTAATTGGATCATGAGGGCTTTAACCTCACCAATGGGTTGATCTATTGATGATTCATAGCTGAATGGACTATTGAGAGACGGTGAAAAACAACCTTTCTCTTTTTCCTTCCTGGCTGCCAGGAGGTGAGCTGCTTTCTCCACCAGGTCCTGCCACCTTGATGTTCTGCTTTCTCACAGACTGAAACAAAATGGAGTCAAGTTGACTATGGACTCAAACCTCTGAAATTGTAATTCAAAATAAACCTTTCCTCCTTTAGATTGTTTTTCTCAGGTATTTTGTCACAGTTACAGAAACCTGACTGATCCAGTAACATTTTTACTTCCTATAAGTATCTCATAACAACATGCTGTATACCTTAAATCTATGTAATGAAAAAAATGTATGTGAGGCAATAGGTATGTTAAGTAGCTTGATTTAATCCCTGCAAAATTTTATATATTTTCATATATCAGAACATTATGTTGTCCACTATAGGTACCAATACTTTTTCATTTGTCACTTAAACCTTAATAAATCTGGAAAAAACTTTTGAAAAACAGAAAAAAAGAGAAAAATTTAAAAGTAGTAGGATAAAAATAACTCAATGTATAATGAACCAAAATAAGATTAACATCTGACTGCTTATCAGAAATTATGGAGGCTGTCCTGGGCATGGTGGCACATGTCTAATGTCTAATTCTAGAAGTTTAGGAAGCTGAGGCAAGACAATTAATCACAAGTTCAAAGCCAGCCTCAGCAACTTAGCAAGGCCCTAAAGCAATTTAGTAAGACCCTGTCTCAAAGAAAAAAAAAGGGGGGGGGGGGCTGGGGATGTGGCTTAGTGGTTAAATGCCCCTGGGTTAAATTCCCAGTACAAAAAATAAATAAATAATTTTTTTTAAAAGATGGAGGCTGTAAGACAATGGGATGATATTAAAAGTTCTGCAAGGCAAAAAAAAAAAAAAAAAAAAAAAACCACTAAAAACTAAATAAAAACCTGTAAGCAAAAATTAAATATCTAGCCAAATTATCTTTCAAAAACCATGGTGGAAAAAAACACTCCCAGATTTTAAAATAATACCAAGCACAAATAAGAATACCACTTACTATTCCTTCATTAAATATTAATAAAAGCTCTTCTGAATATTTAAGGTCTTTGATCCATTTTGAGTTTATTTTCATACAGAGTGAGAGGTAGGGATCTATCTTTTACAGGTATTAAATCCAATTAATATAAGTATATACCATTCCTGGGACTATATCTGAAGGAATCAAAGTGAGTGGATACTAGCATTCCTTGGCTTGATATACTATACAATGTCTCTGCTTCATCTTCATTATTACCCTCTCCTCTGTGTGTCTAATCTTCCTCTGCTTCTTATGTAAGGATGGTACCCACCTGGGCAACCTACTATAATTTCCCCATCTCAAGGTCCACCACTTAATCACATCTGTAGTCTTTGTCATATAAGGTTAACATTTACAGGATCCAGAGATTAGGATATGATATCTTTGGGTACTATTAGCCATCCTACTACAGAATAAATTCAAATAGTTGTCCCTTGGTATCCAGAGGGGGTTGGTCCCAGGTACTCTGATGATATCAGAATTCTGAGATGCTCAAGACCTTTTTACAAAATAATGTATAGTATTTGCATATAGCCTACACCTATCCTCATGTTATACTTTAAGTCATCTCTAGATTACATATAATAATCAATACTATGTAAATACCATGAAAATACTTGTTATACTGCATTGCTTAGGGAAAATGTCAAGAAAAAATCTGTTCATGTTCTATGCAGATATATTTTCTTTTAGAATAATTTCATTCTGCAATTAATTGAATCTGTGGATGAGGAACCTGAAGATATTACAGGGTAGATTACATATACTTTTATGTTAAATATAATTCTGACTGAAACCTTAAGCTATCATATAAGAAGTCTGGCTACCCTACTGTAAATAAACACATGGAGGCCACTAGAGTAGTTAAGACTATGAAACTACATGGACTACAAGGCTCATTCATCTCAGGATCCTAATTGAGATAAACTTTCCAGTCATTTTCAATGAGGCACCAGATATATGAATGAGTCATCTTGGAGACAATTTAACCCAGGAAAGCCCCAGAAGACTGTATGTGAAGCAGAACTTCCCATATTAAGTACAATCAACACACCAAAGGCATGGTGGTAAAATGTTTTCAGACACTTAAGCTTTGGGGTGGTTTGGCACGCAAATATATAAAAATAGGTACCTAGAGATAGATTGCTGCCACAACAAAAACCTAAAACAGTGCAATTTATTTGGGGACTGCATGTTAGACAATAGCTGAGGGAGCTTCAATAAAACTGTTAGATAATGCTGGAAGGACATGTAGGTAATTTTTACTAGGGACAAAAATAATAACCAACTTTTTCTAGTTGTGAAAAGTGTGGCAACCCTGCTCCCTGTGTTAACGGGAAATAAAAGCACTGAGTATTTGGCTACAGAAATTTCTAGGAAGCATGATGAAAGTGACAAATGGATTCTTTTAGATGTCTATTACAAAATACAAATAAAAAGAAGTGACCTTTTCAAGCAGAATCCAGGAGAAATATTTATGAACCAGAATTTTTCTGGAATATAAAAGTGTGTCTCATACACACCTCTCCTAGTCAATGACCATCAAAGTAGGAAATGACCTCAGGGTGAAGATCAAATCTACAGCAATACCAGTAAAGTGTGGTGTCAAGGCCAAGATCACAGGGGTATGGATATAAGATTTGTTGTTAAAACCTCAAAAAGATGTAAGGTTGTACCTCATAGACCCACTGAGGAAGATAAAATTTATTCTCAGAATTTTAGGTAGCATCTCAATCCCTCTCTGCTAGACAGGAACATTTCTAAAATTCTTAAGGATGTTGTGTCACAGTACTCTGATTCTCAACTCAAGGAAATATAGGCCTTTCTTAAAGATATACAGGGGTATGATAATTGCCTAATTAAGATCAGAATTTAATACATAAAATGACCACAAAATCTTTAAAAGAATCATAGTATCTTGAACTGAAAAGAACAGGAACAGCTGGGCACCATGGCACACACCTATAATCCCAATAGCTCAGGAGGCTGAGGCAGGAGGATCACAAGTTCAAAGCCAGCCTCAGGAAAAGTAAGGCACTAACTAAGCAACTCAATGAGACCCTGTCTAGAAATAAAGTACAAAATAGGACTGGGGATGTGGCTCAGGGGTTGAGTATCCCTGAGGTTCAATACTTGGTACCCCCTCAAAAAAAGAATAGGAACAATTTAAAGTAAAAAGAGACACTCAAATCCCCAACTTTCAGGCAGAACACAAATTGAAAAGATATTCAACTACAAACAGAAGTTCTTCCTTATGGAAAAAGAATTAATCTGAGGGAAAGCCAAGAACTTCAGAATTATTATGGTCTACTGACAGCTACATGTTTCATGTTGGCCCTCCTCCATCTTTGGAATCCTACGTTTCTATTCCAGTTTTTCTGTTCTGGACTCACTATTGTATGTAGGGGACAGAAAACTGATAAATTCACAGATTTCAAAACTGAGAGGTACCACAACCAAGGAGCCTCTCTCATCTGGACTTGGTTTAGATGCTGAAATTCTGTATTTCAAGCCCAAGCTTAATGCAGTAATAGCATGAAGACTGAGGATCTGGGAAGGGAAATAAATACATTTTGCATGTGGGATGGAAATTACTTGCTAAGTAATTAAAAATCTGTAGTTAATCTCCAAATATGGTCCTCAATGAACCACACCTCCCAAGATTTATACCCTTCTGTGGTCCCCTCCATACTGAACTAAGCCTGGCACTTGCTATAACTAACAGATTCAGAGGAGATAAACCTGAATTAGTATGAAGCCAAAGTTTTCAGAGGTCCTGAAGCTTCTATTTCTGTAATTTGGAAGGCCTCAGCTGCCACATAAGTTCAGCTGCCTTGTTAAAAAGACCACATAGACCACAAGAGATCACATGGAGAGGTTGAGGGCCAATTTCTGAGAAAGTATATGCAGTATCAAACTAGATGTCCAAACAGCCCAGCTCAGCCCAGCCTTACAGCTGTTCCCATCAAAGTGTCAATCATATAAGTGAACCACCGTTAAGTATTTCAACCCAATCGAGCCCCTAAATGACCACAAGTCCAACAAATATCCAATATCATGTGAAGCAAAAGTGCCCAGCTAAGCATAGTCAGTCCCACAAAATCTTGAGACATAATAACTGTCTTAAGTCACTAAGTTTTAGGGTGGTTTGTTGTGCAGCAACAAATTATTTATCAAATGAAAAATGAACATTTTGGAAGTCAGACTGAATAAAATCAAAGGCAAACTACAAACTATGGAAAAGTACTTGACTATGCAAGTTGTCACTATTCTTAAACAGAAATAATTTAAAAATATATAATCCATATGTCTTCAAAAGAAGAAAAAATAGACAAAGGACATGGTCTTCTACGTATAGGGAAAATGAAAATGACTATTAAGCATGAAAAGGTTTTAATCATTATTTAGAGACTGTTAATACTCAAATACTGCTGGTGAATATGTAAAGTCGTACAATCTTTCTGGACAGTAATTTGTCAACATGCCATTTCTGTATTATTAGATAATCACATATTCAAATAAATAGTAAAAGAACACCAATTTCAAACTTTAAAAAATGTTCAAGAATATGCAAACTGTCTTAAAAAAATCATAGAATAACCATACTTGAGGATATTTTGCATCTTACAAATTTTTGAAAATTCAGGTGTGCTTATAATGTTAACTCATAAAAGCAAAATATAAAATTATACGTATAGTTTTATCCAAGTTGTAAAATTAAAGTATATATATAGGAATAATGAAGATAAAGATAAATCTATAAATAGATATAATAAAATATAAACTTTCTAAATTTTATATGGCCATGCATTAGTTAAAAGAATAACTCCCTAGCTAGAGATATTTAATAAAATTGTATCTTTTGAAATTTGGAAGGGAATTTAGAAATGATCTGGTCTGATATATCAAAGGATGAGGAAATAGTTCTACAGATTTAGGTGACAAAGCTAGCTGAAATATTTAGAAGCAGAGCCTTACTTTGAACCCTTACTTGATCCATACACCTTTTCATACTGTTTTTTAAAGAGCTACCTATAGTACACACCTGTCTGTAATTCCAGCTACTTTGGAGGTTGATACAGGAGTATCACAAAGTTAAAGGCCAACTTGAGCAACCTAACAAGACTCTGTCTCAAAATAAAAAATAAAGGTGGGACAGCACTGGGACTGGGGATGTAGCTCAGTGGTAGAGCATCCCTGGTTTCATCCCTGGTACCAAAATAAAAAGAGATACCTGTAATAGTGATTCAAATGGGATGCAAAGATCTAAGCAAAATACTATCATTTTGAGAAAGGCTTTACTCTGGTGTACCTTTAAATTTATATTCTTTTAAAAGTATAACATTATATGTAATAAGGATAACATACACTATTTTCTACAATATAAAATACAACAGTTTCATTAATTTTTCTACTGAAATAACTTCCCAGGCTTTTACATTTCCTTTGAATTTATATTTTGCTACTGATGTTAATTTTAAAAATGAACTTTAAATAAGTTACACTTTCAGCAGAATTTTGCATGAGCCTAGGAGATTAGTTTGTATAATTTGTATCTCAGATCACTTTGCTTTTTCTTCAAAAGTTTTCCTCATTTATCAGTAAAAACTGGGTGTAGAAATATTTAATACATTTAGACACATTTCTACTTAGAGACATGAATATATTTTCAATTTATTTGTCTTTAATTTTTTAAAAAATAAATCATTTTCCCACTAGTCTGTACTTCAAATATGAAGATAGGCTAATTCAAGATCTTCTAAATCATGGCTTTGAGCTACCTTTCAATTTCAAATCTGGGGAAACTAAGCTTGTGCTCTTCCTTTCAGCTAAGGTTAGATAGCAGCTTTGCCACCTAGTTCCTCTTGAAGATGAAGCCAAATTCCTCCTCCTTATTGTCTCTGGCTCCATACAGATACTACTCAACCTTACCTCTGATAGAGCTGAAATTGCTTTTAAAATGCTTCTATGTGTGTCATCTGATTTTGCATCTGATAGAAATGGTATACTTCTCCTTTCCTCTGGCATGACTTCTGATTGGCCTTCACTGAAAAATGGTATTTTGTCCAGTAGGGTTTTTTCCTGCCTAGGAATAGAGGGCAGTAGAGAGTCTGAGGGTAGAGGTGTTGACATAACACTCTCAGGAGTAGCAAGAATTGAATAATCTTGGTCCAATAGGCTCGAAGTTGATGTAGGTATGCCTTCTTTATTATCATCACCCAGCAACTAGAAAATATAGCAATAAAACAAGCTACTAATTAAATGTTATTCACTAGAAAGTACTGAAAACAAATTAAAATCAATTGTACCCTTATCCTTTTTCATGTTACCATGACTACATGGTAATGACTACATTAATTAACAAAAGGAATGATAAATTCTCTAATTCTGGAATCATGGAGTTATAGAATATATATATATATATATATATATATTTATATTAAAAATGATAAAACAGTGGCTTATAAAATAATGGTTCTCTTAGGTCAGGATTTTATAATCAGTAACATCTTTAAAAAGAAAATCTGGGATCTGACATTTTAGTGTTATACTATCACCAATATGTTATGAAACATGGGAAATTTTAATAGAATAACACAAAGAACAATATTATAAAATAACAAGATATTATATAAAAGAAAGGAAATTTTAGTAGCAAAGTACTACAAAGAAGCATGTCATAAAGTAAAGGATAGCCTGTTTAGTTAAATAAATTCAGCTTTATGAAAAATTCAATGTATTCACTTTTTTTCTTCTCTCCTTGAACTGGGAAAGATAGTACACACTGATTCTTCAAATTTGTATTTATGAGCCTCTGACCAAAAAATGGAAATCATTAAATCCTACTTGTCAAGCAGTAGAAAAAAACTTTTCCTACTGTTTATATGGGATCTACTGTTATAATAGAATGGATGCCTGCTATAAAATTAGCTGAAGAGCAAATTATATTAAGTGAATTTCTTTTTGCTGATTTTTACTGTCAAATACATGATATTATTCCATGAACAAAGTTTATAATATGATAAAAGATTTGGTGAGAAAGAGCCCAGAATGTGGGTAGGTCTATGGCAACCATGTCTAAGGTCTTATGTAGAATTTCATACTTTGTTCTTATCTTCCTTTCTTCCCTTCCTGAAAACCTTTTGTTTCCTATCTTCATATATATTCTTAAGGGCCACTGTTTTATGCTGAAACCAATATTTCCAGAGGGCAATTTAACTTTAAAAAATTGTACAATGGTATAAATGTTCTCATATAGAAATAACCATACAACAACTGAGTAATTTCTCAGGTGCTTTTTTTCTTTACATATGTAACTATTTCTCCATTCACAAATATTTCACCCCTGCTGGGTGTGGTGGAACATGCCTGTTATCCCAGCGACTCTAGAGGCTGAGGCAAGAGGATCACAAGTTCCAAGCCAGCCTCAGCAACTTAGCAAGGCCCTAAGCAACTTAGTGAGACCCTGTCTCTAAATGAAATGTACAAAAAGGTTGGGGATGTGGCTCAGTGGTTAAGTGCCCTAGATTCAATTCCTAGTATAAACAAAACAAAACAAAACAAAAAACAAGCATTTCACCCCTTCATAAAATAATGACTATTAGACATTTTCTTCCAACTTCCCTTACCTCACTTGGAGTAATTTCAGGTTCATTGTCTTTAACAGGGATATCTATTAAAAAAAAGCAAACTGAAGTACTTTGTTACACAAAACAATAAAAACATTATTTATATTTATGTACACAATAAATATTATTACACTTTTTCTCACTACAAACAAACATCAACTTAAGTCAAAGCACCTATCCTAACATAAACACTGCTTAGTTAAAATAGGGTGATGAATCTCTGGGAAGATGGAGGAGTAATAATCAAACAAGTATGGGGATGAAATCAAAACATACATGAAGGGATAAGATTTTCCTGTTATTTTTAATAAATATGCTATTTCCAAAAGTGCCTACACTATTTTATATTCCCACCAATAGTGTACAAGGGTCCCACTTTCTCTACACCCCTGACAAAATGTGTGATCTTTGGACTTTTTGATAACAGCTATACTAATACAACTGTGAGATAGTATCTCATTTTGATTCTGATTTGCACTTCCCTGATGATTAAAGATGTTGGGCATATTTTCAAACACCTACTGATCATTTGTATATCTTCTTCAAAGAAGTATGTACTCAGGTCCTTAGCCTATTTTTTAATTGAGTTAGTTTGTTGTTATTGCTTGAGTTGAAGTTATTCCTTATATATTTTAAATATGAATCCCTTATCAGATATATGATTTGCAAATATTTTTTCCCTTTCTGTAGGTTATCTATTCACTCTGTTGTTTCTTTTATTGCACAGAAGCTTCTTGGCTGGAGGTAGCCCCATTCTCCATTGTTGCTTTTGTTGCCTTGTGCTTTTTGTCTATTAAAGAAATTACTGACCACACCAATGTCATTGAATTTTTCCTCTTTATTTTCTTCTAGGGGTTTTAGAGTTTCAGGAATTATGTTTAAGTCTTTAATCCATTTTCCTTTTCAGATAGTTCATGGTTGGTGTTCAGATTTTTGTATGCTGATTTCGTATCCTAAAACCTCACTGAATCCATGAATTAGTTTTAATGGGGTTTTTCTTCTAGAGGCTTTAGGATTTTCTACATATGAGATTATGACATCGGCAAAGAAAATTTTCCTTCATTCTTTCCAATTTGAAATCCTACTACTTATTTTTCTTGACTAATTGCTCTGAGTAGGAGTCTACGATATGAGCAAAAATTCAGGCAACTTCTTAGCTAGAATATAATACAAATGGCTTCTAGTCCAATTTCCAACAGAGTCCTCCTTCTCCTATAAAATCTCACAAGCCCAGTCTTTACTGTCCATAGTTGTATTGACATTCTGGTCTTCTGAACTCCCACCAGAATCACCCATTAAGCTCAACCTACAATAATCTAGAACATTCCTAGCTTGCATCTCTAGATATTTCAAAATTCTTTCCATAGTGGAATGAAGTGGCATAAGTCTATAATCCCAGTGGCTTGGGAGGTTAAGGCAGGAGGATTGCAAGTTCAAGGCCAGCTTCAACCAGTTTATCAAGGTACTAAGCAACTCAGTGAGATACTGTCTCTAAATAAAATAAACAAAGGGGCTAGGGATATAGCTCAGTGGTTAAGCATTCCCTGGATTCAATCTCTGATACAACAATAACAAAAAAATTCCTCCCAAATTCCAAAACACTCTAAAAGCTTCTAAACCACATGGTCAGGTTAGCCACAGAAATGACCCCAATTCTTGGTATCAATTTCTGTTTTAGTCAGTTTTTTTCACTACTGTGGCCAAAAGTTCTGATAAGAATAATTTCAAAGGCAGAAAAGTTTATTTGGGGCTCATAGTTTCAGAGGTCTCAGTCCACAGATGGCCAACTCCATTTCTCAGGGCCAGAAGTGAGGCAGAACATCCTGGCAGAAGAATACGGCGGAGCAAAGTAGCTCAGGACATAGCACCAGGAAGGAGAAGGAAGGATGGAGGGAGAAGGAGAGAACAGTAGAGGAGAAGAGGAGGAGAGGGGGAGAGGTAGAGAAAGCGGGGAGAGGTGGGAACAGGGAGAGGGAGAGGGAGAGAGGGAGAGAGGGAGAGAGGGAGAGAGGGAGAGAGAGAGGGAGAGAGGGAGAGAGAGAGGGAGAGGGAGAGGGAGGGAGAAAGGGAGAAGGAGAAAGAGAGCTCCCATCTCACCACAGACAAAATATAAACCCCAAAGGCACACGGCCAATGACTCTCCACCCCCCCTCCAGACATACCCTACCTTCCTACAGTTCCACCCAGTTAATTCCTCTCAGGGGATTAATATACTGATTAGGTTAAACCTTTCATAACCCAATGATTTCACCACTAAACTTTCTTGCATTGTCTCACACATGAGCTTTTCGGGAACTTCTCACAAAACCATAACACTTACTTAGAATAAATTACTAATTTTTGTGATATAACACCTTGATTTTAATTATCTTCATAATAAACACAGAAATCAAGTTCGATTCTTACATAATGTTGTGATATTTTCAGGCTTCTCTTCATCTAAATCATTACTCTCACTTTCAAGGTCTTCATCTAAATTACTTTCCTAAAATCACAGAAAGAAAGAAAAAATATTGGGGAAAATATTTAAGGAGGAAAAGGTTTTAGTTCCTTATTTTCATAACTTCTTTTTAATGCAATATTCTCCCCCATCCCCGGCTAAATCTACAAAGGACAGAGGATAAGACAGAGAAGTATTTGTAAGAAATTCAATCCAAAGACTACCATTTTAAAGAGGAATTGATATTCTAGAGAGAAGATATCCAATAATGGGTAGAGTATTTGAATAATGAATGTACATGATACACATAGGGTAAATTATATAATATTGTAACTTCAAGGACTAAGAAAGGGTACCCGTAGGTAACAGATTATTATTTTTATTGTAATCCATTATGGCTTATGACTTGAAAAAGGATGTATATTTTTATAAAATTCTAAGGAAAATTGGGTTTAAAAATAGTTAAAAGACAGAATGACAATGGGCTTTTTATAAAAAACTGATCTTTCAGTAACAACCCAAAGTCCATAGTTCTTTTAATTAATAACCCTCCAAATTTTCCCTAAAGTATTACTTCTGTATTAAAAAATACTTATTTGTTCCTGTAGCAACATGAACTCTGCCTATTATAGAGAAATTTAAACACATGAAAATATTAATGTTATGATTACTTTTTCAGGGTTATGATCTCAGTCAATGTTTCATCTTTTCACTGAGATAGCTATAAATTCTTTATTTCCAGATCAGTATAGGTGAGGTTGTATTTCTAAATATTAACCTTTACTCCTATCTGACAAGGATCTAGTATTAAAAAGACAAATCATTTAACTTAAAAATTGGCAAAGATCTGAAGAGAAAGAAATGGGCAGTAAACGTATGAAAAGATGCTCACAACATTAATCTATAGAGAAATGCAAATCAAAAGCACAATAAATCACCATGTCAAACCCACAAAGATGGCTATAGTAATAATAGTAATAAAATGGAAAATAATAAGAGTTAGTGAAGACTTGGAACTCTCTACTGATTGGAATATAAGGTAATACAAACCTCTGTGGAAAACAATTTGATACTTTTTCAAAAATTTAAACTGAGAATTACCATATGATGCAGGTACTCCTAGGTACTCAAGAGAATAAAGACATACACTCACACAAAAAACTTGCACATGAATGTCCAAAAGCATTATTATTCAAACTAGCTTAACAGTGAAAACAATGCAAATGTCCATCAGCTTATGATTATGAATAAACCAAAAGATGGCATATCCATTCAATGGAATGTCATTTGGAAATAAAAAGAAATGGAATACTTATACATATTACAACAAGAATAAACTTTGAAAACATTATGGCAACTGAAAAGGAAAATCATGAAGGACGATATATTGTTATGATTCCATTTATATGAAATGTGTAGGACAGGTAAATCTATAGAGAAGAAAGTTAGTTATTGTTGCATAGGGCTAGAGGACAATGGGTGGATTGAGGGAGTGCTGGCTAAAGGGTATGGGTGTGCTTTTGAGAGTAAAATATTCTCAAATTGATTGTGATGGTGGACACAATAAAGGCCATTAAACTGTACATTTTAAATGGATCAATATTGTTAAACCTAATAATTTATCATTAAATACTTAGTGAATGGAACATTATCAAAATAGGAAAGTGTGTGGGCCAAGAATAACATTTTACATGCTCTCCAAAAATAAGCGACATATGATCATCACTATTAATGACAATAATATTTCTTTTAAAAAAGTATTCAAAGCTCCAGGTGGAAGAATGTATTATTCCAATTACCGAAGATTCTTTAGGTTCCAATTTTGGGTTCAGAATGTTTTCTAAATAGTCAACTTTCTCTTTCCATGTACCCAGATTTCTATATTCTTTTTTCATTTTTTCCAGCCTAAAGAAAGTAATCAGTCATAGATGAAATAAGTCAGTAACAAAAGAATATGTATGTTATGATTCACATAGTATGATACACTTCTAAAAAGTTCTAAAAGAGACACACACACTATATTGTCTAGGGATATAGTCAAAAGAATGGAATGCTTACAACAAAAATGAGTGAAGTAGTTACCTGAAGATGGTTAGGGAGATTATCATAAGGGCATATAAAACACATTTCTGATATTGGTGGTATTGTATATCTTAATCTGACACATAAATATCTAGGTAATATAAACATGTTTCAGAAATTATTCAATACATATCATTCTAAGTGTTTTTAACCACACACCCTGGTCAGGTTGGGTTGCTTGAACAAAATGCTACAGATTGGGTAACTTAAACAACAGAAACAACAGACACCTATTTCTCACAGTTCTATAGGCTGAGAAGTCCAATACCAAGGTGCCAGCAAATCCAGTATCTGGTAAGGTACTCTTTCTGGTTTCAGATGTCCATCTTCTTGTATCCTCAGAGTGGAGAGGGATGGATCTCATGTTTCTTCTTTTAACAAGGGCATTAGTCCCATCTATAGGGCCTCACCATCAAACCTAAACTATTCCTAATTATCTTTCAGAGGTTCCACCTCCAAATACCGTAATATTGAGGATTAGGTTTTTAACATATGTATTAGGATGAGCAAGCCAAAAAATTCAGTTCATAGCACTCTACATACATATTTTATAAATTAATCAATGTATAATATGATAGTTTCCTTAAAACAGGTTTAAGGGGTTAGGGTTTAGCTCAGTAGTAAAGCACTTGCCTAGCATGTGGAAGGCCCTGGGTTCAATCCCCACCACTGCAAAAAATAAAGAAAAATAGAAAAACAGTTTTTAATAAAAGGAATTTAGCCTTTAATCCAAGAAATTTCAAAAGGCTTGAGTAATCTAAGGATGCAGCCATTAAAAATTAAATGGAAAAGAGAATGTTTTCCAATTCATTTCATGAGGACACTATGACTTTGACAATAAAATCTGACAAAGACATTTTAGGCTAATATCATTCATAAACATAAATGAATAAAATATAGTTTCAGTCTGAAAAATCCAGTATTGTAGAAACAAAATAATATACAATGAACAAGTCAATTCATCCCAAGAATACAAGGGTGTTTTGATATTAACATTAGAAAATATAATTTAAATGTCATTTAACTGACTGAAAGAGAAAAAAATCATTAGACAAAATTCAACATCCACTCATGATTTTTTTTTAAAAAAATTCTTAGATCACTAGGAACAATATTCAACAATATAGTTAACTGGCTGCAGCTCACATGCACATATGCATGCACACACGCACACACACATATACACAAAAGAACCTATATAAATAATGTTCTTCAATGTTAAATATTAGAAGTATTGCTTTTAAAGATCATGAAGGAAAAAAAAGAGCTCCACTGTTACCACTTTTATCAGACCCTGAATTGGTGCTTATAGCTAATATAATATGTCAAGGAAACAAAGTTAGAGGATAAGGTTTGGGGATAAAGAAACGAAACTGCTGTTATTTGTAGATGAAACGATTGTCTAAATAAATTACCTGAGAGATACTATAAATTAAATATAAATAATTTTAAGTATGAAAACAGTGAAACAGATATGAGAGGGAACTTCTGGGAAGGTAGTGGCAGCAAAGGCAGCATGATTTTTGAATCATCTTAACTCCCCACATAAAATTATAAAGAATATTGAGGTAGCAAACCCAAAAGCCTATGGACAACATTTATAAGAAACCATGCAGGAAAGTATATACACACATAAGACCTTCATGGCATCAACATATATGTGTGAGAAAGCAGTTAGTATAAAAACAGTAATATGATAGCCCTGAGAACAAAAGACCCCCAAAATAGCCAATAGGAGGTCACTGGAGAACACAGAGAGCCAATTTGAGAAAAGCAGTTGATATTGGGAGGGGTTTGTTCATTTAAATAGTAGTTGAGTACAAAGAATTCATGTAAGAGCTGATGAGGGGATTTAGGATGGTGGGTTAGAGGAAGGCTGCATTCTGTCACTCCCTTACTTGGGATTCAAAAGTGGGAAAACTGCTTGTCAGTGTGGTAGGTAAAAGAGGGATTTCACTAAAATTCAATATTTGGACAGTCAGAGTGTCTAAGAGATTCAGATATTTGAGTCTATTAAAGAAAGAGTACATTGAAGCCAAGCCAGCTACACCAGTGGCAGTGGCAATAGTTCTAGTCTACCACATAGGGATGGGAGAGAAACACAATGGAGAGATTTGGCACAGAAAACATGTAACTTAGCTGATTCAGAGGCTGCAACATAAACTGGTGTTTGAAAAGTGTTCAACTGGCAAGTGGAGAATTGAGGCGAGAAGCATTTGAGGAGTTCATACTGTAGCTTGCTGCTGCGGAGCCCAGGAGTTCATGGCAAACATTGCCATACTCTCCCAGCACTTAAGTGCCTACCATGTGGATTAGGGTTTACTTGCCAGGATATGAATGAAACAAAAACACAGAAAAGGTACCCAGGGGGATTCAAAGTAAGAAAAATGAAGGAGAGTCCAACTTGCTTTTCCTTACGTCTAGAGGCTTCTGTGACCAACTGAATAGGGTAGGAAATCTGAATATGTAGGTGTGAATATGTTCAGGGACTAAGTCTTGAAAGCCTATGTATGTTTGTGGGTAGAAGAAAGGGTGAAATTTGTTGCCCCTGCCCCACAAGAAAAATTTGTGGAAAGGTTCTAGGATTCAGATTCCCAGAAGAGATTGGCATCTGCTGAGCCCTAGGTGTGTATTAATTTAATCTCTCCAGAGCAGATACCACCCAAAAAAAGCCCCACGGCCTGATTAGATCCAAGCCTTAGCCACCAAAACTTCCTTTTGGTAACTCTGCAGCAGCCTCAACCTGGAAATACATTCGATCTGGTGTATCCAGGAAAAACTCCAATTGACATCCTACCTTATACTGGTCAGAAGGCAAGCTGAGAAATATTTCAACCAGCTTCAGTTTTAGATACTCCAACTGGCAGTTTGGTGAGCAACACAAAAAAAGAGAAAGGGGTTAACAACCCCCAGCCCTTGCTCTTTTTCTCTCTTAGTATATACCTCAAGAAAAAATGGAAAGGACAGATGGGCATAGGCAGTGACTATCCATTCTTTTCTTTTCTTTTTAATGAGAAAAAGGAAAAAGATTCATTATTTTGCTAGCAAAGGAGAAACACAGGGGACTCCTATCCTAGAAGCTGCCCATCAGGGGGCTTTCAAAGAGGTGATTCAAAGATTACATTCCACATGTTCCCTGTTGGAGTTGTAATTCACTTGTTAATTTGGGAGATAATAATTTCTGAGATCTTCTGGTACCATCCCCAAAGTCTGGATTACTTTATTCCTATGGTGGGTGTGTACTTAGAAGCAGATAACTTCCTACTATGGGGAAGAAAAGTAATCTTTTTTCCCTTGATATTAGGGAGGGGAAAAGATTAGGGGAGGAGTAGAGAGAAAAAAAGATAAAGAAACATGTCCATTTTAAAATAAGTTGCAGTGCAGAGAAGCAAGGGCTATATTCAAAGCATAAAGTGGACCACTGTTACATTACCCCACTGTCAATTTCCACATCCCATTTCTATAGAAAAATGGGTAATGACATCTCCAAGCTGCTTCCTGCTGAAAGAGGGCAAAGTTGGGGGAAGTAAACCAAAATTCTTGTTCTCTATTAGGTAGGGCTTAAACAATTAAGGATATTCAGCATTAGGGCAGTCCAGAAGTCCACAGTGGCATCTGGCGGGTGACTGGACAACTCATACATAGGACAGGGATCATGCTAAGACAACAATAAATAAAACAGCAAAGCATTACATCTTGTAAACAATTAGCACAAAAGAAATTAAAATTTCAGCCAGTCTCTGAAAAACATGAAGCCAGTAACTCATAATTATATCAGTGAAAAGCAGATCAAATTTATCAGTGTAGGAGATTAGGAAGATTTGTAGGTCTATGAGGTCAGGCTCAAATTAACTCAGGAAAAATTTACAACTCTAAAATCCTTTGAGATCATTATTATTAAGCACTCCCACACAAGCTTTCCTCTACTAGTAGTGCCATCTGCCAGGATATGTCAGGGTCTTGCTGACCATATGTGGTTTCTCTTGGAAGTATCAGGGACATTTCTCTGTTCACTTTTTAGACACTGTAAACCCTCTTTTAGCTTCCTATCACATTGTTTCCCTTGCTGAACTGTTTGTACCATCTTTTAGAACTAATTGCTTTATATAACTCCTTTCTCCACTATTCATGTTGTTGCAATTATTACTACTTTGGATGATATACAGTTGACACCTGCTGTTTGCTTTAATGCCAGATTTAGTTCATGGTTATTTATTGTTTTTGCTGTTGACATTTGCTGACTCCACCATTCCTTGTTTGTTTGTTGACTGGTTTTCATTGTGGGAATTACCGTTATAGATGTCATCCTAGAAACTAGGTATTTATATTAGTGCATCAGTTTTTGCTATTATTTATTTACTCCTATTCTGTGAAGTGCTGGAAACCTATAGGGACCATGTTGCTAAACTAACCCAAAACACAGAATACCTTGCTTCACACACAAATTAACATTGAAACTTCAACTATACTTTAATACAAAGAATAGAAGAGGAAAAAGCCCAAACTAATGACCAGGTACCCAGTAGGAATGGCTAGGGGGTGGCCCTCAGGTCACATACACAGACATTCACTGCTAAGAGCAAAAAGCTAAAATTACCACAAAGGCTGTGGGTAACACACCTATAAGGGGATATCAATCTAGATCACTCTCTGAGAAGTAATCTAGAGAAGATTTTGGAAAGAGAAGGCAGAACCCTAAAAAGGGCCACACGTGAGACTAGAAGAGAAATCCATCCCAACAGATGCATAAAAACCAATGTAGGAATACAAGAAATATGAAAAGCAAGGTAACACAACACTTCCTAAAGCATATAATTTGCCATAAACAGACCCCAAAGGTATTGAAGTGGATGAAAGAATTTTTAAAATGATTATAAAAATGATCAATGAATTCTGAGAGAACACAGATAAAACAATTGTCTGTTCAGGATATGAATGAGAAATTTAGAAAGGAAATAGAGATAACTGAAAAAGAACCAAACAGGAATCTTTGAAATGAAAGGCACAATAAATTAATTTTTTAAAATGTTCAGTTGAAAGTCTCTCGAATAGAGTTGACCAAGCTGAAGAGAGAATCTCAGAGCAGGAAGACAAAGTGGCCAACCTTGAAAATTTAGACAGGATTTAAAGAAAAGAAAATAAGTAACCATAATCAGAATATACAAGAACTCTGGGACAATATTAAGACACTAAATCATTGAAATTGAGGAGAGTTGTAAGAGGCAGGCTAATGGCAAGAGTAACATTTTCAGGGAAATAAAAACAGAAAAATTTCCAAACCTTGAGAATGAGATACACATCCAGATATAGGAATCATTCATAACCCTAAATAGACAAGATCAAAAAAGAATTTCTCCATGACACATTAAAATGCCTAACACATAGAAAAAGGATACAATTGTAAAAGCCTCAAGAGAAAAACATAAGGTCATATTTAGAGGCACGACAATCAAAATTCGTTCCAATTTTCCAGCACAAAGCCAGGAGGATTTGAAATGATGTGTTCTAAGCACTGAACAAAAATAACTGTCAACTAAGATTGTTATATCCAGCAAAGCTATCCTTCAAAACTAAAGCAGAAAGAAAACCTTCCAAGATAGGCAGAAACTAAAAGATCTCATGACTACAAAACCAGCATTACAGAACTTACTAAAAGAAATACTCCATACATACAGAAGAAATCAAAAACAAACCCCAGTGCTCACAAATGAACAAAACTTATTTGAAGAGTAACCAAGCAAATGAGAAACAGGACCAAATTAATGTTACAATTAATAAAAAAGGCCAGAATTAATAAGAATCTCTCTATAATAACATTGAACGTAAATGGTCTCAACTGAAGACTTAGACGGGCAGAATGACAAAAAAATCAAGACCAAACTGCGGCAGCCTAGGCCCAGCCCAGACTGCCCACACCAGCCTGCGTGGGACCCAGGCTCACAGTAGGCCCAGGTCCACCCATCCACCGGTGGGGCAGACACCTGCCAGAGCCCAGACACCCACCAGAGCCCAGCCTTCAGCACAGGACCACCTCTTCTGACCACCAGAGACTATCACAGGAACCCAGACCCTGACAAGATCCATCCACACCGACTTGCACAGTACCCAGGTCCAGGGTAGGTCTGAGTACACTTCCCACCCCCGCAACCTGGGAGCCTAAGCCTAACCCAATTCCATCTTGGGATACTGTAGTCATCGCCATAGCCTTCCCCATGCAATAGCCCCTAACTTTTTAACAACAGACAGGGCCTAGAAGCAGCTGCATTTCAGAGAAGGCATCCCAAAGGGAGTATGAGGCCAACTCTTTCAGCCCCATCTCTGTAAGACATTGCTTCCATCTTGGGGCACCTTAACTATTATCTCAAATTACCTCAGCTATTGCTGCCATTACTTTTGGATACAGTAGCATACATTGAGGGATACCAGCAGAGTCTGAAAGTCCAACATCAAGATGAGGTATAGACAATCAGCACGGATACTACAAGAATATAGGGAAGAAACTATAATATCTCAGATCCACACTGCAAGAAAGGAAGACACATAGACAACATGAAAAAACAAGGGAGGAAAGTGCCCCAAACAAACCAGGATACTATAATAACAGAACCCATGTACAGCAAAGTTGATGAGATGAAATGTCAGAGAAGGAGATCAGAAGGTTCAGAATTAAAGTGATCTGTGAATTAAAGAATGACCTTAATGAGCAAATACAGGCAATTAAGAATTGATCACTCCAAAAAAGAGATAAGAGAGCAAATACAGGTAGCAAAAGATTACTTCAAGACAGAGAAAGAAATCTGAAAAAAAAAAGTCAGAAATCCTTGAAATGAAAGATACAATAAATCAAATAAAAAACTCAATAGAAAACATAACCAACAGACTAGATCACTTGGAAGAAAGAACATCAGATAATGAAGTCAAAGTACACAATATGGAAAATAAAGTTGATCACACAGTGAAGACAATAAGAAACCATGAATAGAACATTCAAGAATTATGGGACAGCATCAAAAGACCAAATCTAAGAGTTATTAAGATAGAGGAAGACACAGAGTTTCAAACCAAAGGAATATACAATGTCTTCAATGAGATAATATCAGAAAATTTCTCAAGCATGAAGAATGAATTGGAAAACCAAATACAAGAGGCTTACAGGACACCAAATGTACAAAACTAGAACAGATCTACATCAAGGCTCATTATAATGAAAATGCCTAGCATACGGAATAAGGATAGAATCTTAAAAGCCGCAAGAGAGAAAATCAGATCACATATAGGGGGAGACCAATTCTTATCTTAGGAGAATTTTCAACCCAGACCCTCAAAGCCAGGAGATCATGGGACAACATATACCAAGCTTTGAAAGAAAATGGATGCCAACCAAGAATCTTATGTCCAGCAAAACTGAGCTTTAGATTTATTTGATGATGAAATAAAAACCTTCCATGATAAACAAAAGTTAAAAGAATTTACAACTAGAAAGCCTGCACTACATAACATCCTCAGCAAAAGATTCCAAGAGGAGAAAATGAAAAACAATGATGAAAATCAGCAGATGGAGGGATTACACTAAAGGAAAATCTGATCAGAGGAGAAACCAAGTCATGTTAAATACCAAAAATAAACAAAAATGGCTGGGAATACAAATCATGTCTCAATAATAACCCTGAATGTTAATGGCTTAAACTCACCAATCAAAAGACATACACTAGCAAATTGGATCAAAAAAAAAAAAAAAAAAAGACCCAACAATATGCTGCTCCCAAGAGACTCATCTCATAGGAAAATACATCCACAGACTGAAGGTGAAAGGTTGGGAAAATCATACCACTCACATGGACTGCGGAAGCAAGCAGGGGTTTCCATCCTCATATCAAATAAAGTAAACTTCAAACTAAAGTCAATCAAAAAGGATAAAGAAGGACACTACATACTCCTCAAGGGAACCATACACCAACAAGACTTAACAATTATAAATATATATACCCCAAACAATGGAGCATCTACATTCATCACACAAACTCTTCTCAAGTTCAAGAGTCAAACAGATCATAACTCAATAAATTTGGGTGACTTTAACACACCTCTTTCATCACTAGGTAGATCTTCCAAATAAAATCTGAACAAAGAAACTATAGAACTCAATAATATTTACAATCAATAATTTGGATTTAACTGACATATATAGGATATTTCATCCTTCAAAAAGCAAATACACTTTCTTCTCAGCAGCACTTGGGTCCTTCTCTAAAATAGACCATACACTATGCCACAAAGCAAATCTTAGAAAATATAAAAAAGTAGAGATACTACCCTGAATTCTATCCCAGATAATAATGGAATGAGATTAGAAATCAATGATAAAATAAGAAATAAAATCCAATCCAAAACCTGGAAACTAAATAATATGCTACTGAATGAAGGATGGGTTGCAGAAGACATCAAGGAGGAGATTAAAAATTTTTAGAGGTGAATGAGAATACTGATACAATATATCGAAATCTCTGGGAAACTATGAAAGCAGTTCTAAGAGGAAAGTTCATTGCATGGAGTTCATTCCTTAAAAGAAGAAAAAGTCAACAAATAAATGATAGTACATCTCAAAGCCCTAGAAAAAAGAAGAACAAATCAACACCAAAAGCAGTAGAAGGCAGGAAGTAATTAAAATCAGAGCTGAAATCAATAAAATTGAAACAAAAGAAACAATTGAAAAAAATTGACAGAACAAAAAGTTAGTTCTTCAAAAAAATAAATAAAATTGACAGACTCTTAGCCATGCTAATAAAGAGGAGAGAGAAAACTCAAATTACTAACATACATGATGAAAAAGGAAGACACTACAGAAATACAGAAGATAATTAGAAATTATTTTGAAAACTTGTACTCCCAATAAAATATAAAATATCGAAGGCATTGACAAATTTATAGACTCATATAATTTGCCCAAATTGAATCAGGATTCAATACACACAATTTAAACAGATCAATTTCAAGTCATGTCATCAAAATCTACCAACCAAAAAAAGCCCAGGACCGGATGCATACACAGCTGAGTTCTACAAGGCCTTTAAAGAAAAACTAATTCCAATACTCTTCAATTTATTTCAGGAAATAGAAAAAGAGAGAGAACTTCCAAACTCATTCTAGGAGGTCAATATGACACTGATTCCAAAACCAGGCAAACACACATCAAAAAAAGAGACCAATATCTCTAATGAATATAAATGCAAAAATTCTCAATAAAATTCTGGCAAATTAATTACAAAAATATATGAAAAAGATCATGCACTACAATCAAGTGGGATTCATCCCAGGGATGCAAGGTTGGTTCAACATAAGAAAATCAATAAGTGTAATTCATCACATCAATAGACTTAAAGATAAGAATCATATGATCATCTCAATAGAAGCAAAAAAAAAAAAAAGCATCTGACAAAATACAGCACCCCTTCATGTTTAAAACACTAGAAAAATTAGGGAAAACAGAAACATATCTCAACATCATAAAGGCTATGCTAAGCCCCAGGCCAACATCATTCTAAATGAAGAAAATTAAAGGCATTCCCTCTAAAAACTGAAACAATCAGGGATACCCTCTTTCACCACTTCTTTTAACATAGTTCTTGAAACACTGGCCAGAACAATTAGACAGGCAAAAGAAATTAAAGAGATACACATAGGAAAAGAAGAACTCAAATTAGCACTATTTGCTGATGATATGATTCTATACCTAGAAGACTCTAAAGTTCCACCACAAAATTTCTAGGACTAGTAAATGAGTTCAGCAAAGTAGCAGGATATAAAATCAATACCCATAAATCAAAAGCATTTCTCTTTGTTAGTGATAAATCCTCAGAAAGGAAAATGAGAAAACTACCCCATTTATAATAGCCTCAAAAAAAAAAAACTTAGGAATCAACTTAACAAAAGAGGTGAAAAATCTATATAATGAAAATTATAGAACCCTAAAGAAAGAAGTCAAAGAAGACCTTAGAAGATGGAAAGATCTATCTTGCTTTTGGATAGGCAGAATTAATATTATCAAAATGACCATCCTTTGAAAAGCACTATAAAGATTTAATGCAATTTCAATCAAAATCCCAATGGCGTTCCTCATAGAAATAGAAAATGCAATCAAGAAATTCATCTGGAAAAATAAGAGACCCAGAATAACCAAAATAATCCTTAGCAGGAGAGTGAAGTACGCGGCATCACTATACCAGACCTTAAACTATACTACAGAGCAATAGTAACAAAAACAGCATGGCATTGGCACCAAAACAGACTGGTAGACCAATGGTACAGAATAGAGGACATAGAGACTAACCCCAAAATTACAATTATATTAGACAAAGGTTACAAAAACATGCATTGGAGAAAAGATAGCCTCTTTAACAAATGGTGCTGGGGAAACTGGAAATCCATATGAAACAAAATGAAATTTTGTTATCTCTCACCATGCACAAAACTCAACTCAAAATGAATCAAGGACCTAGAAATAAAACCAGAGAACCTGCATCTAATAGAAGAAAAAGTAGGCCCTAATTTCCATCATGTGGGATTAGGCCCCAACTTCCTTAATAAGCCTCCTTTGGCGCAAGAATTAAAATCAACAATCAATAAATGGGATGGACTCAAACTAAAAAGTTTCTTCTCAGCAAAAGAAACAATCAGTGAGGTGAATAGAGAGCCTACATCTGGGAGCAAATCTTTACCCCTCACACATCAGATAGAGCACTAATCTCTAGGGTATGTAAAGAACTCAAAAAGCTAAGCACAGAAAAAAACCAAATAACCCAAATAAATAAATGGGCCAATGACCTGAACAGACACTTCTCAGAAGAGAATATACAATCAATCAACAAATATATGAAAAAATGTTCATCATCACTAGCAATTAGAGAAATGCAAATCAAAACCACTCTAAGATTTCATCTCATTCCAGTCAGAATGGCAGCTATTATGAAGACAAACAACAATAAGTGTTGGTGAGGATATGGGGAAAAGGTATACTCATACACTGCTGGTGGAACTGCAATTTGGTGCAGCCAATATGGAAAGCAGTATGGAGATTTCTTGGAAAATTGGAAATGGAACCACCATTCGACCCAGCTATCCCTCTCCTCAGTCTATACCCAAAGTACTTAAAAACTGCATACCACAGGGACACAGCCACATCAATGTTTATAGCAACACAATTCACAATAGCTAAACTGTGGAACCAACCTAGATGCCCTTCAATAGAAGAATGGATAAAAAATATATGGCATATATACATAATGGAATATTACTCAGCAATAAAAGAGAATACAACTATGGCATTTGCAGGTAAATGGATGGAATTAGAGAAGATAATGCTAAGTGAAGTTAGCCAATCCCCCAAAACCAAATGCTAAATGTTTTCTCTGATATAAGAAGGCTGATTCATAGTGGGATAGGGAGAGGAAGCATAGGAGGAATAGATGAACTCTAGATAGGGCAGAGGATTTGGAGGGGAAGGGAGGGAAGATGGGGTTAGAAATGATGGTGGAATGTGATGGATATTATTATCCAAAGTACATATATGAAGATATAAATTGGTGTGAATATATTTTGTACACAACCAGAGATATGAAAAATTGTGCTCTCTATGTATAATAAGAATTGTAATGTACTCTGCTGTCATATATAAATTTAAAAAGAAAAAAGAAAAAAATCAAGACCAAACTATATGTTGTTTGCAAGAGACACACCTTCTAGGCAAAGACAGTCACAGGCTGAAAGTGAAAGGCTGTAAATTAATATACCATGTGAATAAAGCCTGGAAGTAAGCAGAAGTATCTATTCTTATATTTGACAAACCAGACTTCAAAATAATATCAATCAGAAGAGACAAAGAAGGTCTAAAAGAGATACTACTCAAATTAAAGCCTTTGACAGAACTTAGTACAATAATACTGGGTGATTTCAACATACTTTTCTCGCTATCAGATAGATCATTGAGATATAAACTCAGTAAAGACTCTTTGAACCTGAAAAATATTATAAATCAAATGAACTTAACAGACATCTATAGAATATTTCATCCAACAGCAGCTGAATATACTTTCTTCTCAGAGAATCATGGAACCTTCTCAAAATCAGACCATATTTTAGGCCACAAAGTAACTCTCTAAAAGTTAAAAAAAAATGATATAATTCCTTACATCTTATCAGATCATAACAGAATGAAATCAACACACACACACACACACACACACACACAAAAACAACCCTGTAGAAACTGTATAAACAGATGGAGATTAAAAAATTTACTTCTGAATGATCAATGTGTGATAAGAAATTAGGGGAGAAATTTAAAAATTCCTATGGGATGTCAGAACCTCTGGAACACTAGGAAAGCAGTTCAAAGAGGAAATGTTATAGCTATGAATATCTACAAAGGAAAATCAGAACAAATAAACAACCTAATGATGCATCTAAAGGCCCCTGAAAAGGAACAATAAACCAATTCCAAAACCAGCAAAATGAAGGATATAATTAAAATTAGAACCAAAATTAATGAAATTGAGAATTTAAAAAAAATACAAAGAATCAATGAAACAAAGAGTTGACTCTTTCAAAAAGTAAACAACATTGATAAGCTATAGGCAAACTAACCAAAAGAAAAAGAGACAAGACCCAAATTTAAAAATTAGAGATGAAAAAAGGAGAAATCACCATAAATATAGAAATCCAGTGGATCATTAAGAACTATTCTGAAAACTTAATACTCTAATAAACTGGAAAACCTACAAGAAATGGAAACATTTCTAGACAAAAATTACCAGCAAAATTGAATTGAGAAGACATAAAAAACCTAAACAGACCACAAATAGTAATGAGATAGAAGCAAAAAAAGGTCTAACAAAGAAAAACCCTGAATTCTACCAGATCTGTGATGAAGAATTAATGCCAATGCTCCATGAAATAGAGATGAAATACTTACAAGTCCATTTTATGTAGCTAGTATCACACTCATACCAAAACCAGATAAGGAAACATCAGGAAAGAAAACTAGAGACCAATATTCCTGATGAACTTAGGTGTAGAAATACTTAATAAAATATTAGCAAATCATATTCAACAGCATATTAAGAAGACTGTACCATCATGACCAATTTGGTTTTATCCCAGAGATGAAAGAATGGTTTAACATGCAAATCAATAAGTGTAGTCCATCACACAAACAGAATTAAGGACAAAAAACACTTGGTCATCTCAATAGATTCAGAAAAAAACATGACAAAATTCAGCACCCATTCATAATAAGAACACTGAAGAAACTAGGGAACTTAGCTCAACATCATAAAGGAGATTATATATATATTATATATATATTATATATAATTATATATATAGTATATATTATATATATATTATATATAATATATATATAGTATATATTATATATATATACACCAAGCCAACATCATAGTAAATCAGGAAAAACTAAAAGAATTTCCTTTAAAATCCAGAATAAGACAAGGATGTCAACTCTCACTATTCCTATTTAGTACTAGAAATTCTAGTCAGAGCAATTAGGCAAGAGAAGAAAATAAAAGGAATAAAAATAGGAAAGGGCTGGGATATAGCTCAGTTGGCAGAGTGCTTGCCTTGCATGCACAAGGGCCTGGGTTCAATCCTTAGCATCACACACACACACACACACACACACACACACACACACAGGAAAAATTTTAAAAAAAAGGAAAGGAAGAAGTCAAATTATCAGTGCTTACAAATATGGTCCTATACTGAGAAGATAAAAAAATTAAAACTCCAACAAAAGACTGCTAGATCAATTAAACAAATTCAACAAAGTAGCTGATTACAAAAGTAATATACAAAAATCTCTTTTATACCAACAATGAATCTGCTGTGAAAGTAATCAGGAAAACAATCCTATTCACAATAGCCTCAAAAAATTATCTAGGAATAAATCTAACAAAGGAGATGAAAGACTGTAAAGAAAACTATAGAACATTGAAGGAAGAAATTGTAGAAGACACACAAAGATGAAAAGACCTCCCATATTCATGAATAGGCAGAATTAAAATGTTAATGTAGCCATACTACCAAAGCAATATAGAGATTCAATGCAATCCCCATCAAAATATCAATAACATTCTTCACATAACTAGAAAACAGTTCTAATATTCATTTAGAAAAATAAAAGATCCAGAATAGTTTAAGCAATTCTAAGCCAAAAAAGTAATGCTGGTGGCATCACAATATCTGACTTCAAATTATACTAAAGAGTTATAGTAACAAAAACTGCATGTCACTGACATAAAAACAGACACATAGACCAAAAAAAGGTACAGAATAGGAGACACTAGACAAATCCACACAGATACAGTCATCTGATCCTTGATAAAGGCACCAAAAACACACTGCAGAAGACAGCCTTTTAAACAAATGGAGCTGGGAAAAGTGGTTATCCATATGTAGAACAATGAGACTACACCTTTTCTCTCACCCTGCCCCAACATCAACTAAATACATATTAAAGACCTAGGAATCAGAACAGAAACTATGCAATTGCTAGGAAAAAAAAAAATATATATATATATATATGGTCAATACTTTAGCATATAGACACAGGCAACAACTTTTAACAGGACTACTAATGCTCCTGAAATAATACCAAGAGTTATTAATAAATGGAATGGCATCAAATTTAAAAAGTTTCTGCACAGCAAAGGAAACAATTAAGAATGTGAAGAGAAAACCTACATAATGGAGAAATCTTTGCTAGCCGTTCTTCTTATAGAGGATTAGTATCTAGACTATATAAAGTCAAAAAACTCAACACCAAATAAAAACAATAATGCACTTAATAAGTGGGCAAATGAATTAAAAGACACTCCTTTAAAAAGATACAGAAATGAACAACAATGATATGTGTGTGAGTTTCTCAACATCATTAGCAATTAGGGGAATACAAATCAAAACTACTCTGAGATTTTATCTCACAGCAGTTAAAATGGAAGCCATCAAAAATACAAACAATACTAAATGCTGGAGAGGATGTAGAGAAAAGGGAACACATTTACACTGTTGGTGAGATTGTAAATTTAAAAAAAAAATACAACCCCTATGGAAATCAGTATGGAGGTTCCTCTAAAAACTAGGAATGGAACCACATAAGACCCAACTATCCCACTTATCAATTCATCATAAAGAATTAAAGTCATCATACTACAGTGATACATGTATGCCATTCATGCAGCACAACTCACAATAGCCAAACCATGGAACCAGTTCTTTACCTTTTTGGTCACAACAAATGCCTTGAAAAATAAATGGCACCAAATTGTGGGCTCAACATCTCTGGGCTTGCTTTCTGTATGGAATCTTGGATCTGCAACCCCTCACTACCTCTACAACTCATTGATTTTAAGGGAGAAAGGTACTGGGATTTAACTCAGGAGTGCTTTGTCACTGAGCTATATCCCTAACACATTTTATTTTTTTTTATTTTAAGACAGGGTCTTATTAAGTTGCTTAGGGTCTTACTAAATTTCAGAGACTCTCCTTGAACCTGTAATCTTCCTGCCTCAGCCTCCCAAGTCTCTGGGATTGCAGGTGTGCACCACTACACCTGGCCCTCATTGAGGCTTTCGAACAAAATTGAAAAATATTTTTTATCTAGCTTCTTTAAATATCATGACTTGGTTGTCTTTCCTCCTCCTAAATCCAGTTCTGTCACTAGGAGTAAGAGTAAAGCAGAAAAAGATTAATCATCAGAGGAACTAAAGACCAGCTACAAATCATTTCAGTCTTAATCTTATTTGCTTTACAGTGATCTGGGAATTTCCTGTACTCTTTGCCTAACTGGCTATCAGATGCAAATAAATACTTTCTCTGTAATAATATGTAGTTAAGAGCCTCAAATTAGTTCTAAAAATTTTCAAATACAGTACCTGTATCCAGTAGCACAACTAGGCATACAAGAATGTAAAATCTGCCAGGAGCAGTGGCACATACCTATAATCTCAGAGGCTCAAGAGGCTGAGGCAGGAGGATTGTAAGTACAAGGCCAGCCTCAGCAACTTGGCAAGGTGCTAAGCAACTTAGCAAGAACCTATGTCAAAATAAAAATAACAAAAAAAGGCTGGGGATGTGTCTCAGTGATTAAGCAGCATTGGGTGCCAAAAATAAAAAATAAAAAGACTGAAAACTAATATAAAAACCGACATTTGGAACATATTTATAAGAGATTCAGATAATGGAGTCATTAGATCTTAACATTAAAACAGCAATAATTCCTGTACTTTGAGTGCTCTCCCCCTACCCAAATTAATATGTTGAAGCCCTAATCCCCTAGGTAATGATATTTGGGACGTAATTTCTTTCTGAGTGAAATTAGTGTCCATATAAGAAGAGACATAAGAGAAATCATATACCCCTCCCCCCTTTCCACTCTGTGATGGTACAGCAAGAAGGTGATTTGCAAATGAGGAACAGGGCCCTCAGCAGGAATCAAATCAGTCAGCACCTTGATTCTGGACTTCCTAACTTCCAGGACTATGAAAAATAAGTGTATAAAGTTTTAGCCACCTCCTCTCTGGTATTTTTTTTAATAGTGGTCTGAGCTGACCAACACAACTAATATGTTTAAGGTGTTAGAAGACAAGGCTAGAGGTTTGGGAAGATAAATAGAAAGTATACAAATACATGGACATTCCATAAAAAGAAAGTAACTGAAATAAAGAATTCAACTGGTTTAACAGCAGGTTAGAAACAAAGAAGAACCACTGAACTAGAATGTAAATCAGAAGAAAATATCTAGACTGAAGCATAGAGAAGAAAAAGGATAAGAAATACACAAAAGAACAAGAGGCTACGGAAAACATTTTTGATTGAAGACAGAAATAATAAGCTTTCTTCCTCATAAGTGAATTTTCAACTCTTTTCTTGCTATAAACTGACTTTTTTGTTGTTGTTGTTTTTAAACAAAACACCTGAATTGGATAATCCATGAACCCATGAAATAACACAGTCAATGTGGCTGGACTTATACCAAGCCCATGTCTCAAAGGAAGAAATTAACCTACGACATAAATAATAAATAAATGAAAACTTTTGTGTTTTTTACCTTTCCCGGGGTTGTTGCTCAAGTTTTTCAAGCCGCACAACAGGTGTCTGGTTTGTCTCCTTCGAAGTAGTTGGAGTCCCAACAGTAACATTCAGGTCTGGGGATAAAAATGCTGGATATTCTACTGGTCGTGGTGTAATAACATTTCTGAAAAATGGTAATAAAGTTAAATATTGATATATATCAAAGTGCACTTCTAAAACCAGTGGTAGCTATTACTTCTGAAACCTTCTGTCTTTTATTCAGCTTGCCTATCTACCTTAAGCCATCAGAGTAGAGAGTTAAGAAAGAAGAAAATAATCAGGAATTATTGCTGAGAAAAGTGTTAACTTCACTCTGCTTTCTACTAAGATCATGAGCAGCAAGGGGGAGAAGAGAGACCTGAAGAAAGAAAAATAGAAAATATCTGAGCCCAGATCTCTCTCCCAATATTTACAGCTGAATCTGTCTCCCAAGTATCTCAATCTTTAAATCTATTAATTCTATGGAATATATTGTGTGTCAGACACTGTGTTCATAGACTCCATATAAAATATTACCTCAGTTTTCATAGTAAATGCATCTAATGAGATGAAAATCATTAGATCCTACTTTACATATAAAAAGCTAGGTTTTTGGGCTGGGGATGTGGCTCAAGCAGTAACACGCTCGCCTGGCATGCGTGCGGCCCAGGTTCGATCCTCAGCACCACATACAAACAAAGATGCTGTGTCCGCTGAAAACTAAAAAAAAAAAATATTAAAAAAATTCTCTCTCTCTCTCTCTCTTTAAAAAAAAAAAAAAACTAGGTTTAAAGAAGTTAAGCAACTACCCCCAAAGTCTTGTAGCTGAGAAATGACAAAGCAAACATCTGAACACAGCTTCTTTGACAATAAAACTCATGTTCTTAAACTGTATTATGCATAGTGGTACGCACCTTAAACTCAGTATGTCTAAAACAGAGCTCACCATTTTTCCCCTTCTTTAAATATATTATTGCCTCAGAATTCTCTGGTTCAGGAAATAATAGCACCACATCAATCACCTACAAGTGCAGTAATTCCTTTGTTTGCTTGCTGATGCAGAGGAATGAGGAGCCCAAAGTGGCTAGATAGCAATATTCACATCCAGTTCTGTGGAAGTCATTATGTCTACTTGTCCCCTTAGAACTAAGACTTCTAGGTCAGTGGAGGATAAGGTTACATGAAACAGAGCAAGAATTTTGCTAGAGGATCCCTATGGGTAACACTGAGTAGCATAACTTCCATTTCCACACCTTTATGCATGAACCCATGCATGAATCTTGATATGGGAGAAAAAACAATATATATCAGTCACTGATTCAGAGTACAAACAACCTTCTAAAGAACCTTGCCCCAGACTTAAAAGTGCCACCCAGCTGGTACTGTAACTGAATCTTCAAAAGGCTATTCCATTGTTAATCCAGATGCTTCAGTATGGCAATAAGACCAACAAATTTAATGATCATGGAAACAAAGCTGCATTTTGTTTGCTATGAAGTGAGTTCCTTGATTAGAACAATGCTGTGTGGAATACCATGATCATGGAAAAGGCATCTTTCAAGTTCATAAACTGTAGTTTTGTCAGAAGCACTGCATGTAGGGAAGAAAAATATGTAACTACTGTAAGATTGGGCCCGGTCACATAATATCATTTCCGTTTGATGATGAAGTATCACTGTGCACTGCCAACTTTATGGCTTAGTGGGTCAGACAACCAAGTTAATGACAGCAGCTCAGTTTGCATGGTAACTTGGTAGCCTATGATTAAACATTCAGTCTCTACTAAGTGGAACTCTTTCTGAAAAGTAGAGTAGCTATCTGCAGGTGGTGACAGGGCTTTGTTCCAAAATTCTAAGGGTCTGTTCCATGATTCATCCATAGAGGCTTGCTAAAATCTCCAAACATACTGTCTCCATCTGTCACTGACATGTATTATGCCACTAGATCTGTTGTATCATATGGGTCCAAGTGGCAGAGCAACTGGCAAAGCAGCTTGCAACTGTTGCAGAGCCTTCTCTTGTTCTGGGTTCCATGCAAAACTACCAGCTTTGGGGGTCACTCAGTAAATAGGCCATACTAACACACCCAAATGAGGAACAGGGTACCTTCAAATCCAAATTAGCCCACTAGGTATTGTGTCTCTTTTTTGGTTGTAGGAGGGACCAAATGCAACAATCTCCTTAGAAGGGATATCTCAACATGCCCAATATCACTGGCCCTTAGAAATTCCACTGAGGTAGAAAGCTCCTGAATTTCTGCATATTTATTTCCTACTCTCTGATGTGAAAATGTCTCATTGATAAACCTAGGATAGTTGCTACTTCTTATTCACTAGTCCAATCAGCAAAATTTTACCAATGCAATAGGCCAGTATGAGATTTTACAGAAGGAAAACGTGATCAAGATCCCGGGAAACTAAATTATGACCTAGGGCTGAGAGCTGATATACCTCTGAGGCAGGAGAAGGAAAGTGTAGCGCTCTTCTTGCCAGCTAAATGCAAACTGATTCTGATAGTCTTTACTAGCAAGTAAGGAAGAAGAAGCATTGACTGGATCTATAGCTGTATACCAGATACCACCAGATGGGTTAATTTACTCCAAAACTAGTGCCACAGCTGCAACTGGACTCATCACCTAGTTAATATCACAATAATCCTCTGTCAGTCTCTAAGCCATATGTCTCTGCACAGACCAAATATTCAATAAATAAAGGATCAATTACCTAGGTAACTTGCCCAAAGTCATATAGCTAGTACTGGAACCCAACTAGTCTGGCTCTTGTGCCTGAATTCTTTTTTTTTTTTTTTAATACTGGAGATTGAACCTAGGGGTGCTTAAGCACAAAGCCACATCCTTGCCCTCTTTTCATATTTTATTTATATATAGGTTTCACTTAGTTACTTAGGGCCTTGCTTCGTTGCTGAGGCAGTCTTTGAACTCATGATCCTCTTGCCTCAAACTTTCAAGCTGCTGGGATTACAGGCATACACCATCCAGTGTAGATCCTGCTTTTTTTTTTTTTTTTTGGTACTGGGAATTGAACTCAGAGCCACTCAACCACTGAGCTACATCCCTAGCCCTATTTTGTATTCTATTTAGAGAAGAGACAGAGTCTCACTGAGTTGCTTAGTGCCTCGCTAAGTTGCTGAGGCTGGCTTTGAACTCATAATCCTCCTGTCTAAGCCTTCTGAGCCACTAGGATTACACAGGCACCACCACACCTGATCCTGAATTCTTAATCGCTATACCTTGCCTATGCCTACTCCTCTCTCTCACATTATTCCCCTCCTTGCTCCTGTGCTGCTCTTAGCTACTCACAGCTAACTACTCACTATCCACTCACAACTAGCTACTGCAATACAGCATAGCCTTATATATGTGCCCTCTTTGGAGAATGTGTTCCCACACCCCTCTGAAATCAGCTCAATGTATCTTTTTTTTCCCAAAATCTTACCTCAAACATTTCCTTTTTTGTAGCCTTACTTGATAATACTGTCTTCCCCAACTCCTCAGAGAATTAAAAGCTTATTAACTGTCCTATGGTTCTTTATGTTTAGCTCTGGAAGGGGTCTAGAAGGGTTCTTACCCTATCTGCATTATAATGCTAGTTATCATTAATTTTTTGCATATTATCTTTTCATTAAACCATGAGATTGAGGTCAGCAACCAGATCTCATTTATCTTTGTAGTTTCAGTGCCTGGGGGATATAGCAGACATTCAGTAAATTCTTACTTAATCAATAAACAGAGGGGAAAATGTCAATATATAAAGGAAACAATACAACAACTTTATTATTTTCACAAATCACAATACCAAATAGGTGATGTATATTTTTAATACCCATTATTGGTGTGACTAGGGAAAATAGGCATTTAGAAAACAATTTTGCATTCTATATGGAGTTCCCTCAATACTATTTCAGATTTTTTTCCACTTCTTATTCTTTAACACTAAAGATTAAATCTCTTTCTTGGGTGCTCATTTTTCTTCAATTTATTTTTATTGTTGAAATTTCAAGATAGATCAGCATATTATATTTTAAATTACTTTTATTTTGCTATTGATGGTTTTTACCATGTCTTTTTACTGTTGATTTGGAAGTAACAATTGGAGTGTTGTGGAGGTGGAAGTAACATTACTATACTGTAGAACAGAAAACTGACAACTACCTGACACCCTGATCTTAAAAGTCCCTGACCTCTATTCCCAGAAAGGAGTCTCTCACTGGACAACTTTCTCATTAAGCCTCTCCTGCTCCTCCTTCAGGCATGAAGGAGGCTCTTTCTCTTTCTTGACTCCACATCTTCTCATCTCCTTTCTCCAAGACTACACCCAGAAATTCATATATTTTCCCACCTTATTAAACAAAACAAGTCAGTATTTTCTTTACCTTGGATTCTAGCCCATCCTGGTCATGTCCTCAAGGCTTTTTAAGATAACTAAATTGCTCTGTCAAATTTTACTAAAATTGTACATGATCTGACCATATTAACGAGACTTAAAACACTTACGTTAGGGGATCTGTTCTTTCTGGAGGTGGTGCAATATTCATAAACATAGATGGTTCAACAATTTTTTGAAGAGGTTTTAACTGAAGAAAAATGTAATTATATTTTAACACTATTTAATTACAACTTATCCTATTATTATTAATCCCTCATGACGATGAGAGAGTACTTAAGTGACAATATAAGAAGAAAAGGCATGAAGAAAAGAATGAACTTTTGGGGGTATTAAATATTTACAAGCCTTTTTTATAACTTTAATCTTATTCAATCCATTTAATAAATCAATGAGGTAGGTAGTAACTGCCTATTTTACAGATGATACCAGAGATCAGTAATTTGTTTAAAATTAAACAATAAGCATGAGAGCCAGGATGTGAACATAGCCTTTTCTCTCCTTGAGTATGGTATTCTTTTTACTGTATCATGATAGATAAGGATAACTAAATAGTTCATAGGCATAAAATCAGCTGAATTTTTATGATACAACCCATTCTTTTCTATATGTATATCTTTGTTCCTTGTTTTAGTAAATTCCACATATATAAAACAATACCTGCTCAGTTTCATATGAAAAGTATCTGTCTCCTTAAGCATTGCTGTGTTTACATGATATGCTTTTATCTGGACTCAAAACCTACTTCTGAAATTCATGCTCATAAACTATGACTATCATTCAAAAGGTCTGAACAATTAAGGGTTCCTAGATAGCCTAACTTATCATAAGAAAACAGAAAGAAAAACAAAATAGAAAAGAAAACCTGTTCCTTCAAGCTTTCACCTGTATATTATTTACTTCTTCAAAATACATTAAAGATAATTGTGATATACCATAGGCAAAATTTTAAAATATATAGATTTCTCAGTTAACATTGCAATATGCTTAGTCAATAAGGCTGATGTTGCCACTTTCAATTACTAATTTTAAAACACTCAACACTTTAAAAAATATTGAAATATAGGGATCATTTCCCCTATTTAATAGCAGCACTAATGGGACTGGATTTTTAAATGTCCCAAAACTGTGATAATACTCAAAGATATCAAGAGTTCTTTTAAACAGTGGGTAAGAGAATATATTAGTATAACTTTTCTAGAACAAATTCTTAACAAGGCCATTGTTTTGAACAATAATTTTCTTTCTAAGGAATCTAGCCTAAGGATGTAAAGAAAAGAATACAGGTTAGTACACAAATATTTATATATGGTAGTGAATTTGAACAGGCAAGAAGCTATCTTCTCTCAGTATATTACTCTCTTGATGAATTGAAAAAGTTCAAACAACAACAGAAACAATCATGGTTGTTTTTTCAATTGAAAACAACCATGGAGGAAAAATCAAAGTAGAAAACATTATCTGAATAACATTATTTTAATAACTCCATTTTTAATATTTTTAAGTGTAAAAATCCACACTCATTTCTTGAATACTTAAAATACGTTCATTTTCAATTTTAATTCATAAACTTGTTGTAGGTATAACACAAAAGCAAGTTTTGTAATAAAGTTTCTGACATGAAAGATACATTTAAAAATGTATAAGGAAATAATGGTAAAGTCTCTTGTTTTTAGGCAGAAGAAAAGTCTATATACCTCAAGGGCAGAAAGTAGAGCAGCATTCTTTCAAAAACATTTATTTTGGTACCAGGGTTTGAATCCAAAGGCACTTACTTACTAAACCATATTCCCCAGGACTTTTTTATTTTTTATTTAGACACAGGGTCTCACTAAGTTGCTTAGAGCCTCTAAGTTGCTGAGGCTGGCAGCAAAACTGAGATCCTCCTGTCTCAGTCCTCCCAAGCTGCTGGGATTACAGGCATGAACCACCATAAATTCTTCAAAATTAGTATTTAACAAACTGGAAAAAAACAGAGGCTCAAAAGAAAATGATTTGAATGAAGAGCCAAAATAGAATCTAAGTTTTTAAAAGAGGGGAACTAACCTGATGTGAAAATCCATAACCAAAATTTCCATAGGAGAACATAAATTCCACCTCCAACCTGCAGATAAACTAAAAATGGCAACTATATTTTATTGTTTGATCAGAATGGTATTTCATTAGAAAGGTGATAGCAAGTGATAGTTTTACTTCACAAATGTGTAAGTTACAAAAGCCCAAGTATGAATCTCTTGATTTTAAGAAATAAATATTTACACAAGGAGTACTTATAGAAAATCTATTCATTTCCTGAAATGTTAAAATCTTTCATGTTAGAGTTAAATATTTTTGTATGATTAAAGTATGGAAAATATCAACTCAAAATTGTTAATAGGCAAAGACACTGGCATAAATACATGTTCATATACATATATGTACATTATTTACTCACATTCCTCACACCTCCACTCCCAATTTCAGATAAAATTTTGATTTATTTATTTATTTATTTATTTATTTTTTAATTTTTTATTGTGGGTTGTTCAAAACATTACAAATTTCTTGACATATCATATTCCACACTTTGATTCAAGTGGGTTATGAACTCCCACCTTCACCCCATACACAGATTGCAGAATCACATCAGTTACACATCCATTGATTTACATATTGCCATACTAGTGACTGTCGTGTTCTGCTACCTTTCCTATCCTCTACTATCCCCCCTCCCCTCCCCTCCCCTCCTCTCTTCTCTCTCTACCCCCTCTACTGACCTTCATTTCTCCCCCTTGTATTATTTTTCCCTTTCCCCTCATTTCCTCTTGTATGTTCTTTTGTATAACCCTGAGGGTCTCCTTCCATTTCCATGCAATTTCCCTTCTCTCTCCCTTTCCCTCCCACCTCTCATCCCTGTTAAATGTTAATCTTCTTCTCCTGCTCTTCGTCCCTACTCTGATCTTAGTTACTCTCCTTATATCAAAGAAGACATTTGGCATTTGTTTTTTAGGGATTGGCTAGCTTCACTTAGCATAATCTGCTCTAATGCCATCCATTTCCCTGTAAATTCTATGATTTTGTCATTTTTTAATGCAGAGTAATACTCCATTGTGTATAAATGCCACATTTTTTTTATCCATTCGTCTATTGAAGGGCATCTAGGTTGGTTCCACAGTCTTGCTATTGTGAACTGTGCTGCTATGAACATCGATGTAGCAGTGTCCCTGTAGCATGCTCTTTTTAGGTCTTTAGGGAATAGACCGAGAAGGGGAATAGCTGGGTCAAATGGTGGCTCCATTCCCAGCTTTCCAAGAAATCTCCATACTGCTTTCCAAATTGGCTGCACCAATCTGCAGTCCCACCAGCAATGTACAAGTGTACCCTTTTCCCCACATCCTCGCCAGCACTTGTTGTTGTTTGACTTCCTAATGGCTGCCAATCTTACTGGAGTGAGATGGTATCTTAGGGTGGTTTTGATTTGCATTTCTCTGACAGCTAGAGATGGTGAGCATTTTTTCATGTACTTGTTGATTGACTGTATGTCCTCCTCTGAGAAGTGTCTGTTCAGGTCCTTGGCCCATTTGTTGATTGGGTTGTTTGTTCTCTTATTGTCTAATTTTTTGAGTTCTTTGTATACTCTGGATATTAGGGCTCTATCTGAAGTGTGAGGAGTAAAGATTTGTTCCCAGGGTGTAGGCTCCCTATTTACCTCTCTTAATGTTTCTTTTGCTGAGAAAAAACTTTTTAGTTTGAGTAAGTCCCATTTGTTGATTCTAGTTATTAACTTTTGTGCTATGGGTGTCCTATTGAGGAATTTGGAGCCCGACCCCACCGACTGTAGATCGTAGCCAACTTTTTCTTCTATCAGACGGTGTGTCTCTGATTTGATATCAAGCTCCTTGATCCATTTTGAATTCACTTTTGTGCATGGCGAGAGAAAGGGATTCAGTTTCATTTTGTTGCATATGGATTTCCAGTTTTCCCAGCACCATTTGTTGAAGATGCTATCCTTCCTCCATTGCATGCTTTTAGCCCCTTTATCAAATATAAGATAGTTGTAGTTTTGTGGATTGGTTTCTGTGTCCTCTATTCTGTACCATTGGTCCACCCGCCTGTTTTGGTACCAGTACCATGCTGTTTTTGTTACTATTGCTCTGTAGTATAGTTTGAAGTCTGGTATCGCTATACCGCCTGATTCACACTTCCTGCTTAGCATTGTTTTTGCTATTCTGGGTCTTTTATTTTTCCATATGAATTTCATGATTGCTTTCTCTATTTCTACAAGAAATGCTGTTGGGATTTTGATTGGCATTGCATTAAACCTATAGAGAACTTTTGGTAATATCGCCATTTTGATGATGTTAGTTCTGCCTATCCATAAACAGGGTATATTTTTCCATCTTCTAAGATCTTCTTCTATTTCTCTCTTTAGGGTTCTGTAGTTTTCATTGTATAAGTCTTTCACCTCTTTTGTTAGGTTGATTCCCAAGTATTTTATTTTTTTTGAAGATATTTTGAATGGAGTGGTTGTCCTCATTTCCATTTCAGAGGATTTGTCGCTGATATACAGGAATGCCTTTGATTTATGCGTGTTGATTTTATATCCTGCCACTTTGCTGAATTCATTTATTAGCTCTAATAGTTTCTTTGTAGAGCCTTTTGGGTCTGCTAGGTATAGAATCATATCATCTGCAAATAGTGATAATTTAAGTTCTTCTTTTCCTATTTTGATGCCTTTAATTTCTTTCGTCTGTCTAATTGCTCTGGCCAGTGTTTCGAGAAATATGTTGAACAGAAGTGGAGAGAGAGGGCATCCCTGTCTTGTTCCAGATTTTAGAGGGAATGCCTTCAGTTTTTCTCCATTCAGAATGATGCTAGCCTGAGGCTTAGCATAGATTGCTTTTACAATATTGAGGTATGTTCCTGTTATCCCTAGTTTTTCTAGAGTTTTGAACATAAAGGGATGCTGTACTTTGTCGAATGCTTTTTCCCCATCTATCGAGATGATCATATGGTTCTTATTTTTAAGTCTATTGATGTGGTGAATAACATTTATTGATTTCCATATATTGAACCAGCCTTGCATCCCAGGGATGAATCCTACTTGATCATGGTGTACAATTTTTTTGATATGTTTTTGTATCCGATTCGCCAGAATTTTATTGAGGATTTTTGCATCTAGGTTCATTAGAGATATTGGTCTGTAGTTTTCTTTCTTTGAAGTGTCTTTGTCTGGTTTAGGTATCAGGGTGATGTTGGCCTCATAGAATGAATTTGGAAGTTCTCCCTCTTTTTCTATTTCCTGAAGTAGCTTGAAAAGTATTGGTATTAGTTCTTCTTTAAAGGTTTTGTAAAATTCTGCTGTATACCCATCCGGTCCTGGGCTTTTCTTAGTTGGTAGTCTTTTGATGGTTTCTTCTATTTCCTCAATTGATATTGGTCTGTTTAGGTTTTCTATATCCTCCTGACTCAATCTGGGCAGATCATATGACTTAAGAAATTTATCTATGCCTTCACTATCTTCTAATTTATTGGAGTATAAGGATTCAAAATAGTTTTTGATTATCTTCTGTATTTCTGAAGTGTCTGTTGTGATATTGCCTTTTTCATCCCGTATGCTAGTAATTTGAGTTCTCTCTCTTCTTCTCTTCGCTAGCATCGCTAAGGGTCTGTCGATTTTGTTTATTTTTTCAAAGAACCAACTTTTAGTTTTGTCAATTTTTTCAATTGTTTCTTTTGTCTCGATTTCATTAATTTCAGCTCTGATTTTAATTATTTCTTGCCTTCTACTTCTTTTGCTGTTGTTTTGCTCTTCTTTTTCAAGGATTTTGAGATGAAGTATGAGATCATTTATTTGTTGGTTTTTTCTTTTTTTAAGGAATGAACTCCAAGCAATGAATTTTCCTCTTAGAACTGCTTTCAATGTGTCCCATAGATTCCGATATGTTGTGTCTGTGTTTTCATTTATCTCTAAGAATTTTTTAATTTCCTTCTTGATGTCTTCTATAACCCATTGATCATTCAGTAACCTATTGTTCATTCTCCAAGTGATGTATGCTTTTTCCTTCCTTCTTTTATCGTTGATTTTCAGTTTCATTCCATTATGATCAGATAAGATGCATGGTATTATCTCTACTCCTTTATATTGTCTAAGAGTTGCCCTGTGACATAATATATGATCTATTTTTGAGAAGGATCCATGTGCTGCTGAGAAAAAAGTGTAACTGCTTGATGTTGGGTGGTATACTCTATATATGTCAATTAGGTCTAGGTTATTAATAGTGTTATTAAGTTCTATAGTTTCCTTATTCAACTTTTGTTTGGAAGATCTGTCCAGTGGCGAGAGAGGTGTGTTGAAGTCTCCCATGATTATGGTATGGTGGTCTATTAGACTCTTGAACTTGAGAAGAGTTTGTTTGACGAACATAGCTGCACCATTGTTTGGGGCATAAATATTTATGATTGTTATGTCTTGTTGGTGTATGGTTCCCTTAAGCAGTATGTAGTGTCCATCTTTATCCCTTTTGATTAACTTTGGCTTGAAATCTATTTTATTTGATATGAGTATGGACACTCCTGCTTGTTTCCGAAGTCCATATGAGTGATATGATTTTTCCCAACCTTTCACCTTCAGCCTATGTATGTCTTTTCCTATCAAATGCGTCTCCTGTAGGCAGCATATTGTTGGGTCTTGTTTTGTGATCCATTCTACTAGCCTGTGTCTCTTAATTGGTGAGTTTAAGCCATTAACATTTAGGGTTATTATTGAGATATGGGTTGTTCTTCCAGCCATATTTGTTTATTTCTGTTACTAAACATGGTTTGTTTTCCTCTTTGATTATTTTCCCCCCTTTACTGTCCTACCTCCCACTGTTGGTTTTCATTGTTATTTTCCATTTCCTCTTCCTGTAATGCTTTGGCGAGGATGTTTTGAAGAGATGGTTTTCTAGCTGCGAATTCTTTAAACTTTTGTTTATCGTGGAAGGTTTTAATTTCATCTTCCATCCTGAAGCTTAATTTCGCTGGATACACAATTCTTGGTTGGAACCCATTTTCTTTCAGTGTTTGAAATATGTTATTCCAGGATCTTCTAGCTTTCAGAGTCTGTGTTGAAAGATCAGCTGTTATCCTGATTGGCTTACCCCTAAATGTAATCTGCTTCCTTTCTCTTGTAGCTTTTAAAATTCTCTCCTTATTCTGTATGTTGGGCATCTTCATTATAATGTGTCTAGGTGTGGATCTCTTATGATTTTGCACATTCAGCGTCCTGTAGGCTTCTAGGATTTGGGATTCTGTCTCATTCTTCAAGTCTGGGAAGTTTTCTCGTATTATTTCATTGAATAGACTGCTCATTCCTTTGGTTTGGAGCTCTGTACCTTCCTGTATCCCAATGACTCTTAAGTTTGGTCTCTTAATGTTATCCCATATTTCTTGGATGTTCTGCTCATGGTTTGTTAACAGTCTTGCTGAGCTGTCTATGTTCTTTTCCAGTTGAAATACTTTGTCTTCATTGTCTGATGTTCTATCTTCTAAGTGTTCTACTCTGCTGGTAGTATTCTCCATTGAGTTTTTAAGTTGGTTTATTGCTTCCTGCATTTCTAGGATTTCTGTTTGTTTGTTTTTTATAACCTCTATCTCCCTGTATAGTTGATCCTTTGCTTCCTGGATTTGTTTGCGTAATTCATTGTCGAAGTGATCTTTCATTGTCTGATTTTGCTGTTTAATGTCTTCCTTGATACTCCAGATCATCTGAAGCATGTATATCCTGAATTCTTTATCGGACGTTCCATCTGCTGCAGCTGTTACCTCTTCTAAAGTTGCATTGACCTGCATTGCTTGTGGTCCTTTCTTTCCTTGTCTTTTCATACTGCTTGCGTATCTTTCCTGCAGGCGCGGGTGGCGGCTCTGCTCTCTCCTTATTCCAATTGGGGTGTCGTGGCTACCACGCCGGCAGGTCACTGGGCCCGTTCTGGGCGCTGGCGGCGGCTCTGTTCTGCCCCTACTCCAATTGGGGTGACGAGTGTACCACGCCGGCAGGCCACCGGGCCTGATCCGCCGGTCGGTTGCAGGTTTGCCTACCCTGCAGGCGCGGGCGGCGGCTCTACTCTGCCCCTACTCCAAATGGGGTGACGTGTCTGTCGTACCGGCAGGCCACTGGGCCTGTCCCGCTGGTCGGTCGCAGATCTGCCCACCTTTCGGGCACGGGTGGAGGCTCTGCTCTGCCCCTACTCCAATTGGGGTGTCGTGACTACCCCGCCTGCAGGACGCTGGGCCTGTTCCTGGCACGGGCGGTGACTCTGCTCCGCCCCTACTCCAATTAGGGTGGTGTGTGTACCACGCCGGCAGGCTCCTGAGCCTGATCCGCTGGTCTGTCGCAGGTCTGCCTACCTTGGAGGCGCGGGCGGGGGATCTGCCCTGCCCCTCCTACCATGCCTGCAGACCCCTGGGCCTGATCTGCAGGTTGGTCACAGGTCTGCTCACCCTGCGGGCACGGGTGGCGGTTCCGCTCCGCCCCCACTCCAATTGGGGTCACGTGGCCACCACACCGGCAGGGCCTGATCCGGGCGTGGGAGAAGGATCTGCTCTGCCCCTACTCCAGTTGGGGTGATGTGTGTACCACACTGGCAGGCCACTGGGCCTGACCCGCCAGGCTGTCACAGGTCTGTTTACCTTGCAAGCGCGAACGGCGGCTCTGCCCTGCCCCTCCTACCACGCCCATGTACCACTGGGTCGCGGGTCTGCCCATCTTGCGGGTGCGGGTGGCGGCTCCGCTCCGCCCCCTCTCCAATTGGGGTCACGCAGTCACCACGCTGGCGAGCCACTGATCCTACTCCGGGCGCTGGCGGCAGCCCGGCTCCTCCCCTCTGGCTCGACAACAAATTGAGGAGACTCGGGTGTCTGTGCCTCACCCCCCCTACCAGGAGACCAACTGTTTATGTCGCCACTGGTATTGATGAAGTTCTCTCCTCCGCCGCTTTCTGATGACATCAGATCTCTGCCATGTTGGTATCCTATGCGAATGGCAGCATTTCGTTCCCCTTGCCGGGCAACCAAAGCAACGGGTGAGTCCTGACCGGCCCTCAGCAGGACCCGGACTGAGAAGCAGTTTCTGCGGGCTCC
Organism: Marmota flaviventris; assembly: GCF_047511675.1. NCBI lineage: Eukaryota > Metazoa > Chordata > Mammalia > Rodentia > Sciuridae > Marmota > Marmota flaviventris. The sequence goes on along the minus strand of NC_092508.1, from coordinate 33,558,400 downwards.
TAGCCCCGGGCCAGGGAAGTTCCGGGAGCCGGAACTCAGCCGCTCCGTGCTCGGTGTAAGCTCCTATAAGAGTAGGCTCCAAGAAGCAGTCCCCGTGGGCTCAGTTCCGGGAGCCGGAATTCGGCCGCTTAGTGCTTGGTGTATGCTCTGATAGGAGCAGGGTCCAAGAAGCAGCCTCCGCAGGCTCCGCAGCCCTGGGCCAGGGCGGTTCCGGGAGCCGGAACTTGGCTGCCCCGCGCTCGGTGTTCGCTCCGATAAGATCAGGTTCTAAGAAGCACCCAGGCACTGAACCCTAGCAGTCTGTCTGCAAGCCGCAGGCGAATGGCAGCCTGAAATTACCTGTTCTATGGCTGAATGAGCTGCGGTCAGTCGAAAACAGGGATGGTGACGTCAGCTTTCCAACATGGTGGCTGCTGGCCTCCTCTGTGGTCTGACCGGTGTGGAGAACCGAGATGGACCACTTCCTTCCCCCGTCTCGAACCCAGAATTCAGCCCTGAGTACGGTGCTTGCACGGCTGGCAGAAACTGCAGCGCTGTATCCCTGTGTCGCTATCTCCTCGTTTCCCAGCGCGCGCTGCAGACTCTAGCCGCGGGGCGATTTGCTGAATAAGCAGTGTTACCCTCCGTGCGACAAACCTCTCGCGTTTGAGTCCCCGTAGCCGATCCTCGTGCGATGGAAATCCTTCCTCCACGTTCCGGAGCACCCCACTATTGCTGGAAATTCCTAACAAGATAGCCTTTAGCCGTCCTGACTTGTCATACTCCCACACAGTGAAGCAGCACACGGGGGCAATGCACTCCCCTCGCCGCCATCTTCCCTCTCTAAATTTTGATTTATATAAGTGATCTCACCCCTGTCAATCCCAGGTTGCTTATGTGTGAAATGAAGAAGGATGTCAAAGGAGATAACCTTGTGTTCCTTGCCCTTGTTTTGGCCTTGAGACAGAAGTCTCTTGGAATAGAAGAGCAAATAATCAAGTTAATTAATTTTAAGAACTTAATTACAAATAAAGCACTGAGAATATCTCTTCAGAAACTCCCCAAGGAGAAACATAATCCTCCCTCAGTGCAGCGGGGGTTGTTCCTGAGGCTCTGTGGTCCAAGCAGCAGTCAGAGCCATTCTATTCTCTCACATGAGGATTTCTAATTTTCTCCTTCACAACTTAACAGTAAGAGAGCAGCTTTTAAAAGGGGCGCGGGAGGTGTGAGAATTTTGTGAGCAAATATTTGTACTTTATATTTAATTACATTTTTACTAATTTTACACATAAGTAACTGTTAGTTAAATGTAATTTACTAATTCAAGTAACTGTTAGGGTAATAAAAAACCAAAAAGATGTAGAATACAAACAATATCAGAATAAAGTTCTATAAACTGCTAAGAGAATATTCCATGCACACAAAACTTAGAAAGTTTTAGTAAAGTTCTTACTGTATTTTTATTCAATAACTGTAATTCTTCAGTAAAGCACCCTTTCTAGAAAAAAATAAAATAAAATTCTTCAATGTAGAATTACTCATCTATGTTTTCCCATATATTATCTAAAACATATTATAGCAAGAAAGAATCAGGTAATGATTTTTCAAATGCACATATAAGCTAATAGCTAAAATACAAATAAAATGAATGTTCAAAAGAAGAAAAGAATTCTGAGTACAAGTAACAGAAATGTTAATATTTGCATTTATATTTTAGACAAAAATGTTTTTGCTAGTTAATAGTTCACCATTTTGCAAATCTTAGAGCAACTGCTATGCCTATATTCTTTGTGAGGGGGCGTTCCTTATACATAAATCTACATGATGATCTGATTCTTGACAGGACTGAATACCTTGCTTCTCCCCCCAGAACTGCTGTGCTCTTGTAAACCAGATAAATCTTGGTATGTTGGTCACCATCTGTACTCATCTCTAATGTCCTGAATTAGACCACTATTGTGAATGAGCCATGTCATTAACAGACCAAACAAATTCATGTCTTTCCAAAATAAATTCATAAACTACATCACGGTGGTGATTTTCCTGGGCAAGGCTCATCACAAGTGACCAGGTGATGTGATCAGGTGCTACAGGGTTCAGTCTAAGGGTGTTCCTTCTTTTGTGAGTCTTAAGTGAGGGATTGCTTCATTCACTGGTCTAGTATGTTCAATAAGCTCAGGGGCCTGTTTTTTCCATATGAGTTTGATATATTCATGCATCCCTGTGCTTCTGGTTAATTTGATAAGTTCACAGGTGGTCATTTGTATTAGCATGGTTAATTTATTTATCCATTTGTACCATACTATTGTATGAGGCAGATGGTGGTTTTTCACTTGTATAAACAAGGTGTAGAATCATTCTACCTAAGTACTTAACCTCAGAATGGAATAGCTTATAGTAAACTACTGCTTTATAAAATGGAGAACAAAATTAGGCACAGTCTGAGAACTATTGGTCTATACATCATGGAAAGACCCAGAACAGGGTTTAGTCTTCTCTCCACATCCACCCAAACCATGTTTCCCTTTTCTCCCAGAATCTTCTGCTACTTCCATGGTTAACAAACCTACATTTAACTGCCTCACTAAACATATCTTCTACCTTTCTGCTTTACCTAAGATCCAGCTCACTATGGAAGATACAATGCTTTTCTTATAGACTGCTCAAGTGAAGGTACTTTCTCTCCAAAAGCCCTCCAGGTCAAGAGGTATACTTCACATAACCCTCAATTGCTTTCAAATTGTATTATTACAAAGGAGTATAAAAATTTTTCTTCTTTTAAGTTGCATGCTTTTTGGTGATTCTATTGTTTTTCAGATATTTGCGTCACTAATTCTTATTAGATAAAAAACAAAAGGAGTCTATTAGATATAAAGAATCACAACAAGAAGTGCCAACTGGACAATGTGGAATCAAGGTGAAAACAAAAAGATTTTTATACATACCTGAATTACTTCATAAAGATGTACCTCAGCATTCCCTAATAAGACAGGATAAACTTCTGTCTTGCTATGTTGCATTAGTTCCAAGGAAATATTATTCCGTGTATCATCTTGACGTCGGGGAACCTCAATATCAAAATATATACAAAAAAACCCCATAAGATTTTCAGTCTTAAATCCAGATATTATTTCCAAATAAACCTGAATGTGAAACTCTCAACCCTGTGATGTCTGAAGTACAATACTATAAATTATATTATGTGCATAACTAATTATAACTAATAAAATCAGGACCTTGTTTATATCTAACGTTAATTATGATCTGTTTAAATCATCCATTGCCAACAATCCTTTTTTTTAATGCTATACAAACTTTCACTCTGAACTACTGAAACTATATTATCAAAGGTAATCCCATCAATATCTAATATGAAATCCAAATAATCCAGGTAATTCAAATTAAGGTTACCCATATATTCAAAATTAAAGAATATCTAATATCCTTTTCTGTCTCTATTCTTTAACATTTTGCCACATTTCTTTTTTTTTTTAATCCTAAAGTGTTGGGGATCAAATCTAAGGTACAGCAAATGGTCTACCACTGAGCTATATCTCTGGCCCTTGTTTTTTAACTCATACCATTAAACTTGAATGTGAAACTCTCAACCCTGTGATGTCTGAAGTACAATACCATTATTATATAATGTTTACATTTTATATACAATTTTGCTAATTAGAAACAAATCACATGCTTCCCCATTCCCAAGATCCTAGTTCCTTCTATAATGTTTCTTCCCATGGTTGATACCACACAGGTGGTATGAAACTTCTGAAAGTTATGTTTGTAACTGTTTTCCCCTGAGAAATGAGAAAAAGGAAATGAGGCCCTGTAATGCAGTGCAGTGATTAAGAGAGAGAGCAGCAGGCTCAGTTTTTCAGCAATGTGGAATATAGATTATTAGAACCAGTTTGTTTACAACTATCAATGCTGAATAAAAATTTAAAAGTTATCTTCTTAAAAGCATGAAAGTGTAAATAAAATGGTAAGAAGTAATTACATAAACTCCAAGTATTAGTAAACATTCAGAGAGGTAAACTTGATCCTTAAGTTGCATTTTCCCATGGGGTATTTCTCAATCAGTTAACCTAAAACTGCAGTTTTTAAGACCTTGAAAGGTACAGAAAAGAGAAGACAACAAGTGAGGCATTTAGGCATTTAACAAAGGTTTCCTGTTCAACCCTTCTTCCATAATTCTAGGAACTCAAAGAGCTGTGGCTTCAGTGAATGGGGAACCATTCTCCCATCCCATTTATAGAGGCTGCAAGGAAAGTTGCACTATACAGAAGAAGGGGAGGCAAGGAGTTCCTAATAAGTAATAAGCAAAAACCTGTTTGGTGAACAGCAGCCTAAATTCACATCCACTTAATGGCATAAAAACTCTTGAACCTGACATTTAAAATGGATGGTAAATTTTATATTATGTATATTCTGCCACAAAATTAAAATAGGACAACTTAATTATTTCATTCATTCATTCAATTATTTATTTATTGGTAATAGGGATTGAATCCAGGGACATTTAACTACTGAATCACATCCATAGACCATTTGTTTTGTTTTTGAGACAGGATCTTGCTAAGTTGCTTAGGACCTCACTAAGCACTAAGTTGCTGAGGCTGTCTTTGAACTTGCAATCAACCTGCCTCAGCCTCCAGAGTCACCGGGATTACAGGCATGCACTATCATGTCTGGCATAATTTTTTTTTTAATTCTCAAATATAACATTTGTTTTAAAGTGGTCCAAAATTGGTAGTAGTCTCACATGCCTTAAAAGCAAACAAAGATCTTTTTTACATTTGCCATTTTCATTCTAGGCCTCAAAGGAGTTCCACAAATAATTTTCCATATAAAATGAAAGATCATAGTAAAAAATAACTAAGTAAGCATGGAAATAAAACACCATGAATGAGGATCAGTAGAAACAGACCCACAAAATCCTCAAATGTTGGAATTTTAGAGAAATAGGCTTAGAATAATTAAGGTAAAAAAAAAAATCTGAAAATACATTCCTGATATGCTCTTTTATTTATTTATTTATTTTTCATTGTTGATGGACTTTTACTTTCACTTATTTGTATGTGTTGCGGAGAATCGAACCCAGTGCCTCATGCATGCTAGGCAAGCGCGCTACCGCTGAGCCACAACCCCAACCCCTCCTGATATGTTCTTACAAGAAAATGTAAAAACCATTTAGCACACCTGAACAAAGAAGACTCAAACAGAACTTGAAGAAATGAAAACTAAAATAATTGAATAAAAGCACTCACTGAATGGATTTTATGACAAAATACTCAAATTTTAACAAAATTAGTGAAATGGAATAAATATTCAAAGGTGTGGTGCAAGTGTGTGTGTGTGTGTGTGTGTGTGTGTGTACTGCAGTGCTGGATATTAATCTCAGGGTCTTGCATGTGCTAGGCAAGTTCTGAGCTACAGTCCCAGCCCCAAAAATGCAAGGCAGAGACACAAAGTGATAGGAAAAAAACAAAGAGAGAAAGAACAAGAATAAGAAAGATAGGAAGAATGGTAGAGACGGAGGAAGAAAAAAGACATGAAAGATAAAATAAGAACATCTAACACACGTTATTCAGAGTGCCAAAAAATAAAATAGAGGATCAAGAAAATGGGCAAGAGAGACACTATTTGAAAAAATGAAAGCTAAAAATTTTCCAGAATCAATGAATATCAGCAATACGGTTTAAGTAGTCAATATATCCCAACATAACAAAAAGATATCCAAATACAAATACATTAGAGTAAAATTAGAAAAAAACAACAACACACTCACACATAGAAAAAGGTACATTATTTTCAAAAGTGAAAGATTGATAGATAACATATCCTTGTCCCTCCCCCCTCTCCCCCTCCCCTTCCTTCTTCTTCTTCCTTCTTCCTCCTCCTCCTCCTTCTTCTTCTCTCTCTCCTCCTCCTGCTCTGCCTTCTCCTCCTCCTCCTCTTCTTTTTTCTCTCTCTCTCTTCCCCCCCCCCACCACCATGAAGTGGACATCTTTCTTCCACAATGGTATTCTGTCACCATGGTATTCTGCCTTAGATTGGGCTTACAGAAAACTAAGCCAACCATGGGCTGAACTTCTGAAACCATGAACTCAAAATAAACTTTTCCTCCTCTTAAATTTTCATTGTAGGATATTTTGGTCACAGCAATGAAAAGCTGACTAACACAGAAAGTAAAATATTTATGCTCCAAACATTGGTGTATCTAAGTACATGAAATGAACAGTAATTGAAATAAAGGCTCAGATAAATTCCAAAAATAGCAGGTGATTTCAGCATGCTTTTCTCATCAACAGATACATCATCCATAGAGAAAAACCCACATAAATACAGTTTTCTTATACAAAAACAAAGGTGCCAAGAACATTAACTGGGGAAAAAATAACCTCTTCAACTAACGGTGCTAGGAAAACTGGAAATCCATATGTAGCAAAATGAAATTAAACCCCTATCTCTCACCCTGCACAAAATTCAACTCAAAGTGGATCAAGACCCAGGCATTAGACCAGAGACTCTGTGCCTACTAGAAGAAAAAGTAGGCAAATCTATACCATGTCAGCTTAGGAACTGACTTCCTTAACAAGACTCCTAAAGCCCCAAAAGTAATAGCAAGACTAAATAAATGGGATGAATCAAATTAAAAAGTTTCTTCAAAGCAAAGGAAACAATCAATAACATGATGAGAGAGCCTATAGAATGGGAGAAAATCTTTCCCCCATGGAACTCAGATACAGCATTAATCTCCAGGATATATAAAGAACTCTAAAAACTTACCATCAAAAAAACAAATAACCCAATCAATATATGGGCTAAGAAACTGTTTTGGCACTTCACAGAAGAAAAAATACAATCAGTCAACAAATATATAAAAAAAAAGTTCAACATCACTAGGCATTAGAGAATGCAAATCAAAACTACACTGAGATTCTATTTCATTCCAGTCAGAATGGCAATTATCAAGAATACACAGGGGGGCTGGGATTGTGGCTCAGTGGCAGAGCACTTGCCTTACATGTGTGAGGCACTGGGTTCAATTCTCAGCCCCACATAAAAATAAACAAAATAAGGGTATTGTGTCCATTTACAACTAAAAAAAAATTAAAGAATACGCAGGGCTGGGGTTGTAGCTCAGTGTTGTAGCTCAAATAACTTGCCTAGCATGTGTGAGAAACTGGGTTCTATCCTTAGCACCACATAAAAATAAATAAAGGCATGCTGTCCATCTACAACTACAAAAAATTTTTTTTAAAAAGAGAATACAAGTAACAATAAATGTTGGCAAGGATGTAGGGAGAAAAAAGGTATACTCATACATTGCTGTGGGGCTGCAAATTGGTGCAATCACTATGGAAAGCAGTATGGAGAATCCTCAGAAAACTTGGAATGGAACCACCATTTGACCCAGTTATTCCACTCCTCAGTTTATACCCAAAAGACTTATAATCAGTATACTATAGTAATGCAGCCACATCAATGGTTATAGCATCTCAATTCACAATTGTTAAGCTATGGAACCAATCTAGGTACCCTCCAACAGATATATGGATAAAGAAAATGTAGTATACATACACAATGAAATGTTACTCGGCCTTAAAGAAGAATGAAATTATGGCATTTGCCAGTAAATGGATGAAACTGAAGAATATCATGCTAAGTGAAATAAGCCAATCCCAAAGAACCAAAGAAAGACCAAATGTTTTCTCTGATATGCAGAAGCTAATCTACCACAGGGGATGGGTAGGGAAGAATAAAGGTACTTTGGGTTAGACAGAGGGGACTGAAGGGGGTGATATGGGGGTAGTAATGATAGTACAATGAATCAGACATTATTACCCTATGTGCATATATGATTACATGACTGGTGTAACTCTACATCATGTATCAAAACGCATTCTACTGTCATACATAACTAATTAGAATAAAAAATAGGTCATCCAGATATAAAATCAGCAAAGACATTTCAGACCTAAAAGATACCTTAAATCAAATGGAATTAACAGATATTTACAGAATTTTTTATCCCAAAACAGCTGCTCATGGAACTTTCTCCAAATTAGTCCATATTTTAGGTCACAAAAGAGGTTTTAGCAAATACAAAAAAAATATAATTTCTTGCATTTTATTTTATCAGAGTATAATGGAATGAAATTAGGAATCAATAGTATAATAAACTACAAAAACTACATAAACACAGGGAGATTGAACAATACAAATTTGAATGGTGAATGGGTCATAAAAGAAATTGGAAGAAATAAGAAATTCTTAGAATCAAATGAGAAGAGAGATACACAGCATCTCTAGAATTTGATGAAGATGATTCTAAGAGGAAAGTTTATAGCTATGAGTATCACATTAAAACATCAGAAAGATCACAAATTAAGAACCTAATGATGTGTCTTAAGGTTTTAGAAAAAGAAAAGAACCAATTTCAAAACCATTAGAAGGAAGGAATAATTCATATGAGAGCTAAAAATAATAAAATAGAGAATAATACAAAGGAACAACATAATGAAGATTTAGTACTTTAAAAAGATAAACAAGATTTATAAACCCTTAGCCAAACTACCAAATGAAAAAGAGAGAAGGCACAAATAAGGAAAATTGGAGACGAAAAAGGAGAAATCACCTTAGACATCATTGAAACCCAGAGGATCATTTGGGACTATTTTGAAAACTCCAATAAATTGAATGGAATTTGATAAATTTCTAAATACATATGACCTGTGAAATTTGAACCAAGAGTATATAAAAAAAACCTTAACAGACCAATAGGAAGCAATGATTCTGAATATATCATACAAACCCTTCCAACAAAGCAAATCCCAGCTGAATTCCATCAGACCTTTAAATAATAATGAATGCCATTGCTCCACAAACTATTTCATGAAGTGTAAAAAGGGAACACTTGACAATTTGACTTTTTCTCCTTTTTGTCATCCCTTTTATTTCTTTCTCATGCTTAATTACTCTGCCTGAAGTTTCAGTACAACACTGAAAAGGAATGGTGAAAATGAACACTTTTATCTTGCTCTTGATTTTAGAGAAAATACTTTCAGTTTTCCCCCATTCACTATAATGTTGGCTTTAGATTTGTCATATATAAGTCTTTATAATATTGAAATAAGTTCCTTCAATCTAATTTCTTCGGTGATTGTATCATGAATGGGTGCTGAATTTGGTCAAAAGTTTTTTTCTGCATCTACTGAGATAATTATGTGCTTTTTGTCCTTGATTTAATTTATATGAATTACATTGCTGAATCATCCTTATATCCCTGGAATAAAACCCATTTGATCATAGTGTATGATATTTTTAATGCACCACTCAATTTGGTTTGCAAATGTTATATTAAGAATTTTTGTGGGCTGGGGTTGTGGCTCAGTAATAGAGCACTTGCTTCACATTGTGAGGCACTGAGTTTGATTCTCAGCACCATATATATATATAAATAAATGAATAAAATAAAGTCCATCAACAACTGAAAAAAAAAGAATTTTTGCATCTATGTTCATCAAGGACATTGGCCTGTAATTTTCTTTCTTTGATGTGTCTTTGTCCAGTTTTGAATTCAGGGTGATAGTGTCTTTGTAGAATGAGTTTGGAAGTATTCCTTTCCTTTGTATTTCATGGAATAATAAAGGAGCATTGGAAGTGTTTCTTTCCTTTGTATTTCACAGAATAATTTGAGAAGAATTGGTGTTGGTTCTTCTTCAAAAGGCTTAAAAAATTCAGTCATGAATCCATCTGGTCTTGGGCTTTTTTTTCTTCGATGGGAGACTTTTTATTACTGCTTCAATCTCATTGCTTGTTGGTCTGTTTATGTTTTCTATGTTCTCTTGCTTCAATTTTGATATGAAACATATGTCTAGAAATGCAACCATTTCTCAGAGATTTTCCACTTTATTGGCATGTAAGTTTATCAAAACAGTCCCTAATGATCCTCTGGATTTCAGTGGTGTCTGTTATAATATCTCCTTTTCCATTTCTAATTTTATTAGTTTATCAATCTTGTTTACCTTTTCAAAGAAAACAACTCATTTTTTCATTTATTGTTTGTGCTATTCTTCAATTCTCTACTTCAATAATTTCATCTCTGATCTTAATTCTTTCTTTGTACTGGTTTGGAATTGGTCTCATTTTTCTAAGACTCTTGAGATACAGCATTAGGTCATTCATTTTATATCTGTTTTGTTTTTATGTAGGCACTCCCTCTTAGAACTGCCTTTACTATACCCTCCGGATTCTTCTATATTATGTTTCTATTCTCATTTTTTAAATATTTTTATTTTTGCATTACAATTCTTAATACACCATTATATCATAATTTATCATATCTTTGATTATATAGAAGGTATGTTGACACCAAATTCACATCTTCATACATGTATTTTGTATAATGATGAGGGTCTCCTTTCACAATCCATGCTATTCCCCTTCTCCCTCCTTTCCCTCCCACCCCTATTCCCTATCTAGAGGTAATCTTCCTCCCTTGCTCTCCCCCTCCCAACCCCATTTTGAGTCACCCCCCTTGTATCAGAGAAGACATTCGGCATTTGTTTTGGGGGACTGGCTAACTTCACTTCTCTAATGCCATCCATTTCCCTGCAAATGCCATGATCTTATTTTTTATTGCTGAGTAATATTCCATTGTGTATAAATGCCACATTTTTTTTATCCATTCATCCACTGAAGGACATCTAGGTTGGCTCCACAGTTTAGCTATTGTGAATTGTGCTGCTTTAAACATTGATGTGGCTGTGTCCCTATAGCATGCTGTTTTTAGGTCCTTTGGGTATAGTCCAAGAAGAGGAATAGCTGGGTCAAAATGGTGGTTCCATTCCCATTTGATTTTAAGAGTTTTTTAATTTTTCCCCTGATTTCTTTGAAGACCCTGTCAGTCATAATTCAAAAGTTTGAACAATAATTCAATCTCCATGTTTTTGAAGAGTTTCTGTAGCTTTTATTACTGTTGATTTCTAATTTAATTACATTATGATCTGATAAGAAGCAAGGAATTCTTTTTTTCTATATTTGCTAAAACTTGCTTTGTAGCCTATTATATGATCTATTTTGAAGAAAGTTCTGTGAGCAGTTGAGAAGAGGGTATATTCAGTTGTTGTTAGATGAAATATTCTGAGGATGTCAAGTAAATTTGATCTAAGGTGTTGCTTTAACTCTGCAGTGTCTTTTTTTTTTTAATTTTTAGTCTGAATGACCATTACTGAGAGTAGTGCATTGAATTAGGATCTATATGCTCCTTTATGTTGATTAGTGTTTGTTTTATGAAATTGTACCAACGTTTGGGGCACAAATATTTATAATTGTTATATCTTCTTGTTGGATGGTTCTTTTTATCAATATATAGTGACCTTTGGCTCTTTTAATCTTGGCTTGAAGTTTGCTTTGTATGATAAAAAAAAAAGCTACCCCCACTTGCTTCCAGATTTCATTTGCATGGAATATAATTTTCCATCCTTTCAATTTCAGTCTGAGAGTAACTTTCCTGGTGAGGTGTGTGTAAACAGACAACATACAGTTGAGTCTTATTTTTTAATCCAATAAGACAGTATATATCTTTTAATTGGAGAATCAAGACCATTTACAGTGTTACTACAGAGAGGTATGTATACTTCCCGTCATTTTATTTCTAATGCTTTATTTGTTCCTAATTCTCGTGCTTATCTACTCTGCTAATGATATTTATCCTTTCCATGCTCACTTGGATGTTTTATCTTCTTATCCTGTGTGCAGGATTCCTTTAAGTATCTTCTTCAATGCTGACTTAGTGGTCATGAATTTTTTAGTTCATGTTTATCTTGGAAGGTTTTTATATTTCCTTATATCCTGAAGGATAACTTTGCAGGATATAGTAATCTGGATTGGCAGATGCTTCCTTTCATGGTATGATATGCATAGTTCCATGGTCTCCTGTGTTTTAGAGTTCTGAAAAACCTGTTAGTCTGATGTGTTTGTCTCCATTGATGCCTTGGCATTTCTCTCTTGCAGCTTTTAAAGTTCCTTCTTTGTTCTGAATTTTTGGCATTTTAACCCTACTATAATATAGAGAGGCTTCTTTCAGGTCTTGACTATTTGGGGTTCTAAATGTCTCCATATCTGAATGTCCATCTCATTTCCAAATTTTGGGAACTTTTATGGCATTATTTCACTGAATAGGTTATCTATGCTATTAACCTATATTCTCTAGTCCTTCCTCAAGACCAATAAATCTTTTTGAGGGGGAATGGGGACCAGGGATTGAACTCAGGTGTGTTTAATCATTGAGCCACATTCCCAGCACCCCATTTTAAAATACTTTATTTAGAGACAGGGCCTCACTAAGTTGCTGAGGCTGGCTTTGAACTCATCATCCTCCTGCCTCAGCCTCCCAAGCCTCTGGGATTACAGGAATGTGCCACTATGCCTGGCAAGGCCTGTAAATCTTAAATTACATCTTAGGAAGCAAGGGAAAAGAAGGGAAGGGAAAGGAAGAGGAGAGGAGCAAGTGGAGAGGAAGGATGGGATAGAAATAAAGTTGAGAAAGAAAAGAAATACTGAAAAGAGTCAATTAATTAAAAATATACATAAAATTAGATATAAATATGGAAAACAAATGAGAGAAAATAAAACAAAACCATTTACAAAAAATAATGAACTCAGAAAACAAACAAAAGATTAAAATTTCTCCTTACTGAAGCAATTAAAATGTAATTAAAATTAAGCCCTTTTTTCCAGGGCTTCATTTTAGAATCCACCAGCTACAGGTAGGTGTGTAGGATATAATCAGAGTTTGTTCCTCATTAATTCCAACCCAAATAGGCAAAATTTATTAGGGGAGTTTGTATGGTGAGCTCCACTCCTCCTTAACAACAGAAAGTCCTAAGTGTATGCTATTTACTGCAAAACTAAATTCACCCTCAGTAGGCCTAGGGACAGGGCATGGCTATAGCAGAACTTCTGACCAACACACTCACCTGCAGATTGATCCTGATTGTGCTGCATTCCATATCACAAGAGCCTCCATTTGTTTTATGGGGGAAACAGGGGATGGCTAGGGTCTCAGTTACCCCAACAAATCCTCCAAATACCTCTGAGCATGGGGAAGGTAGCTGCCCACCAGGTCTGGGGTTGGGTGGAGTGTGGCAGGCATGCTTTCCACCAAACCAAATCAAGGCACACCCATTTCCAATCTCATTCCACATCCATACAAACTGGACCCTTAACACAAAGCAAAGCTCAGACTGCTAATTTCAAAAGGAAAGCTGCTCCATCTTCCTCTGCATGACAATCAATCTCACTCCTACTGCTCAGAGCCTCCAACAGGTCCATTCTCCCAGCTCAATGACTTCCTTCAGGGCTGGTGATCACCAACCCAGTGAAAAGAAAATCAGAGGTTGTTGAGTCTTAGACTCTCTCTCCCTCTCTCCTCTCCACGTTCTCCCCTACTCTCTCTCCAGGGACTTCTCATCTCCCATGCAGAAAGCCTAGACAACAAAGTCCCATCCCAGCTCTCACTGAATACACAGGAAAGTGCTGGTAATCTCTTCTCTGTTACTGCAGCTATGCAGGATGATAGTTTCCTTATGTATTTGCCAGATGGTGGAATGTGCATTCCTTGAAATCAGTAAATTTTTTTCTTTTGGTTCACAGGAGAGCTTCCCCTCCTCCACTGAACCTTCACATACCTGACAGTGGCACAGTTTCTTTCTAAAAAAAAAAATGCTCCACCATGCCTGGTATTTTTGAGAACTTGCCTATCAATTTAGGAAAGCTATTTGCAAAATAAAAGAAACCATATGAACTACCTGTAGCAAAACTGTCTTATTTGTTGCTTTTATTTTTCCATTCATGCTTTCATATCCAACATTCAAACTTTGTAAAAACACATGGTGTATAAAGGAAATGCTTTAGAATTTTGCTAAAATTCAACTAATATAATAAAACTATTAAGAAATAATTGGGCTTTAATCAATGAATCCTACAAGTCTATGAAATAGTGTCACTATTCAAAAAAAAAAAAAAGGTTTGAAATACATTTTACAATCTAAGAATCTGTTTAACTATAAATAGAAACACAGCAAGTCCTGGTGTGAGAGGCACTTTAATGATGGGTGGTCTGGAGTCAGAGTGCATATATTACAGCTCACCACATACTAGCTCTATGACCTTAACATAAGTTCTTTAACCACACAGCACTTCAGTTACCTCTCCTGTAAAATAAGGATGATAATAAGAGAATGTATATGTACATCTCTGTGTCTATCTCCATGTATGTGACATATAGATAGATAGATTTACAAATCTATCTTTTGGAGTTGTTATAAAGACTGAATATGTTAATCTGTGTAAACATAATTAAGAGTTTATATAAGGGGAAATCAGAAAAGAAGGAAAGTAGATAAAAATAAAAAAGGGTAGAAGAAGGTAGATGAAAAAGGAAAACCAAACTACAGAAAAAACATACATAATAAACACTCAAAATCACAGACTATAACATCTCAAAAAAGAATCCACTAAATTATGCATTTCCCAGCAATCTGTTTATTTAAAAATACCATTATAGACCACAGTACAGAAATAGAATACTGTAAATACCAAATAAAAAGTCACTACTTATCTTTCTTTCCTTCCTATTAAAAAAGGTATAATTAGAGTAGAATATTTGAAACTGTAAAGAAATATTATATTCTGAAGAGAATTATAACTTTACCTGCACGGAAAAATACTTAATTTCATCAAACCGAACTACAGTGCTCTTTTCACTACTTCTAAGCAGTAAGATACGACGCTTTGTAGATTTCATAATGTTGTTTACAGAGATGCGAATGAACAAATCGATGAAAGGTTGTGAAGTGACTGAAAATAGAATGTTTAGGAAATAAATTTTTGTTGTAATTGAACAAATACACATTATAAAATTAATTCATTCTATAATTCAGGCTAAAGTCCTAAAAAAAAAAAATCAACCAAGTAAACAAGGTAATTGTAAAATATATTTAAAAAGAGAAAAGGAATCTTAAAATAATATTTTGCCCATCACTGATAGATACAATATGATATACATCATAATTTCTTTGCAAAATTTTCTACATATTAACTTCCAGGTATATGTAATATATATATAACAACATAATTTTGTAGAAAAATTATATAGTCAGAAAACTGTCACTTGGGAAGAATTATTTTAATTTTAAGGCAACAGAATTTGGAGCAAAGTGTTCTACTATCCAGTTCACCTTACTATACACTCTATTTATACTGTACTGATCTGTTTTATTATCTTTCATAGTACTCCAGTCTTTAAAACAATTTTTTTTCATGATTTAATTATCTTTTACAAATCTCCACACAAAATGTTTTTAAAGCTTCTCTTTATATAAAAATAAACACCAAAGTCTCCATAATGAATGGTTTTATGTCATAAGTCTAAAAATAAGCATTCAGTTTATTTAAGGGACTGGTATAAAATAAATCCTTTAAAAATATTTGAGGGAAGCATATATACTACTTTCAAACAAATTAGTATTACATCCTAGATAATATATTTTCCTTTAACTTGCATGATGATTGGAATAGATTATAGATGTTCAAAATTCTTTTGTCACTTCCACATAAAAAAGTGGAGTTTACCTTCTCTGCCCTTGAATCTGAGCTGGCCTTATGATTACTTTAACCCATAAAATGCAATGGACATGACTAGGACTGGGACTAAAATGGCATTCACCTAGGGTGTAAAATTAATAGAATACTAAAATCTTAGTAATCAAGATAAAAAATATTAACATTTTAAAATCAAAATTAGTATAGGAAAAAATAAGCATGATGGACCACATAGAAAGAATGAAAGTTTTTCTTGGATATAATACTAATTTGTAAGTAATACATATGCTTCCTTTAAATATTTTTAAAAGATTTATTTTATATCAGTCCCTTAAATAAACTGAATGCTTATTTTTAAACTTATGGCATAAAACCACTCATTATGGAGACTTGGTGTTTCTTTTTATATAAAGAGAAGTTTTGAAAAATTCAACTAATACAGCTCAGTATTACTTGAAAAGCTCAGTAAAACACTGACATATGTATACCTGACATATGCAAAACTCAAGCACCACAAAAAAAAAAGTACATGAGACTTCCAACAATTTCAGCAACCCAACTAAGCCCAACCTTCCAGTCATCCTCACTAAAGCACCAGACATGTAAACGTGGTACTTGAGATATCACAGCCCTTTTGAACTGCCAGGTAACTACAGCTACCCAAGCTATGCTACTGTGAAGCAGAGGTACCATCAAGTGGATACACAGATAATTATTGACAATAAAACTGCTAAAGTCTTATAGCCCTAAAAGTGTTGGAGAGGTTTGGAATGCAGCAGTGGATAACTAAAACAATGAGATATAATCATACTATGAGTTTTAAACCCAAAGAAAGGATACTCCTCTGTGCAAAATTTCTGCAGTTCTTTACATGAACAGCCAGGCAGCCAACCTACAAGCATCAAAACAAAAACACAGATAGTAAATGCATGTTTTACAAAGTTAACTTATCTTCCACTTCACACTGAACTATATTTAAAATTTTAAGAATCAAGTTCACTTTATTGTTTTTTTCTCATTAGAAATATTGCTTCTCATTTAAAATATCTAGTTAATGGAAAGCATTAGAAAGAAGCAGAGAGGGAAAAAAAAGTGAGCAGGATTAAGTTCCCAATAAACTTACAGGAACAAGAACACAAAGCAAAGGAATATTTCATTATAAACTTAAAACCTAATCATCATTCTTTGAATTGTTTTTATTTTATATTAGGTGAAAATGATAAAATACAGCATACTGCACATTAAAAATAAGAAATATACTTTGTTTTGAATAAGCTCTTTTACTCAGTATCCGAAAACCACTTAATTCATTCAACAATCATTCATTGCCTAGAACACGCCAGAGATCAAGAAATAGTCATTCTCACTTTAAAAGATTTTTCTAAATGTTAAAGAAAATTGTGCTTTAACCATAAATCAAATACAAAATGAATATAGGAAACTTTAATTCTAATATATACTATTAAAGTATACTTAACCATGTTTAGTATCAGAAAACAATAAAATTAGAAGAAATATTATATTAAAGGTTGTATATGACAGGAAGTAAAGAAGAGGGACAAGGGAAATTCTTATACCCAGTAACTTCTCTAATAGTGCTATAAAAGAATAAAGGTATTCATTATTCTTGTAAAGGAATGCCATGATATTTCAGTTCCAAATATGCATAGATCCTCATGTCCTATACTCTAAACCACCCAAAACAGAATGACAGACTTTTCTGCCTCAATAGCAGATCCAGTGTATGTATGTCTGATGACTATGTTGGCTTTTGTTTCTGTGGGACCTTTTTTGGACAGGGAAGGGGTGTGGGGTCAATTTCAAACTGAAAGTCAATCTGGCAATAAATATATAAATCAATAGAAAAGCTCAGTAAAACACCGATTCCCAGGCCCATCTTCTGAAGGAGATTCCAACTTAGCAGATATTAGATGATGCCCAAATCAATGATTTAAAAAAGTATCCCAGGTAATTCTGATACAACTGGATTTGGGAATCTTAAGTATAAAAATCACTGTTTCTGGGGCTGGGGTTGTGGCTCAGCGGTAGAGCACTTGCCTAGCACATGCAAGGCCCTGGGTTTGATCCTCAGCACCACATAAAAGTAAGTAAACAAAATAAATGTATTGTGTACAAATAAAAATAAATATTAAAAAAAATCACTGTTTCTGTGAATCAGGATGATTTCCATAATTTCAGAAATTATTATAATGTTTTTCTGACTCATAAAAAGAATAACTTCATGAGTATGTTTTCAGAGAATATCATTTTATGCACACACTCTTTGATTACCAAATTATAAACCTCAATAATGCTTTATATCCAATCATAAATAATTTACACTGGGTTTTTGAGGGTTAATCATACATACCACATCCCCAAATGGCACCAAAGATGGTAGCTCAGATGGTGCTATTTCTAGTTCTTCATTCTCAGACCCTTGAAGAGTTTTTCTCAGCATCTACCATGTAAATAAACAAAGGGTTTAGAAGAAAAAGAATATAACAAGATAAAAGATTAATTCAGTAATTATCTCAAGAGTATCCAGTAAGTAGCAGGTAGTCTAGACAGTGAGATGCTAATATACCTAAGAAACTCACTCCCATCCTCAATAAATTTATCAATAAGTAATCATGGAAATAAAAATGTACACAATTAAATATAAAATCAATAAGGGAATCATGAAAAAGGAGAAAAGTGCATATTAGTATAAGCATGACCTAATCAGTTTGTCAAAAGACTGAACATACAGTAAGACCTATTGAAAACTATAAAAAAAAAAAAAAAAGAGTTCCAATTGGTCCTAGAATGGGAATCACCTGAATCTGAATTTCTATTCAAATATAAGTACGTCAAAACAAGGAATACAAATGAGACCACACAAGGCTTATGCCTCCAACATTATTTGAAAAAGCATGTCACAAACTTCAAATTTCCTATAAGGAGAGGAATAAATACAAATCCCAACAGAGCTCTCCCTGAAATTCCTGCCACAACCTATGGGGACAGAGATAAAGAGAAGAAAACTCTTAAAAGAATCTGTGGGAAAGAGCAGAAAGAAGTGGGAACCATAAAGAAAGAACAGACATAATTATCCTGAGAAAGAGAAAGTTCAAAACTAAGTACAAAAATTCTGACCAGGGGTCTAGGATTTGGAGGTATAGCAACAGCTATAGAGAAGAGAACTGAAAGAGAAGGATTACAGGTGGCTTTCTCTGGAAAGCACTACTTCTGGGCTGAGGAAGAAAGAGGTGTCCCTTGAATACATCTAATAATGAGAAAGAATGATGTGACAAGGGGAAATTAAGGATAACAAAATAACAAGGAACCATAGGCCACCGTATTTAACCTATCCCCTCACTTCTCATCATCTACAAGTTCATCTTTTTTTTTTAACTGAACCTAAATGCATGCATAGCCCCCACCCCCCCACACACACACATGAAGTAATTAGAAATAAGAAAAACCAGACAAACTCCATTAAAAGCTCTTATTAAAAGAAATGGGGATGGGGGGTGACTGACAAAAATTCTGCCCTCCAAAAACAACACAAAATAGAAGTAAATTATAGCACAAATTTTCAAACTGAATTAAAGATCTTCAAACAAGCATTTGGAGATATTTTTTAATGCCTACATTCACAATTCAACAATGTCTGAAAAGAAAAAAAATGAGCGTGTATCAACTCAAGAAATAAATTTTCTAAAAAAGAAAAACCATCTTAGAAATAAAGACAAGGTGCCCAAGGTAGCATGGTTTCAAATGAAACTTGATACAGGGCACTGGAAAAGATAGGAAAACAATGAAGAGAATGAAAATGATACAGAGAAATAAGTATAAAAGATCAGGAAACAAAAATTAAAACATTTTGCAAAGTACCAAAGAAAATTTTAAAGAAAAATGATAATCACAACACATGAAAAAGACATAGGAAGTATGACATGACATATTGAAACCAAACATTATCAGTTACATCAATAAATATGTAAGGGCTAAACATTATATACTAAAGGAAAAGGATATTTAAATGGGCTCAAGGATTCACAAAACTCAAGTCTATGCATAAATATTATTGGGTAACCAACCATTCCAGTTTGCCCAGAACTGAGGTATTTCCTAGGACTCTGGACTTTCAGATAGGATAGTTTAGCAAGACAGTCACTCTATTAATATGAGAGATATACCTAAAATAGTGATTCCAAAAGGCAAGTGTAAAGGGACAGGTACAGATACACTAAATAAAAAGAAAACAATAAGAAAGCAGAGATATCTAGACCATGATATGAGTCGGTAGAATTCAGGTAAAACATCTACTAAACAAGACAAATGAGAACACTTTTTAACGCCAAAAGACATAATCAGAAATAAAGATTTAAAAGTTATACATTTTCCCTGAGTACACACTGCTAAAATGTGAAAACACATCACAAAGTTTTTCATTACAATATTATTTGCAACTGCAAAATGCTGCAAACTACCTAACAGCCAAAATAGGATACTGGTTGAATAAACTATAACATATACTTAAAACAATAAGGAAGATTGCTATGAAATAACAGTGATTTACACTATTATTGAATGACAAAAGCAAAGCATATTTTGTATTACAGGGAAAAATTAAAGTATACATCTGAAGTCATATAGGAAGAATAAATCATAAACAGGTTACCAAAATTGGAAAGAAGGTGGGGTGAAGTGGAGAGAATGAGCTGAAAGGGAAAGTGATAATTTCCTAAGTATATTATTTAGTGGTTTTACTTTTTGAAAGTGTGTTAATGTCCTATATACCAAAAATAAAATCTATAGATTGCTTTGGGTAATACAACCATTTAAACAACATTAATTCTTCTAATCCATGGAAATACCTTTCCATTTACTTGTATTCACTTCAACTTCTTTTATCAATGTTTTGTTGTTTTCAGGGTAGAAATATTTCACCTCCTTGGATGAATTTATTCACATATATTTTGTTTTTTATAGCTAGTACAAATGCAACATTTCAGATAGTTTGCTATTAATGTATAAAACACTACAGATTTTTGAAGTTACTCCAGTTTCAGATTCAAGCAGTAGGAATATTCCTTCTCAGCAAGGTGAGTTTTCTAAAAGAATTCACTAAAATTCAACATCTGACAGTAAAATCATTATAGAGATACAGAAATTAAAAAGCTTTAGTCATAGAACAAGAAATGTACTTGAGATGCATCAGCTTTGTTCCTTGCAGAGAAGAGGGATAACTGAGACAGAAAGAGAAAAAAGCACTGTGAATAAATTTGGTGTGGGAGAACCTGTGGAGTAGAGGAGGCGGCTATCTTAACCAACCCAGAGGTGGTGGGGCAAGCTCAAAATCTCTCTGCAGGAAGTTTCCATTTAGAACTCTGCATCAGCCCTGGGACAGCATGGACCTTTCCATCTAGACAAAACTCCAACTGTCAGTACTCCCCAACATGTACTACCCTACACCATAAGATAGGAAGCAGAGAGCTACTACAACATATGCCAGTTCCAGGCCACACTGCCTGGCATCTTGGTGAGAAACATAAAGAGGTCAGTCCTTGATCCAAGGGATTCATAGCCCACAAAGAAATGCACAGAAGGATGCAACAGCATAGGCAGTGACATGCATCCTTGCAAAACAGTTTTTAACCATCTCAGTGCAGACAAGCCCTTCATTTTTCATTGAGAATTTTTTCTCTAGGTTTTTCTCCATCTCTGTCTCTTTTACTTGTTTTTTTTTACTCTATTTTACTCTGTGTGTTATCACTGCACTAATCAGTTTGATAATTTTTCTTTCACTTTAATCATATTTTAATTACCTCTTTATTATTTAGCCTTTTTTTTTTTTTCTAACTTTGGAAGGGCAGATTCTTTGTGGGTTCGTTTTGGCTTGATTTTTTGTTTATCTGTTTTTGTTCCTCTCATTATCTCCTCCTCACTTTCTTTCTCCTCTAATAGCCAAATTCTTTTGTTTCCTCTTCCTCTTTATATTATTATTTTTAGTTATTTTCATTCTTTATTCTTTGTAGCATTATCTGTTAATTGTTCCATTGCTTCCTCTCTGCTCACTTTTTATATATTTTTAAACTTTCTCATGCCTGCCTACTTCATTTTTTCTTCACTTAAGTAACTGTAACTTTACTGTCTGTCAGCTATTCTACAAACTGTCTGTCTGTAGAATTCTTGCCCCTACCATTCACTTTGTTGTGATTATTAGTATGATGGAGGATACAGTTTACAGCTGCTGTTAAAGGAGAAAATGTAGTTCACAGGTATTTGTTACTGATACTGATGTTAAATGCTGACAACACCATTCCTTTCTATGTGGCAATTAGTATTCTAGACATCAAAGTAGGCACCAGACATTTATTTTAAGGCTGTGTATTAGTCATTACCATTATTGCTACTGCTTGCCCCTCCTTTTTCTAAAAGGGTCTGAAAAGTGACTGAGAAATTACAAGTTCACAGGGTAGAGATCCTACTGCAGAGCTACAACTCAGCCAAATAACAGTGAACCTCACTCCATGCACAAACTAGTCCCATTTGAGATCCAACAATACTTCAACACAAAGAATAGGGGAGATAAAAACTCCAAACCAAAACCAGGTCCCAAGTATAAAGAGCTATAAGAAGACCTCAGTTCCCACTCCTGGATATCTACTCATACAGCGAAAAAAAAAAGTCACAAAGCCATAGTTTAGAAAAACCCAGAGGATTGCAGAAGCTCTCTTAAGAATAAATTAAATCAGTTGTTCAACAGCAGAAAACTTAGTGGCACTGGAGAATAATTGATTTAAACTGAGTAGCACTGGAGTCTCAAATTAATACTCAGATTACATGGAGCTTAGAGGTTAAAGCTAAAAGATACAAAGAACACAGAACTTACCACACACACACACACACACACACACACACACAATAACTATACACCTAAAGAAGAGGAATCCATCTCAACAGATGAGCAAATTCAAGACCTCTGAAAACATGAAGGAACAGCTAAGCCCCTACCATTTATAATTCCCCAACAAAGGAACCCATAGATACAGAAGTGGATGAAATTCCACTTCTATAAAAGACTATAAAAATGATTATTGAAAGGTTTGATCCAGTAAAAGAATTGAGGAAAAAAATTACGGGAGCAAATACAGAAGGTAAAAGGCCATTTCAATTAAAAAAAGAGAGAGAGAAAAAAGAGTAACTAAAAATATTCAGAACTTTTTGAAAATAACACAATGAATCAAATAAAAACTTCCATTTGAAAGTATGACCAACAGATTAGATTATGTAGAAAATAGAACTTTGGGCCTCAAAGACAGAACTTCATGCTTTGAAGAGAGTATATAAACTTGAATACTCAGGATGCAATAAAGGAAAAAAAAAATACAACAAGAATATGTAAGAACTCTGGGACAGCAAAAGACAAAATTTAAGAGTCATTGGGTTAGAAGCGACCCTGAAGATACAGGCAATGGCATTAAGAAACATTTTTGTGGACAGTAGATAAGTCCCCAGTCATTGGTTGATCCTGCAGAGTCAGCAAAAGCCAAGCCTGGGGGGAAAAATTCCTTTTCAAAAAGGCAAGTGCAGCAGTCTGGCTGGGCACAAAATCACGAGCCACTCAAGCAGGAACAAAGTTTATTTTTTGAAACTGCCGCCAATGTCCGGTACCGCCCGGGAAAAATTTTTTCCACCCACGTGGCCTCCTCTCGGAACCGCCCGAGAGCGCTCCTCCCCCGGAACTCCCTCCTACTGTACTTCCCCAACCAATGGGAACTCTCCAGGAGTCCCGTAGCCGCCTAGGTGAACAGCAGGAATCCAAGATCCATATGAATGCAAATCTTAACATAATCATATCATCTCAATGGCTAGCTGGCGTCACCTTTCGACCAAAAATGCCATGCATCATATACTTGGCTCTTAGCAGGCAAGGATGTTATTAACACTTGGCTCTTACACTAACCGTTTTCAGACATTCCAGGACAATGGGCTCCCTGGGTGTAGCAGGATAATAGAAGAATGTTCCCAGCACTACAACAGTAGGATAGCTACAAAAATGTTACTAGCTCAGAAACTTTTTAGTGCACAAAGAAACCTCTTGATAACTCACAAGCCTTAAACTATTTACAATGCCCCTATAGTTAACTTCGTGATTATGAGACCCTACATAATAAACTTGCAGAGTGAGTTCTGAGTCACTGTTCCTCCATCAGAGTGCACTGTCCTACCTGGCCCTAGCTTTACTTAAAAATATCTGTGTGTTTTCTTTGTCTTGGTATTTTTCTCCAGCTCTCATTGCCCCTACTCAAGATCCTTTGTTGCTACTGTGAGGGTGGCAGCACATTTTCAGTGAAATAATAGCAGAAAAATTTCCTACCTTTAGAAATGAGGGAACTAAATATCGAAGGCATTGACAAATTTCTATAATCATATAATTTGTCCAAATTGAACCAGAATGCTATATACAATTTAAACAGATCAATTTTAAGTGATGCCATCAAAAGTCTTCCAACCAAGAAAAGCCCAGGACCAGATGCACACCCAGCCAAGTTCTACAAGACTTTTAAAAGAAGAACTAATACTGATACTCTCCAACTTATTTCAGGACACAGAAAAAGAAGGAGCACTTCCAAACTTATTCTATGAGGCAAATATCACCCTGATTCTAAAACCAGGCTGACACATCAAAAAAAGAAAACTTCAGACCAATATCTCTAATGAACATAGATGCAAAAATTCTCAATAAAATTCTGGTAAATCAATTACAAAAACATATCCAAAAGATCGTGCACCATGATCAAGTGTGATTCATCCCATAGATGCAAGGTTGGTTCAACATACGGAAATCAATAAGTGTAATTCATCACATCAATAGACTTAAAGATAAGAATCATATGATCATCTCAATAAAGCAAAAAAAAAAAAAAAAAAAAAGCATCTGACAAAATACAACACTCCTTCATGTTCAAAACACTAGAAAAATTAGGGATAACAGAAACACATCACAACATCATAAAGGCTATCTATGCTAAGCCCCAGGCCAACATCATTCTGAATGGAGAAAAACTGAAGGTATTCCGTCTAAAAACTGGAACAAGACAGGAATGCACTATTTCACCACTTCTATTTAACATAGTTCTTGAAACACTGGCCAGAGCAATTAGATAGACAAAAGAAATTAAAGAGATACACATAGGAAAAGAAGAACTCAAATTGGCACTACTTGCTGATGATATGATTCTATACCTAGAAGACCCTAAAAGTTCCACCAGAAAACTTCTAGAACTAGTAAATGAATTAATCAAAGTACCAGGATATAAAATAAACACCCATAAATCAAAGGCATTTCTGTATATCAGTGACAAATCCTCAGAAAGGAAGACAAAGAAAACCACCCCATCTACAATAGCCTCAAAAAAAAAAAAAAAAACACTTGGAATCAACTTAGTGAAATAGGTGAAAGATCTATATAATGAAAACTATATAACCCTAAAGAAAGAAGTCAAAGAAGACCTTAGAAAATGAAAAGAATCTATCTTGCTCTTGGATAGGCAGAATTAATATTATCAAAATGACCATCCTTTGAAAAGCACTATACAGATTTAATGCAATTCCAATCAAAATCCCAATGACATTCCTCATAGAAATAGAAAATGCAATCAAGAAATTCATCTGGAAAAATAAGAGACCCAGAATAACTAAAGCAATCCTTAGCAGGAGAGTGAAGTAGGCGGCATCACTATATCAGACCTTAAACTACACTACAGAGCAATAGTAACAAAAACAGCATGGCATTGGCACCAAAACAGACTGGTAGACCAATGGTACAGAATAGAGGACATAGAGACTAACCCACAAAATTACAATTATATTAGAAAGGTTACAAAAACATGCATTGGAGAAAAGATAGCTTCTTCAACAAATGGTACTGGAGAAACTGGAAATCCATATGAAACAAAATGAAATTAAACCCTATCTCTCACCATGCACAAAACTCAACTCAAAATGAATCAAGGACCTAGGAATAAAACCAGAGAACCTGCGTCTAATAGAAGAAAAAGTAGGCCCTAATTTCCATCATGTGGGATTAGGCCCCAACTTCCTTAATAAGCCTCCTTTGGCGCAAGAATTAAAATCAACCATCAATAAATGGGATGGGAAGATGGCTGCGAATAGAGTGCATCACACCCCGTGTACCGCGATACTGCGCAGGTGAATAACGAGTTAGAACAACAAAAAGCTATCTTGTCAGTAATTTACAGCAAAATCGGGGTGCACCGAAACCTAGAGGAAGGATTTCCATCACCGAGGACCGGTTATTGAATCTCGAACGCAAGCCAACTGTGCAACCGGAGATCCAGGCTGACTGATCCGCCGCTCGCCACGCGGCCCGCCCTGGCGGCTACAGACGGCAGGGCGCCTCCGAGAAGTGACCAGCAAGCAGAGAGAAACGATGCTACGGATTCTGTGGAGTCCTGCCGGCTGTGCCCTCACTGAGCTCCAGGCTGAGTTCAGGGTTTGAGACAGGGAAGGAAGCGGTCCAGTTCTATCCCCCACAATGGAAAGTCCACCAAGGAAGCCAGCGGCCACCATCTTGGAGAGCTGACGTCACCACCGCCAGTTTCCGACAGATTGCAACAATAAAACAGGTGTGTGTTACTCAGCCCATCTCCCATACAGCGGGGAATTCGCATAAAATCTCTCCCAGGCTTTCCGGGGGAGGGATTATCAGAACGAGCCTGCATAGAGACGCGGGGAAAGGTAGAGACACCTGACCTCCAACTCCCCCTCCCATCAGCGGCGAAAATGAAACCTGTCTTGCCGGCTCTAGGGGAGGGGCAAGCGGAAAAAATCAAAACAATAGGGTGCCTATTCCCAATAGCCACCCTCCACACCCAGCAAACCACAGGCCCAGAGTACAGTTTGAACTGCCGAGAGGCATCACACAGGGGAAGGCCAGGCTAGCAGGAGAAACCAGGGGACTAGAGGCCAGGCCCTCGCGACTGGGTGGCTGGAGACCGCCCGCCCGATGGCGACTGCCCGCCCGCTGCCCGCGCGCCTAGGCAGCTGGAGACCACCCGCCCGCCGGCGACCGCCTGCCCACTGCCCGCACGACTGGGCAGCTAGAGACCACGCACCCGCCAGCGACCGCCTGCGGCCCCCACGACTGGGCAGCTGGAAACTGGGCGGCTGGAGACCGACCGACCGCCTGCCAGCGACCAGGCGGCTAGACCCCGAGGTGCGGCCCAGCAGGTACGGCGCAGAGACTCTAGGAAGAGGTCTATAGCCAGGCCTTCATGAAGTAGACAACCGGGAGCTGAAACCAACCAGAGACAGACCAGTCCCACCCCTCCCTTCGGACACCCCGGCAAGGAGCCTGGGGCCCGCCATAGCAGAGAGGTGACGTCACCAGAGTTCGGCCTATGGAATTCCTTCCCAGCGGAATCCACTTTAGCAGGAGAGAGCAGAAACACAGCAATCAAACAGAGCTGGAAAGTAACGTGAACAACATGAAAAAACAAGGGAAAAAGGATTACAAACAATGCAGGACAACTTAAATCTACAGCAGGACCTATAAGCATCAGAAACATGGATAGGGAAAGAACTCAAGGCATACCTAACTCAGATGGAACGGAATATTAGAGAAGACATGAGACAGCAAGCCCAAGCAATGAAAGTATATTTTGAAAACGAATTAAACAAATTCAAATGGCAAAGAACGAGCTTTACCAGGAGACAGACATTTAAAAAAAATCAAAAAGTAACCTAGAAATGCAGGAAACTATAAACCAAATTAAAAACTCAAATGAGAATATTACAAATAGACTAGATCAAGTAGAAGTCAGAACATCAGATAATGAAGACAAAGTTTATCAACTTGAAAAGAATATAGTCAACACAGAAAGGATGCTTAAATCTCACGAGCAATCTATTCAAGAGATATGGGATGTCATAAAAAAACAAACTTGAGAGTCATTGGGATAGAAGGTACAGAGGTTCAAACCAAAGGAATGGACAACCTGTTAAATAAAATAATTCTAGAAAACTTCCCAGAGATGAAAGATGGAATGGATTGCCAAATCCTGGAAGCTTACAGGACCCCAAACATTCAAAATCGTAATAGACCAACTCCAAGACATATAATTATGAAGATAGCCAACATACAGAACAAGGAGAGAATATTAAAAGCTACGAGAGAAAAGGAGGCAGATTACATTCAGGGGTAAACCAATTAGGTTAACGGCTGATTTTTCATCATAGACTTTGAAAGTGAGAAGATCCTGGAACAATGTATTTCAAACACTGAAAAATAATGGACTCCAACCAAGAATACTGTATCCAGCAAAATTAAGCTTCAGATTTGACAATGAAATTAAAATATTTCATGATAAACAAAAGCTAAAAGAATTCGCAGCCAGAAAACCAGCACTGCAAAGCATTTTGAGCAAAATACTACAAGAAGAGGAATTGAAAAATAGTGCCCAAAACTAACAGTGGGAGGTATCTCAGTAAAGGGGGAGAAAAATAACCAAAGAGGGAAAACTAGCCAAACTAAAATAAATAATTAAATAAACATGACTGGAAGTACAAACCATATTTCAATTGTAACCTTAAATGTTAATGGCCTAAATTCACCAATCAAGAGACATAGGCTAGTAACCTGGATTAAAAAAACAAATCCAACAAAACTCTGCCTTCAGGAGACGCATATGATAGGAAAAGACACACACACAGGCTGAAGGTGAAAGGTTGGGAAAAATCATACCACTCACATGGCCCTCGGAAGCAAGCAGGAGTGGCCATACTCATATCGAATAAAATCAACTTCAAACCTAAGTTAATCAAAAGGGATAAAGAAGGACACTATATACTGTTAAAAGGAACCATCCACCAACAAGACATAACAATTATCAATTTGTATGCAACAAACAATGGTGCTGCAACGTTCATAAAACAAACTCTCCTCAAGTTCAAGAGTCAAATAGACCACAACACAATAATTATGGGTGACTTCAACACACCGCTCTCTCCATTGGACAGATCCTCAAGACAAAAGCTGAATAAAGAAACTATAGAACTCAATAACACAATCAATAACCTAGACTTAACCGACATATATAGAATATATCAACCATCATCAAGTGGATACACGTTCCTCTCAGCAGCACATGGATCCTACTCAAAGATAGACCATATATTACGCCATAGGGCAACTCTTAGTAAATATAAAGGTGTGGAGATAATACCATGCACCATATCTGATCATAATGGAATGAAACTGGAAATCAATGATAAAAGAAGGAAGGAAAAATCCTGCATCACCTGGAAAATGAACAATATGTTACTGAATGATCAATGGGTTACAGAAGACATAAAGGAGGAAATAAAAAAATTCTTAGAGATGAATGACAATACAGACACAACATACCGGAATCTATGGGACACAATGAAAGCAGTTTTAAGAGGGAAATTCATTTCCTGGAGTTCTTTCCTCAAAAAAAGAAAAAACCAACAAATAAATGAACTCACACTACACCTCAAAACTCTAGAAAAGGAAGAGCAAAACAACAGCAAATGTAGTAGAAGACAAGAAATAATTAAAATCAGAGCAGAAATCAACGAAATTGAAACAAAAAAAAAAACATTGAAAAAATTGATAAAACTAAAAGTTGGTTCTTTGAAAAAATAAATAAGATCGACAGGCCCTTAGCCATGCTAACGAAGAGAAGAAGAGAGAGAACTCAAATTACTAACATATGGGGATGAAAAAGGCAATATCACAACAGTCACTACAGAAATACAGAAGATAATTAGAAAGTATTTTGAAACCTTATATTCCAATAAAATAGAAGATAGTGAAGATATCGATAAATTTCTTAAGTCATACGATCTGCCCAGATTGAGTCAGGAAGACACACACAATTTAAACAGACCAATAACAAAGGAAGAAATAGAAGAAGCCATCAAAAGACTACCAACCAAGAAAAGCCCTGGACCGGATGGGTATACAGCAGAGTTTTACAAAACCTTCAAAGAAGAATTAATACCAATACTTTTCAAGCTATTTCAAGAAATAGAAAAAGAAGGAGCTCTTCCAAATTCATTCTATGAGGCCAACATCACCCTGATCCCGAAACCAGAGAAAGACACTTCAAAGAAAGAAAACTACAGACCAATATCTCTAATGAACGTAGATGCAAAAATTCTCAATAAAATCCTGGCGAATCGAATACAAAAGCATATCAAAAAAATTGTGCACCATGATCAAGTAGGATTCATCCCTGGGATGCAAGTTTGGTTCAATATACGGAAATCAATAAATGCTATTCACATCAATAGACTTAAAGGTAAGAACCATATGATCATCTCAATAGATGCAGAAAAAGCATTCGACAAAGTACAGCATCCCTTTATGTTCAAAACACTAGAAAAACTAGGGATAACAGGAACTTACCTCAACATTGTAAAAGCTATATATGCTAAACCTCAGGCTAGCATCATCCTAAATGGAGAAAAACTGAAGGCATTCCCTCTAAAATCTGGAACAAGACAGGGATGCCCTCTCTCACCACTTCTATTCAATTTAGTTCTTGAAATACTAGCCAGAGCAATTAGACAGACAAAAGAAATTAAAGGCATAAAAATAGGAAAAGAAGAACTTAAATTATCACTATTTGCGGATGATATGATAATATATCTAACAGACCCAAAAGGGCCTACAAAGAAACTGCTAGAGTTAATAAATGAATTCAGCAAAGTGGCAGGATATAAAATCAACATGCATAAATCAAAGGCATTCCTGTATATCAGCAACAAAACTTCTGAAATGGAAATGGGGAAAACCACTACATTCACAATAGCCTCAAAGAAAATAAGATACTTGGGAATCAACCTAACAAAAGAGGTGAGAGATTTATACAATGAAAACTACAGAACTCTAAAGAGAGAGATAGAAGAAGATCTTAGAAGATGGAAAAATGTACCCTGTTCATGGATAGGCAGAACTAACATCATCAAAATGGCGATATTACCAAAAGTTCTCTACAGGTTTAATGCAATGCCAATCAAAATCCCAATGGCATTTCTTGTAGAAATAGAGAAAGCAATCATGAAATTCATATGGAAAAACAAAAGACCCAGAATAGCAAAAGCAATTCTAAGCAGGAAGTGTGAATCTGGAGGTATAGCGATACCAGATTTCAAACTGTACTACAGAGCAATAGTAACAAAAATAGCATGGTACTGGTACCAAAACAGGTGGGTGGACCAATGGTACAGAATAGAGGACACAGAGACCAATTCACAAAATTTCAACTATCTTATATTTGATAAAGGGGCTAAAAGCATGCAATGGAGGAAGGATAGCATCTTCAACAAATGGTGCTGGGAAAACTGGAAATCCATATGCAACAAAATGAAGCTGAACCCCTTTCTCTCGCCGTGCACAAAAGTTAACTCAAAATGGATCAAAGAGCTTGATATCAAATCAGAGACTCTGCGCCTGATAGAAGAAAAAGTTGGCTCCGATCTACACATTGTGGGGTCGGGCTCCAAATTCCTTAATAGGACGCCCATAGCCCAAGAGTTAATAACAAGAATAAACAAATGGGACTTACTTAAACTAAAAAGTTTTTTCTCAGCAAGAGAAACAATAAGAGAGGTAAATAGACAGCCTACATCCTGGGAACAAATTTTTACCCCTCACACTTCAGATAGAGCCCTAATATCCAGAATATACAAAGAACTCAAAAAATTAAACAATAAGAAAACGAATAACCCAATCAACAAATGGGCCAAGGACCTGAACAGACACTTCTCAGAGGAGGACATACAATCCATCAATAAGTACATGAAAAAATGCTCACCATCTCTAGCAGTCAGAGAAATGCAAATCAAAACCACCCTAAGATACCATCTTACTCCAGTAAGATTGGCAGCCATTATGAAGTCAAACAACAATAAGTGCTGGCAAGGATGTGGGGAAAAGGGTACACTTGTACACTGCTGGTGGGACTGCAAATTGGTGAGGCCAATTTGGAAAGCAGTATGGAGATTCCTGGGAAAGCTGGGAATGGATCCACCATTTGACCCAGCTATCGCCCTTCTCGGACTATTCCCTGAGGATCTTAAAAGAGCGTACTATAGGGATACTGCCACATCAGTGATCACAGCAGCACAATTCACAATAGCTAGACTGTGGAACCAACCTAGATGCCCTTCAATAGATGAATGGATTTAAAAAATGTGGCATTTATACACAATGGAGTATTACACAGCACTAAAAAATGACAAAATCATGGAATTTGCAGGGAAATGGATGGCATTAGAGCAGATTATGCTAAGCGAAGCTAGCCAATCCTTAAAAAACAAATGCCAAATGTCTTCCTTGATATAAAGAGAGCAACTAAGAACAGAACAGGGAGGAAGAGCATGAGGAAAAGATTAACATTAAACGGAGACGAGTGGGGGGAGAGAAATGGAAAGAGAAGGGAAATCGTATGGAAATGGTAGGAGACCCTCAATGTTATACAAAATTACATATAAGAGGTTGTGAGGGGAAAGGGGGGGGGAACAAGGGAGAGAATTAAACAACAGCAGATGAGGTAGAGAGGGAAGATGGGAGGGGAGGGGAGGGGGGATAGTAGGGGATAGGAAAGGTAGCAGAATACAACAGTCACTAATATGCCATTTTGTAAAAATGTGAATGTGTAACCGATGTGATTCTGCAATTTGTATTTGGGGTAAAAATGGGAGTTCATAACCCACTTGAGTCCAATGTATGAAAGATGATATGTCATGAGCTTTGTAATGTTTTGAACAACCAATAAAAAATAAATAAATAAATGGGATGGACTCAAACTAAAAAGTTTCTTCTCAGCAAAAGAAACAGTGAGGTGAATAGAGAGTCTATATCTGGGAGCAAATATTTACCCCTCACAATCAGATAGAGCACTAATCTCTAGGGTATGTAAAGAACTCAAAAAGCTAAGCACAATAAATAAATAAATAGGTCAATGACCTGAACAGACACTTCTCAGAAAAGGATATACAATCAACAAATATATGAAAAAAAAATGTTCACCATTGCTAGCAATTAGGGAAATGCAAATCAAAACCACTCTAAGATTTCGTCTCATTCCAGTCAGAATGGCAGCTATTATGAAGACAAACAACAATAAGTTTGATGAGGATATGGGGAAAAGATACACTCATACACTGATGGTGGAACTGCAATTTGGTGCAGCCAATATGGAAAGCAGTATGGAGATTTCTTGGAAAATTGGAAATGGAACCACCATTTCACTCAGCTAGCCCTCTCCTCAGTCTATACCTAAAGGACTTAAAAACAGCATACTACAGGGACACAGCCTCATCAATGTTTATAGCAGCACAATTCAAACAACTAAACTGTGGAACCAACCTAGATGCCCTTCATTAGATGAATGGATAAAAAATATGGCATATATACATAATGGAATATTACTCAGCAACAAAAGAGAATACAACTATGGCATTTGCAGGTAAGTGGATGGAGTTAGAGAAGATAATGCTAAATGAAGTTAGCCAATCCCAAAAAAAACAAATGCCGAATGTTTTCTCTGACATAAGGAGGCTGATTCATAATGGGGTAGGGAAAGGGAGCATAGGAGGAATAGAGGAACTCTTGATAGGGCAAAGGGGTGGAAGGGGAAAGGGAGTGGGTGTGGAGTTAGCAATGATGGTGAATGTGATGGACATTATTATCCAAAGTACATGTATGAAGACATGAATAGGTCTGAATATACTTTGTACACAACCAGAGATATGAAAAATTGTGTTCTATATGTATAATAAGAATTATCATGCATTCTGCTATCATATATAAATTTTAAAAAATAGTTTAAAAAAAAGAAATGAGAGGAACTATTCACATCCAGGAGGCATACAGAAATCCAAATAGAAAAAATTTAAAAAGAACTGCTCTCTGGGCTGGGGATGTGGCTCAAGCAGTAGCGTGCTCGCATGGCATGTGTGGGGCGCTGGGTTCGATCCTCAGCACCACATAAAATAAAATAAAGATGTTGTGTCCACCAAAAACTAAAGAATAAATAAAATTTCTCTCTCTCTCTTAAAAAAAAAAAGAACTGCTCTAAGAAACACTATAATTAAAATGCCTTACATAGAAAAAAGTAAAGAATATTAAAGGCTTCAGGAGAAAAATTTCAGGTCACATTTAGAGGTAAAGCAGTGAGGATCATTCTGACTTTTCAATTGAGACCATATAGTCAAGGAGGGCTTAGAATGAGATATTTCAAGCTCTGGGGGGGGGGGGGGGGGGGGAAACAGTTGCCAGACACAATTGTTATATTTAGCAAAGCTATCTTTCTAAACAGGATGATATATAAAAACATTTCATGGTAAGAATTCCTGACCACTGAGGAGGCTCTACCAAAAAATACTACATTCAAATATAACTCAAAAACAAGCCCCTAAGCCGCAAAATGGAAAAAGTTCTATAATAATCAACTAAATGAAAATTAAGACTGAATGAAATACAACAGACATGATGACACGATTCTATATTTAGAAGACCCCATAAAACTTCACCAGAAGACATTTAGAACTCATAAATGAATTCAGCAAAGTAACAAGATATGAAATTAACACCCATAAATCAATTGCATTCCTATACATCATTGATAAATCCACTTAAAGAGAAATTATGAAAACCATTCCATTCATAATAGCCTCAAAGAAAATAAAATATTTGGGAATTAATCTAATGAAAGAGATGAAAAACTTCTACAATGAAAACTATAGAACACTAAAGAAAGAAATTGAAGAAGACCTTAGAAGATGGAAAGCTCTCCCATGTCATTGGATAGGCATAATTAATATTGTCAAAATGGCCATACTACCAAAAGTGCTATATAAATATAATGCAATTCCTATTAAGGTCCCAATGATGTTCTTCATAGAACTAGAAAAAGCAATCATGAAATTCATTTGGAAAAATAAGAGGCCTAGAATAGCCAAAGTAATGCTCAGTGAGAAAAATGAATCAGGAGGCATCACAATACCAGACGTTAGATTATACTACAGAGCTATATCAAGGATTTAGGCATTAGACCAGAGACCCTGTGCCTAACTAGAAGAAAAAGTAGACCCCATTCTCCATCATGTTGGCTTAGAAACTGAATTTCTCAACAAGATTCCTAAAGCACAAGAAGTAAAATCAAAAATCAATAAATAATACTATACAAACTCAAAAGCTGCTTCACAGCAAAGGAAACAGTCAAGAACATGAAGAAAGAGCCTACAGAATGAGACAAAATGTTTGCCACCTGTACCTCAGATTAATCTCTAGGATATATAAAGGACACAAAAAAGTTAACACCAAAAAACCCCATAATCCAATAAATAAATATGCAAAGGTACTGAGCAGACACTTCACAGAAGAAATACAAATGGTCCACATATATATGAAAAAAATGTTCAACACCTCCAGTATTAGAAAAATGCAAATCAAAACTAAACCAAGATTTCATCTCAGTCTAGGCAGAATGACAATTATCAAGAATATAAGTTAACAATAAATGTTGGCAAGGATGTGGAGGAAAAGGTACACTCATACATTGCTGGTGGGACTGTAATTGGTGCAACCACTCTGGAAAGTAGTATAGAGATTTTTCAGAAAACTTGGAGTGAAACCATCATTTGACCCAGTTATCCCGCTTCTCAGCAATTATACTAATGACTTAAAATCAGCACACTATAGTGATAAAGCCACATCAATCAATGTACATAATAAATTAATTCACAACAGCTAAGCTATGGAACCAACCTAGGTTCCTTTCAGTAGATTAATAAATAAGGAAAATGTGGTACATATATACAATGGAATATTACTCAGTCATAAAGAATGAAATTATGGCATTTGCTGGTAAATAGATGGAACTGGAAACTATCATGCTAAGTGAAATAAGCCAATCCCAAAAAACCAAAGGCCAAGTCTTCTGATATGTGGATGTTGACTCATAGTAGGCTGCAGGGGAGGGAGGAGTGGATTGGACAGTGGGGAATGGGGGAAAGGAAAAGGAATGGGACTGGGAAAGGCAATAAAATGAATTAGAGTATAACTTTCCTATACTCATATATGAATATATGACCAGTGTAACTCCACATCATGTACAACCACAAGAATAGGAAGTTATACTTCATATATGTATGACATGTAAAAACACATTCTACTGTCATGTATAACTAAAAAGAACCCCAAAAAAGTAGCTCAAATCCAATTTTGTCCCATTTCAAAATCTGGTGCTTGAACCACTGTTGTACCCCTCTCCCCACCAAGTCACCATGTTAAGTGAAATAAGCCAGATTCAGAAAGACAAGTATTGAGAGTTTTCTCTCATAGTGGAAACTAAACTTTAAAAAAACAAAAAGAAAAAGAAAAAGGGACTGATGGAAAGGGGGAAGAGAATGCTGAGAGAGGGACTGATAAGGGAGGTGGATATGATAAAAGTACATCACATATGTGTGGAAATGTCAGTCAAACCCATTAATTAATCTGTGCAGTTTATATGATTTAATAATAAAAAATAACTGCCCCTCCTGTATAACACTCACAAAGAAATACAGCAGACAAACAAAAGTGTCAGGAATAACAAACATCTGTCCATAATAACACTGAATGTAAATGGTCTCAACTAATTAAATTAAAGTCATAGGGTGGTAGAATGGATTTAATAAAAGAAGAAAAGAAGATACAATTATATGCTGTTTTGTTTTCTTATTTGTTCTTTTTAGATATACATGACAATAGAGTGTATTTTGACATATTACACGTACATTAAGTATAACTTCCCATTCTTACATGCTGTTTTCAAGAGACTCATTTCATTACCAAAGATATCCACAGGCTAAATGTAGGATTAAAAAGGAAAAAAAAAAAAGATTTTCCATGCAAATCTAAAGACAAGTAGGAGTAGGTTGGACATATGGAACAAGGTAGATTTCAAGCAAAAATTAATCCGAAGAGACAAGGTCACTACATATGGGTAAAGGTCACTACATATGGGTAAATTCAACATGATGATATAACAATAATAAATACATATGCTCCAAATGTCAGTGTACCTAATTACATAAAATAAATACTTCTCAACATTAAATCCAAGAGAGACCCCAATACAATAATACTAGGGGATTTCAACACACTCCTCTCACAAATAGACAGGTTATCCAGACATAAGATCAATAAAGATACTTCTAACCTAAATAATACTATAAATAAAATGGTCCTAAAAGATATCTGTAGAATAGTTCATCCAAATACAGCTGAATTTACTTTCTTCTCAGCAAATCAAGGCATCTTTTTCAAAACAGGCAATTTATAAGTCTTAGCAAATACAAAGAAACTGATATAATCCTGTGCATATTATCAAATCATAATGGAATGAAATTAGGAAGAAAAAAATTATAGAAACTACATAAACCCATGGAAATTGAACAATAATCTTTTAAAAGAGGAAGTATCATAGAGTAAATGAGAGGAGAAATTAAAATACTTCTTGAATCAAATAAGAATAGTGATAAAACATATCAAACCTCTGGGGTACTATGACAGCAGTTCTAAGAGAAAAGTTTATAACATTAACTGACCATATTAAAAGAAAGATCCCAAATATGCAACCTAATCTTTAATCTCAAATCCTATAAAAGCAGGAATGAACTAATTCCAAAACCAGGAGAACACAGGAAATAACTAAGAGTTGAAATGAGGAGGAGATGGAAAGAAACTATACAATGTATTTTTAGTATTACCAAGAGTTGGTCCTTTGAAAAGATAAACAACATCGATAAACCCTTCACTAAAGTAACCAAAAGAGAGGGAAGACCCAAATCAACAAAGTTAGAGATTTAAAAAAGGAGATATCACCACAGACATACAGAAGATCAATCATAAGGGACTGTTTTATACAGAATAAAGGATTATTCTGAAATACAGAAGATCACAAGGAACTATTTTTAAAACTAAATGGAAAATCTAGTAGATAAGGACAAATTTATAGACACATTTTACCTACCCAAATTGAACCAAGAGAACATAGAAAACCTAAATAGACCAATATCAAGCAACAAGATTGAAAATTCTGGGGCTAGGTGGAATATAACCTTCTGATAGAGGAATAATGACCCAGAGCTAGTACAGCATGTTTATTACATAGATTTTTTTTCATCAAAAGGTTATTTGTGGGAAAGTTTCAGCAAAGAAGGAAATCTGAAGAATGCAGGACTGGCAAGATATTAGGATTATCTTGTTATGCCCAGAATTCTCTATCCCCAGGAGTTGGTGCCTGAGTTCAAAGTCTCAACTGACAACAGCTCTGCACCTTTGAACAGAGCCTCCTCAGGCCAGCATCACCATAGAAACTGAGACATCTTGACCTGCACCTTTGCACAGGAAGTTTCCAGTGCAAAGCAGCCACAGGCGATCAGAGATCATGGATCAAGTCACTGCTCTCCATAATCCTTGATGAACATAGATGCAAAAATCCTAAATAAAATATCTGCAAACTGCATCCAAAAACACATTAAGAAGATTATATACCATGATCAAGTGGGTTTCATCCCAGGGATGCAAGTTTAGTTCAATATATTTAAACCAATAAATGTGATTCATCCCATAAATAGAATCAAGGACAAAAATCACATGATCATCTCAATAAATACAGAAAACGTCTTGGACAAAATTCAGCACCCATTCATGTAAAAAACACTGAAGAGTGCTTGCTTTGGCAGCACATATACTAAAATTGGAATGATACAGAGAAGATTAGCATGGCCCCTGAGCAAGGATGACATGCAAATTCGTTAAGCATTCCATATTTTTTATAAACACTGTATTGTAAGGGGAAAATATAATGTCTTAAATAACTGTATTTAAAATTCGCAAAAAAAAAAAAAAACATTGAAGAAACTAGGTATAGAAGGAGCATCCCTGAAATCCCTGAATACTACTATCCAGGCTATATATGATAAACCCATAGTCGTCATGATACTAAATGGAGAAAAACTGAATGCATTTCCTCTAAAATCAGAAATAAGACAAGGATATTCATTCTCACCACTCCTATTCCATATAGTTCTTGAAACTTTAGCAAGAATAATCAGGCAGTAGAAGGAAATTAAAGTGATACAAATAGGAAAAGAAGTCAAACGTCTCTACTGATGACATAATGCTAAACTTAGAAGACTCCTCCAGAAGACATCTAGATAAGCAAATCACTGAAGTTACAGGATACAACAATATCAACACACAAAAATCAATAACTGTTTCTATATTTCATTTAAAAACGCACTGAGAAAAAAGTTTAAAATTATTCCATTCACAATAATCTCAAAAAATGTATTTGAGAATAAATCTAACAAGAGATTAAAGACTTTCATAATGAGAATTATAAAATATTGAAGAACAGAAGATGAAAATACCTACAATGTTCACTGAGAGGTAGAATTAATATTAATCTATAGATTCAATGCAATTCCCATCAAACTACCCAGGGCATTCTTCACACAGTTTATGATCAAATTAGTTTATGGCAAATGGATGTAACTCACATCCCTGAGTTTGGCAAAAATTGCTATGTTCATGTTATTGTTGAGACTTATTCTCGATTTATCTTTGCCACTGCCTGTGTAAAAGAGAATGCTCAACATGTTATTTCTCATTGCCTAGCTGCTTTTGCAGTATTGTGCTGTCCTTTGTCAGTTTTAAACTGATAATGCTCCATATTATACTAGTTCTTGTCAACAGTTTTGCTACCAATTTCATATTGATCATAAAACAGGCATTCCTTATATCCTCAAGGTCAAGCCATTTATTTATTAAGCTACAATCACAAAAAACAAAAAGTGGGAAATAAGACCCCACAAAATAACCTTAATCATGCTTTGTTTTTAATTTTTCAAATTGGAATTCTTAAGGTGACACTGCTACCAAGAGACACATATCTTCTGCTGTAACAGGTCTGTTTGGGCCTAGTTTGGTGGAAAGATCTACAAACAGGACAATGCAAAAAACAAGATTCAGTGATCATATGGGGTAGAGATCATATGGGGTAGAGGTCATACTTGTGTTTTCCCAGAAGGTGCATTTCATCCTATTTGGGTACCTGATTGTGCCATCAGGCATGGAGGACCTGGAGCCAAAGTTCAAATGACTAAAGATCAATCCAGAGATGTCAGCCCTGATCCCCAGAAGGATCAGGAAGTTAATAAGGAGGAAAAGGATGAGGAAGATCTTGTTGGATCAAACATGTGCCCTTGTGCCCTTGTGGAAACAACTGAAGAATCTAATGCAACAGACCGAGCAGATGGTTCATCAACAGGTAGAAATTAAGTCTCCAACCATAATGTTTGTGGCCATGATAGCTCTATTGAGCTGTCACGTAAGTAGGGGCCCTGGAGAAACTTATTGGACCCATTTACCTTTAGTGCATCCAGTGGTATGGACTGGAGAATCCATCCCAGTATTTACTAATGATACTCATATGATGGAAGGTTTTATAGATACTCACATTACACCCATCCATGTGACTAAATCTAATTATATTGGCTAGAGTAGGCAACTACCTATATGCTGGTCCCATAATAAACATACTGGATGTTTAAAGAAAAAGACAGCATTTGGGGGACCTAGACCAGCCAATTGTATTGGCCCATGGGACTCAAGATTATATGTCGAGATAGTTATTAAAATGGGACTTTCTCATAACAAGCCAGTCATTTCCACAGAACATCCACCAATACCTTACTGCCCTAATCATTCTGCAATAGAATTTTGCACCTTTCCTAAATGGATGGAATGTGCAAACATCTTTCCAGTACAACTTAAAGCTTCTGGAAATGGTGGATATATTTTGGATTGGTCTCCAAGAATTGATAAAAGACAACTACATAAGGATGTCATGACCCCTGGAGGTTTCATTGGTAATATTCTAACCTTCAGTGAAGGTGGTATCCAAAAAGATCTCTGGCATTTAATTGCAGCCTCAGTTTTTTTACATTAACAGATGGCCCTATGCTTGACTTTGTAGGCAGGAATTGCGAAAAGGGCTCCTCCTATGGTCTGAGAGCCTGTGTTCAATTTCCTTATGCCTTAATTACTGTAATTGTAAGACTTAAGAAAAAAAAGGTGAAAAATATCTTGTAGCCTATAAAAGATGCAATCTAATTATATCACTAGATTTAACAGAGAGAGGAACGTTAATCCTTCACCAACTCTCCCGTCTCACTGCCAGCCAATATTTCACAACAATGGTATGCTGATGCTGGTGTTCAACTTTTAAAACAGATTCATGCTCAGTTAACCAGAGCCAAATGAGCTCTTGGTCTCATAATTCTTGGAGTGGCCGCTTTACCTCCTTTATGGCATCTACAGTAATAGCTTCAGTAGCTATATCTCAAAACATTCAACACGCAAATTTTCTTAATAATTTTGCTCAAAATACTTCTAAAGCCCTCCTTAATCAGATAATATTGATGAGAATATTGAAACTAAATTAAATGCCTTGGAAACTACTGTCATAAATACAAGTAATGAGCTTTCCTGCCACAGTCTGGCTGGGCACAATTCAGGAGCCACTTGTCAAAAGAAACGAACTTTATTTTTAGAACACACAGGCCACACCACACAGCTCTTCAGGAAAACCTTCAGAGCCCAACTGCCACCACCAGCTTCCCACAAGCCTCTCAATCTCCCCCACTCCTCCTGCTCTTGAGGCCAATTGGCTGGGTCGCGTGGGCAGAGCCAAAAAAAGTCCCCCAATGAGCAGCTCCGTGGTCTGAAAGGGCGGGGAAACAACCCAATGAGCATCACCGCAGAGGAGCCTGCTGGGAGCCATTAGCCAAGGATGCTGGGAGCCATTAGCCAAGTAGGTATGACAATTTCCTTGCCAGCGTACCCCATGTTGCTGACATGTTGCAGCGACATTGAATGTAGGTGACCTTGCTCAAGGACCAAGGCAGATTAGGGTGTTCCCGGTTTTAAGATAATCGTGTTTAGGGCGTTCCCAGTTTAGGTTCCAGGTTTAAGGTTTAAGATTATTCCTCCTGGGAATAGGGCGTATCCTGCTGCCTGAGTTCCCCTTGAGTTCTCACGGGATTCAGACAGTATATTTTGGAGATAGAAGCCCAGTGGAGGTGGAGTTGGGCAGAGAACGTGGATTTGGGCAGAGAACGTGGATTTCCCCAGAACGTGATTGTAGACGGCTGGTGTGAGTTCGGGAATAAAGAGTTGCTGTTTGAATCTACAAGCTGTGTGGTGACTCGTGATTGTGTGCCCAGCCAGACTGCGGCATTTGTGCCCAGCCAGACTGTGGCATTTGGTGGCCCGTACGGGGAACTTCTAAAGCTTGGAGGTAAGTGAAATTTCTCACCCTTGAGGAAGAGAGAAAGAATGGGTCACCAATTCAAAAAACAATGTGTTATTGTTTTGATTTAT
The DNA here is from genome assembly GCF_047511675.1 of Marmota flaviventris. NCBI lineage: Eukaryota > Metazoa > Chordata > Mammalia > Rodentia > Sciuridae > Marmota > Marmota flaviventris. The sequence continues at coordinate 33,516,321 of NC_092508.1, read as the reverse complement.
TTTGTTTTTATTTCAAGTTGCCTGTTCCTAGAACTTTCTCAGGCAAACTGGGGAAAATGGTTGACTCAAGGTTTGAAGTTGTTCGCCTCCGAGCAAGAGAAATTGTTAGAGGAAGGAGGCACCCCAGTGAGACCAAGAACAATTAGGGCATATGTTGATACAATACAAAAATGTAGCCCATGGCTTTTTAAAGACAAGTTATTAAGTATATCAATGGGACCATCATGGTATCCTGTAGAAAGATTTTTCTTCAACAAGAAAGAGAGGGCTAGTTCTATTTGCTACACTTGTCTAAGATCTTGGTTTCTACAAAGTTCTGATTAATTTACAAAGCTAAAATGTTGAAACAGCAACCACTCTTTACTTATTAAGTCCCATAAGGTAATATATTTAAACATGTGTGTTTTCATAAATTGGTAAATGGAAAAATGTTTAATATTGCTTTGTGTCTGTGTCTTTGCTGAAATAAGGTTACTAAGTGTTAAGATTCTATCGTGTAATTTATATACAAAGAGTAGAAAAATTTTCAGTTGGATTTCAATTATAGTATTATAGTATCATAAAAAACATGAAAGTCTTTCATCTTATTAAAGTGGAGTAATTTGTCTAAATCAGAAATTTTATAAGAGTTGTTTCAAAATGTAAATTTATAAAAAGGGTTAATGGTTAAAAAAGAGATAAAAAAGATTCAAGATGTAGAAATATATTTTAATATAAAAGGTTAAGGAGAAAGAAATGTTTCTAGATGAGATAATCTCTGTGTGGTAAAGTAAAAAGTTGTAAAATGTCATTTAAAAAGATTTTGAGGAAACTAGACTTACTTTAAAAGCTTGAAAGGAAGAAAGAAGAAAAAGGTATTTGTACATGGCAGATTGAGACAAAGCTTCTCAATGGAGTTAAAAAAAAAAAAAGCCTTTGGTTGAAGGGCAGCCATGTAAACTAACATTAAAGCGATTTAAACGAAATCTAAGCCTCGTTTAAAAGAGTGAAGTTGTAGGTGGTGAAAAAGTACATTTAAAAGTACAGTATAGATGATAATTAAAAGGCTTTAAAAGGTTAAATTAAAGGTGGTTAAAATGCCTTCATGATGGAGGAAAGAAGCTTAATCTTAAAGGCATTACTTTAAAAAAATGGGAAGATAATAGGATAAAAGATATTTAGATAAAGAAGATTAAAAATTTAAAGTGAAAAACTTTAAAGACAAAAGTATAGAAAGTTAAAAAGAAAAAAGATAAAGAAGATGTAAAAAGATAGAAAAGATGTAGGAAGACAAGAATTTTAAACCCACAAAATAGGAAAAAAAAAAAACTAGGAGGAAAATAAGCAACTAAGGGTAAAAATACAAACCTTAGGGAAAAAAAAAAACTAGAAGATAGAAATAAGATAGAAAATGGTTGAAAATGTCAAGTAAGGTATTACACAGATAGAAAATGCAAAAAGCTAAGACAACTATTAGATACAGACATACTTATTAAAGCAAAAAGAGGGAATTGGAAAGGGGTATATATCCCCCAAAGATAAACTTAAAATAACGCTTTTTACTCTAAACTTTTTAAATTTGGATTCATCAGGACTTAGTGCTGCGGAAAGACATATGTATCCAAAAAATGTACATAAGCCTAAAGTACTTTGGAAAGATATTCTAACAGGACAATGGAAAGGTCCTGACCCAGTGATTGTCTGGAGTCGGGGGTCTGTTTGTGTTTTTCCACAGGGAGAACAGCAGCCCATTTGGATTCCAGAGAGATTAACTAAAACAGTCTCTACAGATCGAAAAGAAGATGATTTGACTCAAATCCATAACAGCTGATATCCAGAACTCCAGCTTGGCCATTCTTACATCTGCAACAGTGATTAACCAGGATGCTTTTTTCAATAGCTATTTTATTATTGCATTTTTCCACATCATAAGGTTCTATTTTTATTTTTTGAGCTCATACAAACCTAGGTTAATGTTTTTCTGATCAGTTTTATTTTTTGACTGTGGAGTTTTTAAACATTGCAATGGAGATTTCACCTAGGTAAAGCTACAAGGCCTTTACTATTTTCTTATGTGTTGTACGTTTGTGTACACTCTTGTGTTTTGTGTTGTATGTCTGTATGTGCGTATGTCCATATTTCTTATATGAGGAGCGCTCATGAAAAAATGGATCCGAATTATTATTATTTTTATTCACGTGATTTAAATGGTTTAATTTAAATTAGGTAAACAGCTGTTAAGGATTGTTTTTAAAGGTGGTTAACAGATCTGTTTGTTTACTAGTTTAAATTAGGTAAAAGGCTGTTAAGGATTGTTTTTAAAGTAGGTTAACAGATCTGTTTGTTTACTTTCACCTTTCCTTTTCATTATATTTAATAATTCTTTTCAGGATAATGTCTCTTTAGCATCATTGCCAGAATTCCTATCTCCATCCCAGTGCCGGTGAAGAACTCAACAAGTAATGCTCAATCAAAGAGTCAACTTACTTTGGGAGGAAACGGATTTTGGGAGGAAATGGACATATTGATAGATTCCTCTGCTTTGAACTGCTTGCAGAACTTGCCTGGACTATGTAACTATCGTTTGGTGCAGCGAATTGTGGTAATGCTGGCATATCTTTGCTGATGGTGTCACCAGTGATGCAATTTTTCCCAAGGAGCCGTCAATTGGCTTGGTGTCGTGGCATTTCTGTATCCTCCTCCCTTCTGCTAGTGATGGTCTAAAATTTGGGGGCCAATGGCTTATGCTGGACCGGTAGTCAGTGACGGGTATGATCCAATTGCTGTGGTATCAACCTAAGACAGGAGGCTGACGCCTAAAGGTCAGTTTTCCGATGACGGATAAGAACCATATGTTGAATTGGACAACCTACCAGGCACGGTCCATAAGCCACATTAACCTCACTCCCCCACTGGCACCAAGGCCAAATTTGGGGGACAACAGAGGTGAGGCAAAGAACCTCACCCCCCCCACTGGTGCATAGACCTATCCACAAGTATGGCTGTATGCTGGACCGGTAGTCAGTGACGGGTATGATTCAATTGCAGTGGTATCAACCTAAGACAGGAGGCTGACGCCTAAAGGTCAGTTTTCCGATGACGGGTAAGAACCATATGTTGAATTGGACAACCTACCAGGCACGGTCCTTAAGCCACATTGCTTGTTGTTTAATTAATCAGAAGGGGGGAGATGCTGGGAGCCATTAGCCAAGTAGGTATGACAATTTCCTTGCCAGCGTACCCCATGTTGCTGACATGTTGCAGCGACATTGAATGTAGGTGACCTTGCTCAAGGACCAAGGCAGATTAGGGTGTTCCCGGTTTTAAGATAATCGTGTTTAGGGCGTTCCCAGTTTAGGTTCCAGGTTTAAGGTTTAAGATTATTCCTCCTGGAGGGGAAAGATGGCGGCGAGGGGAGTGCATTGCCCCCGTGTGCTGCTTCACTGTGTGGGAGTATGACAAGTCAGGACGGCTAAAGGATATCTTGTTAGGAATTTCCAGCAATAGTGGGGTGCTCCGGAACCTGGAGGAAGGATTTCCATCGCACGAGGATCAGCTACGGGGACTCAAACGCGAGAGGTTTGTCGCACTGCTTATTCAGCAAATCGGCCCGAGGCTAGAATCTGCAGCGTGCGCTGGGATAGAGACGCAGGGTTACAGCGCTGCAGTTTCTGCCAGCCGCGCAAGCACCGTACTCAGGGCTGAATACTGGGTTCGAGACGGGGGAAGGAAGCGGTCCATCTCGGTTCTCCACACTGGTCAGACCACAGAGGAGGCCAGCAGCCACCATGTTGGTAAACTGACGTCACCACCGCTGTTTTCGACTGACCGCAGCTCATTCAGCCATAGAACAGGTAATTTCAGGCTGCAATTCGCCTGCGGCTTGCAGACAGATTGCTAGGGCTCAGCGCCTGGGTGCTTCTTAGAACCTGATCTTATCAGAGTGAATACCGAGCGCGGGGCAGCCGAGTTCCGGCTCCCGGAACTGAGCCCGCGGGGACTGCTTCTTGGAGCTTACATTTATAGGAGCTTACACCGAGCACGGAGTGGCCGAGTTCCGGCTCCCGGAACTTCCCTAGCCCGGGGCTAGGAGCCCGCGGAAACTGCTTCTCGGTCCGGGTCCTGCTGAGGGCCGGTCAGGACTCACCCGGTGCTTTGGTTGCCCGGCAAGGGGAACGAAATGCTGCCATTCGCATAGGATACCAACATGGCAGAGATCTGACGTCTGCAGAAAGCGGCGGAGGAGGGAACTTCATCAATACCAGTGGTGACATAAGCAGTTGGTCTCCTGGTAGGGGGGGTGAGGCACAGTCACCCGAGTCTCCTCAATTTGTCGTCGAGCCAGAGGGAAGGAGCCGGGCCGCCGCCAGCGCCCGGAGCAGGCCCAGCGGCTCGCCAGCGTGGTGACCGCGTGACCCCAATTGGAGAGGGGGCGGAGCAGAGCCGCCACCCGCAACCGCAAGGTGGGCAGACCCGCGACCCAGTGGTACATGGGCGTGGTAGGAGGGGCAGGGCAGAGCCGCGGTTCGCGCTTGCAAGGTAAACAGACCTGTGTCAGCCTGGCGGGTCAGGCCCAGTGGCCTGCCAGTGTGGTACACACGTCACCCCAACTGGAGTAGGGGCAGAGCAGATCCTTCTCCCACGCCCGGATCAGGCCCTGCCGGTGTGGTGGTCATGTGACCCCAATTGGAGTGGGGGCGGAACGGAACCGCCACCCGTGCCCGCAGGGTGAGCAGACCAGTGATCAACCTGCAGATCAGGCCCAGGGGTCCGCAGGCGTGGTAGGAGGGGCAGGGCAGATCTGCCGCCCGCGCCTCCAAGGTAGGCAGACCTACAACAGACCTGCGGATCAGGCCCAGGAGCCTGCCGGCGTGGTACAAACACCACCCTAATTGGAGTAGTGGCAGAGCAGAATCGCCGCCCGTGCCAGGAACAGGCCCAGTGTCCTGCAGGCGGGGTAGTCACGACACCCCAATTGGAGTAGGGGCAGAGCAGAGCCTCCACCCGTGCCCGAAAGGTGGGCAGATCTGTGACCGACCAGCGGGACAGGCCCAGTGGCCTGCCGGTACGACAGACACGTCACCCCATTTGCAGTGGGGCAGAGTAGAGCCGCCGCCCGCGCCTGCAGGGTAGGCAAACCTGCAACCGACCGGCGGATCAGGCCCAGTGGCCTGCCGGCGTGGTACACTCGTCACCCCAATTGGAGTAGGGGCAGAACAGAGCCGCCGCCAGCTCCCAGAACAGGCCCAGTGACCTGCCGACGTGGTAGCCACGACACCCCAATTGGAATAAGGAGAGAGCAGAGCCGCCGCCCGCACCTGCAGGAAAGATACGCAAGCAGTATGAAAAGACAAGGAAAGAAAGGACCACAAGCAATGCAGGTCAACGCAACTTTAGAAGAGGTAACAGCTGCAGCAGATGGAATGTCAGATAAAGAATTCAGGATATACATGCTTCAGATGATCTGGAGTATCAAGGAAGACATTAAACAGCAAAATCAGACAATGAAAGATCACTTCGACAACGAATTACGCAAACAAATCCAGGAAGCAAAGGATCAACTATACAGGGAGATAGAGGTTATAAAAAACAAACAAACAGAAATCCTAGAAATGCAGGAAGCAATAAACCAACTTAAAAACTCAATGGAGAATACTACCAGCAGAGTAGAACACTTAGAAGATAGAACATCAGACAATGAAGACAAAGTATTTCAACTGGAAAAGAACATAGACAGCTCAGCAAGACTGTTAAGAAACCATGAGCAGAACATCCAAGAAATATGGGATAACATTAAGAGACCAAATTTAAGAGTCATTGGGATACAGGAAGGTACAGAGCTCCAAACCAAAGGAATGAGAAGTCTATTCAATGAAATAATACAAGAAAACTTCCCAGACTTGAAGAATGAGACAGAATCCCAAATCCTAGAAGCCTACAGGACGCCGAATGTGCAAAATCATAAGAGATCCACACCTAGACACATTATAATGAAGATGCCCAACATACAGAATAAGGAGAGAATTTTAAAAGCTACAAGAGAAAGGAAGCAGATTACATTTAGGGGTAAGCCAATCAGGATAACAGCTGATCTGTCAACACAGACTCTGAAAGCTAGAAGATCCTGGAATAACATATTTCAAACACTGAAAGAAAATGGGTTCCAACCAAGAATTGTGTATCCAGCGAAATTAAGCTTCAGGATGGAGGATGAAATTAAAACCTTCCACGATAAACAAAAGTTTAAAGAATTCGCAGCTAGAAAACCATCTCTTCAAAACATCCTCGCCAAAGCATTACAGGAAGAGGAAATGGAAAATAACAATGAAAACCAACAGTGGGAGGTAGGACAGTAAAGGGGGGGGGGATAATCAAAGAGGAAAACAAACCATGTTTAGTAACAGAAATAAACAAATATGGCTGGAAGAACAACCCATATCTCAATAATAACCCTAAATGTTAATGGCTTAAACTCACCAATTAAGAGACACAGGCTAGTAGAATGGATCACAAAACAAGACCCAACAATATGCTGCCTACAGGAGACGCATTTGATAGGAAAGGACATACATAGGCTGAAGGTGAAAGGTTGGGAAAAATCATATCACTCATATGGACTTCGGAAACAAGCAGGAGTGTCCATACTCATATCAAATAAAATAGATTTCAAGCCAAAGTTAATCAAAAGAGATAAAGAGGGACACTACATACTGCTTAAGGGAACCATACACCAACAAGACATAACAATCATAAATATTTATGCCCCAAACAATGGTGCAGCTATGTTCGTCAAACAAACTCTTCTCAAGTTCAAGAGTCTAATAGACCACCATACCATAATCATGGGAGACTTCAACACACCTCTCTCGCCACTGGACAGATCTTCCAAACAAAAGTTGAATAAGGAAACTATAGAACTCAATAACACTATTAATAACCTAGACCTAATTGACATATATAGAGTATACCACCCAACATCAAGCAGTTACACTTTTTTCTCAGCAGCACATGGATCCTTCTCAAAAATAGATCATATATTATGTCACAGGGCAACTCTTAGACAATATAAAGGAGTAGAGATAATACCATGCATCTTATCTGATCATAATGGAATGAAACTGAAAATCAACGATAAAAGAAGGAAGGAAAAAGCATACATCACTTGGAGAATGAACAATAGGTTACTGAATGATCAATGGGTTATAGAAGACATCAAGAAGGAAATTAAAAAATTCTTAGAGATAAATGAAAACACAGACACAACATATAGGAATCTATGGGACACATTGAAAGCAGTTCTAAGAGGAAAATTCATTGCTTGGAGTTCATTCCTTAAAAAAAGAAAAAACCAACAAATAAATGATCTCATACTTCATCTCAAAATCCTTGAAAAAGAAGAGCAAAACAACAGCAAAAGAAGTAGAAGGCAAGAAATAATTAAAATCAGAGCTGAAATTAATGAAATCGAAACAAAAGAAACAATTGAAAAAATTGACAAAACTAAAAGTTGGTTCTTTGAAAAAATAAACAAAATCGACAGACCCTTAGCGATGCTAGTGAAGAGAAGAAGAGAGAGAACTCAAATTACTAGCATACGGGATGAAAAAGGCAATATCACAACAGACACTTCAGAAATACAGAAGATAATCAAAAACTATTTTGTATCCTTATACTCCAATAAATTAGAAGATAGTGAAGGCATAGATAAATTTCTTAAGTCATATGATCTGCCCAGATTGAGTCAGGAGGATATAGAAAACCTAAACAGACCAATATCAATTGAGGAAATAGAAGAAACCATCAAAAGACTACCAACTAAGAAAAGCCCAGGTCCAGATGGGTATACAGCAGAATTTTACAAAACCTTTAAAGAAGAACTAATACCAATACTTTTCAAGCTACTTCAGGAAATAGAAAAGGAGGGAGAACTTCCAAATTCATTCTATGAGGCCAACATCACCCTGATACCTAAACCAGACAAAGACACTTCAAAGAAAGAAAACTACAGACCAATATCTCTAATGAACCTAGATGCAAAAATCCTCAATAAAATTCTGGCGAATCGGATACAAAAACATATCAAAAAAATTGTACACCATGATCAAGTAGGATTCATCCCTGGGATGCAAGTCTGGTTCAATATACGGAAATCAATAAATGTTATTCACCACATCAATAGAAGTAAAAATAAGAACCATATGATCATCTCGATAGATGCGGAAAAAGCATTCGACAAAGTACAGCATCCCTTTATGTTCAAAACTCTAGAAAAACTAGGGATAACAGGAACATACCTCAATATTGTAAAAGCAATCTATGCTAAGCCTCAGGCTAGCATCATTCTGAATGGAGAAAAACTGAAGGCATTCCCTCTAAAATCTGGAACAAGACAGGGATGCCCTCTCTCTCCACTTCTGTTCAACATAGTTCTCGAAACACTGGCCAGAGCAATTAGACAGACGAAAGAAATTAAAGGCATAAAAATAGGAAAAGAAGAACTTAAATTATCACTATTTGCAGATGATATGATTCTATACCTAGCAGACCCAAAAGGCTCTACAAAGAAACTATTAGAGCTAATAAATGAATTCAGCAAAGTGGCAGGATATAAAATCAACACGCATAAATCAAAGGCATTCCTGTATATCAGTGACAAATCCTCTGAAATGGAAATGAGGACAACCACTCCATTCAAAATATCTTCAAAAAAAATAATATACTTGGGAATCAACCTAACAAAAGAGTTGAAAGACTTATACAATGAAAACTACAGAACCCTAAAGAGAGAAATAGAAGAAGATCTTAGAAGATGGAAAAATATACCCTGTTCATGGATAGGCAGAACTAACATCATCAAAATGGCGATATTACCAAAAGTTCTCTATAGGTTTAATGCAATGCCAATCAAAATCCCAACAGCATTTCTTGTAGAAATAGAGAAAGCAATCATGAAATTCATATGGAAAAATAAAAGACCCAGAATAGCAAAAACAATGCTAAGCAGGAAGTGTGAATCAGGCGGTATAGCGATACCAGACTTCAAACTATACTACAGAGCAATAGTAACAAAAACAGTATGGTACTGGTACCAAAACAGGCGGGTGGACCAATGGTACAGAATAGAGGACACAGAAACCAATCCACAAAACTACAACTATCTTATATTTGATAAAGGGGCTAAAAGCATGCAATGGAGGAAGGATAGCATCTTCAACAAATGGTGCTGGGAAAACTGGAAATCCATATGCAACAAAATGAAACTGAATCCCTTTCTCTCGCCATGCACAAAAGTGAATTCAAAATGGATCAAGGAGCTTGATATCAAATCAGAGACACACCGTCTGATAGAAGAAAAAGTTGGCTACGATCTACAGTCGGTGGGGTCGGGCTCCAAATTCCTCAATAGGACACCCATAGCACAAAAGTTAATAACTAGAATCAACAAATGGGACTTACTCAAACTAAAAAGTTTTTTCTCAGCAAAAGAAACATTAAGAGAGGTAAATAGGGAGCCTACACCCTGGGAACAAATCTTTACTCCTCACACTTCAGATAGAGCCCTAATATCCAGAGTATACAAAGAACTCAAAAAATTAGACAATAAGAGAACAAACAACCCAATCAACAAATGGGCCAAGGACCTGAACAGACACTTCTCAGAGGAGGACATACAGTCAATCAACAAGTACATGAAAAAATGCTCAACATCTCTAGCTGTCAGAGAAATGCAAATCAAAACCACCCTAAGATACCATCTCACTCCAGTAAGATTGGCAGCCATTAGGAAGTCAAACAACAACAAGTGCTGGCGAGGATGTGGGGAAAAGGGTACACTTGTACATTGCTGGTGGGACTGCAAATTGGTGCAGCCAATTTGGAAAGCAGTATGGAGATTTCTTGGAAAGCTGGGAATGGAGCCACCATTTGACCCAGCTATTCCCCTTCTCGGTCTATTCCCTAAAGACCTAAAAAGAGCATGCTACAGGGACACTGCTACATCGATGTTCATAGCAGCACAGTTCACAATAGCAAGACTGTGGAACCAACCTAGATGCCCTTCAATAGACGAATGGATAAAAAAAATGTGGCATTTATACACAATGGAGTATTACTCTGCATTAAAAAATGACAAAATCATAGAATTTACAGGGAAATGGATGGCATTAGAGCAGATTATGCTAAGTGAAGCTAGCCAATCCCTAAAAAACAAATGCCAAATGTCTTCTTTGATATAAGGAGAGTAACTAAGAACAGTGTAGGGACGAAGAGCAGGAGAAGAAGATTAACATTTAACAGGGATGAGAGGTGGGAGGGAAAGGGAGAGAGAAGGGAAATTGCATGGTAATGGAAGGAGACCCTCAGGGTTATACAGTGGAGGAGGTAGAGAGAGAGGAGGGGAGGGGAGGAGAGAGGTGGGGAGGGGGGAGGGTGGAGGATGGGAAAGGCAGCGGAGCACAACAGACACTAGTATGGCAATTTGTAAATCAATGGATGTGTAACGGATGTGATTCTACAATCTGTGTATGGGGTGAAGGTGGGAGTTCATAACCCACTTGAATCAAAGTGTGGAATATGATATGTCAAGAAATTTGTAATGTTTTGAACAACCCACAATAAAAAATTAAAAAAAAAAAAAAGATTATTCCTCCTGGGAATAGGGCGTATCCTGCTGCCTGAGTTCCCCTTGAGTTCTCACGGGATTCAGACAGTATATTTTGGAGATAGAAGCCCAGTGGAGGTGGAGTTGGGCAGAGAACGTGGATTTGGGCAGAGAACGTGGATTTCCCCAGAACGTGATTGTAGACGGCTGGTGTGAGTTCGGGAATAAAGAGTTGCTGTTTGAATCTACAAGCTGTGTGGTGGCTCGTGATTGTGTGCCCAGCCAGACTGCGGCATTTGTGCCCAGCCAGACTGCGGCAGGAGCCAATCAGTTGGCAGCTAGAAGTTTGCTGGGGCCGCTGTGAGCTAATCATCAGCTGGCAGCTGGAAGTTTGCTGGCAGCTGGAAGTTTGCTGGGGCCCCTTCGGCTGTGGCTCTCAACATCTCCCCCTCTCTGTTTAAACAACAAGCATATGGCTTAGGGACCGTGCCTGCCTTAGGTTGTCCAATACTACATATGGTCCTTACCCGTCATCGGATGATCTGACCTTGTAAACCTCCATGTCCTTGTAAAGTCTTCCATGCCCTAACCGCATCTACAGCAATTTTTAAGTATACGCCAGGATCATATGCAATTTGTTGCTGCTGATCCTCATAAGGTCCCTTTCCTAACAACATATCTAGATTTCTCTAAGGATAACCAGCTGCTGCATTTTGCCTAGCCGACTCCTTGCAAAATTCCTCATTGGCAACTTTCCATAACAGGTATTGTCCTCCATTTAGCACAGCTTTACACATATTAGCCCAATCTGCTGGTGTCATGTTCAAGTTGGTAATGGATTCGACCATGCTTACAGTGAAGGGTGCTTGAGGACCATAGGTTGTTACAGCCTCTTTTAGCTGCTTCACTTTTTTGAAATTTAAAGCATGGTGAATTCGCTGCCCTCCTGCCTGCTCAAATACAGGGCACGTTAATATTTGAGATTCTGTCTCAGGATCCCAACTATCAACTGCGGGGGTTGGGAGTCTCCCAGCATATGGAGGTGGCGCTGTTGGTTGGACACTTACGCCCTCTGGTGATAGAAAGGTGTTAGTAGCAGTCTCCTGTTGTAACTTTTCCCCTGATGGCTTTTTCTGCTCTAAACTTTCTTCCTCTGTCTGACTAGCTCAAGAGACCTTCTCTTTTACTTGAATCTTTTCCTCTGTCTGACTAACTTGAGAGACCTTCTCTTTTACTTGAATCAATATGTCTTCTCCTTCCTCTACCATTGTCTGAATTGAAGGCTTTGGACTAAGCAAACAAGATACAAACGTCCACAATGGCAATGTATCAACTGGCAGAGTCCCTGGGCTTTTCTTTTCTATTCTTTTTAAATCTTCACCATGATGGTTCCATTGTGATATATTTAACAACTCCTCCTTAAAAAGCCATGGGCTACATTTTTGTATTGTATCAACGTATGCCCTGACTGCTCTTGATTTTACTGGGATGCCTCCTTCCTCTAACAATTTACTTAACACTCTTTTGGTTTGTTTTTTACTAATTTCTGATCCCATATTTCTACTATAATACAACCCAACAAAATGACGCCAAACAAAACCGAGACAGAATGAAACAAAAATGGAACAACACAAAATCATTGTATCAGCCTTTCTATCATTCTGAAATGTCCATCCGTCCTTTCTCCCTATCTGTTCCTCAGACACAAATAGTTTTTCCTCAGATGTGAGTGGTTTTTCTTCCGTCTCACTCATCTCCAGGGACAGGCAACTTAAAACAAAAGCGAAACAAAACAAAAGAAGAATCTTAAAATGGCTACCCATCCTCTCGCCCTGCCCTCAGGGGCGAGCAGTTTACCTTATCACTTACCCTTTTTTTTTTTTTTTTTTCCAAAAGAAATGAACTTTACTTTTAGAACACACAGGCCACACCACACAGCTCTTCAGGAAAACCTTCAGAGCCCAACTGCCACCACCAGCTTCCCACAAGCCTCTCAATCTCCCCCACTCCTCCTGCTCTTGAGGCCAATTGGCTGGGTCGAGTGGGCAGAGCCAAAAAAAGTCCCCCAGTGAGCAGCTCCGTGGTCTGAAAGGGCGGGGAAACAACCAAATGAGCATCACCGCAGAGGAGCCAATCAGTTGGCAGCTAGAAGTTTGCTGGGGCCTCTGTGAGCCAATCATCAGCTGGCAGCTGGAAGTTTGCTGGCAGCTGGAAGTTTGCTGGGGCCCCTTCAGCTGTGGCTCTCAACACTTTCCTTTCTCAAATGTAAAAAAAGGCTTAAATGCCATGCTGACTCCAAGTATGTCTGTTACTGCCAAATATAATGCTTCCCAATAGGATTGGTAAAAGGTTAAAAATCATCTTATGGGTATTTGGCATAGCAATAATAATAGCCCGGCTCTTCTGGAGAAGATTCAATTCAATTATTACATCATCACATCCAGGATATTCAGAAAAGTAAAATCGATTTTATGGATTCTGCATCTCTAGCTGATCAGATACTTCATGAATTGAATGGCTTTAATCCTGGAAATATGTTGAAACATTCTGCATGGTATATTATTGGAATGATATGTTTGCTACTAATTCTTTTTGGTGCATACCCTCAGAACAAGGACCTAGGAACTCAAAATAATGGCCCATCATTTGCATTTAAAAAATAAAGAAGAGGGATGTGTGGGGAGCCATCCATGAACTGTGCATGAATCAACATGGAAGCCATTAGGCAGGAAAGTCTGGTATTGGGAACTCCCAGCATAACTCTACTGGTTTGAGAATGCCCAATTCATGTGACTTCCTATATAGCTCCATCAGAGGTTAAGCACAACACCAGAGATGGGCATGACCCATTAAGAACCAAAGAGCCTGCTTACCCCTACCCCTATTCCTGTTTTTCTAGAAGCTCCTATCAAACCCTTTTGATCTGTACCACTATATATAAAGCAAGCATGGGCTCCTTCTTTGTGTTAGAAGCTGTTCACCTCTGGTCAGTTGAGTCCATCATTTATTATTTCTGATCTCTCATGTTTATTTAATGATACTATTTACATAGCTTTTATTTGATAGCCAGCCCATCCTCCAACAGGAACCTTTTTCCTCGCACATGAACAAGACCTAACACTAAAAAGACTTAATAACTGACTCAATAAATGGATAAATGATCTAGACATTTCTCAAAAGAAGAAATACAAATGGCTGACAAATATATGAAAAAATATTCAACATCCTTAGCAATCATGGAATATCAAATCAAAACTGCACTAAGATTTCATTTCAACCCTCAAAATGGCAATCAACAAGAATACAAATAACAAGGGCTGGGGTTATAGCTCAGTGGTAGAGCACTTGCCCAGCATATGTGAGGCACTGAGTTCAATTCTCAGCACCACATATAAATAAATAAGTAATCCACTGACGACTAAAAAAAAGAATACAAGCTGGGTACGGTGGTGCACAACTATAATCCCAGTGGTTCAGGAGCCTGAAGCAAGAGGATCAGGAGTTCAAAGCCATCCTCAGCAAAAGCAAGGTGCTAAGAAACCCTAAAACACAAGATAGGAAGGGGATGTGGCTCTGTGGTCAAGTGCTCTTGAATTAAATCCCCAGGACCCACCATCCAAAAAAGAATACAAATAACAAGAATTGCTGGCTAGGATATTGGGGGAGAGTACACTTATACATTGTTGGTGGGACTACAAGTTAGTATACCACTTTGGAAAGCAGGGTCAAGTTTTCTCAAAAGACTAGGAATGGGGGCTGGGGTTGTGGCTCAGTGGTAGAGCACTCGCCTATTACTTGTGAGGCCCTGGGGTCGATTCTCAGCACCACATATAAATAAATAAAATAAACATATTGTGACCACCTACAACTAAAAAATAAATATTAAAAAAGACTAGGAATGGAACTACCATATGACACAGCTATCCCACTTCTTGATATTTATCCAAAAGATCAAATCAGCATGCTATATAAAGATAGATTCATAAATATAAATAGCAGTACAAAAAAATCAACAAGAGCCAAGTTATAGAACCAGCCTAGGTGCCCATAAGTAGATGAATCAATAAAGAAGATGTGGAATATATACACAATGTAGTTTTACTCAGCACAAAGAAGAATGAAATTATGTCATCTACTGGCAAATGGATAGAACTGGAGAAAATCATGCTATGTGATTTATGTGAAATAAGCCAGTCTTAGAAAGTCAAGAGTCAAAATGTTTTCTCCCATACGTGGAAATTAGAAAAAAAGAATTAAAAAAGGAGAACTCATAAAAATAGAATGGAGAGCAGCAAAGTAGAAGCAGGGAAAAGGGTGAGTGAGGAGGGGAGGCAAAAGGGAAGAACCAGGGAATAAAGTTGACCAAATTATTATTATGTGCAATATGAGTATATCACAATGTATTGTATTTTTATATGTAACTATAAGGCACCAATTAAAAATAAACACACAGAAGGAAAACCAATAGAGAAAAGCAATCAAGGTGAAGGAGGAAGGAATAGAAGGGGATAAATATTGGGGATTGAAATGAAGAAAACTATGCTATATACATTTATGAATATGTCCAAAATATTGTAGATATATTATGTAAAACTACAATGCACTAAATTTTTAAAATACCATAATATGAATCAGAAATACAAGTTCATTTAAAAATTTTTGCTACCAAAACCACACATAATCTAATAAATAAATTAGTTGAATATACACTTCTCCAAAGAAGCACAAATGTCCAATAATTACATGAAAAAAAATGTTCACCATCTTTAATCACTAGGAAAATACAAATCAAAATTACATTCAAATTCTATCTCACCCCAGTAAGAATGACTATTACCAAGAACACAAAAAATAATAAGTGCTATTGCAGCTGAAGGGAGAAAGGTACCCTCGTATACTATTGGTCAGAATGTAAATTAGAACAGCCACTGTGGAAATCAGAATGGAATTTCCTTAAAAAAAAAAGAATTGAAAATGGAGTTATCACATGATACAGCTATACAATTATTCTTGAAGGATAGAAGGATAGAAATCAGCATACCTGCATATCCATGTTTAATGTACCACTATTCATAATGGCCTAGCTATGGTTCAGCCTAGCTTACCAACAGATTAATGAATAAAGAAAATGTGATATATGTATGTGTGTGTACACACACACACACACACACACACACACACTGGAGTTTTATTTCAGAAATAAGAATGAAATCGTGTCATTTGCAGGAAAATGGATGGAACTGGACAACGTAGTAAGTGAAACTGAGAAAGGCAAGTATTACACTGTTTTACACTGTTTTCTCTCATATGTAGAATCTAGGAGAAAGAAGATAACATGTAAATAGAAGGGAGATATTAGGGAAGGGAAAAGTGAGTAGTGAGAGGGGGAAAAGGGGAAAAGAAGGAAATAGGGAGGATGCATATTATTCAAGTACATTATGTGTATGTACAGAACTGTCACAATGAATACCATTGTTTCATGCAACTAATATGCACTAATAATTATAATTTAAAAATAAAATAATTTAAAAATGCCTATAATAAGGTTCAATGAATGTGTTAAATTTATATGTAATTTCTGCAGAAAAAAACTCCAAATCTGATTTTCTAATAGAAATTTTAAAATTCAAGGCAATCTGTTTCACATAACCCTCTATAATGAATAAGATGGTTGTAATATAGATAACTTCCTCCCATATGGAAAAAATGTAAGTATTTGTGTTGCTAGTTGAATGTTTCTACTTAAGCTCTTTATTTAAAATTTATATGGAACTCTGAAAGATGCTGCATGATACCAAATGAAGTAAATATTTTTTCATTTAAAAAATAAAAAGGAAATTCTGTCATTTGCAATAACATGGATGAACCTAGAGAACATCATGCTGATAAAGGAATACAAAGACCAAAACTTCATGATCTCATATATGGAATCTAAAAACAATGAACTCACAGAAGTAGAGAGTAGAAGGCTGGTTATTGGAGGTTGAGAGGAGGGTGGGTAGATGAGATAGAGCCTCCCTGCTCACATTACTACCTTTTTCCTTCCTCAGCTGAACAGACCTCTTTTCAGTGGCAGCAGCATCAGTAAAATAAGCCTTTGCCAAATTCCTATCAGAATCTTGAGCAACAGTTCTAAACATATCTCATAAAGCCTCTGACTCCACCTAGAATTTCTCCTGAACCTGCAGAGAATTTTGATTTCAGTTAATTTCACCATGCCATTCATCTCTATACCTCTTGCTCCACCTTGAATAGAAGCCCCTTGTGGCACTTCTATTAAAAAGTCTGTGTATCATATGCATTCTCTGCACTTCCTTCTCCAATGACTTTTTCTGATCCACTCTGCTCATATTTTTCTTTGAAGACCTACTAGCCTACATATTTGCATTTTCCTAGAATACTTCTACTTCCTAACCCTAACTGAGCACTCACTATCCTTATATTAATTAATTATAACCCTAATTGAGCACTCACTATTCTTATATTAATTAATTATTATAATAATTATTAGGAAGTAGAAGTAGAAGCTAACACAACTATATGCCTGGCACAAGGTAGTTTCCAACTTGAAGTGTTTTCACTCTCAAAGAGTTTCAGTCTGGTATTGAAGACAGATAAGTAAAAACTAGTTGCAGTTTCAATATATAAAAATGGTTGCCAAAATAGTAACAATAACAACAATAGCAGAGTAGAGCATGTAGAACATGGGGTGGGAGGAGAGGAATTGGGAAGGGACTGGGGGATGAAATTGATCAAATTATGTTATGCACATGTATAAATAAGGCAATAATGAATCCCACTATTAATATATATTTATAATGTTCTAATTAAAAACAACTTGGGGGCTGAGGTTTTGGCCCAGTGGCAGAGCACTTGCCTCACACATGTAGAGGCACTGGGTTCGATCCTCAGCACCACATAAAAATGAATAAACAAAATAAAGATATTGTACCCATGTATAACTTGAAAGGCCAAGGTTCGTCGTCGGAGATTAAAATGCTCACACACACACAGCAGTGACAAAGATGAAGCACTTTACTGCAAGCTGGTTCTAGCTTATATAGAAGGTGAGAGTCAGTTATCTTAAACCAGGAAGCTCCCGGGGCCAATCATAGTAAAGGTCAGGTCATCATCTTACTGTGCACACACGTCCGCCATGCATAAGATTCATAGGGGGCACGAACTGTCCACGAGCGCGGAAGACAGGAGGACCAATTAGAAGGTTTTCAAAATAACTTGTAATCCACCCACTGGTAACTTGCCTGCCGCCATGTTGCATTAAGGGCTCCTTATCTGAAAGGCCCGGGGAGTTCTAGCTGCCTACTGGCAATTTGCCTACCGCCATGTTTGAAAGGCCCAGGGAGTTCTCAGGGAGACTCCTAATATTCCCCCTTTTTTGTTATTATATGGAAAGGGATGTCAATTCGTTCTGGCTGCTTCCTGCTGAGTGGGGGTGTCGCCGGGGAAGGGGTCTGAAGGAGGGAAGTTAGGAGTCCCCACAAGAGATCTGCAAAGATTGGTATAAGGTCAGATGTGACATCACAAACTGTTCCCTGTAGCCAAAGGTCAATTATCACTTCAGTCCAGTCTGTATAAGTCTCTACCGCGGGTACAAGCCAGGCATCATCAGATATTGCTCTCAAGAAGGTATCCCAGGAATCTTTGAAGGGTTTTTCAGTATCGAGAGGGATGTTCTCTGGAGAAGGCGGTTGATTCATCTGTGGCCAGAAGCTGATAATTTCTAAGTAGAAGCTGGTTAAAAGTTTGGCTAGAGATTTTACTTACTTGAGTTTGAATAAACTTTATAATACATGGTAAAAATAGACACATTAAAAAGATTACACATAGTGGTCCAAGGATTGGCCATACCCATGCCAGAAGGGGAGTGGACATTAAGGAAAAGGT
Source organism: Marmota flaviventris (assembly GCF_047511675.1). Taxonomy (NCBI): domain Eukaryota; kingdom Metazoa; phylum Chordata; class Mammalia; order Rodentia; family Sciuridae; genus Marmota; species Marmota flaviventris. The sequence continues at coordinate 33,497,837 of NC_092508.1, read as the reverse complement.
TTTGACTTGCTGGGGTCCTTAAGGTGGCTGCCAGGTCAGTGAGCTTAACAACATTGTCTTCTACAAGACACGATTCATTGATATAATAACAGCATTCTTCCCTAAGGAAAAGACAGGTTCTGCCCTTTTTGGCGGTGAGTAAATCTAGGGCCCTGCGATTCTGAAGGGTGACTTCTGCCAATGAGGTGACCTGTTTTTGTAAGGATGTTAGAGAGTCTGCTGTGGAAGAAAGTGCTCCTTCAAGTTTTGAATTAATGTCCTTGACAGCCCATAGGGAATGACCCAAGTTCCCCCCCCCCATAACCCTGCACTTTCCGCTAAGGCCGTTAATGAAATGCCTATCACTAATGGAAGGAATGCAGCCCATTTTCCATGTTTTAGAGGGTTAAGGATGGATTTTACTTCAGAGTTGCTATAGAGAGTGAGTTGTGGAACTATGGTGACTAATAAACATGGGCTAGACATGTTGGAGAGTATAATGGCGGTGAGAGTGCCATTGCACCAGAAGAAGAGACCTGGAGGGGAATAAGTGGTGTGGTTGATGGTCAGGTCATCATCTTACTGTGCACACACGTCCGCCCTGCATAAGATTCATGGGGGGCAAGAACTGTCCACGAGCGCGGAAGACAGGAGGACCAATTAGAAGGTTTTCAAAACAACTTGTTATCCACCCACTGGCAACTTGCCTACCGCCATGTTGCATTAAGGGCTCCTTATCTGAAAGGCCCGGGGAGTTCTAGCTGCCTACTGGCAATTTGCCTACCGCCATGTTTGAAAGGCCCGGGGAGTTCTCAGGTAGACTTCTAATATAACTAAAAAATATATTTTTTAAAAAAAAATTGGCTTGAAGAGAAAAAAATATTGCCAAAAAGGGAAAATTTTGTCAACCTTCCTCCAACTCAACTTCCACATAAGACGAGTTAACTAATATGATTATCCAGATCCTACCATTCATCACACAAGTTACAGGTATGTGGAATTAGCCCAAAAAAGATATTTTTCAATCTTCTTTTTCCCTACCAAGCTCAAGAGCAATGACTCCTCTTTATCCTCTGGAGTTTTCTGTAACTAAGAAAAAACAAGAACACCCACAACAGGTTCCAGGCTTTATCCCTACAGTTGCAGGAGAAAATATTAGAAATTTCATTTTTAATCAACAAGAAAGTAAATGTAAATTGGCTGGCTGTGGGCAGCAGACAAATACTCTAAGGAAGTGTTTCACACTCAGTTGGGTTCATAACAGTGCCTCATACTTTCCATGTTTTTTCAGGGCACTGCATTTGCTAATTAAGTGGACTGATCAATTGTGTTACCTTATATAACTGAATATCTAGTCTGCTAAACAACCGATAAGAAATAAAATAATAACAAAGATGGCAAATGTAACTGGGCATGATAATGCACACCTGTAATCCCAACTATGTGAAAGTCTGAGGCAGGAGAATTGCAAGTTTGAGGCCAGCCTGGGCAACTCAGCGAGACCCTGTCTCAAAAAAATTAGAAAACACTTTTAACTAAATGTTTACCTTGTGCCAGGCATATAGGTGTGTTAGCTTCTACTTCTTCTTCCTAACCCTAACATTTAAATTCTTTGAGCTGGAGGTGCAGATCAGTGGTAGAGTATGCAAATAGCAGAGTCCAGGTTCCCACCCTAGCACAGGAAAAAAAAGTTGAAAAATGTAAAGAAATGTCTCACACTTTGATTTTATAAAAAGACAAATGTTCCAAATTTACTGGCTCTTCTGTGATGACAAATGGGTGTTAGTACGTAAACTAGTAGATATTTTAAAATACATTTTTTAAAAATCTGTCCTTCCAGAGTTAGGTCATGGTACTTTAATAATTAATAGGAAAAGAAACATCTTTTTGAAATATACTCACGTTAAAGTGAGAACATTTGAAAGCATTTGGAATATTTCTATCTAACATTATTTTGAGTGTGTGAAAATGATGTGCCAATCAATGCACAGCATCATAGCTTCATATTTTAAAAACCTGGAAACAACTTTCTTATTTGTTTAAAAATCTCCAAGAGTTTCAGAAGATTAGAAATCAATTTTCTTTTTAATATAAATAAAATGCAATACTTCCCAATTGGTTTACAAGCATTAATTTAATCATAGGAGATGAAATTTTACTGAAACTAAAATTTTTGTATAACAGAATAGAAACTTAAAATAATAATTTTCCCAACCAAGAAGCATTTCTTCCATATGGAATTTCAAATCTTTAAAGATATCATGTTCAAATGTAACAGAATTGAAAATCAAACACTAAAATAAATTGACTTTAGAACCAGACCTTCAAATCACAGTATCACAATGTGTTAAATAACACTTTTTAAACATAGTAATGCTTTTTGGTTTTATACTATTAATAAATAAAATACAGCTAAAAGTCATTTTTAGAAATATTACTTATTGATCATTTTTATTGATTTTTTTGAAAAATAAATGCCAGCAGAATGCATTACAATTCTTATTACACATATACAGCACAATTTTTCATTATCTCTGGTTGTATATAAAGTATGTTGACACCAATTCGTGTCTTCCTACATGTACTTTTTAATTTTTTGTATTTTAGAATTTACAAATAAATTATAGTATGTTTAAATAATGTATGAATACACATAGAAACATTGATAAATACTCATGTTTTCTTCTAATAAAGGTTATACAATCAAAGAAATTTAGACTACTTCTATAGTGTTGCACCTAGATGCCTGTGTGTATGTGTGTGTGTGTGTGTGTGTGTGTGTGTGTGTGTGTGTATGTTTACAGGGCTAAGGGATTGAACCCAAGGTCTCATGAATTGCTATAGAAGTGCTTTACCAATGAGCTACATCTCCAGCCCCAGATGTCTATAATAATATCTTGCTTTGCTAAATCTGCCTTTCTGAAGACTTTAAACTGCCAGATCCCAAACATGTGCCAGAAGTCTGAGTCTAACACTCAGCCGAAATCAGATGATTACCATTGGCATTCTCCCTCAGGAGGCTTTACAGGAAGTTCTTGCTTCTCCCAGATTCTGATGGCAACCAACATTTCTTAATTTGTGACTGCCTCACTCCATCTCTTCCTCTGTAATCACATTGCCTTTTCCTCTTCTGTTCGTGTCCAAATCTCCAACACTCTCATTTAATGACACATTAATTACATCTAGGGCACAGTCACCCAGAATAATCTCTCCATATCAGTATTCTAAATTTCATTATATTTCCAAAGTCTATTTTGCTGTGTAAGGTAACTACTACAACTATACCAATTTTATTCTAAAAAATTAGAACCTTTAAATGAATTGAAAAAAATAGACACAAATAACCAAAACTGATTCAAGAAGAAAAAGAATATATGAAAAGATTTACAAAAAGAAATTGGATTAATAACTATAAATTTTCCCACAATGAAAAACCCAGGACCGGATGGTTTCATTGGTGAATTCTATCAAACATTTAAAGACAAAATAATAGAAAGGTGATTTCAGCAAGATGACAGAGTAGGAGATACTAGCATTCTTCCCATCACACACACACACACACACACACACACACACATACACACACACAAAATCAGCTAACCACAAACAAAAATAGCTCTAGGAGGACAAAAGAGTCCAATTAGAAACCTATATCAAAATAGTAAAGCAACAGTGGGTCACTAGGGAGATCAGTTTAGTGGAGATATGTAGGAGCAATGATGAAGGGCACAAACTATCTGTATTACCTACAGAGTAGATGCTATCGTGATTCACACTGGCCTGCTCCATGGAGAACCTGGTAGCCTTGGCTGCTCAGGACCTCAATTACCAAAACAGCTGAAGACTACCCACAACTTTCCAGAACAGGACACAATACTGTTCGTTGGTATCAGTCCCAGTGACCCATTCTACAGTGGACACATCTTTCACTACTGAGATAACCACCACTCCTGCAACCATTCTTGAAGAAAGAGCCGCTATTGCACCACTCCAGGACCAGGGATTCCATTCCTCCCCAAACTCCACATATTCTCCAGATCCCAGAGCTAAGGCTGTTCTACATGTACCTGCACTTCAGATCTTGGCTCTGCAACTGCTTTGTTCATGCTCACAATCCAACTTTGACTCTGTGGCCACTCTGTCCATACCTGTTCTCCAGACCCAGCTCAAAGGCTACTGTGGATGCCCACATCTCAGGTAAGAAAGCTCCTACCATTATAGCTACTCAGCCTCTGGACCCCAGAGTTGCTGTTGCTTTATGAGCACCCACACTCTAGACAATGGTTCCAAATCTGCTCAGGTGCTTGAACATCAGATCTCAGAGTCCTCAAGTTGAACCTGGTGCCAAGAGGTATTCTTCTCAGCTATGGCATCCCCCATGGAAGAAAAAGTTGTCAGGAGATTCCCAGAAGCCATCATCACTGAATACCCCAAGAGCCCTCAGTACCACCAGAAGTGTCTGCAGACTTACTGTTAAGAGCCCCTTCACTAACTATGACCCCAGCTAATAGAGCTGCACAAAGGCTATGCCACTGGTCTTCCCTGGAGCCAGAAGCCAACAGCCCATTCAGTCAGCCTACTCACATCCACCCTATCAAAACCAGTCTGCAAAGTTCGTAAAGGTAACTGCTCCATCAAATGCACAGATCAACAAAAGGCTATAAGAAAAACCACCCCCCCCGCCCCTGCCTGCCAAAAACAAAGAAAGAAAAAGAAATGCCCCCCCCCAAAAAAATAGAAAGAAAATAATACATGATACCACCAAAGAAACATAATTTTCCAATTAAAAAAACCAAAAAATGAAGATCTATGAGTTGCTGGACAACTAATTTCAAATTATTGTTTTAAGGAGACTTAGTGAACTCAAAGAGAACATAGAAAACTCAACAAAAATCAGAAAAGCAAATCAGAAACAAAATTTGAAGTTCAATACCGAGAAAGCAATTATTAAAAGAACCAAACTCTTCAGTTTGATTAACACAAGGAATGCAATTAAAAATGCAACAAAGAATACCAAAAGTAGACTTCATAAAGCAGAAGAAAGAATATGTGAACTCAAACCCAAGTTGCTTGAAATTATTCAGTCAGAGGAGAAAAAATGAATGAAAAACAATTTAAAAAACCTTCATGAGTCATGGAGCACCAACAAGCAAACCAGTATATGCATTATGAGCAGTCCAAAAAAAGAGAGAAAGAGGAAAAAAACACTTATTTAAAAAAATAATGGCTGAAAACTTTCTGGATCTGGGAAGTGATGTGGTCATCCTACTATATGAAGTTCATATGTCCCCACACAGATTCAACTGAAAGAAGACTTCACCAAAGCAAATTATAATAAAACCGTTAAAAAACAAAGACAAAGATAATTTTGAATGCATCAAGGGAAAAGAAACTTATTTCATAGAATGGAACACTCATAAGGCTATCAGCAGATTTCCCAGCAGAAATTCCCAGGCCAGGAGAGAATGAGATAATATACTAAAAGTGCTGAATGGGGTTGGGGTCGGGGGGAAAGACTAACAAAAACAAAAACCTGTCAACCAAAAATATTTTATTCAGCAAAGCCATCCTTCAGAAATGATGGCAAGATAAAACTTTTCCAAATAAAATTTGGGAGAGTTCATCACCACTATATTGTCTTACAAGAAATAATAAAGGGAGTTTTTAAAGCTGAAATGAAAACATGTTAATTAATAACATAAAAATACACAAAAGTATGAACTGTTAGTGATAACTACACAGCTGAATTCAGAATATTCTAATACTATAATAGTGATATGTAAATCACTAAACCCTAGTATAAAAGTTAAAAGACAAAAGTATTAAAAATAACTTTGTCACAATAATTTGTTAATGAATACACAATGTAGTAAGATGTAAACAGTAACATCAAAACATAAAATGGGTGGGAAGCATTAAAAAGGTGGAGTTCTTGTGTATGATTAAAATCAAGTTGCTACAGGCTTAAATACTATTAAAACTGTAAGATAGATGGGTGTGGTGGTACATGCCTGTAATCGGGAGGCTAAGGCAGGAGGATCACAAGTTCAAAGCCAGTCTCAGCAATGGTCTCACTAAGCAACTCAGTGAAACCCTGTCTCTAAATAAAATACAAAATAGGACTGGGGGTGTGGCTAAGTGGTTCAGAGCTTCTGTGTTTAATGCCCAGTACCCTCCATACAAGAACAATAAGATATTTTATGTAAGCCACATGGTAACCATAAAGAAAAAAACTTATAGTGGATAGTTAAAGAAATCAAAACAAACCACTATAGAAAATCATCAAATCACAAAGGAAGACAGTAAAAGAAGAAGACAGGAATAAAAGAACTACAAAATAGCCAGAAAATAAGTTACAAGAGGACAATAAGTCTTTACTTATTAACAATTACTTTAAATGTAAATGGATTAAATTCTCTAATCAAAAGACACAGGAAGTCAAATGACTAAAACAAAAACAAAACCTAAGTATATACTGCCTACAAGATTCACTTCAGCTTTAAAAACACACCTGGGGCTGGGCACAGTGACATGTCTGCAATATCAGCTACTTGGGAGATTGCAGCAGGAGGATCATGAGTTCAAAGCCAACCTTAGCAACTTTGCAAGGCCCTAAGCAACTTAGTGAGATCCTGTCCCCCCCAAAAAGGATGGGATGTTGGGTGGTGTAGGCTGGGGATATAGTTCAGTGGTTAATTGCCCCTGGGTTTATAACCAGTACACACACAAAAAAAATACACACACATGGGGGGTGAGAATATAGCTCAATAGTAGAGCATTTGCCTAGCACACTTGAGGTTCAATCCCTAGCACTGTCAAAAAAAAGAAAAGAAAAGAAAAAACACACATAGGCTTATATTCCATGCAAACAGAAACTACAAGAGAGCAGGCATGGCTATACATACTATCAGTCAAAACAGACTTTAAGTCAAAAATGTAAAAGGAGACAATGAAGATCATTATATAATAATAAAGGATTCTATTAATCAAGAGGATATAACGACTAAAAACATATACAAACCCAAGGTTGGGGCACATAAACATAGAAAGCAAATATTAATGTAACTGAAAGGTGAAATAGATAGCAACACAACAATAGTACAAGACTTCAATGCCCTAATTTCAATTAAAATCAATAAGAAGTCATCAGACTTCAACTATACTTTAGACCTAATGGATCTAACAAATATATACAGAACATTCCATCCAAAAGCAGCAAAATACACATTCTTCTCAAGGGCACATGGAACATTCTACAGCATAGACTGTATGTTAGGCCAAAAGAAAGTTTTAATAAACTTATGAAGACTGAAATTATATCAAGTATTTTTTCTGATCATAGAGGTATGAAACTAGGAATAAATATAGAAGGAAATTTGGAAAATTTATAAATATGTGGAAATTAAACATGTTTCTGAACAAACAACGTATGAAAGAAGATATCAAAAGAGAAACAAAAATATCTTGAGAAAAAATAGAAATATGAAACACCAAATGTTATGAATACAGCAAAAGCAGCTCCAAGATGGAAGTTTATAACAATAAATGCGTCATCAAAAAAGAAAGAACTCAAATAAACAAGATAATTTGATACCTAAATGAACTAAGTAAAAAACAAAAAGGTAAGCTCAAAGTTAGCAGAAGGAAAGAAATAATAAATCCCAGAGCAGAAACACACTAGAGAGAAGAATAGAAATTCTGAGAATCAATGAAACTAAGAGTTGAATAGCAAAAAGTACCATAGTCAAAAGATAACTGTTAGTTGTAGGAAAATATTTGTGATGTTTATTAGAGATGAGTTCAGATGTCCATAATAAAGATAGAGCTTTTGAAAAATTGAAAAGGGAAAGAACATAATCTGATAGGAAAAAAATAAACATGACTCTCAAACCAACAATTCACAATCACAAAATATTTTAAAAGGACTTGAACATACAAAATATGTTATAACTTCATCTCAAGTCATTCCTCCTCTCATTCATTGTATTCCTAGAATATTCTAAACTTTTTTCCTCTGTAGAAGGAATAAAGTTTAGAATATGTGATGCTTGTTCACCTTAATGTTCTACCCTCAACTCCTTGAACAGCTCGCCTCCTCTCATTCTTCAGGTTTTCACTTACAAGCCACCTCCTCAAAGAGGCCTTCTCTGGATCCCCTATCCAAAGTACTAATTGTCCCTCCACCACAGCTGTTGTTAATTTATTTTATCACAGCATAACCTATACTATCCAATTTGAATATCAGCTTCCTAAGGAAAAGTGCTTTGTCTGGTTTGTTCACCATATCCTCCATGTCTAGCAGATGCAAGAAAAGTGAAGTAATTACAGTTCAGGAAACAGCATACTAAGTTATGGGATTTGACAGCGAAATCACCAGAGTGAAGATAAGTTCCCAATATGAAGAATTACAGTGAGTTACTGAAAGGAATTAAGGAGGTTCAAAGAATTGATAATAAAGTGTGAGGTAGGTTATCCACATTTTTACTTAAGTTATAAACCACAATATCTCTCAGTTTAAGTACTATCTCTAGAGGATCTAATTCTCTTAGTAACCTCCATTTAATAATTTATTTTTATTTTTTGGTACTAGGGATTGAACTCAGGGGCGCTTCACCACTGAAAGTCCCCAGCCCTTTTTATTTTGAGACAAGTTCTAACTAAGTTGCTTAGGGCCTCACTAAATTGCTGAGGCTGGCCTTAAACTTGCAATCCTTCTACCTCAGCCTCCTGAGTTACTGTTTACAGGCATGCAGCACTGCACCTGGATTAATAAACCTTTTTTAAAAAAACTCTTTGAGACTTCTCTTTTATCCCTCCTTCTTCTTTCATCTAGTCATCCAATTCCTCTGGCTGTATCTGCTTCCTTCTCCATCCTACAATATCAATTTATAACATTAATGTCTATCCTTTCCCTCTATAGTGATTATCAAGCATGAATCTAAGAAAGACCTGAATAGGTTTAAATTTGAACACATGACTTGGACCCACCCTTTGGATTCAGGAGGACTATGGTGGAGGCTCATTTCAAAAAACACCCCAGAAGAGCTGGATACAGACAATCCAAGAAAAAAAGAAACACTTATATGGAGCAAACTCCTTTAATAACACCCTGCCTACTTGGCAGCTTTTTGTGATTACATATTTTCCCAATCAGTGAATTAAATAATAAATAATAATAAATAGCCACTTATTTTTATGTGGGGGAATTTCATTGTTTACATTAAAAAGGGACCCTCATACTCAAAAAATATTGGAAATCACCATTTTATAGTAAAAAGTCCAAATTCCTTAAAATGACACTCAACCAATACCTCCCATGGGCTAGATTTCCAAGCACACCTCTCTTACACGACATTTATGATTTTTTTCCCTGATGATTTTCCTTATAGCTTACTCCTAATACGATCTCAATCTATCATAACAATGCTTCAATAGCATTTTAAATTGGGGGAATTAAAAGGATAGCTCAAAGATCAAGTAATTCAACTCCTTAATTTCACTGAGAAGGACTTCATCTTTTGCATACCATTGATTTCCTAATACTAGAATTTAATAACTTAAGACCAACAAAGATATAAAAGTTCCTCAAATTTTTTCTAAGAACTTTCACAAAGCAAATTTCAATTTGATTCTCCTTTGCCATTTAGGTCCCCAGGCTCTAACGGTACCGCTATATACACGGGTAAACTTCCAGAAGTTCCAGGAGGCCAATAATTCACTCTGCAGACAGGCAGAGATTCTGCAGATTCACTATGTTAGAACCTTGGGAATGAAAACAAAAGTAGCTAAAGTTTCCAGACTGTAGCCCTGTAATCATTTAAGAGGTCCCAGTGATGATGATAAGGACAGCAGCTAACATTTATTGGCTCCTTGTTCTCTGCACTCCACTAATCACGTTATATCATCAGTCCCTTTAGCTGTCCCTAAGTAAGGTAGGTAGCAATTATTGTCTTTAACAATTAGCAAATGAGACTCTGAGAAGTTAACTAACTGTCCAGGTCCCAAAGAGTAAACTTCTAGATATGACCGACTTCCGACTGCAGGTCTCCCCCGCCATCTGCGCTGGCCCCGGGTTCTCGGCCCCGACCTCCTCGGCTAGACCCACCCTCAGTCAGCAGGCCCGCACTCACGTTCAGCAGCCTATGCCCAGTGGTCTCCTTCTCCTTGTCGGTTACCCCGGACGACCTCTCAGCTTCCTGGGCACTGCGGAAGTAAGTGGTCTCTGATCCTCTCAACTCCACCGGCTTCCCATCCGACGTCCTCAGGTGTATGGCTTCCGGGATGGCCAGGGTACTCCTCTTAAGTACTGGGTCTGTGAACAGGGAATGGACCCGCCCACTGCGGTTATCCGCTACGGTGGGAAGTTTAAGTGTCCCGCTGCGGGTATCAGCAGGGAGCGAGGCGGGAATCTTCCGGGTGTCCTGTGGCTGCGCCATTCCGCCATGCTCCGCAGGGGCCTGCCTGTGCCTGCCTGTGCCTGCCTAACCGACAGCTTGCTACTGCGCCAGCGCAATCGAGCGAGCTCTCGCAGCCTTTCGTGCGCTTTGCTTCTCGCACGTGCAGCCACGCGGGCCCTGATGGTTCTTGCCTGGATGCTGCCAGGGCTGGGGCTTTGCAGGCAGGCAAGTTTAGTGAGCCTAAACGCAGCAAGCACTAACCGGGCCATTTCTGTCTCCTTTAGGAGGAAATCGGAGCATGCGGTGGGCAGCAAGCTGCTCAGAGCTGTCATCCGCCCCAGTTCAGTCTTGTCTGCCCCAATAAGCAACCCTGGTGAACCCTCTTCTCCCTGCACCTTTTCCTTCTAGGAGATTTAAAATATCAGTCATCACCTCCTCTGCACTATCTCCTGTGCTCCAACGTTTTGTCTCCAACAGCCTACTTGGATAACTTTACTTGTTACAAAAGACACATTAATACTTTATATATTGCTCTTCCCTCTGAACCTCTAGTATGGTTCCAAACCCACTTGTAGTGTTTTAGGAAACAAGCTGGTCGAGAAGCAGCAATTGGTATTCGGAGAGGAGAATTCCAAACTATTTTATACCTGTGGGCCCAGAGGAAAACAAAACTCCAAAGTCTGAGCTCCCATCTACAGTTTCTCACAACATTTAAAGGCTATATAGTGTCATAAATTATCTAGTCCAGATTGTCAATGGGGTTTCTAGCAGGAAGTATGTTTACAGAAGCACAGTGTGATAAGGGGAAGAACTGGCTCCTCTTACAAGGCCTTTGATAAATCTCTAGGCTTGGGCCCTGAGCCTCCACAGGTGAGTTTACACGTTAAAGGGAGTAGTTAGACTCCCAGGGGAAGTTATCTACAATCCAAAAGATAGGGACTCATGATCACTCAGGCTTCTAGGAGAAAGGCTGAGATGGGGAGGGTAACTGACCCCTTCCCCAGGCATTGGTTTCTTACTATAACATAATTTCATTTCACAACCAGGTCTGATTTTGCCATCACAGTAATAATGTCACATGCGAACAACCATGAAAATTCTGACATTTTTAAAAAATTTGAATCCTATTATCTGAACTCAACTTTTTCTTTTTAAAAAACGTAATTTGGGACCCTCACACTCAAGACTATAGCAAGGGTTTACTCCCTGTCTGCTGCCCTGGTGAACCATCTTCTCCCTGTTCATTCCTTCCACTATTCAAGTAGTAATACTGTTTTGCCATTATACATAAAGCAAACCCAGAAACTTCCAGAACTGCATTATTGACCACAAAATTTAAATTTCTTAATACAGAAGACAACAGTCTCCAAAATGCGCTTTCCTACCTCAGAATTATTTTTTATCACTATTCTGTTTGGAATCTATTCATTTATTCAAAGGTCAGCTTAACAGCATTTAGTTGTCTTTATAACTCCATACACATTTATTCACCAAAAGCAGAATAAACTGCTGTCTTCAACCTACTTGGCATACTCCTATTAGTTCATCCTATTAATCTCAAAAGATACAGTGCTTTGAGGGCAAGAACCTGATCCACACCTTTTACTTTTCAGGGTACATGACACAATAACCCAAGACCCTAAATACATATTTGTTGTCAGTTTGGGTCTATGCCACATTGGGTCTATGTGTTTAATCACTCTGTCAATGAGAATTACTATTTACCATCTCACTCTGACTTCCTTAAGGTTCATGTTATGCAGCATCTATGGAAGCATAGATGAAGTAACCTTGTTTCTTTAAAAAAGAAAATATCTAACTTAAAGGTAATCAAACTTCTAGACCTAAGCTCCAGTCTACCGAAACTTCTGTTTGAAAAAAGAAAATTAAATGACATTATAAGGGAAAAGTCAGACAGTCCAAAATGTGAGACACTCTAAAACAAAAGTGTCTTGGACTGTTAAAAATTTTTTTCGTGGAAATGTGTAGCATACACACAGCCACTCTAGAAAACTTTTAAAAACCTACACATGCAACCATACAACCCATCAATTACACTCCTGGGTATTTATCTCAGAGAAATGAAAACTAATATCACACAAAAATCTATACACAAACACTTATAAGTTTTGTTTGTAATAGCCCAAACCAGAATCAGCTTAGATATCCTCTCACAGGTAAATAGTGCAGTACAAAATACCTTGTAATACTGGTCAGCAATGAACCATTGATACACACACTGGGATGAAATTGACAGGGAATTATGCAGGGCAGAAAAAAAGGTAATCCCAAAAGATAATATACTGTATGATTAAATTGATAATATTATTGAAATGACAAAATTTTCAAAACAGAAGACAGATTAATGGTTGCCAGGGGTTAGAGTCAGGGGTACAAGGGTACACTGCAGAAGTGAGATGGGCATGGTTAAAAATGATAACATGAAGGAATTCGTGGAATTGTTCTATATTTTGGCTGTGATGACCAATACACAGATTTACACAAAAGATACAACTGTATAGAAATTAAAACTCAGAAAATCCAAATAAGATGGGTGGGTGATCCATTTCAACATCCTGGCTGTGACATTAATACTACAGTTTCACAAAGTGTTATTGGGAGACACTGACAAAGTATACAAAGGATCTCACTATATTATTTTTTTTATAATCAATTAATTCTGTTCGTCTCCTTGAAAATTCTCATTTAAAAATGTTTTGGAGGGGGCTGGAGTTGTGGCTCAGCAGTGGAGTGCTCACCTAGCATGTGTGAGGCACAGGGTTCAATCCTCAGCTCCACATATAAATAAATAAAATAAAGGTATTGTGTCCATCAACAACTGAAAAAATATTTTTAGAAAATGTTGTGGAGGGGGAAAAAAGGTAAGGAAACCAATTTAAACTAAGAGATAAGGGAGACAAAACCAAAAATAAATGTGTACACCTTGACTACACCTTCAGAAACAAATGGGAAAATCTGAGAATGGACTGGATATTAGATATTATAGAATTATTGTTTTCCAACTGTTTTAATAGCATTGTACTTACACAAACAAGTGTCCTTATTTTTAGAGCCACATGCTGAAATGCCATGATTTTAGCAATTTATTTTCAGGACTTTGAAACAAAAAAAAGAACATACAAAGAAAAGACAAATGATGCAATTGTTAACAATGATTAAATCTAGGTTGATCTATATTAGTTACTGTTATACTGTCTCTCAACATTCTGTTTTGATCAATTTCAAATAAAAAGCCCTCAGGGTTCACCTAGCTGTGGCTTTTTCTGGGGGCCCCATCTCCACCGGTGGAAATCCCATATATCCTATAAACTTCTTGCTCACAGCATCCTATTAATCTGACCCACAATTCCCTCCTAGGTTCTTCTATTCCTATGCCTACCTATGGCTAACTACATTACATGAGCCTCTAGAAGGCTACCACTGTTTTTGTTTGTTTGTTTGTTTGTTTTTTGTCTTCCCACAAACCTAAACCTCATCCTTAGAGAATCTAATTCAAATATGTCTGATATTCTCATCTATAGTCATAGTGATCTGCCTTGATCACAGTGAGATTATTCCCTAAATCCTGGGGCATTCATTTGCAATAAAATTTCTTTCCTGCTTCCCAATCATCATAGTCAAAGGAATCTTTAACAGACACTTAGGTTTTCCCTGATGAAGGATTTGTTCAAGAGCACCAGTGGTTCTAGGATTTTGTACCTGCCTGGGGTCATCAGGAGATTTGAAGTCCAGGTCATATTTCCCAGACCTGAAAGAATTCTAAGACAACCATACTCATGCCAGCTTTCCCAGTTGCATTCCATAGCAGCTCCAGGCTTCTTTATTCTCTAGGACTTTAGGAGCAAATTTAACAGCTCAGACAACACATTTGCTATCTTATAGTTCTGAGTATCAAGTCTGATGTGGGGTATCATAGGGCCAAAATCAAGAGCTGCATTCCTTTCTGGAGGCTCTAAGAAAAGATGTTTCTTTGTTCATCTGGGATGTTGGCAGAATTCAGTTTCTTGCAGGTTTGGGACCAAGATCTCTGTTTCCTTGCTGACTGTTGGCCAAAGGTTTTTCTCTATTCCTCTGAGGACACTCACATTCCTTCTCTCACAGACCTCTCCTGCATCTTCAAATCAGCAACATCACAACTAGCATCTCTCTCTCTCTTTGACCAAGACATGAAGGTTCTCTGCTTTTAAGACTCATAAGATTATACTAGGTCATCTGGATAATACAGAATACTCTCCCATTTCAAGGCTCATTACCTTAATCTCGTCTACAAAATCTCTCTTGCTGTATAAGGTAATATATTCACAGATTCCAGGGATTAAGACATAGACATCTTTAGTGGCCACTGTTCAACCTATCCCAATCCTCCAGTAGCAGAGCCCCCATATTTCTCCTTGGTGACAGACTTCAGGTATGATAAGCCTCAGCAATAATGAGCATGGCTTCCCTGCAGTTTGCTGACAGGGAAGATCATGAACCCCTATACTGCCCACCTTGTTCAGCATGAGAATCATGCAGACAGCAGGGAAAGCTGGAACTGGCAGAATGACTTCCGAGTTGCCAGGATTCACAGTTCTGTGACAGCAGGGCAAACAGCTGTTTAGCAGCTCCAGCCTTACCAACAGCAAAAGACATTTCTACATGGTGCTGCCATCAGAATCAGACCGCTTCTCAGGGCCATCTGTCTCCGTTATCAATTTATCAGTCCTCTTCTATTCCACAACCTTTAATGCTTGCTAATCAGTTCAGGCACAATAGTTTTATGGATGTGCTGAACAGCCTTTAAGTCACCTCTTCACCCAGCAAATTTTATCATTGTCTTGAGCTGTTGAATCTCACAAATGCCAGGTGAGGAACCACTGGATACAGCCCTGAAGATACCTTTTTCAGTGCAGGATCCACCTCAAGAGTAGGATTTCCTAGAAAGCCAAAGATCTCTCCAGCAAAGAGTTTGCGAATAGGGATGGTGAATTTCTATCCATATTTCTTGTTACTCAAAACAAGAAACAAGAAAGGATACTGCAGCGGTCAATCAGAAGTGTTAGCTCAACAAGCTCACAGGCCTCCTGAGCATCTGACTGGCTCAGCTTCTCTTTTGCTATGTATGTTTTGTTTTTTTTTTTAATATTTTTTTAGGTGTCAATGAACATTTATTTTATTTATTATATGTGGTGCTGGGAATTGAACCTAGGGCCTCACACGTGCTAGGCAAGTGCTCTGCCACTGAGCCACAACCCTAGCCCTGCTATGTTTGTTTTTTAAAGTTCCCTAACCAGATATGGAAATCACTGGTACAAATTTCAAAGGAAAATTAACATTTTAGGTTATAAAATTTTCAAACAAAAAGATATACTTCCATTTTATTAGCCATAAGAAAAGCATCTTTCAGGCTAAATTACATCATATTATAATTATTTCATGACACACAACCACTAAGCCAGATTCAAAGAAGACAAGTTTCATATTTCAATTTGTTCAATAAGGAGACATCAAAAATAAATAATGAAGGCCTTTTTTTCCCTTCTAGCCTATTCCCTAAATTTAACACCAAAGTCATGGGTTTTCCAGAATTAGTGCTTTTTCAGATAATGCTTATGAAAATAACTAATTTGAAAGAATAAAAAATAAACTCTTTTACCTGCTGGTTTCTGGCTCATTATCTCCTTTGTCATTAAGATGATAATACTATAGAAATTAATGTTTAAGTATAAATTGAGGTACAAATTTAACATTTTCCATAATTTTGAGAAAATTTCCAGTATTATATAACAAAAAACAACTAAAAATACACATATAAAATACACTTATAAAAATACACTTAAAAACAAAAATGGAAAAAATACTGCATCATTATTCCTTTGAACATGAGTTGGTATTATGAAGAGGCTTTGATTTCTGTATCAGGATATTCATCCACATCAGAGAAGAACATTAACTCTGGAGAAGAAAATGGAGAGATCATATTTAAAAGTGGTTTCCCAGTATCTCACAAAGATTTACAAAGCTTAGTTATAAACAGACTCTTAAAATATTGCCATAATACATAGTAACACAAACCCTCAAGTACAAGTAAGAATTCTTGACAGTGAAATCTTATTTAAAAAGTGAGCTAATAATAAACTTACAAATTTTACTTTTTTTTCTTTTTTTTAGTTGTTGATAGACCTTTATTTTATTTATTTTTAAAGAATCAAACCCAGTGCCTCACACATGCCAGGCAAGTGTGCTACTGCTGAGCCATAGCCACAGCCCCACATTTTACATTTTTAAATGTTTAAGTTTTAAATTTATCATAAAGCCTGAAATAAAACTATATAATATAATAGAAAATATATTAAGTCTTAACAGGAAATTTAATTCACTAGACAAGGATCATTGTACAGATAAAAAGTCTAATTTTATAGTGATCATATAATCTAAAGTGTAAGGAACATATATGAAGGAAGGACTTGGAACTAATATTAGGTGTGTAGTAGGGTATGTTGAATGTGTTATTCCATTGGATCACCAAAACAATCCAATAAACTAGGCATTGTCCTCATTCTATATTTATTCTCTATTTAGAATATATGTTATATGACTCACATGGCCCTAAAAAAGAGCAGGTTTCTAGATATATTTACTGTACAATACATACTTTATGATTTAGACTGAATATTGCACAAGCCAGCCAGATGTATCTTTAGTCCCAACCACAGCATAGGATGGTATCAGTTGACATTTTTTATAATTAAACTATTACTTAGCATAGATAATGTAATTCATCAAAATGCCAAGAAATATAAAAAAGAAAACTGTGAGAATCTAGTAAAATAGATTCCTCTGATGTAAGTAACTAGATGAAAAATTCTTTGAATAATCAAAACTATACTGAGAGAAAAATAACAAAATATATAGAGCAGAAGACTTTTAAAAAATATTTTAAGTACATCAAAATGAATAAAGCAACAGGATATTTACTGGAGCAACTTGAGAATTGCAACGCAAAAGGTACACTTATGAATGAAAATACATAAGAAGATAATAGTCTTTGTCCTGGCTTTTATAAATAAAAATGATGGGAAGATTCTCCATTCTCACACTTCTGGGACAAACAAATTGTATTAATCAATCAAATAAAAAATAATAACCAAATTCCATAAAATATCCACAAGAAAGATTTAAGGGTAGAAATGTAGAACACCTGTCAAGGAAGTGCAATGTGCACTACTAAGCAGTTCCTAATACATGCTGCTAGGCTAGCAGTCTGCTAGCACTCTTCTTGTCAGGTGTTCAAAAAGGGCCTGGCTGTAAAGATTAGTAAATCTCACTAGACACTGGGCATGTTAAAGGTAAGATAACTAAATACTATGTTAGACCATGAAGGGTTAAGGATTTGTGCCAACAGCAAAGAAAACAATCAAGATTGCAAAGAGAGAGCCTACTGAATGGGAGAAAATCTTTGCCACCTGCACCTTAGATAGAACATTAATCTCCAGGATATATAATGAACTCAAAAAACTTAACAACTAAAAAACAAATAACTCAATCAATAAATGGGCAAAAGAACTGAGCAGACACTTCACAGAAGAAATAAAAATGGTCAACAAATATATGAAAAAAATGTTCAACATCTCTAATAATTAGAGAAATGCAAATTAAAACTACACTGAGATTCTATCTCTAGTCAGAATGGCGATTATCAAGAATATAAGTAACAATAAATGTTGGTGAAGATGCAGGGGAAAAGGTACACTCATACATTGCTAGTGGGGCTACAAATTGGTGCAACCAGTCTGGAAAGCAATATGGAGATTGCTCAGAAAACTTGGAATGCAACCACCATTTGACCCAGTTATCCCACTTCTCAGTATATACCCAAAGGACTTAAAATCAGCATAGTACAGTGGTGCAGCCACATTAATGTTTAAAGCAGCCCAATTCATAATAGCTAAGCTATGAAACCAACCAAGGTGCCCTTCAATAGATGAATGGATGAAGAAAGGGTAGAGCACTGGCCTAGCATGTGAGAGGCACTGGGATCAATTCTCAGGACCACATATAAATAAATGAACAAAATAACTAAAAACAGGTTTTTTTTAAGTTTCTTTAAAAAATGTGGTATATATACACAATGGAATATTACTCAGCCATAAAAAGAATGACTTTATGACTTTTGCTGGTAAATGGAGGGATCTGAAGACTATCAATGCTCATTGAAATACGCCACATATATGTGACAATAGAGTGTATTTTGACATATTATATAAATATGGAGTATGACTTATTCTAATTTCTAATTAATTATTTAGATTATGTCACATATATCTAAAAAGAACAAATTTTTTAAAGAGGAAATATCCACAAGCAAATGTTCCAAAAAGTCTGAGTAGGGTCTGTGAGCTACATTATGACTGTGTCCCGCTTTCCCAAACATCACTTCTGCTCCCCTTATACAAAGAAGTCAAAAGGCAAGCCTAGTTTCAAGGAAAATGTAATTACACCCCATCTTTCAATGAGAAGAGTAGCAGTCTTTATAGTCATCTCTAACTTACCACATAAAATAAATAAATATACTAAAAAAATTTAAAGAATTTTTGCCAAGTAGAGGAAGTGATAAGAATAATTTATTTGAATATGTATCTGACAGAGACAATATGGATAAAGCACAATTTATTTTAAGTTTAGAAATACTTTCATCAGAAAGATACTAAGAATAGCAAAGAACAAAGAATTTCTATAAATTACTTGAAGATTCCAAGAGGAGAAATACCTTTTGATTATGCAAAAGTTCAGCAGATGCCCCCCATTCATTTCCACCCTCCCGCTCTCTAGGTCCTTCTCCATGCTTCTCCTGTCACTCTGTTAGACCACTTTATTTTTACTCTTTTTGAACTATTTTATTTTGAATATATCTTTGTTTTAAAATATTATAAGATTTATGAAATAATTAGAGAAGATTTCAGGATATTTTGTATCATTTTCTCTTGAATACCTTCACTAAGATCCATGCCTGGCCTATAAGACAAAAAAAGCCAAGATAATCCAACAAGAAGAGCCACCACCAGATTCACCACAATCCATGGCTGGAGAATCTGTTCCTCAATTCCTGCTGCCCTGGAGATATAGAAACACTCATTAGAAACATCTTTATTTTGGTTTATATACCCAAATGCGGTTATTTTACGAATTTGGGGTGGGGGAAGCAGTAAAATAACAAAACATGAAATAAAATATAACTTCCCTATGAAGTACACTATATACATCAGGAGAATAAGGTTCAAAGGTTATTCAAACTGTAAATAGATCTGCTGTTAACATTAACATAAATGGAAAGTTAGTGTTCCCAAAATGTTTCCTAAAAGTTTCCCTTCCAACTACCATGACCTTTTTCTTCAATTTAGTATCTTTCCCATTCCCAAGCCACTCTCCCAAGGACTGTCCCTCTGAGTTTAAACTCGAACCTCAGGGTCCTGTCAGCTCTATGTTTGGCCACTAATCTGCAAACGTTGGCTCTCCCTACTCTTCTCTTTCTAGCATGCTTGGTTTTCTGAATCTATTCCAACCACTCTCTTCCATCCAGTCCATCACATGATGACTTATTTTAAAGATCTAATTTTTAAAAATTTTTTTTTAGTTGTAGATGGACACAATATCTTTATTTGATTTATTTTTATGTGGTACTGAGAATCAAACCCAGTGCCTCACACATGCTAGGCAAGCACTCTACCACTGAGCCACCACCCCAGCCCCCTAAATATACTTTTGAAAAGAAGACATTTTATTTAAAATGGAGGCATTTATAACAATAGCTATCAATTAACCAAAGGAATAGGGATTTCCTTTCCTTATTTTTGGAAATCAAAACAGGGTCTTAATATTATTTATAAATGAAAACAAAAAGAATGGAAGGGCCAGGCACAGTAGCATACATTTGTAATCCCATTGGCTTGGGGAGGCTGAGACAGAAGAATGGCGAGTTCAAAGCCAGCCTCAGCAACTCAAGGAGGCTCTAAGCAACTCAGCAAGACCCTGTCTCTAAATAAAATACAAAAAAGGGCTGAGGATATGGCTCCATGGTTAAGTGCCCTGGGTTCAATTCCTGGAACCAAAAAAAGCATAGAAGGAAAAATTCCATTATTTCCACTATTGCTGTTATTACCATTAACATGTTACTATAAATTCTTACCAGAGGCTACCATTAACAGAAGAAGGCGTATAAAGGTGGATTCTGTCACTTGTCATTTGCTGACTCAGAGATAGTATAAGAGCAGTCAAGTACACTGAGAAAAAGACAGATAAAATTGCTAATGATTTTTAACGACTCAAGTTTATTTTGACCTATATATTTCTTTAAGGTCAAAAATACTATATACTTTAGTGAGTGATGGTATCAAAGACATTCACTTGATCAATTTCAATAGAGAGCCTTATAGTATTTTTCAAGAACACAATACAGTCCTTTAGATGCTATTTTATCATTAAAACTAATAAGAACCTAGAAGATCTTTTAAGGAATTAAATGAACTTTCTCAAGGTTCCAAAACTAGCTCTATTAATATTCTCATAATCTAGAATAAAATGTATTCTAAATTACCAGAAAGATACCAAATGGTGCTTGCTACCAAAAGGTTGATTCTGTTTAATGTAAAGTTGAAAATAAAAAAAAAAACTAAAAGTTTTTAAAAATACTAAAAATTCTAAATATAGAACACAAGTTAAACTTTTATTTATTTGTTTCTTTTTAGTGCTAGGGATTGAACCCAGGTCCTCATGTACAAATGAAACCTTTACAAGATATTTAGATGAACCTCTAGTGAAAAATAACATCAAAATTATATCTACCGTGTTTTTAATTACAAATTCACTAAACATCTATAGGTAGTGATTTCTAAGTAATAATATAAACTTTTTTAAAAATAAGATTATATTTTTCCTGGGTCAAAATTACAATATAATTCAAGTATTACATAGTTATAAAATACTCACAGAAAGACGCTAAAGCTGTTGGATCCAGGGCAAAAAAATTTCGGATTGCTACTGATGTTTTAGCAAAGTCAATTCTAGAAAATACAAAAGCTTTCATCACAGTGCAATTGTAAACTTTTAATAAAATTTACTTTTATATATTTTTTTCCTTTTTTATTCTATTACCAAATATATTGTTTAGTACTAGGCTTTACATATCTATAATTTATACTTACACAAGAATATTTTCTTTACAAAGGCCACACAAAATACCTAACTAGAAGGCTATCTTAGGAAACATTATTCTGCAGTTTAGACATACTGAAGAAACAAATTATACTTGATCTGTAAAATTCATTAGCTTCTACCTTTTTCTATTACCCATATCATTAGGTTACAAAGAGGGGTATATGTGCATTTAATGGATTATATTGCATTCCCTCCAAAAATATGGTGAACTCCTAACTTCTGGTACTTATAAACATGACCTTATTTGGAAATAGGGTCTTTGCAGATGTAATAATGTTAAAATAAGTCACCCTGATTCAAAGACTGGCTTAAAAATGGTAAAGAAATACTAATATTCTATAATTCTATTTTTAAAACTGACATACTCAGAGACACATTTCTTTCAGCATTTTCTCTTGAATAAAAGTTAGAGGAATATTTAGTCACAACATCTTACCTGTCAAAAGCTGAAACTGTACTTAAAGCCAAAAGTAAGTAAAGGAGACTCTGGAATGGATACGCTAAGGTCTTATATTGTTGCAAAAGGTTGGAGAGGTCAGACAGCTGATCTCCAGCTAGAACATATATCACGACAATATTCCATACAGCACAGCCAGCCAAGAAGCCATGAGAAAACAGACCAATCATCCTGCATGAAAAAGGGTTAACTATTATACACAAACTACTTAAGTAAAAGGCTGAAATATTTTTAAATTTTTTCACATAAAAGAATAAAATTCGACATATTATCAAAACTAAAAACAAGACTGTGTGTGTATGTGTATGCAAGCATGTGTGTGCATGCGCTCAGTAATTGAAGCCAGGGCCTCATGCATTCTAGGCAAGTGCTATACTACAGAGCTACATCTCCAGCCCCAAGCCTGTTCTTTTTCTTTACACTAATTGGTAAGTAGTGTAACTTTATTGGAAGGCTTAAAAAATAATTTTTATAACCCATTTTAAATTGCAATTACATTAACAGAATTAAACAGCTAAGACTTTTCTTTCATTTTAAATTATGAAACCCAGTTAATATTTATCTTAAGTTCAATAAAAGCAGCCACCTAAAAGCTCGGTGTACTGAAAGTGCCACATCTCTGGTGGTCCAGGAAGGCTTCATGTCCATTGACACATCTATGTTTTCTGTGGTCTTGATCAATTCTGAACGATCAGCAGCCTGGAATCGCCCTAAACACACAGAATACAATTATGAAAAACTAGCAAGAGAGAATCTATTATTTCATACTTAAGAAGCTTCATCCTAAGACTGAAATGTTGCTGTTTTTCCATATAAAAATCTCTTTGACTCATACCTTTTTTCTTTTTTTTTTCTTTGTGTGTGTGTGGGGTGTTACTTCATCATACAATTTCTTCATCTTTTTAAAAGATAAGCAACGTCAATGCACTTCTCAACAAATTGATGTTAAAGTAACAATTTTAGGAATCAATTATATTTAATAATAAACTTTCAACTCAAAGTCTAAAAACCTTAACATGACATAGTCTATAAAATTCAGATTTAGAGATTTAAGAAGTATTAAAGTTTAAATGCCTATACTATCAACGTTAAGCCAATATTTGAAAACCAATTAATTTCTTAGGAAAAGACACCAAGATGTATAGCGTGGCTTTCTGTAATGACAAAAAGAAATTAATTGTTTCATAAATCTATCTTAAGATTATCCAGAGCATATCCATAGGAGTAGGACATGGTCATGATCACACTTGGGGCAGGATTTCTTAAACATTGTAATATGAAGTGAATATGTCCCACAAAATTCATAGGCTTGAGCTCAACCCCAGTGTGCTAGTATTTGGAAGAGGTACCATGGGAAGTAATCAGGCTTACATGAGGTCACAAGGGTGGGTCCCATGTTGGGATTAGTGTCCTTTTAAGTAGAGGAAGAGACCAGAGCTCTCTCCACCATATAAAATGACATCTGCAAGCCAGGAAAAGAGCCATCACCAAAAATAGAATCTGCCAGCACCTATCTTGGACTTCCCAGTTTCCAGAACCATAAGAAATAAGTGTCTGTTGTTATTGCAGCAGCCAAAGTTAAAATTAACTGCAAGCCCAGTCTTTTTGTTGTTGTTGTTGTTCTAATTAGTTATGCATGAGAGTAGAATGCATTTTGATACATCATAAATAAGTGAAGTGTAATTTCTCATTTGTCCGGTTATATATGATGTAGAGTTACAAAGGTCATGTAATCATATCTGCACATAGGGTACTAATGTCTGATTCATTCTTCTATCATTCCTACCCCTATGACCTTTCCCCTCCCTTCCTTCCCTCCCTTCACTCCCCTTTCTAGTCCAAAATACCTCTACTCCCCCCTTATTGTGAATTAGCATCCACATATCAGATAAAACATTTGGCCTTTGGTTCTTTGAGATTGGGTTATTTTGCTTAGCATAATATTCTCTAGTTTCACCCATTTACTGGAAAATGCCATAATTTCATTCTTCTTTAAGACTGAGTAATATTCCATTGTATATATATAAACCACAGTTTCTTTATCCATTCATCTGTTGAAGGGCACCAAAATTGGTTCCATAGTTTAGCTATTGTGAATTGAGCGGCTATAAACATGATACGGCTGTGTCACTGTGGTATGCTGATTTTAAGTCCTTTGGGTATAAACTAGAAGTGGGATGACTGGATCAAATGGTGTTTCCATTCCAATTTTCTGAGGAATCTCCATATTGCTTTCCAGAGTGGTTGCACCAATTTGTAGTCCCATCAGCAATGTTTGAGTGTGCCCTTTTCCCCCATCCTCACCAACATTTATTATTGCTTATATTCTTGATAATTGCCATTCTGACTAGAGTGAGATAGAATCTCAGTGTAGTTTTGATTTGCATTTCTCTAATTGCTAGAGATGTTGAACATTTTTTCATATATTTGTTGACCATTTGTATTTATTATTCTGTGAAGTGTCTGCTCAGTTCCTTTGCCCATTTATTTATTGATTGGGTTATTTGTTTTTTAGGTGTTAAGTTTTTTGAGTTCTTTATATATCCTAGAGATTAATGTTCTATCTGAGGTGTGTGTGGTAAAGATTTTTTTCCATTCTGTAGGCTCTTTCTTCATATTACTGTTTCCTTTGCTGTGAAGACGCTTTTCAGTTCAATTCTTGCACTTTAAAAGTCTTGTTAAGGAAATCAGTTCCTAAGCCAACACAGTATAGATTTGGGCTTACTTTTACTTCCAGTAGGCACAGGGTCTTTAGTCTAATGCCTAGGCCCTTCATCCACTTTGAGTTTTATGCATGGTGAGAGATAGGGGTTTAATTTCATTTTGCTACATATGTATTTCCAGTTTTCCCAGCACCATTTGTTGAAGAGGCTATCTTTTCTCCAACGTATGTTTTTGGCACCTTTCTCTAGTATGAGATAACTGTATTTATGTGGATTTGTCTCTGTGTCTTCTATTCCGTACCATTGGTCTTCTTGCCTGTTTTGGTGAATACTATGCCATTTTTGTTACTATATCTATGTAGTATAAGCGAGCATCTGGTATTGTGATGCCTCCTGCTTCACTTTTCTTGCTAAGGATTGCTTTGGCTATTCTGGGCCTCTTATTTTTCCAGATAACTTTCATGATTGCTTTTTCTATTTCTATGAAGAATGTCATTAGAAACTTAACAGGAATTGAATGAAATCTGTATAACACTTTTGGTAGTATGGTCATTTTGATGTTAATTCTGCCTATCCTAGAACACGGAAGATGTTTCCATCTTCTAAGGTCTTCTTTAATCTCTCTCTTTAGTGTTCTGTAGTTTTCATTGTAGAGGTCTTTTACTTCTTTTGTTAGATTGAGTCCCCATTTTTTTTTTTTTTGAGGCTATTGTGAATTAATTAGAAATTAATTAGAAATTAGGAATTAGTTTTCCTAATTTCTCTTTCAGTGGATTCATCACTGATGTAGAGGAACACATTTGATTTATAGGTGTAATTTTTTTATCCTACTACTTTGCTAAATGCATTTATTAGTTCTATAATGTTTCTGATGGAATTTTTTGGATCTTCTAAATATAGAATCATGTCATCAGCAAATAGTGATTGTTTTGAGTTCCTCTTTTCATATCTGTATCCCTTTAATTTCTTTCTTCTAATTGCTCTGGCAAGCCCAGTCTTATAAGCAGTACATGCTACACAACATCAGAACTATTTTTCCAAAAAATATATATTTAGCTACAAAGTTGTATTTCTTATTCAATATGGTAGTATCATCATGTAGTTTCTCTTTTGTTTTTACTTGAGTT
Source organism: Marmota flaviventris (assembly GCF_047511675.1). Classification (NCBI taxonomy): domain Eukaryota; kingdom Metazoa; phylum Chordata; class Mammalia; order Rodentia; family Sciuridae; genus Marmota; species Marmota flaviventris. Next base: position 33,472,000 of record NC_092508.1, on the reverse strand, counting down.
ATACTATTACCTGCCCTACTACCATAACCACTACCAATTGACAAAAACTGATTAAGAACAATAAAACATGAAGAAATGGTTGGGAATGGGGGGAGATATAAAAATTACTCATAACTCACAATGAACCGGCATTAATATTCTGGTATATTTCCTTCAAGTCTTTTGTCCTATGCATTTTTCTATATTTGAGATCAAACTGTGTATATGTATGTGGGAGATAATTTTTCATTAGAATCTTCCCATGAAATGAAAAATTCTCTCTGAAGATTTTAATACCACAAAATAGGTTATTATAGACAAAGCCTAGCCTTCTGAAATCACTCCCCTTATTTTACATTTAGGGTTGTCCAGTTTTCACTCTCCTGATAAAGTGTGGTGATAAATTCAGTATATAAATTACTGTCCACTTTTTTTTCAGATTGCAGAAATATAATTAGAAGGTCAAAGGATTTCCTTACATAATTTTTAAAGAGGTAATGTTACAAAATAAGAAACTACTTACGGCTTTTTTCCACAAATACTTTGCCTACAGGCTGGCTAATTCCAGTGGGTGCAGTGAATCTGGACTGTTGTTCTGAAGTTGTTTGCTCATCAGTAATTATGTCTTCATCTTCTACTCCTAGTTCATTGGCATACTGTAACTGTGCTCTCTGGGTTTTCCTGTAATCAGGGAGAACATTAGGTTAAAAAAAAAAAAAAAAGGATTCTTGAATTTTTAAAGAGTCCAAGACTTAGAGTCAAGAAATAGTTTTTTACTCAAATGAGTAAAACATTTCTCTGGGCCTCAGTTTTCTCATCTGGAAAATGTAGATATTTCCAGACTTAAAATTATATGATTCCATATATAAATCAATCACTTTGTAGGGTCACTTTCAAATAAAAATATGTTACATAACTTTCAGGGTATTTCTTACATCATTCTATTTTACCCAAGACAATCTCCTGTGCTAAAACACATAGTATTACTATTGTTAAAATAATCATAATTCAAATTCTAGTAACATGAGGAGATAAATCAAATGGCCTAATTTATTACCTTTAATATCTAATTTTTTGTAATTTATATAAAATAGTCTATTATTTCTTAGAGATGACTCCTTAGGTTTTTATTTAAGTACAATATTGATTTTTTTTCCTTTCTTAGTTTTTACCTCTTTTCAAATTTAATAGTAGGTTGGTCTGATATTTCATAATGCTAGAGATATACCAAAAAATATTGACCTAATAAGAAACTACCCTTGGTAGCTCTGAATTAAACATCTGAATAATCCTAGAGAAGATTTGGAAGGATAAATAAACTATTACTTTGTCTTCCTTCGTGGTTTTGGAATAACAGCCTCCTCAGCTGGCTCTGCATCAATACCATTTTCATTTCGTAATAAAGATGGATTAGATGTCTTCTTCTGAGTGAAAGAAGTCTCCAGCTCTGAAAATAAAATAAACTATATTTTCAATGACTAAAAGGTAACAATAAAAGTAATGTACAAGACTCTTGTAAGACAAGAGAATTTTAATGGGGCTAAATTTTTTTTTTACTCTTACAAATTCTTAATTTCTGAAAGCTGACATCTATAAATTCTCAACATCTAATTCAAGATAGCAATGCCAAACAGATGGATAAGAGTTAAGTGATCTTAACACCCAGAGTTGGGTTATCTCCAGGTCTAGTGATTTGCTAGAAAGATTCACACAACTCAGAAGCCATGACATGCACTACTACAGTTTATTACAGCAAAAGAATAAAAAGTAGACAGTGCAAAGTTCAGACAAAATCAGGTATAAGATTCTAATAGTCCTCTAATAGTAGCATCAAACAGGATGCATTAATTCCTCCAGAACTGAGTTATCACAACACATGGGGTCTACTCCCTGCCATAGAGACTTAGTACCCAAGGTTTTCATTGAGGGCTAATCAATAGGCTTAGCACATGCCAAAATTCCAGATTCCCAGGAGTTCAGCATAAACTATACTTCATGCACAACTGCACAATGAGCTACCCTTATAGTTTTATGTCAGCGTAAAGAAGTGCTTACCATCTAAGTTCCCATATACTAAAGACCAATCTCACAAGCAAGCCTTGTTAAGAATAGCAGTATCAACTCTCTATGTTAACTCCTTTCTGCACCCAAGGTAGGTATTACGTTTAAATGAGTCAACAGAGACTTCTAACCTTCTAGCTACTCTTCCTTCCTGGAAATATTGGCTCCCAAGAATGCCCTTAAATCCATTCAAATTCAATTTGAATAAAACAATTCTATCCTCAGCTGGAAAGACTATATAAGCAGTGGATCCTACAGTGATCACTCTAAGCAAAAGAAAACAAAATTTTAAAATCTTGCAATTCAGAAAGCTCAACCTGCAAGGTGGAGTACACTCAGGATAGTGACAGGTCTTTACTGAATCCAAGCTTAGTTGGATCCTGAGTTTTCTGAAATTGGTCATTTCTGTTACAGACATTTTTTTTTTTTTGCAAACTATAAAACTTGTTATTAATATCCATCTTAATTTTCAAATCTGCCTGTCAATTGAATTACAAAAAGGGTAGCTTTTATTAAACTATATTTAGAGTCAGTGATAAATTATTTCACTGAAATAAAACTCTGGGAATTGTTCCTGGTTTGTTTTTCCTTCTGCTCTCTTCTGCTTTTGCCTTTTCCTCATACTCCATACTCCAGGCTCTGTGGCATCCACTTCAACTTGTCTTCCAAAACTGTGCTGCATTCCCCTCTCTTTTCTATTATTTTTTTATCCTATTATTATTTTTTTTTAATTTTTTTTTTAAATTTTTTATTGTTGGTTGTTCAAAACATTACATAGTTCTTGATATATCATATTTCACACTTTGATTCAAGTGGGTTATGAGCTCCCAATTTTCCCCATATACAGATTGCAGAATCACATCAGTTACACATCCATTGATTTACATATTGCCATACTAGTGTCTGTTGTGTTCTGCTGCCTTTCCTATCCTCTACTATCCCCCCTCATTTTTTTATCCTATTATTTTTTACTCCTATTTTTTTTATCCAATCAGGACCTGCTATTTTATAAGAGGACAATTAATTAGGGAAACTAAATTGTAATAAGTTACTCACAGGGGCTGATGTTAAAAGGAGAGCATTAATCTCACAATCTTATGCTCTTCCCTTTGTTTTACACTGACTAAACCTGTTTTCTTTTTTTCTATTATAAAAGCCATACATACCTCTATGTGAAAATTAGTACAATATAAATGAAAAAAATTAAAATCACTTTACTTTTTAAAAACTTTCACTTTTTTTATATACTTTTATTTTATTTGTTTATTTTCACATGGTGCCGAGGATTGAACTCAGGGTCTCACATGTGCTAGGCGAGTGCTATACTGCTGAGCCACAACCCCAGCCCCAAATCTTTCACTTTTAACACTGCTATATTCTTCCAATTCATTGTATATGTGTAAATGGAATTGTGCATTCAAAAAAAAAAAATTCAAGTCCTAACTCCAAGAAACTGTCAGTATAACTTTATTTGGAAAAACGGTCTTTGCAGATATAATCAAGTTAAGATGAAGTGAGGAGGTAATACTGGATTAGGATGAACCCTAAATCTAATGACCCATTTCTTTATATTTAAAGAGGAAAATTTGGACCCAGATACACAGGGGAAAATGTGAAGATGGAGGCAGAGATTGGCATTTTGCTGCCACATAATGCTAGAAAGACTCACAGAACTCAAAAGTCATGACACACACATTAAAGTTTATTACAGCAAAACAATAAAAAAGTAGACAGAGCAAGGTTAGACAAAATCAGGTTCAAGATTTCAATAGTCCTCTAATAGTAGAGGATTAATTCCTCCAGAACTGAGTTATCTCTACACATGGGGTATATTCCCTGCCACAGAGACTCAGCATGCAAGAATGCCAAGGATTCTTAACAATCACTAGAAGCTAGAAGATGCAAGGAAGGATTCATCGTAGAGCATTTAGGGGAAGAGCAGCCCTATCTGTGGACACCTTGATTTCATATTTTTATCGTCCAGAATACATTCCAGTTAAGCTATCCAATTTGTGGTAATTTGTTACCCGACCCCAGGAAACTAATCTGTTAAAAAAAGTTGGAATCCTCCAATGCATACTATTTTGTAACCTCTGTTTGGGATTTACCAATAGTCAGTTTTCCATATCACTGTTTCACTTTAACAATTCTTTTAAAGAAATAATTGGTTTCCGTTTATTGGCTAAATCATGTTTATTTATAGTATCATGTTGTTAAGTATTTGGTTATTACCATTTTCTACTCTTAAAATAATGTTGCTGATAACATTCTTTCATTACCATAGCTATTAGGGTTGTTTTATTTCTAGCAATCCGGACAGGCTATGTCAGTTTACACTCCCATCAGTGTTTGAGTCCATTCCTCTAAACACTGGGTTTTCTAATTTGAAAACAATCATTGCCAAAAAGCATTACCAAAAAAGATGATATAGTATTCTGTTTACCTTGTGAACAATTCATAGAATAAAGACTCAATAAGTGTCAGCTAGTGTTTTCATTATATTATCATTAACACAGAAGTTATGCTTTCTTCACTAATCTAAAATGTCTATTTCTTTCTTTTTTTTTTTTTTTTTTTTTTTTTTTTTGCAGTACTGGGGATTGAAGTCTGGGTCTTTTTAATATTTTGACTTTAAGCCTGGCCTTAAACTTGATCCACCTGCCTAAGGTTCCTGCGTCTACTGGGTTTACAGGGAAGTACCACCACACCTGGTATCACTTACTAAATTCTTATGTATACCAAGATCTGAATTTTCTGTTTTAGTCCTAAATTTGTACATGTATTATCAAAAGAGGCCTGTAACATGTTCCTGACTGAAGTCAATGGAGTTGTAGTGGTAAATATTTTAAGAAAGAAAGCAAGAAAACACCTGTGAGAAATGGATGGGGGAAAAATGAGGGTAGATATGTTATTATCATACCCCCACTCACAACTGCTAACATATAAATGAAGAAAATAAAAATCATCCTTCCTTCTTAAAAATCTACCACTGTTAACATGCTACGTCCTTCCATTCTTTGTGTTTGTGTGTGTTTTCTGTGTCAAATTGTGCTCCCCCCAACAAAAAAAAAAAAAAAAGGAAAAGAAAAAAATGTTTTCAAGTCCTAACTTCCAGAATCTATAAGTATAACTTAATTTGGAAATAAGATCTTTGCAGGGGCTGGGTTTGTGGCTCAGTGGTAGAGCATTTGCCTAGCATGTGTGAAGCACTGGGTTCAATTCTCAGCACCACATACCAATAAATAAATTTTAAAAAAGATCTTTGCAGATATAATCAAGTTAAAATGAGGTAATGCTGGATTAATTTTCTTGGTTCTTCACATACCAAGAGGTAGCCTCGTCTTCCTCTGTCTCCTTTGAACAGGAGCCTCTGGATGCTCTTTGAGTTCATTAGTTGGTGGCTCAATGCCCTCAGATGATCTATGAACAACAGTCTCATCAAAACCTTCCAAAGAAGCACTAGCTACAGGGGAAAACAGAGCAGGAAAACATGGGTAACTTGAACAGAGATTAATCAGTCTTTAAAAGATAGGAAAAAGATTAACTAAAATGTTTCCTGCAAAGTAACACTTTCTCTTTCAGAATTGGGCCTCAAATCTTATTTTCTTCCTCCTCACTTGTAACTTTAGACTTTAAGTTAAGCAAACATATAAATGAGGAAATAAGAAAGGCTGAGGAAGAAAAGAGTAGGGGAGGGCTAGAAAGAAGAATACTAGAAGGGGAGAAGGACAAAATGGTTCAGAATATTTAGAATTATCAAAAAGGTAAAAATGTTATAAAAGTTGACACCATAGAGAACTCTTCTACTTGTCTCCTGCCTTAAGAATTTTTATCAGCCTCTAATCCTTCATTATTAACCCATAATGAAGTCATCACAGATAATTAATCGGATAACAGGTAATTTATAAATCTCTTCATTTGTTCATTCATTTCAATCTCTCCCCTCATGAAATATTTTAACAGGATTTCAATAATTTCACTTGACTACATTTGCTTGCCTATCTTCTTTACAAAAAGAAGAAATAGAAATGTATTAATAAGCAAATTAAAATATATAACCTCACTAGTATTTGAGAAATGCAAACTAAAATAAACTACTTTTCACCCCATTTAATTAATTTTGAAATTAATCAAGTGAAATTTAGAAAATATAACACTCTTAAACTCTATTGGTGGTGAGAAAATAACTAATGCTTCGGTGAAAGCAATTTAGCAGAATCTATCCTTTCAGTACATTGCTGGGATCTTGTCTCTACCTGATTTGTGAGTTTTGTCACATCTCACGTCCTGGGGAAACCTGTGATCCCATGCTAAAAAGAACGTCTTACCTAGTGTAGCTTTGGTTCTGGACTTCTTTCTTTTAGGACGACTTTGTGAAACATCATCTATAAAACAAAGAACATCAACAGAAAAGCCTACCTAAAATTCAATGCAGAGGAGAGTCAAAAGAGAACTGTTGGTTGGGAATATTTTCCCTCTCTTCCCTGGATCCAGCTAACTTCTACACATTAGAAGGGAAAGGCAAGAAACTGACAAGGTCAAAGAGAACCCATAGGGTGGCATCAGTAGTACACTGATCAGTAATGTCAGAAACAGTGATAATAGAAAGTGAGTTTAACAAACGTTCATCTGACTTCCAAGCCTCTTGCACTTAGGTGTGGCCTCTGATGGGTTATAGTCAATGGGCTATGAGTAGAAGGGATATATATCTGCCTCTGGTTCTACAACCCTGAAGGTGCCTGATCTTGTCTGACTTTAAAAGCTAAGCAGATAGACCTGGTTAGCACTTGAATGGGAGAAATAATCTGTGTTACATGGAGGCCAAAACACTGAAAAAGTCATCTGCTATGTTAAGAGCAGCATGTTAAGATTAAAAAAACAAAAGATAGAAGTAACCAGGATTTCATATCATTATTGAAGAGGAAAAGGAGGGCAACTTTGTTGCCACAATGAACTTTGCAATTAACCTAATATTATTTCTAATAATCCTACATGATATTAAGTCACTGAGATTTGAAAGTGGTTAGTGTAGCATGATCTTTCCTATGCTGACTAAATGAGGGGGCAAAAAAAGGGCAATCTATCTTACAGTTATAAACTAGTCAACAGTTATGTTCTGGGTAACTTCTTTCAGGGATGAAGTGCTCTTATAATAAAGCAATCTGGTGTCATACATCATTCATAATTAATAAATGGAAGATGATTATGACTAGTAGATACTATAGTATTATCAATGACACTATTCAGATATAATTTTAAGAGAAACAAACTAAGAAATCAAACTGATTTTTATTTTTGTAGCGGGAGAGAGCACTTATTTTTGGGATATGGTCTGTGTTGCCCAGGCTGGCTTGTACTCCCAGGCTCAAGCAATCCTGCTGCCTCAGCCTCCCAAATAGCTTAGACTAGAGGTGTATATCCCCATGCCCAGCTTTCAAACTTATGTTTGAACACCAAAAACTATATTTAGAAAATTTTATATTAACAGCAAACTAACTCACCTTGAACAGCACTTCATATGACACCAACCAAATTTAATAGGCACAACAAAGACAAAAAAGGAAACTATTAATTAGAAATTTATTGCATGAATGAAAACTGACTTAAATAATTACAAATTTAAAGTAAAAATAGTTTTTATAATGTCAGCTAGTTATAAACTACCTTATCAGTAATAACTAATAAGCCTTTTAATTGCACTGCTAATAAAATAACCCCCAAATTTTCCTGAATATATTCCTTGCTGTCTATTAATAAAGTGGATTAAGCAGATTAAGAACTCTTATTTGTCACTGACTAAAATCAGCTTAAACTCTGAGGAAACTATTCTAGCAAACAAAAGAGGATCAAAATTCTGATAAACAAGACACTAAAACATTCAGAATGGATTCATTGTTCTATCATGTTGATATTCAGGCTTTCAAATAGAACTTTTAATTATAACTGTTATTTTCATGATTCAAGGATTTTTTTTTCCTTTAAAACTTTAGGAACCCTTTTCCTAAAATGTTCAGGAAGTTTTCTCTGAAGCATCATAGTTTTTTCAATGGTACTAGTCAATTTTTCCACTTTACTCATTTTACATTTTTAAAACTCAATAATGAAATTAGTGAGATTTTTACCTTGGTGCAGGTGGAAGTGCTCGTGGAGGACGCTATTGGAGAGGGGAAGAAAGAAAATTGCTTGTAAGTAAAATCCTGGAGCATCTTACCATCATGTATCTCAAGTACCATAAAGCTATCCTCTAAAAAGCCTATTGTTCAGACACAGCAGGAAAATATAATGGATCAGATGAATATCCTCAAATCTTTTGATAACTGTGTTCATCAGCAAAACCTGGGAGGTACTGATATAAATCAGATGGGTCAGTGTAAATTTGTTCTACCATTTCTAAATTTCACATAAAATTCTTTCCTTCTTACATTTCTTTCTGTCCACAAGCCAGGCCCCATTTTAAGCATTAGGGATGGGAACAAAAGAGAGATCAGTGCTTTTCTGAGCCTACATTGTAGCGATTAAGCATTAGAAGATAAAGTATATATAATAAAATACACATTTTATGATAAAATATGTAGATATGTATATATCTACATGTTATATATGATAAAATGTATATCTATATATGATAAATAAACATATATATGATTTTAAAATGAGGAGTGCTACTTAGGGAAAAGTTTCTCTGAGATACATGAGCTAAGACATGAATGAATAAGGTAATGGGCAGCAAATGCTAAATCCTTCGGGCAAAACTAAGCAAGGCTGCAGCACAGTTATCAAGAACATGTAGGAAGGAATCCGATTAATTAGGGCCTTGAAGACAAAGGGAAGAAATCTGGATTTTGTTTGAATTAAATGGGAAGCCAGTGGAAGTTTTAAGCCACATGGTAATATGCTTTTTAAAAAAATCACTTTGAATACACAGTTTAGAATGGATTTTACGACAAAAAAATGGGGGTGGGCTCAAATATGCTGCTATACATGAATAAAAAAGTGTGTGCAGTTCAGAAAGTACTACAGTTAAGAAGCATTCTGAAATATTTCAAAAATAAATACAGAAATGCCTACAAGCGAATTTAATATTCCAGGTAGCTCATGCTGCTTGCAGAAGACACTGATTCCAAAGGGTTACATTTTAGACACCCTGGTAGTCTGTCCCATTCAGCACACTACGTTCTATTTAGCAGTCCATTCAAACCCTAGTTTTAACACAAATGCTACATTATTACGACAAGACAGGATGTCTTAATACTATTCCATAGTCAAAACTACAACTGGAAAAGAATGAGAGGGCAAAGTCTGGTGAAAACACTATTCTCAAGTTCTATCCAAGGACCCAGAACCCTAGATAACTGCAGCATCTCAAAAGCCCCGCAAAAAAATGACGTTTCCTCCGTACAGAAACCTAACTTCTAAGACCCTCGAAAGTAGATGGCTCAACTGAAGACAAAAGTCCTAATAGCTCCAAAGTTACTAAGGCTCGCTTACCACCTGCTTCTTCCCCATTCCGTCTTCAGCCCAGCCAGCGACCGCCGGCCTCGGGCGCAGAGCGCCACTCTGCAGCCTGGCTGCCCGGCCTCGCGCAAGCGCAGTGCGTCATCGGGCTGCGCCTTACAGGCCGTCCAGCGCCCGTGACCCCTGAGGAAGATGTGAGGGGGACGGGGGCGCTGGGACCTAGTTTGACCTTTCCAAACCAGCACTACGGAAAAGGGGCCTCCGGATCGCGGCCAAACTGCCCGGGAGCCGAGACTCCAGCGGGGATGGGGCTGCGATCACGGTTTCCCCCATGGTTGGCTAAGTGCTTGCCGTGATTTATTGTGGTGGGGGTAGGGGTAGAGAATAGGAGAGGAGTCCTTGATTGAAAGGCTGAAAGGCCTGTCTGGGAGCTCTCGGAACCCGGGCTTTAGCTGCAGCACCGCATCCCGCCCGGGGACGGCGAAGCGACGCGTCGTCATGGCAACGCGAACTCAGGCGTCGGGAAACTTCCTGTTTGTCCCCAGCCCCTTCCCACCCTAGACAGGCTCCAGGGGCCGGTACGCACCACACGAATGCAAGGCCTCCTGATACCCGCACGCTGGAATCGGCCCTGCCCCAGGATAGCTACTGCTTTAGGGCACCCTCGGGCCCGCCAGCCCCAGGGGCAGACGCGACCCTCGCCCGCTCACCGGGTGGCCCTCCTCCAGCGGAGGCCCGGCGTGGGTCCTCATGGTGCTCTCCCCCAGGCTTCTTCGAATGCAGCGGACCAGAGCCTCGCTCTCCGCGACACCGCGGCCTACAAGACCTGCGAGATGCTGGAGCTTCGTGGCACCGGGCGAGGCCACCACCCCCTGGTCCAGATCCCCGCCCGCCCCCGATTTGACAGGCGGCTGGCTTAGAACTGAAGGAATCCGTGCCTGCCTGCCTTTTTATTAAGGCGTGCAATTCTGCTTTTCTCCAAAAAAAATTCTGCTCAACCTCCATCCTACATCAAGTTTGGAGAAACTTTTTCTCAAAGAACCACAACATAAAATCAAATCGGATCTCACATAAGTATTAAAAAAGACAATTTTCTTCGTAATTTTTTTTTTTTCCTTAGAAATGTTAAGGGCTGGAATTGTAGCTCAGTGGTAGAGTACTTGCCTAACACGTGTGAGGCTCTGGTTTTGATCCTCAACACCACATAAAACTAAATAAACAAAGATATCATGTCCATCAGCAACTAAAAATATTTTTTTAAAGGAAAAAAATGATGCCTTGCAGTGGGAACTTTGTCTCAGTGAAGACAGCCAGGAAATCGAGTCAAGGCGAGCAGGAACATACAGGCTAAGCTTTTATTGGGCCTCTACTTGGGAAGGGAGACACAGCTCCACAAGAAATAAAAGAGCTCCTTTTATTGGCTCTTAGTAGAGATGGGGTTAGGAATGTTAATTGGCTTTAGAAACTCTTCAAACTGTGAGGTCACTTCAAGCATCTTTGCCCTGTGATAGGGATGAATCGCCTGAAACCACCTTGGTTGTAATGATAGTGGATAAATGAGGCACATTTGTTATCTGAAAATCTGCGAGTGAAATGGGACCTTTTAATGGCTGTCAGGCTATGAGCCAAGGCCCAAGAGTGCTTTTGCCCTTTGTCCCTATGATGTCCCCTGATTATATCAGAAAGATAGCAATTTGTTATCTAAGTAAAAAAGAACCATAAGTATTTTTGAATCATACACTCTGCTTTATACTTAAGAAAGAGACTGGAGGCATGGTGTACATATGGAGAAAGAAAGTGATGCAAAAGATTAACAAATATACGGGCAGGGAGAGCAACTGAAAGTCTCAGATCTAGGAAAAGAAAGAAAAGTAAGTCTTTGGAATAATATCCTCATCTTATGGTGTTCTCAGATCTACAGGACTAGTCCATCATCTTTTCCAAATTTAGGCATACATATGGATGTTGGCTTTTAGGAAAATTTATGATTGTTATACCTCTGATCAGAAGAATATGTGTTCCTTGTAGCCTGATTCATAAATGACAATGGCATTTGTAGAAGTTTTGATGTTAGATATGAAATGTACATATTAGCTATTTTTGCTGATTTTGTCCAGTAGGCACTTTTTGTAAAAACAAATTTCATAAAACAAGTTTCATGAACTAAAAATACAGTTTCTGAAATTAAGTACTGTTTATTTTATTTAGGAAAGCTCTTTTTACCTGAAACTTAGACCATATGAAATCTATGAAAGGTTCTCATTTTTAGCAACTTAACATAATTCATATTTCTACCAATTTTCATATAAAGTAAAGGGAAAAAAATGCCTAAAAGCCAAACAGGTAAATCTGTGTAACCATACAATAACATATCTAACCATACATTTTAAAAAATAATAATAATTAATAAACTACAGTACTTCACAAGTTGTACACATTATAATGGGTCAAATAATACTGTTTTAGATTGCAACTGTCATTTCAGATCTCTGAAACAAGGGTATAATATTAAAACTTCAGTTTTAAGCAGGAGGCTTGATTAAGACTCAGCATCAGTGGAAATCCATGTTGCTGGTACCCACTGAGGCTCTTCCTGAGCCTTCTGTACTGCAGACAACAATTGGGCACATGCATCTTGCAAGTTGTCATTCACAATCACATGATCAAAAAACTGGCCAAACTGAATCTCTATTTTTTTGGCTAAATCCTCCATCTCTTGTAGGTCTTCATCCTTCAGAGAAAAAAATATATATATATTGATGGCACAGACTTAGTGACACAGAAATAATACACAATTTGTTATACTGTCACATTCAGTTGTGAAGTAGTTTATAAAAACATGTTAAATAGGGGCTGGGATTGTGGCTCAGCGGTAGAGCACTCGCCTAGCATGGGTGGGACCTGGGTTGGATTCTCAGTACCACATAAAAATAAAGGCATTGTGTTGTGTCCATCTACAAAAAAGATTCATATTCTCTCTATCTCTCTCTTTAAAAAACATGTTAAATAAATGCCCTCTATTCTATATTACAAAACTTACATATTTGACCTTTAGTCTTACTCAATGTCTCTCTCATCAGTATTGCAAATTTTAGGAATAGTTTATAGACAAATTACTCCTCAACTTCCCATGTAGACTTATTTTGCTCCATTATCTACATATTTGAAGCTCTCAAACCATATGTGGCATAAAACCAAAGGAAAATTACCCACTTAAATAAAATTTAAATGTAAATTTCAAATGAACATTAACCCAATAAGAATGACATTATTTTGCAGATACAAAATGACCACTTGCGACATTAGGGTAGTCTGACATATTCCTATTGCATTGGGCATACATAAATTACCTTTTGTTCTATAATGACATAATTTACCTATAATATTGTCTATTTCTTCCCTTGTGAAATGGTCCTTAAAAGAAGGTCATTTGGCCTTCATTTGTCCCTAGGCACTAAATTCATTGCTGTTGTTTTCTTAGTTGTCTACAACAATTAGAATAGCACAATTTGTTGCCAATGCAATCTTAAATGCACATATAAATGCTGGCATAGAAATATGTGGCAGTATTTCTTTACAAGGTGATAATCATACTCATGATCCAGAAATAATTTTATTAATTTGTTTAGACGGCTACAAATAAGAACACACTTTTTTTGGAAGTGTTGGAAAGGATCCCCGGGCGTCACACATACTAGACAAGTGCTCTACCACTGAACTACATTTTTTTAAATAAACCTGTCCCTTTTTAAAACTTTTTAAATTTTTATTTATTTATTTATTTGTAGTTGTAGATGGAAAGCATTCTTTTATTTGTTTCATTTTTATGTGGTGCTAAGGATTGAACCCAGGGCCTCATACATGCTAGGCCAGTGCTCTGCCACTGAACTATAGCCCCAGCCCCTAAACTACATTTTTTTTTAAATTTTGAAACAGGATATCACTAAATTACCTCAAACTTGTCAATCTCCTGCCTTAGTCTTGAGTAGCTGAGATTACAGGCAAGCACCACCACACCCGGTGAGAACACAATTTTAAATGCCCAAAAGACTCAAGAAAATACATTCATGGACTCCAGTCCAAAAGGCAAATTTAATATTCATTGAAAAAATATGATGACAAAAATAGTTAAAAATGAAAGGTAATATAAAGCCACTTTGTGCTTACTTTGGCAGCACATATACTAATAATATAATAGTATGGAGATTAGCAATGTCCTCTCTGCAAGGATAACATGGAAATTTGTGAAGTAGTCATATTTTTAATTTCAGTTTAGCAAGATGAAAAATATTTGACTCTTTACAGTAATGTGAATATACTCAACACTATTGAACTGTACACTTGGTAAAGCTGGTAGGTAGGTTTTATGTTGTGCATTTTTTACTTCCCTCACACACAAATAAGTATAATATCTTAGTCTAGGTGATGGTTGTAGGGTGCATACAACATGTAAAAATTCATTGAGCTGTACACATAAGATTTATGCACTTTAATGTATCATATCTTAGGACCCAAAACATCTCAAGTGGATTTAATTTAAATATACACATACATGCATACATACATGTATGTATGTATGTATGCTTAGTTTCTCTATTATTGCTATCATCATTAATAAGAGTTTTTATTAGGGACTGAGATTGTGGCTGAGCTCTAGAGTACTTGCCTAGCATGTGTAAAGCACTGAATTCGATCCTCAGGACCACATAAAAATAAATAAGTAAGCTGGATGGGTGGCACACGCCTTTAATCCCAGAGGCTTGGGAGACTTGAGGCAGGAGAGTTCAAAGCCAGATCAACAAAAGCAAGGTGCTAAGCAACTCAGTGAGACCCTGTCTCTAAATAAAATACAAAATAGGGATGGGTGGGGATGTGGCTCAGTGGTTGAGTGCCCCTAAGCTCAATCCTTGATACCCAAAATTAATTAATTAATTAAAAGTATTGTGTCCGTCTATAACTAAAAATATTTTTTAAAAAGTTTCTGTGAGATACTTCATATTACAAAAATACATTCACTAAAGCATTTTTAAAAATTAATGTCCAAGTAAAAATAAATGATCTGTTCAAAATATAAATATGCTTGTACATACCCATTTCTGTTTGGCTTTGCAAACTGTGGCATGAGGGTCTTTTTTAAAAAAAAAAAACTAGACCCCCAAAAATAAGCATCATAGCATTTACTAACTTTATTTAAATATCTATAAGTGATGTCCAGTAAAAAAGAATAAAATATAAGGGCACTACTCATTAGGAACAAAAATTACATTCTTTGATATGGGGATCATGTAAAAGCAATACAATGATTTTTATTTTCTTATTTATTTTTTATTGAACCATTCTGAGGGACTCTTGGGGAAAGGATCAAAGAAGGGGTGAGTAGGACAATGAGGTCAAGGTCTTCAGCTCAGCCCAACCTGGCTTGGATCTCCTGGCCTCATCATCACTGACAGAAATACAGTAATTTTTTTAGTTGATCTACCTTGAACTTCATGTCCACAAAGTAGTCAGTGATAATCTTGGCATTTTTCCGAGATTGTTTCATGCAACTCAGGCTAGATGGCTTTATAAATATAACATAGGGCTTCAGTTCATGGGTTCGAGCCGCTTGAATATCCTACAAAGAAAAAATTGAATGTACATTTAAAAACCAGACTCCTAACTTCCTAGAGTCAACAGGAATATTCTCAAAACTTCTAAGAAGACCAGAAATAAACTAATAGTCTCATGAACTCCCAACTCCTCAACTCTAAAATAGTAAATGTTTTTTAATAATTAAGAGATGGGGGAGATGGGGTTCAAGAATCAAAATTAAGTTTCAATCCTGGTTCTTCCTCTTTCTAGTTATGACTTGCTACGTAAATCTTACAAGCTGATTAAGTTCTATTATGTGACAGAATCTTACTGAGAATAGGATCCTATATATGATTTCATATGACACAGACAGAAACTCAAGATGAGTCAACCCTGTTTCACCCTCATTTCTCTTTCCTTTTGCTATCACCTTATGTTGGATACTGCTACCATCTTCACCTTGACCACTGGCTTTGACCCAATGAAAAAGAATCTCTCTTCCTTTGATTCTCTCTAGCATACAAAGTATATTTTTAATGTTTTTATTAGTGCATTATAGATATACCTAACATTGGGGTTCATTTTGACATAATCATATAAGCATGAAATATAATTTGCTCTACTTCAGTCCCCAGTACTTCCCTTTTCCTTCCTCTTCTTCCTCCCTCTGTTCCCCTTCCTCTAGTCTTTCTTCTACTTATTTATAGTTTTTTTAAATTAGTGCATTATAGACATACATAAAGGTGAAATTCACTGTGAGATATATATATATATATATATATATACACACACACACACACACACACACACACACACACACACACACACACATATATATAAATTATGCTAAACATAGCATAATTTGGACAATTTCATTCCACCATTCCTCTCTTTTCCCCATTTACCCTCCCTCCCCCCCTCAAGCCCTTCCAATGCTCCACTGACTTCCCTTCTATTTTTATGGGACTCTGCACACACACACACACACACACAAAAAAAAAAAATTCTCCTTTATTTTAGTTTCTGCATACGAGAGAAGACATTCAACACTGATTTTATAAGTCTGGCTTATTTCACTTAACATGATGTTCTCTAGTTCCAGCAAATGCCATAATTTCATTCCTCTTTTATGGCTGAGTAAAACTCCGTTGTGTATATACACCATGTTTTCTTTATCCATTCATCAATTGATGGGCCTCTGGACTGATTCCATAACCTAGTTATTGTGAGTTATACTGCTATATACATTGAAGTAGCTATATCACTATTGAATACTGATTTTAGTTCTTTTGGAAAAATACCAAGGAGTGGGATTGCTGTGTCATGTGGTGGTTCCTTCCTAATTTTTAAATGAAAAATGAAACAATCTTGGAAAAATGCCATACTGCTTTTCAAGTGGTTTTACTAATTTGCAGTCCCACCTACAATGTAGGAATATATACCTTTTCCCACACATCCTCACCAGCATTTATTATTATTTGTATTATTAATGATTGCCATTCTGACTGGATGAGATAAAATGCCAATGTAGTTTTGATTTGCATTTCCCTAATTGCTAGGGATGTCAAACACTTTCATATATTTGTTGGCCAATTTATATTTTTAAATGACTAAGAAAATATGAATCAAAAAAAGTGAACCTATTCCTTGCATGCTCTTGAACTTACCCTATGTTGCTCACCCCTGCTCCTCTACATGTGGTCTCAGAGAATTAATAAAGACATGAAAACCTAGGAACCTCACCCTCCTTGTACACAGCCACATGTTATTGCTTCCACAAGAAGTTACCTTGATGCATTTATGATGAAGGTCAAAGCAAGAAAGATTCTAAATTTTCTTTATGACCAACTTTTCAGTTCTGTTCTTGTGTCTGAGAAGCAAGAGTTCTCCCATAACTGAGAATAAGATGTTAGGAACTGATACTTCAAGTAACAACCTCGTCCTTAGAGAGGGGGTCTTATAAGGCTAACAGAATAAATGTCTCAGCTATAACCTGCAGCATGTGCATAACATGGGTGATGCACTCATGACTTTGGGGCGATCAGAAAAATTGCCACACACACCCACCTGAGGCTCTAAGTCCATGACACAGACCTTTCCTTCATCAAGGACAGCATTAACAGCGTCCACACTAGTGCCATACAGGTGGCCTTTGTACTCACCATACTCCAGCATCCTGCAGGGGTAGAACAAAGGAAACAAGAACTTCTCTACAAGTAAAATCATAGTAGTAACATGAAAATAATTTCCAATAGAATTGAATATAAATATAGAGATTTATATTTGCTTGCAAAGAAAATAATTAGTGGATACTCGGTGGGAGAAAATATATTAGAAGACATAGGTCTTAACTATTTCCTCAGATTCTCTAAATTTTGCAACCTGATTCTGCCCCCTTTCCAAAACCAATGGACTGGTGTACTAGTGTATCAATGTACATTTCCTTACTTAACTCTTTAGATCAGAGGAATTTTCCCCGAGGAGCTTTAGAAAATGCATTTTAAAAAATGGAGAATGTCAAACATTTTAAATTTCAAACAACTAGCAGCAAAAATTAGCTTCTGAACGTTACCTGTGACTATACATGAGGTTTTCAAATGTTTCTTTCAACACATAGTGATATTCACGCCCATTCATCTCATAACTCTTTGGGGATCGAGTAGTATCTATGAAAAAGAGGAATGAAAGTTTTCAGAATCTTCAAAATATTTTGCTTTGTTATCGATATGCATTTGGATAAAGAAGCTTGATCAAAACAAATAAGTGAATACGTAAACAAACAGATAAGTAAAATGCAAAAACCAAAAAGAGGAAGGCTGAATTGGTGATAAGAAAGAAGTTTTCATATCATAAACAATCAATAAACCTTTATTGAGTGCTCAGAGTGTGGAAAAGAATGTATTGGTATTAAGCCAGGATAAGAAGGCCCTAACAGAACACCTGCTAGAATTCAAAACAGGAGTCTGGGGATGTAGCTCAGTGGTACAGCACTTGCCTAGCCTATGGAAGAGCTTGGGTTCAATTCCCAGCACTGGGGAGAAAGTCCCTTAGTCAAAACAGACAATGATTAATTATGTGTGGACCCTAAAATTCCTGTATACTCCCAGTTAGCAATACCAACAGTACCTTTCGATTGGATAGTACCTTTCTAATTATTTCATTTCATCCCCCATACTCCTAGCTAGATGAATGTTACTATTTATATTTTCCTGAAAAGTAACTCATGCTTTGGGAGAGTAACTAGCTTTCTCACATTCATGAGACTAATGAAAAGTGAAGGTGAAACTAGAACCTAGGTATTCTGCCTCCTCCTAGACTACTATTTTCTGTTCTACCAGATTGTCTCAAATTTGAAATGGAAAAAGTCCATGTCATTCTGCAGTCTTGCTCAAATGAAATGTAATAGTACCCAAGTCAGTATGGTGATTATTCTTGGAGATGACTGAAAGGAAAAGTTAGGCCAAGTCTAGATTCAGTCTGATTCTTTGATATGGCTGCTTTAATTTTAGAATCTTCAACTTAAATAACACTTGGTAGAAAATATAGGAGTTCATCAAATACCTAAAAGTGAGTTACTTATTGTCTGCTCATCCATTTATTCAACTAATGTGTACTGCGGGCCTTCTGTGTTCCAAATATCATGTTAGGTTCTTAGAACTCAGATGAATAATACACAGTTCCAACTCTGTATCCCACATGCTGCAAAGCTAGTTCCTTACTCTCCACTACAAAAATCTTCCCTTATTAATAAAGAACTTCTGTTTTTGCATTTGATAAAGTTTAAAGATGAAATGGATCAATATCTGATGATATCAAAACATGGAAATGACCAAGCCAGAGCTGGAAACACACCCTAAATGATCAAAGTTACAGACCTTCAAGTGGCTCAAAAAAAGTAAATGCCATCTTGGGGTCATTTTTGTTTTTTATTCATTCAAGTCTCTAAGATGACTCCTTCTCCTTTTTTTCAGTTGGACTGATATTTTATAAAGTAGGTTAAAGTCCACAAATTAATACAGAAGCGGGATAGCCATTTTAAGTTTAAAACTGTTCAGCTAACTTAAAAAAACAAAATATGGGCATTTTTTTCCCCTCACTTTGAATGATAGGTATCCATGCCCCTTAAAATTCTTCTACGATCTGTGGGCATCTTGCTTTTATCTGGACTACTGAAAAATGGTGATTTCTTAGTTTTTGTCTTTGAGATTAATGTCTGCTCTTGCATATGTAAGCGATATTTCACAAAACACAACTGATGGGGTGGGACCATAAAGCAACATTGATGGTCTCCCATTGCCTCTGGGAAGCAAGACCTTCCGTTGCCTTGGAAGAAAATCTAGTAGTTCCTCAGACTTTTCTGATCAGCCTTAGGTTTAATTTTAAACAATTTTTAAAGTCTACCATCATTCCTTCCACAATTACATTTTCTTCATTCAGATTCAATTTAATAATTTAAATTCCTTTTCCATGTAATAATCAAAATTATGAGCTGCATTTATATTTTTGGCATTTCTTCACATCTGTCTCAAATGTGTTGCACAGAGGGAAGCCTGAAGTTAGAGAAGCCAGAGGTCAAGAAAGGGAATAATATTCTCTTCTCTTTCTTTTCATTGCATTTCTACCACTCCTCCCTCCGTTTTATAACTCTCCAAAGCTAAAGTGCAGGCAGAGAAAGGAAAAACAGGTCAGAGAAGTTTCCACTTGACGAATACCAAGGCTGCCCTTTAGACTTGTCAGATGTTTAAATCTGGCTCTTTCTCTCATAGATGAGGTATTGGACTATTTTGCAAACCCTACCACCCTACCATCACCACCCACACAACAACTGGGGCTCGCAAATCCAATCTCTTTTCCAGCTTGTCTGTGTAATTCCTTCTATACTCTGATGCGTCTGGGAGTCCCTTTTGGTTTTCAACTGAGGCCTCCTCTTGGGCAGGTGCTAAAATAATCCCAGGCTGACATTTTCCCACACCATCTACCCAGATTTGCCTGTCTACACAGGCAGCTATTTCCCAAAGTCACCATTGGCCTCTTGCTCTAATCTCTTGTCCTTTAGATTTTTCAGGAATAATTCTAACATCAGTCTTCTGTGTTCCTCCCTCCACATTCCCTCCATGTAGGGAGCACATATAAAGCTCCCTAAATTAGTCTCCCTATGTTCCTTCCTCCTGTTCTGAAGGGAAGGGGAAACACCACACCCACATGCTCTTCCCACTCACATTGGCCTGGAAGCCATCCCACAGCATGGCTTTCTCCAGTAAAAGTGTCCTTAAAATCTCCCATTATTTCTATTCCTGCCCCCTTTCACTCTGCTTATATGTGCGCCAGGCTTAAATAATTTCTACATTCCTCACTTAAAAGTTTACATCTTAGTGCCTCAGTTAAAACTTTACCCTCCTTTTACATGTAATAGACTATATATGATTAGAAACTTTCTATTTTCTTGAACTCAGGAATTCTAAGTCTTTGTCTTCTATATTTTTGCAACCAAACTGAGTTTCTTAGAGTGATTTTAAAGGTTTTTTTTTTTGAATAATGAAGCAAATAATAATAATACCTTATTTTTTAGAAGTACAGTTCTCAAATATCTTAAAACTTAGAAAACATACTCTGACTGGATAATGAATATAGAAAAATCTGAAAGATTGCATCTTGGGAGGTGGTAGTGGTGAACAGGTAGCTTATGAGAAATAAAGGAGCCCTGGGTAAAAGGTAATAAGAGAATATGATTTTTAAAAACACCATGTGTGGTTTAATCATACTTAAAATTTACATAAAGTTATATGTGCAAATATTATTTTTTTAGATTAAAAAAATAGTAAGATAGGCAAGAGCCAAGAACAGTGCCAGGAAGATAAGATATTTTAGCCTTTTTGCTAAAATATTCGTTTTCCTGAGAGGTCATTTATATTACTGTTAAGAAATGGAAAGTCACATTTGAAAAGCCTCTCCATCTGAAATGCCAGTATATAGTTAGAAATACTTAGGGTGGTTTTGATTTGCATTTCTCTGACTGCTAGAGATGGTGAGCATTTTTTCATGTACTTGTTGATTGACTGTATGTCCTCCTCTGAGAAGTGTCTGTTCAGGTCCTTGTCTTACAACAATATGACATGGTTAAGTAAGATTGAGACATTTGAAATAAAGTTTTACCAAAACATGAACTGCTAAAACAGAAACCAAACGTACGTGGCACAGCACTCTGAAAATGGTTGGGATTAAATTCAATAAGTTGTCTTCTCAGCTCAGTGACTCCAACGCCAGAAGGTCCTAAATATAAAAAGAGTCACATACAGAAAATCATTAGATGTGCATACAAATAATTATGTGCTAAGGTCATTATTTCAGTCCTTTTATTGAAGAAACTTGAGAGCAAATGTTTCTTGGGGAAATTATGTAACATCCTTTCTTGTGAATCAATAAAACTCTTGGGAATTTTCTTGGTGACCGGTCGAGTAACCCACACTGCTTCAACATGCAGAAATGAGGTAAGGAATTGCAAGCGCCTGTTACTCCAGTGAACTTTTCCTAATGTTGGATGCTGTGAGAACTTGCTGGTCTCATTTAGGATAATCTGAGACATCCTGCCTTTCTTCTTCAAATGAAGTTACTAATATATCACAGTCAGAAATCAGACAGCCATAGGTTCTGTGACTTAAGGAATTCAAGGGCACATTTCTGACTGGTAGTTAAACCAGCAAAATATGTCTAACTGGAAGCAGGGCTGATTTTCTGAGCACAGAGGGCCCATGCTTAGGATACCTTACTTGCATTAATGCTTTGCTATTCTACCTTGAAGTCCTAATAATTTGAACAAACAACTCTTATGTTTTCATTTTACACTATTCCTTGCAAAGGAGATAACTGGCTCTATGACATGTTCTGCCCTGCAGGGGCCTGCCCTGCTCACAGCTGAACAGAAAATGGTAGTAAGATATAAGCTGCTAACTTTGTAGCGATCTTGGTTACAAAAGCAAGACACTCAAGCTCAACATTTGCCTGGTTCTTTAGTCCCAAAAATAGAGTACAGAAGACTTCAGCCACTTTTCTGGAGGAAATGGTTACAAAGTTCTTAGGGAAATCAACTTTAAGTGTTTATTTTCCTAACACAGATTAATGATCCAGTTTGGGGGCATACAGAACAATGTATGCTTACAGAACAACTTCTAAAACAGACAGAAGAAATCTCAATTATGACTTTGTCCTAACACAACTTTTTATTATGTTCATACATAATATGAACATAATAATTAGGTTTATTAGGTTCATACATGGCATAACATATTCAATTGTATATTTTCCCAAAAGCTTGCTACAATAAAGTTTTGTTTATAAACACAAATATGAAATAAGCTTTTTTTTTTTTTCTCTCCCAGTACTGGGAATTAAACCCGGAGTGCTCTACCACTCAGCTACATTTCCAGCCTTTTATTATTATTATTATTATTATTATTATTATTATTATTATTATTATTATTATTTTGTTTTTAAGATGGGATCTTCCTAAATTTCTGAGGTTGGTCTTGTACTTGCAATTGTCTTGCCTTTGCCTCCTAGATCTCTGGGATTACAGGTGTGTGCCACCCACACCCTGCTGAAACAGACTTTTTTTTTTTTAAGGAATTATATAAAGGTCTATAAGGATTTCTACTACTCACAATGCAAGACAATTAAATCTAGAAGGCAACTCCCCAATGACAAGTAGAGGCAGAGCATACTGAGACATACCCACAAGCACTATGAGGCGGTGCTTGTCTGTTGGGCGTCGCTGGTACCTCACCACCTCCTCATAAGGGGCACCCACTGCATTGTAGCAGCTGCCAGCGCAGCATGCAGTGGCATGCAGCTGGCTGAGGTGGGACTTCCTTCGACAAAGGCGCATGCTGCGGCGGAAACCAGCTGGGGAGGATGGAAACACACAGAACATGAGCTGCAGGGAAGGAGCTTCAATTCTGATGAAGCACGTAATGTCTGTGATATCTATCTGAAGTTAGAAAATAAGAAAGAATGTGAAGGGAAAATACCCAAATGTCCCATGTGCTATCTAAGTTGCATCCAGCATCCATTATGTGCCAGGCATTTGCACTGGGTGCTGGAGCTGTGTGACCAACCAGCCCAAGCCCATCATCTCTTGAAACCTATGTTAATGGAGGAGGAGACACAAAAATAGATGATAACAACCAAAATAAATACTTGGAGAAAATGGTAAGTAGACAGAGTGACAGGGGTGCTTTTTCAGACAGTTCAAGAATCTGAAAAGTTGGCATTGAGCAGCTGTCTGGATGCAGAGATGGAGCCAGTTAAGGAAGCATCTAGGGAAAGAGCAATCCAGGCTGAAGCAACAGAAAATCAAAGGAGCAGAGAAAGGACTGCACTTGCAGCATTTGTGGAAGGCCAGGAAGCCTGGATAGCTGCAGGGCAGAGAGTAATTGGTAGTGTAGGAGGAAATGGGGTTGGAGAGGTAGCTGGAGGCAGATCACACAGCACGAGTTGGTGAAGTGTTGGAATGTGGTTCAAGTATAAGCCATTGGACAGTGGAGAGACAGTTTGTGACTGTATTTGATTTCTGTTTCTAAAGGATTCCTCTGATTGCTGTTGGCAGGATGCAAACTGTAGAGAGTGAGTCAGCCTCAGGGAGAGCAGTCAGGCAGCTACCACTCTAGTCCAGGTAAGAGATGATAGTGGCTTGGGCCAGGGTGGACAGGCTTCTCGTTCACATTTTTCAGGTGAATACACTAGGACTCAGATTAACTGGGTTGCTCAGGACTGTGTGATCAGTGGAAAAGTTGGACCTCTTCATCTTGATTTCCAAACTCCTAGAATCCTGCTTTGTCTGCCCATTGAATCAAAGAGCTTTCTGGTACTTTCAGAGCTGTTTCTAGCAGTACAACTAGAAACCACATATGTGTGTGTAATATATACACACGCTACTATTTGTATTTGTACCTATACATATTGAAAGTCATAAGATCATACCAATGCTTATGAAATGAGTTCAAACCACAGGATTCATTGCGGCCTTCCCCTTTATTTGCGACTCCCTTTTCTAACAGGAAGAACCCTGTCATTCTGATTCTCAATACATCTACTTATTACATCAGCTAAGAACACCTGTGTCAGATGGGACCAACAGTAGTGGCAGCCTGACAGAAAGTGTCAGCCCATGAGAGATGAGGTGGGCATCTTTGTAAAGGTTGTGGAGTGTTAGAGGCCAACAAATGACAACTGCCATCCTCATTTCCTCTGACACTGACCACCTGCATCAGGCCGCCCTCATCCCCTGCACAGATACCCTCCACCTTGCTCTACTCAGGCTCCTCATTCTCCATCTTCATGCTGCTTCCTACCCTGCTCTACCTTACCTAATGGCTTTGGGGCTGATAATTCTGGAAGTAGTACAGAAAGGGGGCCCACTTATTTTTTTAAAGGTCCCCCCAATGATTTCAAAGTGCATCTAGGCTTGGGAGCCAACACTCTGGTTTACAGACTGCAGCTCTGTGGTTCTCTCCTATCTTGTGAAGAGGGAAGCCCAGAGTAGCTCTAAATGAGAGATACCTGGTCCCTTCAGAAAGCTCTGCCAGGTGACAAACATATAGAAATGTGGCCATAAAAGGAGAGTTTAGTAATTAGAGAAATGGTCTCTTTAGAAGGATAAATAGGTTGTGGAACAGACTTGGAGACAATGAAAAGAAGTATGTTTCATAAATAATTAGGAGATACCTAGTGGAAATTAAAAGACTAACAATGAATAATAGATCAGAGCACTGAGAAGAAAAAGTAGACAGATGGAAAACAGGCAAGGAACAATTTTGGAAATGTCCACCAGCAAAAGAAACTTTCAGCAGAACACCAGGCTGATATGAATACCACTTCAAAACAATTAAGACTCACCTCTTATTAATCATCACTTACCAATAAAGAACTTTTGACCAGAGCCAATAAATTCCTCCTTGTCTGGGACATGGAATGGCAAGAACAGAATATGAGGACAAAGAGAAGTTTACTTAGAACCAATGCATGAAATCATCTTCAGATTGTCAAGTGACGTCATTTTATTAGGTGACAGCACAGTTGACTTGATTCTTGAGTGGCTTTCTAAGATTGTTCTCAGCAATTTCCATCCTTTTTTTCTCACTCAATAAACTATAGAAAAACATTCTTCAGAACTTCCGTATTATACTGAAATATTTTTATAGTATGGTTAAAAACAAAAAAAAAATTAGGCTTGTTTAAAGATGTAAGAAAAGAGATGGAGCCATAGTAAAAACACAAAAGCTGGGTATTCGTTTTTGAACATATCCTAAGAAAACTGATTTTTAAAAAGAAAGAAACTGGCTTTTGTCTTTAACTTGCTGATACAGAGTTCTTACAGGTCCTATAATTAATCTCTTTGCTAAATATGAGCTTTTATTTTCCATCTTAATTAATATTCTATATAAAATTGGTCCTTGTTCTATGATGATCACTTGTTTTCTTATTGCCAAGAAGCTATAAGACTAAGTAAGGAAAATTGTGCCTGGGACCTGTAGCATATAGAACTAGTTCAGAAACCTGTTTCTGCTTCCTCTGAGTCCTTGGACAAACTTATAAACTCCATAAAAAAATGTTCTAAAAATGTCATTTCCAAATTATTTGTACTTAAATTTCTTGTCATCTATTCAACTCTGCTTTGCTCATTAAATAACATATAAAAAACATTTGTTCATAGGATGAACTGACATATACAGCCTTCTTTTTCTTAATCTTTATTTTTAAAAAATTTTTTAAATACACATTTTAAAATACAAAAAAGACATACCAATATTAGTTACATCTGCTGGTAAGTAAATTTTTCATCTCAATAAGTTTAAAAGACAATGTCTACTGAGAGATAGTTTAATAATGCTTAATTACTTCCATCATTTATATTTATTTACTTATTTGCAGTACTGGAAATCCCAGGGCCTTGTACATGTTAGGTAAGTGCTCTAATCATCATTCGTTTTAAAATGCAGTCTATGAAATTGAGTATTTTATCATTGATTTCACCTTTAACATATCAACACCTCATCCTAGAAGTTATCCTGTCGATTATTCACTTTGTGGCACACTGAAAGACTTTAAACAGAGCTCTGTCTAGTGTGCCCAGGAAATAAAAATGAACAATTACCTTCTGAAAGTTCCTCTGGGTATTTGGTCAAGTGCAGAAAGAGACGTGAAAAAGTTAAGCCAAGTTAGCCATCAAATACAGGCAAATGACAGCATTCATGTCACCATTAGTAAAAGTTTTAACTTGGGTAAGGCCTAGGACACTCATCTGACCTCACTCTACCCCTGAGGGACAACCATTTTTTCTGCAAGTTGCCTCTGAGACTCTCCATGAAGTCTTTTGATCCATGAAGACTCTGTGGGTTGGTACAAGATGAGACTTGAAAGAGACAACAACCCATTAAAGGCAATGGATTTGAGGCTTCTCTCTCCTCTCCCAGAGGCCATTTTGTGGCACCTTGTGAAAGGGAGGAAAAAAGGACATGAGGGTAGGGGTGGGACAGACGCTGCCCCAACCTCTGGTCTGATCATCATCATTCCTTAGCCCTTCCTTGGTCTAATGTACACACTTCCATCTCCAACTGACCCCTTGGAGACAGGGGAACTGAATATGAAGCAAACTGTTTTGTTGTCTAGACATCTTAAACAGCTGTACTTTCTTTTCTTTTTTAAATGGCCTTCTTAATTAAATGAGCCTCCCAAAGAAATTTAAGGAAGTCACATTATACCTCATGCAGAGATCAAAACTGAAGAACCTTAACTGCTACTAAGTGAGTGTCTAGGTAACAGGAGTAAGTACCATGAATGAATGCCAAGGGTTATCTACTTGGAAAATACACCAGTTGGGTGCTAATTGTTCCTTAATTGAGCTCCTACTAGAGCCAGTTCAGCATGTTCTTGAGAGTTCTCTTTCAACTGAGAGGCTTTCAAAGGAGTGCTTTACACTGCATGCTTTCCTCTGAAGGGCTGGTCTTAAAGAACCAGCCACAAACTGCCCTAAAGAACAAGATTTCATAATAACACCAAACTAACCCTCATGTAGCATTTACTAAGTGTGGAGGTGGTGGGGGGTGAGACACTATTCTAAGCACTTTACTTATGCAAATAATCTAATTATGGTTCCCATTGTGTGTGTGTATATATGTGTTACCAGGCCCTTGTGAACGCTAGGCAAGCACTCAGCCATTGAGCTACATCCCCTGCCCATTTTGGAGATGAGGAATCTGAAGGCAGAGGGGGTAAGCACCAGAAGGTTAGCCAGAGTTAATGAGTAATGGACCCAGGATTCATACTTGGACAATGTGACATGAGATCATGGTCTTACCTACAATGACACACTGGCTTAGCTTTCACAGACCCTGAAAATAACGCCCCTGAGCCTCAGCCACAGCCTTAGCTGGTGGAGTATTTTCCAGCAACACAATGAGTTGAGCAGAACAAAGAAAGATGGGTATAACTCAGAGGAATGAAAAACAAAACCAATCCCAAACACTGACCCAAGTATAAATAATTAAATTATCCCCAGTAGACCAACCATCTCATGAAATACAGGAAATTTTAGAAATAATATAAATGATAACTAGGCTAATTTAAGTGAGTGGTTCCAAACTCTACCTAATTCAATGCTTATCTTTTTTATAACTAATATTTGTAGCAATTTTTTTTGAAATATAATTCATCGGTGATATAATCTACCACACATGTAACTTTAAAAACCTATACAATGCTCTAACTATAATGTAAAGGAAAAACAAAAGGAAGTAATTTATATTTTAAAAGTATATATACCAAATATAAATTTATGGGCAACATCTCTAAAAGACATAGAAAACTAGTAGATGTTTATACCTACTTAAATGAAGAGGCATAGATTTAAAAGAATCAAGATCAAGAAAACATTCTTTATAGGAAGTGCAGAAGAATAGAAAAGGAAAGAAGTGGACACTAGAATCAAAAGTATTCTGCCAAGTAATAACAGACCAGATTGACTTGTATATGATAAGAAAGGGAAATTGCTTTAGTTGAAATAGGGATAATATACCAAAGCAATTGGAGACCAATGAAATAGAGAAAATGAGGAAATGTAATATACTTGGAATCAGGTAAGTAATGTTAACAGGCCCCAATAGGTTGCCAGCTTTTATAAACCTCCCTGTGGGATATATTTTGCTACAAATGGGGTCAACATTATTTTGCTGGATAGACCCTTGATACTTACTAGGTGTCATCAATAATAACAAGTAATGTATTAAGGAAGAAGAAAATGGATTCAGTATAGATACCATACTTTCCAATTTATTTACTATCCATGTAGTGTAGACAGAAAGTTTGGAATAAAGGACTTTATAATTTCTAAGGCAATGTCATTATGTCTCTCTAGAGTGACCATCTTCTGAACCACTGGGCCCTTCATGTTGACTTGTGAAAACTTACTATCGTGTAGTAAAGAGCTTTTCCATTAGATTGGTAATGGGTTTTGCCTAACAGGAAGATATGTGGGTCTTGAGTTGACCCTTCATTGTGCAGGACATTTAACATTCTTGATCCTACTAGGTAAAGGCTGGGAGGGACCCCAATCCATGTGGCAGCCAAAAAATGCTCCCACAGAGTTCCAAAATGCCCAATTGAGGGTAATATTGACTCTAGGAGAAGCACTAGTTAAGGTAAAACTTATATCTCACAACCACATTGTTGATTTTTTAAAAATAAAACTTGTATTTTTGAGATTTACAACATGTTAAAGAATATATACAGATAATAAAATGGTTACTACAGTGAAGCAAATTAACATGTTTATCATCTCATATGTTTATTTTTACTGTTATATCTAAACAATTATTATATCATATCTCTAAATATATGGCTAAATTATATTAAAATGTGGAATATATATTTAAATTCAGTACAAATTTTTCACTTACCAGATTCAAATGTTTCTTCATCTAAGGTTTTCCATGGAGGCAAAAAGCAAAATGGTTATTATATTACTATCTACACTGAGTCTATACTTTAATAATTTAATTGCCTGGCTAATGCTTTTGTGCCTATGCTACCTTTATCAAGGTCAAGACAGTGGTATCTCTAAATCATATACAGATGTCTTAAATGAGATACATAATATTCACTAGTTGGACTGTAATGACAACCAGAGGTGTAGCCGGAACTTAAAATAAATAAATAAAATAAACAAAAGAGAATAAGTAAAACACAATTTTAAAAGAGGCTCAGAGAGAAGGGAAAAGTGAAATGTCACAGGAAAACCCTATGGATAGTTGTACACTGCACCACCTTGCTTCTGGAAGACTCGCATGTGTGGGAGGGAGGCCTTTGCCTGCAGAGCTGGGGGCTACAGGCAAGGAAAGGGAGAATGAGCACTTGAATGTCTTGACTGAGCAAGATCAGGTGACTGAGAAAGCATGAGAGAAACCAGCTTCTTCCTTCATTAAAACAATTCTTGTTAGCATTTTAAAAAGGGATTAAGGATTACAAAAGTAAAAATTTATATGGAGGACAATTTGAAAGATATAGTAATATTACCAGTGTATATATCCTTGGCTCAGGCAATGGTACGTCTTAAGTATACATGTGTGAATGACATATCTATAAAGCTATTCATTGTAACAATGCTTATAGTAGAAAATGGACACAACTCAAATATCTACAAATAAGCAATTTTTAAAAGATGATGAGATAGAATCATCTTTAAGATATATGAAGTTAACCAGGCACTTCAGTGCACACCTATAATCCCAGCTACTTAGAAGAATTATTTCAAGTTTGAAGCCAATCTGGGCAATTTAGCAAGACCTTGTCTTATAATTAAAAATTTTAAGGGGCTGGGGCCGTAGCTCAGTGGTAGAGCGCCTGCCTTGCATGTGTGAGGCCCTGGGTTCGATCCTCAGCACTACATAAAAATAAATAAATAAATATATTTAAAAAAAAAAATTTTTAGAAGTACTGGGGATGCAGCTCAGTGGTAGAGTGCCCCGGGGTTCAATCCCCAGTACTGAAAGGGAAAAATAAATAAATAAATATATTTTTTAAAAAATTTTTTAGAAGTACTAGGGATGCAGCTCAGTGGTAGAGTGCCCGGGGTTCAATCCCCAGTACTGAAAGGGAAAAAAAAAAAAATGATATACAGTTAGAAGGCCAGGAACAGAACAGTGTATATATCATATCATCAAAGGATGTGTGCATTCATGTTTGGGGAGACAAGATTGAAGTGTAGAAGAAAAGGGATACTTAAGAAACTGATGACATTTATTGGCTCAAGAAAGAAACTGAGTAGGGGAATGGAAAGAGAAACTTATTACCGAGTACACTTTTGCAGTTCTTTTTTTAACTTTTGAATGATGTGAAAAGATTACTTAATAAAAATTTGATTAACTGCACAGAAAGGAATTGTATATTACCACAAGTTTAAAAACTGGAATGCATACTTGGTAAACTAACTGTAGCATGAGCATTATTTTGTAGTTGTTCTGGGAAATATATGTAAATCTCTGAAATAGTTCTTTCATTTCTAAAACCTAGATTAACCCATAAAGCGAAGACAAATTCATGTGTCAGGCAAAAGACTTTCAGAAAAACCCTAGTGATTTTTGAACCAACCTTAGTACCACCCACTAAATTTGAAAAAAAAAATTCCAAATTTTTTAGAAAACCTGAAATATAGAAATGTAAAAGCTTTCATACATTTCTCAAAATTCTGGAAGCCATTACTACCTATCTATACCAGAATTTACCAGAAGATGGGGCATCAAACTTAATGACAAAAAGATGTGTTTTGCTTTCTACACATTTGGTATCACAGATTTTATGCTGTTCCGCAAAAACACAGGGAGGAGGAGGAGGGTTCCAAGTGTTCCACTGTCTGGTAAGCTGATTGTTAGCACGTGTTCCTGAGGTCATTTCCAAGATGCAGCTTTCTAGAACACTTTCCAGAAGTTTAGTGGGGACCTAGAGACATCCCCAAACTGTGTTTTTCCTTCTATGTGCAGAGCCACAAAAACAGGGGTGGGGTCATTTTACATGTCAATTCTAGAGGAAGGATCTATGGCCTCTTCTACCACCTCTACTCCAGATAATCTATAGCTGAAGTGCTTCATGTTCCTTCTGGGGGTGAATCAATCAAGAGGAAATGTTACCTGCTTCCACACATTTCTCATCAATCCTCATGTCATCTTCTATAAAAAGAGCATAGAAAGGAAAGAGAATTAATAATATGTCAGCATTAAAAACAGCGTTCCACATGTAGAGGCTGTGTCAACAAAACTGAGACCACCTTACAATGTTGTTTGTGGAACTATCACTTATTTGGTGAGATAAAATGGACTCTACTGTATTAGATGAAAATGTGTAACGTAGAAGGCAAAATACATAAAATGTTATATTGGAGCATTGGATTGTCAATGCTGAGAAAATCAGTTATCTCAAAGCCATAAATGGGGGAAATAATACCATACAGAATAAGATTCATTGAGATAGTTCATGAAAATGTCAGGTACATGGTAAGTGCTCAATAAATGGTAGCTGATTTTACCTTTAGCTAACGCATATATAAGAGAATTAAAGAATGAAACTTAAAAACCACTTATTGGATGAGATAGACATCATTACCCTAGGTATATGTATGACTGCATATATGGTGCGATGCTATTTCGTGTACAACCAGAGAAATGAAAAGTTGTGCTGCAATTGTGTACAATGAATCAAAATGCATTCTGCTGTTGCATTACCTAATTAAAATTAATTATTTTTAAAAACACTTATCCTAACACTCAAAAGCCTTCATCATGTGACCCCAGTTAGAAGGTCCATATCTCCCCTTACATCTCTTATATCACTGTTAGAGCTCACCACATGGGTCTTTCTGTTGTGCCTTAGTGTATGTTGTTTTTTCCCTGTGCCTATGACACATCAAGGCCCACCTCAAACAATGATTAAAATAAATACCCTTCTCTAAACCTCCACAGCATGTTCTTCCAACTACCTTGAACTTGGACTACTATATATCTCTTCTTTTGTAATGTAACCATTTGACTGTTTGTTTTACTTATTCTCCTAGAATGTTCCCTGAAAGCAGGCACTATCTAGTTTTCACATACTCTACAGAGCTCAGAACAATGCCTTGCACATAGTAGCTATAAGATTAATTATTCATTAATTTGAATTTACTTTTGAAGATTAAAATAGTTGATTTGAAAATGCCTCCTGAGAATTTTTTTTTTTCTTTCAGCATTGTATATCTTGTGCCTAGCATAGTGCCCAGCACTTCCCAGATGCTCAAAACAAATAGTGGCTTAATAAATGAGTCTTATACATGTCACCAAAATTCAAAGTCTAAGCAACAATCTATAATATTATAAAGTAACACTTATCACCACTGCCTTAAAAACTATATCATTCATTATTGTTTTTAAATAAAATATGAAACATGATAAATTTTAAGAAGTAATATTCTCATGGAGACTAGCACAGATAAACAAGTGACACAGCTGAGATATTTAGCCCAGGTACATGGTAAGTGCTCAATAAATGGTAGCTGATTTTACCTTTAGCTGACACATATATAAGAGAATTAAAGAATGAAACTTAAAAACAACTTATGGGATGAGATAGACATCATTACCCTAGGTACATGTATGACTGCATCTTATCATTCAGATAAGATGGAAGCTTTTATTCATTTAGAGATTACTTTCCAGATTAGCCATTTATATTAACAGGTCAGAGCTAAAGTGTTTTTTTGAAAGCAAATAAAAACTACAATTGTCATTTCTATTTTACAACATAGGTACAGAAACCAGAAATGATTCTCCAATGATCACACAAGGACCCCTGAGGCTCTTCTGACATGTGACTCTGGAATCTAGGATAGGGGAACTGCTTTTATTCTCCCAAATCAGCCTTAGTGTATGATTTACTTACTAGCTAGGGTGGGTGCTACAGAATGAATTAGTTCCCACCGTGTTCATAGGTTGAAGCACCAGCCCTCAACATGATTGTATTTAGAGATAGGGTCTTTTAGAGATAATTAAGGTAAAATGAAGTCCTTGGGATGGAGCCTAATGCCAAAAGGACTTAGAAGCAGATGAAGAGACCATAGATATCTATCTTCCCAAGTATGTACTTAAGAAAGGCCACATGAATACACAGTAACCAGGTGGCTGTCTACAAGCCAGGAAGAGAGGCCACAACAAAACCAACTTGATCTTGAACTTCCAGCTTCCTGAACTGGAAAATAAATGTCTGTGTATCTCATTAGGCGGCCCACTCTAAGATAGCCCACCCACTGAGTCCAACCCCTCCCCAAGTGCCAGAGCCAGACTGCCCTTCACAGCGCTGCAGTTGACGTGGCCTTGGATACACAAACCTAAGCGAACCCTGGACTTGGCTCTCTTCCACCTCCTCTGGTTCCCTGCCTGTGTCATATATAACTCCTGTCCTTGGAGGACCCAGGCTGGAGCCTATGCTGAGAGATAATTCTCAAAAAGTCCCTCTCAGGAGTTCTCAGGTCTCTTGTTTGTGCATGTACATGTGCATTTGTGGTGTCATAGTGCATTATCTGGATGGTTGGACATGGACAAGGGGAAGAGGTAGTCACTGAAGGTTCTACTTGCCCCTGATACAGGGCCATTCAGATAAGATGGAAGCTACATTGTTTGCAACTTCTGACAAACGTTATTGGGGTTTTTCTGAACCTCAATCTTTTCATCCATAAGATGGGGAAAATAATTGCAATCTCCTTGCAGTGTTTTTTTTTTCTTTTTTTCTTTCCCCTTTTTTAATTTGTACATTATAGTTGTACACAATGATGAGATTTTTTTGCTACACATTCATACATACAAGATAACAATATAATTTGGCCACTATCACTCCCCAGCACTTCCCCCCGATCCTTCCCTCCTCTCACCACCTGGTCCCTTTAATCTACTGCTCGTCTTTGATTTTCATGAGATCCATACCCCCCTTTCTTTTCCTTTTGCCTCTATAACTCCCACATATGACAAAAAACACACAACCTTTGACCTTCTGAGTTTAGTTTATTTTGCTTAACATACTGGTCTCAAGTTCCATCTATTTTCCTGCAAATGACATAATTTCATTTTTCTTTATGGCTGAATAAAACTCTATTTTGTATATATTCCACATTTTCTTTATCCATTCATCTGTTGATGGACACCTAGGCTGATTCCATAGTTTGGCTATTGTGAATTGCGCTGCTATAAACATGGGTAGCATGTATCACTATAATAAGATGACTTTAATTCTGTAGGGTAAATACCAAGAAGTGGTATTGCTTGGTCATATGGTGGTTCCTTGCCTAGTCTTTTGAGGCACTTCCATACTGATTTCCACAGGGGTTGTACTAATTTACAGTCCCACCAACAGTGTGAAAGTGTCCCCTTTTCTCTACATCCTCTCTACCATTTCTTATAGTTTGCATTTTTTTTTAAAACTTCAGAATTTATTTAAACAGGAAACCTGTAGATTTAAACAAGAGGGGGAATGGAAGGTAAAAAATAGCATCTCCAGGAAAACAGCCCAAACCTGTTGTGCCCTCCCAAATAGTAAAACAAGTATAAGGAGCCCAAAGACCATATGCCTACCCGATGAGGCTCTGCACACACTTTAGACTACCAAACTCTAAGCTTCATTGTACAAACCACACTTGAAATGTGTATCAAAATCACCAGCCCAGCCAAAACAGCTTTTCAAAGCTGAAAGCTCAAAGCCCAAGTTTAGATACCATCACAGTGTGGAATGTCTGCAACCTTGTGTCCCTGTGGGAGGAATAGCAGCATCCACCAAGTGGTGCCTCTGAACTTGGGCCACTGACCATAGAAACCACCCCAGGAAGGCTATGATAGGTTCTGAGTGACAGCAAAAAGGTACATGTCTCTGTTCAAGCTGTTCATTCCTGGGTGGTTGTAAGTGTTCTTTTCTACTTACCTAGTCAAGATAATCAACTGAATTTATCAATGTTCTGGGATGAAAATGGAAGAGCACTTATTACAGAACTTTTGTTTTCATGTTTGATAATTTAAAAACTCACTGGATTTTATAAAAATTTCTTCCAACAGATTACTGAATCTACAAAACACTGAGAATTTCACCAAGAAGGACTGCACATAAACCACAAATGCAACTCATGGACAAGAGCTGCTCTTATTGCGAGTGGCCAATAACACTGTTTTAGGTCATGAAATTAATATCTCATGATAAATATGCTGAGTGAAGACGGCATAGTTTGGGGCACAATTGCACATTCAGATGAAGCACTGCTGATCAGGGCACACCGGAGCTGGGAGCATCCAGAGGTCCTTTATGACTTCTCCTCCTCATCTTTAATTTCAGAAATTCTGTCTATCGCTTTCAGGATTTCAGCAACAAAATTCAACGTTTCAGCTCCAGAAACCAACTGCTTTATGGAGGCATGTGCACCATTCATGACAACACGGAGATTCTGTAAGGCCATGTCAGTGTTCTGCTTTACCACCGTCAGGCTGGCACCCTGGCCCGACCTCAGGGCATCATTCTCTCGCTTGAAGTTGGAGACCTGTGCCTGGAGCAAGTTTATTTCCTGTTTCAGCATTATGACGTGATTTTCTGCCTTTACAGCTCGTTTCATCATCAGCTCCAGGTTCTGCTCCACCTGCTGGACCACTGACTCCAGGTCATGGTAGTCACTCACCTCCTTGATCCTCTTTGCCTCTAGCTCCTGCTCAAGCGTCCTTATCATTTCTGTTTGAGTTTTGGAGAAGCTCTGAACCTCATTCAGCTTTCTTCTTAGCTTAGAATTTTCATCTTTCAGGGTTTCATAACTTATCTGCAGCGTGCGCAGGTGTCTGTCACCCAGAGACTCCCCAAGAGTTGTAAACTCTGCACCAGGACTCGCCGCACAGGGTGCTGTGCCAGCCAAGGCCCTGCAGGAGAGCGTCTTCTCCACGGCAGATGGCAAATAGGCCCCATTCCACCGCCTGTTTTCGTCTTTCGCCTCCTCATCCAGGATGTTGCCAGTCCCTGTGGGGCCTTCAAAAAATGGCTGCTGATATTCCAGGCCGTACGCCACAGCCGGGTGGGTGGGACCGCTGTGGTCCAGTCCCAATGAGTGCCTCGAGGCTTCCTTTGGATAAATTCTGCTGTTGGTCATGTCCTCTTTCGTTAGACCAAGGTTCTTGGTTTTCAGAAACTCTTTAAAGGAGAATGGATTTGCCTCTTCAAGGTCTTCCAGCAGTTTGTCATTATGGGGAACAACGAGGCTCCGGCCCGGGACATCGGTGCGGCACCCAGGCGGCGCGAGTAGCCCGACATCATGGCAGTGGCGTGGCCGGGCCTCGGCCTCACAGCCGGCCACCGCGTCGCAGCCACGGCTCTCATCCTCTGGCCACTGCTTCCCATAGTTTGCATTCTTGATAACTGCCATTCTGACGGTGTGCGATGAAATCTCAGTAGAGGGTTTTGTTTGTTTGTTAAATATTTTTTACTTGTAGTTGGACACAATACCTTTATTTTATTTATTTTTATTCGGTGCTGAGGATCGAGCACAGAGTCTCACACGTGCCAGGTGAGCGCTCTACTGCTCAGCCCCAGCCCCCCGCACCACCAGTATAGTTATAGTTTCTATTTGCATTTACCTAATTACTAATGGTATTGAACATTTTTCATCTATTTTTGGCCATTTGTATTTCTTCTTTTGAGAAGTGTCTGTTTAATTCATCTGCCCATTTATTAACTGGGTTACTTGGTTTTTTGTTAAGTTTTTTTAGAGTTCTTTATATATTCTAGATATTCATCCTCTGTCAGAAGAGTAGCTAGTAGTGATATTCTCCCATTCCCTGCAGTGTCTTTTTTATAAAATACATCAAAAGCAGTTGAAACAAGATATCTGATCAGTTTCACAACTCATTGGGTTCTTATCATGCGCTGTGTTAGACTCAGAGTTGTGTATAAATGTTACTTTTCTTTCCTTGATTCTTCTCAGTGTTAGGATAGTTATGCTTTGTATACTAGCACACTAATGGGTACATAGGAAGCTTAAAAAAATACCTGAACTGAATTGAAATGAATTTTTAAAACTAGAAGAAATTTCTGGAGACTTTGAATATAAGATCCTCCTGCCCTGAATGTTATTTCTTACCTTCTTCCATAGAAATCACTGGTATGTTCAAATGATGAAAGCAGGGGGAGAAAAAAGGAACACAATGGTTTATGCTCTCATTTCTCAGATTAATTTACATTAAGAAAAGCAAAGTGCCAATATTATTGTAATTGATCTTCGAGAATCTTAGTGGAAATTCAATAACAAATGATAAATGACTACTCCCAAAATATATTTGGGAGAAGCTCCCTGCTTCTGGCAACTCCCATCATCTTTCAACCCAATTATCTGTATGAGAATCACACAGTTGATTCATTTCTGAATTAATGCTCTTACACTTCAGTGTATTTAAGGAACTAAAATCTTGAATGGAAGGAAGGAATAAAGGAAGGAAAAAAAAGTAGCCGGGAAGGAAGGAGAGAAGGAAGGAGGGAGTAGGAAGGGAGGGAAAGAAAGGCAGATGACAACAAACACTTTTCAGTATAACAATAATCTGTGAACTACCATAGGCTAGGAATTTTTCAAAACCCCTGAGTCAATTGACTATACCTATTCAATTAGTAGCTTGTTCCTGAGATCCACCTCCCCCAGCACCCCCACCATGGGAAGATTTAAGCAGAACTTAAAAGATGTAAAATAATATTTATTATAGTATCATCTACAACAGTTAAAAAGAAATGATCTAGTAGTTTCAAAAGTGATCATGCTCCATCAGAAACATACCCTGTGAGAGATGTCTCTTTAAGTTAGTGGCTCCAGACCTAGTTTCTGTACTCAGGAATGTGTGAATATACTAAGAGGCTGATGTAAACTACTTTCAGTATAATTAAAAGTCTACTATAAATCACACTTAGGCTACAGGAGCAAATGACATGCCAATCCATCGTACAAGTTATCAGATACTGTCTGGAAAGTCTAATTAACATCTCCCTGTGCCTTTGGTGATTGAAATAGGTAAGTGAATAAAGAATTTTTTCAATCTAGATTGGTTTAAGAGGGGGAACAAAGGTTTTTCAGGGACTGGGGATGTAGCTTACTGGCAGAGCACTTGCCTGGCATGTGTGGGGCCTGAATTTGATCCCTAACACTGCCCTCTGTCAGGTGCAGCTGGCCTCTGTCCTGGTCCTAAGAATGGCCTCCCACTCTCATGGCCCCTTTATTAAGACCATAAGTAGTTCCCAAGCATTTGCCACCATGGATCCCTTCACTAATCACTCCCCTATTATTTGAATAATATTGTCTAACAATCAAATTGCATTTGTTAGGAATAATTTGGCCTCCTATTTAGTCATCTAAAGAACATGTGACCATCAACCAAGGAGATTATTTGAGCAGTGGAGACATTTAGAGGTCCTCTCTTGGGCAGGAAGCCCACCCTGGACAGAGGGAGCAGGTTTCCCTGTGCACCTGTTGTGTCTGAGGTGGTTTCACTCACATGCGGTTGATTTGAGACAGGTGTGAGGCTGGTACGGCTGAGACCACCAGAATTCCCGTTGCTTCCTATGCAAAAAATGAAAGCAGAGACTTGCTGAGTCAGGTAGTGTCCGTTTCCTCACCCTGGCTAATGACTGCACTGGACATGGATGTGAGCAGAGATGCCACAGTGGGCTCTTGTTGGGGACTCCAGCATGCCACTGTGCATGGCCCCTTCCACTGCACCTGGAGTGCAGTGTGTCCTTGTCCTCAAAGCCATTTCCATATTCATCTCCCTTTTCCTTAAGAGCCCCCACTTTGAACATCATCCCCGATCACTCCTGGATGCTCCCATGCTCTTCATACTACTCAGTCATAATTCTTGATGGTTTTATTAAACATATAAATGCCCTTCTAATACCCTGGCTTTTCGGGTTCTTGATCTGGTTTTTGCCAATGACCTTCCCTCCTCCTCCCTCAGCCTCTGCCCTCCCACTGTCATAAACTAGACCTGTTCAGTACCAATAGCTAATCTCTCCATAATTTCAATTTCTGGCATCCCTTTACCTAACAACATTTCCCATCTTTGAAACTCCAATTATCTGTTGACCCTATAGGGACCTAAAATCTATTAATCTTATTTCCTTCTTATGGATCCTCATCTGCTTAATTTCCTCATCTTCCTCCTTAACACTTTAAATGCCATGACCCATCACTTCTCTTAAGTCCTTTTTGGATTTGCAGTTAAATCTAACCCTCTGTCTAATCTGGACCTGCATCCAAAAAGCTGACCAGAAGCACTTCAGGTTTATGACCTTTAACCTTCAGTAGATCCTTAATGCCAATCATACTATATTGACCTAGTTCATTTTCTCTCCTTCTCAACACCTCCTTACCCACCTTATTCTCAGCTTATGACACTG
The DNA here is from genome assembly GCF_047511675.1 of Marmota flaviventris. Classification (NCBI taxonomy): domain Eukaryota; kingdom Metazoa; phylum Chordata; class Mammalia; order Rodentia; family Sciuridae; genus Marmota; species Marmota flaviventris. Next base: position 33,432,466 of record NC_092508.1, on the reverse strand, counting down.
CTTCTCATTTCACACACTCCCACCACTCCCAACCATCCCCTTCTTTCCTGTGACTAGCCCTGTGGATGAACTGTCTCTGCTCCTACAACAGGAAAACCCCACTTCTTGTACACTAGAGTGTAACTCCTTCTGCCTGTTCAAGGACCTCAGTAACAGCAATACTTTCTCCTGAGACTTAAAAAATTCCCCTCTCACTGTATTATTCCCACTAATATTATTCATCTCATCTAAAAATTCTCTCACATCACTCCACTTTCCTTTTAAGATATTTCTCCATTCCTCTACTCTGCTTTATATCCAAATGTCCCAAAACGTTTTCCATGCTTATTGTCATCCGTTTCTTTAAATACCTTTCTAACAAGGATTTTTGCTCCATCCATCCACCAAAATTGCTGTATCAAGATCATCCATGACCTCCACATTGCCAAATTTAATGGTCAATTCTCAGATCTCTCTACCACAATTGACAGATATAGCTAATCAGGACACAGTATGGTCAGGATTTTCACCCTGCCTCAGTGGTTACCCCTTCTCAATCTCGTTTGCTTGTTCCTTTTCTTCTTCTTGATCTTTAACACTGGCTGAGCCTTGGACCTCATCTTTCTATATTCACTCACTCCCTAAGTGATTTCATCAAATCTTACAGTGATGGATTGAGATTCAGTAGCTGAGGGCTCAGCTCAGCCTTGAAAGATTAATACTTTTTATCTTAGTTAAGGCTTCTTTAATGAAATACCATAAACTGGATAGTTTACAAACAATAGAAATTTATTTTATCACAGTTCTGGAGTCTGGGAGGTCTGTTTTTCAAGCTACCAGCAGATGTGGTTATCTAGTGAGGGCATCTTTGAGCTGTCCCTTACTTGGCAGAAGGGGTAAACAATCCTCTTCCCTTGGTTCTTTATAAGGACAGTAATCCCATTCATAAGAGGTTGACCTTCATGACCCAGTCATCTTCTAAAAGTCCCACTTCTTCATATTATTGCCTTGGGGATTCAGTTTCAATACATGAATGGAGATGGGGGCAAAAATATTCAGACCATAGCACTTCTTAAGTTTAATTTAGTTTCACAAACACTTTTCTCTCTTTTTCATCTGATTATTCTGGTCCCTTTAATATTTACAATGCTTAGAGCACATCAATAAATTGGCATTTGGATTTATAAGCCAAGTGTGTGTTTGTCCACTGCTTGATTCTCTTTATTTCATGGTAACTTCACTAACATAAACTTGCTATCCCAGACCTTTCCTGAGGGCCCAGTCCTGAATACAGGAGAATGACCTTACCTCTTCAGAAGGTGGTTAGAAGGGATTAGCCCAGCACAGGTAGAAAGGTCTGAGATTCTCCGGGCCTGCCACCAGAGGGCGTCATTCTGGTCCACAATTTGAAGGATGTCTCCCTTCTGGAAAGGCAATCCAGCATCCATGCAGGGGATGGAAGGATCCTCCTGTGGCCAGTAATCGGTCATGGCACGAACGTAAATCTGATGGCAAGTGCATAATTGTGTCATGAGAAGAGCCTTTGTCCTTGGGCTGGTAAGACTTAAAATCATTGCTGCCTTTCTTCCATGAACTGGTCATATCTTTCCTCTCCACTCTCTCCAAAAAAGAGAATTTGCTTCCTGAACTAAGTACCATGGAAAAAAAAAAAAAAAAAAAAGCGTCTGGGGTAATAGCTCTGAAATGTTTATGTTCAATTTTTCAGAATTTTCAATGTCACTTCATGACTTTGTGGCACCCCATCTCCCTTTATTGTGCTCTTTTACTCATTTTCCTCTTCGTTCATCAGTACTGAAAAATATCCAGCACAGTATCGAACACATGTCAAAACAGCATAGAGGACAGGGACATGATACATCATGTTGGATCAGTGTCATTATTTTGAGACTCACTATGTGCAAAATTAAAGGTTCAGTCAGCTCTTACCATCTTCTGACTATTCACAGGAGGATCAGAAACCGGAACCACCTTGAACATGATTGTGCTGCGAGACATGGCCTAGAAAATGACATGGAGGAGAAGTCACGGAGTCAGCAAGGTTGCTGGGGTTTGGCAGATGCAGTCACAGCTGAATGTGTCTAGGACTAATGGTGACATCCCCCACAGTAACTTTCACAGAGCTCAGCATCTGTTCCCACCCAGGAATGGAAAGAAATTAGGAATCAGAGTTGTTCTGTGTCTGCCCTGCTGCAGGGCTCTAGAGTCACAGGTTGCTAAAATCCACACCCTTTTCCAGGGCCCCTCCATCTTACTGCTGACAGAAACACCCTACTCTGTAAGGTTTCCTTCTCACAGGCCCTGTCTGACTTTCTGTCCTCATGTCTGTGATTTACAATACTTCAAACTCTCTTTGCAGCACCTTACATGCCGCACAGAATGTTGAGGCCATGTCCTTTTCATATCTTTCCTCCTCTCAGTCTCTAAGCCATCACTGTGAAAGGCTCAAGTTCTCCCAGGCACCCAATTTGAGAATCATTTGTCTATATAATATATAATGACAAATCGCAGGCCCCAAAGCTGGGGTATGCATTGGGGAGATTGATGGAGCTATGCTGCTTTGGCTAGTTAATACTGGACTGTAATTCAGGGAATGGGCTAAGAGGTGGGAATGGAAACAAGAGAGACCAAAGTCTCATAGAATCAGACTATGAATCCTCAACTTCAAACACCAAGGAAGAGGGGTGGGGCCACACAAGGATGTCCTCCTCCCTATCTTCTGTCCCATGGTGACTTCTTTCTCCCCTCAAAGCTGCCCTGGAGAAAGAGGTTAAGCAGATTTCAGCTGCATAAATGTGTTAGGGGAGGGATGGGGGTTGCAGCTCAGTGGTAGAGTGCTTGTCTATCCTGTGTAAGTCCCTGGGTTCAATCCGCAGCATTGAAAAAAAAGCAGGGATGGGAGGAGCAAGCAGTGGTTTGCTTAGGCTCAAACTCTCCTCCAAAGCTTCACTTTGCCCACCCGCGCTCAGTTTCCAATGGAGAAACAGGTGACAAGAAACCTGAACTGGGGACCTGATCATCCCCTAAGGAGCAGCTTAGGTAGGAACATTTCCCAGCCAGGGTCAGAATTTCTGGGGGGTAAAGGAGGAAGGTCAATGAACTACATGGCAACAGGTAAGATCTGTGGCCTGGAGACTGGAGGCCGCGGAGAGGAACCCAAGTCCCCACATTACAATGCACACACCACAGGCTCGATGGGCCCAGTGCCTCAGCTCTTCACTAAGTCATGAACAAAAAGACAAAGAGAAGACAGTTACCAGAATATGGATCACTTGCTCCGGGTCCAGTCCCTCAACTGAGACTCCGTTCACTTCCACCAGTTTGTCTCCGGCATATAACAACCCTAGGCAAACAGAAACAAAGAAAACGTACCAAAAAAAGGAAAAAATGAGGTCACTATTTCTAAAGCTAAAAGCAAACTCACTAGCCCAAGCATCCTCTAAACATTCTAAATAAACCGTTTATTCCAACCTATACCACCACAGAGATCTGTGAGCATGCCATCCACCTCTTTTCCAATGCAAATGGTGATATTTTTCTTTCTGCTAATCTGATATAAAATGGAAGGAGAACATTGTAAGAAGTAGCACTAAAATTAAAGATGTTGGGGTCGTGAATAAATGATAAAAGGAAGAGGTGTGTGTTTGAGGGTATTTTCAGAAGAGAAAATGTGGAGAAATTTGGGGGGGTTCAAGATTATACCTTACCCCTAGAGGTTAGGAAGGACAGGGGAGAGCAGATACAGACGAAGGTTAGACAACAGGTACCCAAACATAGCTACGTAGAGGGAAGCAGCTCCAATGTTCTACAGCACAGTAGGGTGATGATATTTCACAATTTATTGTACATTTTATAAAAGACTAGAAAAGAGGAGTTCAAAGTTTTCCAATACAAAGAAATGATAAACCTTTAAGAAGATGGAAATGTGAATTACCCCAATCTGATCAATACACATGTGTACATGAATTGAGTTATCACACTGTACCTTCTTAATATAGTTATTATGTATTAATTTTTTTTAAAGGAGGGGTAGGGTTATGGCTTGGTGGTAGAATGCTAGCCTAACACATGTGAGGCACTGGGTTCAAACCTCAGCACCACATTAAAAAAAATGAAATAAAGATATTGTGTGTCCACCTACAACTAAAAAATAAATGCTTTTTTCTTAAAAAAAAGGAGCCAGGCATGGTTGCACATGGCTGTAATCCCAGCATCTTGGGAGGCTAAGGCAGGATGATCGAAGGTTCAAGGCCAGCCTCAGCAACTTAGTGAGGCCCTAAGCAACTTAGTGAGTCCTTGTCTCAGGATGAAAAATAAAAAGGGCTGGGGTTGTGGCTCAGTGGTTAAGCATCCCTGGGTTCAATCCCCAGTACAAAAAAAGAAAAAAGGATTAAACCTTGAGAAATATGAGGTAAAATGGAAGTAAAATGGAGGAGAAGCTGTGAGGGAAATGAGCAAAAAGCAGAATGACCTCACAGAAAAGACACCAAGGTAACAAGATGTCAAGAAAGGTGTCCATAGCAAATGTGATGCAGCAGGAAAAACAAGCCTGAGGATGAAAAGGGGGTCCCAAGGGACTTAGCAACTGGGAACTCCTAAGTATTTGCCAGAAGGATGTTGGGGTGTGAACCACATGGGAACCCTGGGGCCAGAACCTGAGGCAGCCGGTGAAGAGACACTCATATCAGAAGCACATTAGTGAAAGGAGGAAAATGTGCTTAACTGGTAGAAAGAGCAAACCAAAGGCATTTCAAGATGGAAAAGAGCTACTATGTCTTTTTGAAAGCAGAAGGGTCAAAAAGTGGGGACTATGAACTCAGGTACTCGAATCCTGACTCAAACTGTATAACCTTGATCAAGCTAGTGACTTCATCTCTGTGACCCTCTGTCTCTTCTTCTATAAAATGGCATGGTAATGTTAGGCTACCATGAGAATGTAAAGTGAGAGAGCTTTTATATGGTGCCTAGAATGGGAGGGACTCTGTGAAGAAGGGAAGCGAGACTTCCCTGGACTATCTATCTGATCTTTCTTTCTTTGTTACTCTCATGAAACCATGGAAATTACAAAAGGAGAGAGGGTTCCTTGGAAAAGAGACCATACAATCAAGGCTTTTGAGTAGTTCCAGTCACACTAGAACCCTGATGCTCTTGCTTACCACTCCTCTCCACCAGCCCGCCATGGATGACCCTGGCCACCAGGATGTCTCCTGTCATCTCGTGGCGCTTGATTGTAGCTCCCTAGAGAGAAAATAAAACGGGGTCCCTCTTTTACCTCACATGGCCACTTTCCTGGTGGCTTCCTTCAATCAATGCAGCTCTGGCCTTTCAGACAAGGGTATGTATACCAACTAGTGAGAGAGGGGCCACACAGTGTCCTGTAGCCTGCCAGTGACACCAGGCTATCAGCAAAGGACAGACCATTCGACCTTGGCCCCGTGACGTCGCCTTACAATCGTACAAATATAAAAGAATATTTAGATCCTTCCAAAGATAAAGAAAGTTCCCATAATAACAACCCAAATGCAAAGACTGCTCCTAGAACATCAAATTAATGCCTTACTTGGTTTCCCATTAATAAAGGATAAAATTTAGGCAAGTGCATTGGAACTGAGTGAAATATAAGCACATCAGAAAACCAAACAATAAAATAAAAAATATATATTTCTGATTTCTCACAAAATAAGTCTTGTAAGACTTGTCTTACTTTTCTAAAAGGAAAAAATGCTAAGCAGAAATCATTCCATAACAAACACTTTATAACATGTCATGTGTTTAAAATCACAGACAAAAATCAGACAGCTCACTGTACCATCACTGTCACCTGTGTATGACCCAGAGTGAGGTTGTATTGCCCAAAATAACTCTGGAATAATCCTTAAGGAAAAGATGTCATGACTTCCTTACCAGGGGCTGCTGGTTTTTTACCAAGCAAACAATCCTCATGGCTTCCTCGCTCTCAGGGATATTGTCAGGCAGTGGGGGAAGAAGGGGCTCAAAATCTTTCTGAGCTACCGTGTCATGGGCACTGAGCAAGGCCTGGGAACAGGGAAGAAAAAGTGAACAAATGTCACTCATGGGTCACGAGCATCTAGAAGATGATGACTGCACACCACACGAGACGTACACCAACACACACGTGCCAGGCATAGTTCTAAGCAATGTCAGTCTTCATGGTAACCCTGTGAGGCAGGATCACTTACTGCCTTCTATTTAAAGATAAGGAAACAAGCCACAGAGGGGTTAAGCAATGTTGAATATTCCCCCATTTTTGCTAAAATGTGTTATTCCATAATATTCTGATTTCTGGGAAGCCCAAGTAATCCAAAGTGCTCCTATGAAGTTTTGGCCTACAAAACAATTTCTATAATATTTTGTATAATGAAGGCAGAATGAAGACAGTAATCAAAACATCTAGCTAGTTCAACTTATCAGTAACACCCAAGGGCCCATGTGGAACAGAATAGGAAAATTAGTTCTTGTTTTATGGTGTGATGAGAGTTCCTTCTAATGGCCATTCAAACTTTCAACTGACCAGGTGGGGAGGCTATTGTCATTCTTCAGCCTGCCTGACACTGGACATGCTGTAGTTAGAACTCAAAGGAAAGTTGTCCATATAGGCTGTGGTGTTGAAGATATGTGATAACCAGTTATCTTGTGAACCCTGAATTCCATGACTCCAAATTCAGTCCTTCTCTTAAAGTTCCAATGTATTGATAAAATGATCTCAAAATCCATAAATCCTAAGAGAAGATTTCTTTTATGCAATCAAATGTTCTTCATATAGCAACTCACAGGGGTTAATCATCATAACACTGTATATTCCAAATACCTTCACACACTATATCCAAAATTTAAATTATTTTCAAGTTGGGAAGAAAGTGGGGATGTTAGCTAGAAGCTCCCCTGATTTCCCCTTAGAATTTTCCAGGGATGATTGTTTTGTAGAGGAAACAAGACACCATGGAAAATTCTGGAAGCCTCGTCATAAATACAACAGGCCTGGCTCCATGATTGACAATACTGAATCCCACATCTTCAAGTATAATCTGTTGGTCGCTCATATACAGTAACAGAACATCCATTCAGAGAGCACGTTTTCTACTCCATGTACTCATTCTTTCCAGCTTTGTCTGTGTGCCAGTTGTCATACCTTATCTATTTTAGCAAGTACTTGCCTTATAGTGTGGAGCCTGGAGGAGCTTTCTCAGCTCCTGGACCTCAGGAGAATTAGGGATATCTCGTAACAGCTCCATTACCTGGCTCATGGAAAAGCACAAGTTATAAATTCTTAAAAACTTTCACCATCTAGTCAATTCCACCCAGTAGATAATAGCTACACTGACTAACATGAAATTGACCTAAGAAAAGCTGTTATTAGAGCCTCCTTTTTCATCTTTAAAATCAGGGCCTAGCAGCCCTTCCTTAGTCATTAAACTTCACTAGAGCAGGTAATTCAAAATTGGAGGTGGATCTAAACCCCAATCCCAGGCCTGGTACATTATAGCACTGGAGGAAGAACATATGGATTTTCTAATAGCACGTGGACCAAGACAAGAGCCCTCTAGTGGTTCTAAAGTCACTGTTTGCCAATGTCAATGCTTCAAGGGCAGATGAAGCTGCATTTAGGGTGAACAGAAGAACTTGGGAAGTTCAACCCAATGGGTTCTCCACTCTTCAAACAGAAAATGGGAATAATAATTTTTATTTCAGGGTAAATTATTTGATTAGTAATTTTCATGTTTGTTGTAATATAAAAATGCTAAACAAAATTGACTCTGATACCTTGCTGCAGTTTAAATGCAGAACTGCTTTTAGAGGACACAAGCTCTTTCAAGACTTTAGTCAGCCCCATGAATCTTTGGCAGTTCAGACATTGTACATACAGACAAATGAAAACAAGCGGCTTACAAAACTTTATCCCCTTTCAGTAGGACTACAACTGAATGAAATATCATGAGTGTATTTTTTTGTTTAGAAATGAGGACAATTTGAGTTGTCAATTATTGGAATTGAAAGTATAGTTTTTAAATTTTTTTCTATATATTTTAATATAATTTGGACAATAAATAATAATAACAGGGATTTCACTTATTTATCCATTCCACAAATATTTTTGAACACCTACTGTGTAATGGGTACCGTTTTAGGTGATGTGAAAATAGTGGTAAAGAGGTGGACAAAAATCCCCATTCTCATGGAGTTTATATACTAGTGAGGAGAAATGGTCTCTCCTCCCCCCCAAACACACACATACACACACAAATACATGTGTAAAATAAATAATTTTGTTTGGTGATAAGAAGAGTTAAGAACAAAAATAAACCAGGGAAATTGGCTAGGAGATGCTAGGAGGAGGGCATGCAGATTTAGGAAGATTATCAGGAAAAGAGTCACTGAGAAGTGGTGTTTGAGTGGAGATGAGTGAGCAAATCATGGTAGATGGACCAAAGCATGACTGGCACAGGGAAAAGCAAGTGTCCGATTCAAATTCAAACCTCCACAAGGGGCCAATATGGCTGGAGCAGAGCGAGCAGGTGGAGAATAGTAAACTCAGAGTCAAAGAGCCCATGGCAGCTCAATTATATTCAGCTATGTAAGAACTTTGGCATTTGAGATGGGAAGTCATGAGAATTTGAGCAGAGAGGTGATTAAAGAGGAAATTAAAGAGGTGATTCAAGAGCAACCAAAGGGCTGCTGTGTGGGGAACAGGCTACAGGGGGCAAGGGTAGAGCCAGGGAAATAGGTAGGAAGCTATACTGCAGTTATCACAGCTTATATTAGGTGGCACAGGGGTGATGAGATTCCGGATGTTTTTTGAAAGTGGAGCTGATAGAATTTGCCAGCAGATTGAGTATGAGTTTGAAAGAAAGAGAGAGTCAAAGATGACCCTGCAGATTTTGGCCTGAGCACTGAAGAACAGAGATGTCATTAACTGAGATAGAGAAGGCTATAAAAGGAGTGAGGAGGCGGAGTGAGCAGGAGTTCAGTTAAGGACACTTTAAGGTTGAAGTGCACATTAAACAGCCTCATCATATGGGGAGGAGACAGTTGGGTAGTTGAGACTGTAGTAAGAGAAAGGGTCCAGGTTAGAGAGAGAAATTGGAGAATCGTTAGTGTAATATTATTCCATTTATATGAGGTAAATTGAGTTTAAAGTTTAGGGGGAAAGAGAGAAATGATGGATACATGCTAAAAATGTAGGGGTGTTTAATTTGGGGAAATATCCAGATAATTTCCTTCATTAAAACTCAGTTAAAAAGGAGAGGGGATAGGAATAGGAAAGACGGTGAAATGAAAAAACCTAAGTGAATCCCACCATTGTGTACATCCTCAAGAATAGGGTCCTAATTAGAATAAGATATAATTTATGCATGTGTAATTTTATCAAAATGAATTCTACTGTCACGTATAACTATAAAAAAGTTCAATTAAAAACATTTATTAAAGCCAGGCACAGTGGCATATGCCTGTAATCCCAGCGACTTGGAAGGCTGAGGCAAGAGGATCATGAGTTCAAAGCCAACCTCAGCAAATAGCAAGACCCTGAGCAACTCAGCAAAACCCTGTCTCTAATGAAATATTAAAAAGGGTGATGGGTGGGGGCTGGGGCTGGGGCTCAATAATAACGCACTTGCCTGGCATGTGTGAGGCACTGGGTTCGATTCTCAGCACCACATATAAATAAGTAAATAAAATAAAGATCTATCAACAATTTGAAAAAAAATAAATTTAAAAAGGTTTTAAAAACATAAATAAAAATAAAAAGGGCAGAGGGATGTGGTTCAGTGGTTAAATGCCACTGGATTCAATCTCTGTTCCAAAAAAAAAAAAACCCCACTTATTAAGATGCATGATCATCTCTCAAACTTTTCCAGTAGATCTTTAATTCACTTAAAAAAGCACTAGAGGAAGGGCTGGGGTTGTAGCTCAGTGGTAGAGTGCTTACCTAGCATCTGGGTTTGATTCTGAGCACTGTATATAAATAAATGAACAAAATAAAGGCCCATCAACATCTAAAAAAAAATTTTTTTTAAAGCACTAGAGGAAAAGTCAGAGCTCTGGAGTGAAATCCCCTTACCTCACAGGATAACTTCTGTGCATGGGGTGTGGCGGGAACTAGTTTCTTTTCTTTAAATTCTTGGAGGCAGTCATAAACCTGTAGATGGGTGAGGGTGGAGAATTGATGTTAATAACATACATGACTATTAACATTCTGGATTTAAGACTCTCAAAGGGAAGAAACAACCTGGGAAACTGTCCAAGCAGCTGAATAGCAGGATGTGAGTTGGCCTTTAATAAGGTGTGTCTCTAATTGCAAAAGAGAAATGAACTCAAGTCCTGGGTTCAGTGACTTAATTATTGGCTGCCATGAGTCACTGAATTTCCAAGAAATTTTATTGAAAAAAAAAAAAACAGCCAAACTTGACCCTTTTTACACTGAATAAATTTTCCAATGCTGAGACCAATAGGGATTGGTAGATGATGCACACAGGGGTGTCTCAAGGAAGGGACTCTGTGAGAATAGAGACCCATGAAGATCTCTGCACAGGGAAACTGTGTGGCTTTGGGCCAACCCATGTCCTGAAGAAGAGACCCACCAGGAACACTATACTTATCTGTCCTCTGCGCTGATCTTTAGGGTTGTCTGTTTCACATCCCTCCCTTAATTTTCCAATACAACTTTATTTATAAAAATTCCAATCACATCTCTGTGGGTCCCTAGGAATTTTTTTCTGAACCAGGATGTAGGATCAGGCTGAGTATACTAAACCCTAGCTCCACAGTGCAGTCCTTAATTTTATTTCAGGAATTAAGCTTTTCTTATAGATAGAGAAGCAAGGCCCAAGGGGCCAGCTTAGTCCAGTCTTTTCTACCAAGTCTGTGGTGTTACTGCTGCTTGAACTTTCCCTAGGGACCAGCAATCAGTGTACCTGGAAATGATCCAAGTTGATGGATCAATGCAAGAGCACAAAGCACAAACAGCCTGCTAGTGGGGAGCAAGGACAATGTCCATGAGGAAACGAAAACTCCCCTCTTTTGGGTAGGGAGGTCCAATAGACACCAAGTGCTTTGGAACAAGCCAAGTGTTCATGTTTAAGACGTTGCCTTTTTAAGTCTTAAACAACATAATATTAGCACGCATTCTAAGACGGACCACAACCCACACTTAAGAGAAACACCCACACAAAAATGACTTCAAGATTTTTCTTAATAACAAGATTTGTTCAGAAAAACAAAATTATAGTAGTATTGATTATTGCATAATGCATGAAGTTTTAATCAAATTAAAAGAGAAACCTAAAAGAATTGAAAAAAAAAAAAAAAAAGGCTGGGGATATTGCTCGGTGGTTGAGTGCCCCTAGGTTCAATCTCTGGAACCCCCCCCAACCCTAAAAAAGAAGAAGAAACCTAGGGATGAGAAAATGTTAAGATACCCAAACAGAACATGGATGTCTTATTTCCTGATTTTAACAAAGAAGAATAATTTTTTAAAGATATATATATATATATTTAAACAATTATTATGCATGTGTGTGTGTGTGTGTGTGTGTATTTTTTTTCCAGGATTGGCCTCAAGAACAAATGATTATAATAATTATAGAATTGCTGATAAGATGCTGCTGATTGCCATTGTGGCAACTTTGTGATTCTAGGGCTCTCTGCAACAAAAAGAATTACAGGTTGTTATGACTTGGATCTGTTATGACTTGATCTTCAGCTCATGTGCTGAAGGCTTGGTCCCCAGGGCAGTAGTGTCAACAGGCAGAGGAGACTGGATCACAAGGGCTCCAACCCCAACAGTGGATTCATCCACAATGTTCTGCCTCCCCACAAGCCCAGAAGCAACAGAGCCAAGTGACTATGGACTGAAACCTCTGAAATGAGCCAAAATAAATAATTCCTCCTTTAAGCTGATTCCTCTCAGGTATCTTGTCACAGTGGCACAAAGCTGAGTAACTCAGGGGTAGAAAAGAAAGGAGCTGCTCTTTTCTTTTCCACCTATGTCAATTCCTTTCAAAGCTAAGAGGTGTGTGTGGGTCTTCTCTGAGGATGGCCTTCTAAGAACTTTTTCCATGTTGAAATTTCCTGCCAGGTAACAAGTAATACCACTGGGTAAACAGCTGCTATGGTCTGAAAGTGGCCCCCGGCCCCAAATTCGTAGGTTGCAATCTTCACCCCAGGATGATGCTATTAGGAGGTGGTGCCCTTGGGAGAGGATGAGGTCATGAGGGCTGCACCCTCAAGAATGGGATTAGCATCCTCATAAAAGAGGCTGGGGAGATCCCTCACCTCTTCCACCATGAGGTCACAGTAAAAAGATGGCCTTCTGTGAATCAAAAAGTGGGTCTTCATGGGACATGAAATCTGCCAGCGCCTTTGATCTTAGACTTCCCAGTTTCCAAATCTATCATAAATAGGTTTGCTGTTTATAAGCTATCCAGTCTGTGGCATTTTGTTACAGAGCCTGAATGGACTAAGGGAGTAGTTTTTAACCAGCCAGTTAGCAAAGAGCTGCAAGCCACAGAGTGCTCACCTTTAGCAGGGCCCGCAGCCACGGGGAATGCAGGAGATCATACAGAAGGCACACTCCGTTCACATCTCGGCTGTAGAACAGGCTCAGCTCCTGCAGCACATGCCTCAGGATTTGGGAGAGGCCTAGAAAAGGGAGAGGACAGAGACTGATGGGGTGAGAAAGGTCAGAAAAGCTGCTGTATATATGAAAGGCAACTGGCCAACTTCAGAAAGTCCCATGACCATCTGGAGACCAGTTTCTTTGTGGCTAAATGAGAATATGCTGGATTTCTTACAGGGTTGTGGCTAATCTTAGATGAAACAGATCATAATATTCAGAAGTAAGATATCATAAGAGCTTCCCCCTCCTCCATCTTACTAGCCTGTGGTTTATCCAAAATTATCTAACTGTTTCCTGGATCCTCTTTCTCACATCCAAATATGGAGTCATTTGTTTTTATCCTTTCTGAAAATTCTTATGGAAAGTGTTATACTGAAAAACATTTAACTCACAATAGGATTTTAATACAAATTTCAATAGTCTGCTGGGTAAAAGGATTAAGTAGTTTTCAGTGAATGCTTGATTTTTCCCCCCCACAAGTATATTTATAAAAATTCTTTTTTTAAGTGATATTTTGAATGTGAACAAGTCATGCAATTCTCAGTTTTACATAAAGCATTGTGGGAATGGGGGAGGTAGGGAGGTCTGAATCTACTGTCAGTTTTCTTTCCTTTCTGCCTTGAAAACTGTTTCCAATCTGTCACTAGCAGTTGTAGTAGGATGATCAAAAGTGTATAGCAAGTCCCTGGTTGGGGTGACAGTAAATGTGTTAGAATTTCATTCCATGCCTAGATTGCGTATCTAGAGTGATACCATTCTTTCTGGTTTCAAGGGGACCTTGGTGACATGTACCATTCCGTGGCTGGGTTGCAGTAGAGAGCTTCCTGTCCCTGTCTGGAGGATCTCCTCCTTTGTCTGACTGTATCATCCTCCCTGCCAGAGCTTCCAAAGGGAGGTGGGACCTAGGAAGCAGATCATAAACAACTCAGAGTTCATGCAATCACACTGGCCACACACTCAGCCTGCAGAAATATATTTTCAACAGCATTTATAAAGCACGCTAGGCATTGTGCTACACACTGGGGTACACATCAAATAAAATGCAGTCTTAAAGACAGTGGAATGAATTGGACATAACTTTCCTATATTCATATATGAATACATGAACAGTTAACTCCACATCACGTACAACCACAAGAATGAGATCCTAATTAGAATAAGTTATACTCCATATATGTATAATACATCAGAATACACTCTTCTTTCATGGATATCTAAAAAGAACAAAGCAAAAATTACTAATAAATAAGTAAATAAAACCTAGTCTTGCCCCATAGCAAATTAACCATCACCAGCAGTGGGAAGGAGAAAACTACTATTTCAAAAAGTACTCCCACTATCCCTCTGCTTTTTAAAAGCAAGTTACAATGTTATATTTATCTTCCACTGATTTGCCTCATTAATTTTACCTATCTTTCAAAGCTCAAAAGGGTCTCCCCTGGCCTGACTGCTTGTATGTGCCCTGCTTCTTATTTTGCACCTTACAGTTCTTCATAAAAAAATAATAAAAACTAGTCACAATTGTACAATTGCTGTTAGAAGACTTAACTGAATCCATGTGTGATAGATTGCTGCTGAGGCAGACTCTTAGAATTTACAAACAACATGATAATGATTTTTTTTCCTATAACCTTCCTGACTCAACCCCACGATCTATCTAAATTCTAGAGAGCCCTATCAGATTCAATACTAATCTTTAACAACTTACTTGAAATGCTTATTTTAATGCTTATTTTCCATATTGCTTTAGGTGGGTTTAATTTTGAGAAAGAGAAGCACAAAATAAGTTCAGAGGCAGAGACAATCCAGGATTGGCAGGGCAGTCTAACTCCACAAAGTCCTTAGGGAACAGGCTACTTCCAGCTCCCAATCCCCACCCTAGGTGTGACATTGTTCTCATCTACAGGCTCCAACATGGTGGCTGAAACTCCAGCCATCTTGTCTACATTTCAGCCAGCAGGACTGGAAAGGATTAGAAAAACAAGGGCAGAGGGAACATGCACACTGCTCTTCAAGAAAATTTCTTAGAAATTGCCCTCCATAACAGGGAATCATCTTAAGCCCCATGGAATTTTCAAGTGTCCCACTGGAAAAAACAAAAAAACTATAATTATCTGAATCTAGCACCCAACTTTTTATTACATGTAAGTACAAAAGATTTTGCACATTCATTGGATAGAGTGGTACCACCGTAATTGAGGAATGAATTTACTTGGTTTTGCTTTAAACTTTACCAAGCTGTCCACCAATTCAGAAAATCATGTCACTAATGGTAATGCTGCGTGTGGTACCCAGGAAATCACTACAGCCTATCAGTATCAGGCTGCATCTGTGCCTGTATTCAAAACTGCCAAATCCCTTGAGGAGATTTTTGTGTAAAGTTTTTTGTAAGTTTCTTTTAACTTTTAATGTAGAGAAGTCACATATTTACATATTGAAATATACAATGTCTTATGATCAATTCTTTTTTTTTTTTTTTTTTTTTGGTGGAAGAGTACTGGGATTGAACCCAGGAACACTTAACCACTGAGCTATTCCCAACCCTTTTTATTTATTTTGAGACAGTGTCTCGGTGAGTTACTTAGGGCTCACTAATTTGCTGAGGCTGGCTTTGAATTTGTGATCTTCCTGCCTCAGCCTCCAGAGTTGCTGGGATTACAGGTCTGTTCCACCATTCCCAGCTTGATCAACTATCCTTTTAATTATTATTAGGGAATTATATGCAATTTTTTTTCAAAACTCATGAGTAGGTATGTTGGTTGAGTTCTCTTAGATCAATGAGCAAGGACTATAGGGTAGATAATTTATTTATAAAGGGACCCCAGGAAATACCCATAGAGGAGTAGGGTATAAAGTCAGGAAAGAAAAGTCATTAAAAGTGTGATCAAGCGAGTAAATACTGTGAGTGGCAATTGGATGGTAATCCCATGGGGTAAGAAGGAACACAGGAATGGAGGTATTTAAATACCAATGTTGCTGCAGGTCCTTGGTTAAGGGCCATTCCTGAGAGCATTTCTTCTGGCCTTTCCAGCCTGCTCCAGGTAGACTTTCAGATAGCAAGGATAGGTGCTAGCAGTTGGCCCAGAGTACACCAGAATGGAAAGCACCGAGGTGATATATGTGGGTAGGGCAATGATAACATTTCTTATAGTAGGATAAAAAAGAATAAATTAGGATTTTTTAAAAGAAGCATTTAAGGGGCTGGGTTTGTGGCTTAGTGGTAGAGCGCTCACCTAGCATGCAAGAGGCACTAGGTTCGATCCTCAGCACCATATAAATGTAAAATAAAGATATTGTGTCCATCTAAAACTTAAGAATAAATATTTTTTAAAAAGGAAGCAGCAGCATTTAAAATTAGTTGTTTAAGACTGGGGTATTGAATCTGATTGGGCTGCAAACCACTGTCTAGACACTAAATCAATTATGGGGTTGAGCAGGAAATCTGTCTAAAAGATAAAAAGATCATTATTACATTGTCTCTAAATTCTACAGCAGTGAGAACAGCTCAGAAATTTGCACAGAATTTTCAGCTGCTTTCCCATACACATTCTTTTCCAGTCACACTGAAGTATTTTACTAGATTTCACCAAAACCTGACATTGTTGTGCCTTTCCTTTGCCCACTCCACTCTAGATCCAGCCCAGCCAGGTTAAACTGGGCCTTTTCCTGTGTTCTGCTTTTTTTTTTTTTCCAAAAATCCTGAGTAGGTATATTGGAAAGGGAGGGCCTGCCAGATAGGCAAAAGTCAGAGCAGACAGATGGGGCTGATACCAGGCAACCTCTTAAAACCTGTTAGCCCAGCATGTCCCACAAATCACTATCCTTGGTAAAACAGCACAGATTAAATAAGCCAATGTTGTTTGCACATAAGATGGACCACATTTCTTCCATATTTAATGCCTAAATGATAACACACTGAATGAAGCCTACTCATTCAGTAGACAAGGGCACTGGAGACTGATTTCTGATATGAATGTATGAGGCAACAGCTGACAAGGCAAGTGCCTGGATATACTGACCTTAACCTTTTGTCCTATCAGACTTCAAAACTGGGCCAATGGGCATCTTAGAGAAAATAAAATACAACACTTTTATTTCCAGATAAGGACACTGACTTTAAAAAAGCAACAGTAGACCCAGCCACATGCAATTCTGGGTGATTAAGTAACACATGAATAACCAGTTCTCTTGTCATGGATTTAGAAGCTGCAGTACTGTCGCTGACTCCTAAGGCATTTGTCTTAAATATTATTTTAGAATTATTTCTATTAGCTTTCTAAAGTGCACTAACTACTATTCAATGATCCAACCTACTACCTCTTTTATCCTGTCTTTAAAATAATGCTTTTTAGCTGACAAACACTGAAAAAAAAAAAAAAAAAACACTTGAAGACTTAATGAGAAATGGTCCCTATGATAACGACTGGCTTCCAGAGTCTAATGCTATTGTATAGGACTGGGATAAATGCTCAGTTTTACTCAAACTCCATGACAGCCCATTATTCCATATTTAAAGAAATGGTTTCTCAAAGCAGAACCTCTTCTTCCAAAGTCATATAATTCTCCATATTTGAGTTGCTCTGAAATTCAACTATTTGAATTAGATTATCCAGAATGATATTTTAGCTATTAAAAATGAACAGACATGCTAGACAGTTATAGGAGGTATCTCTGGTAACTGAGGATTATTTGCAGTATCTTACCTGTAAGACTGAACATGCAAGGTTGCTCCTATGCAGACAAAACCTTGAGTGGAAAATACTATGGGCTATTAGCTGCCAAAGTCACCTGACTGCTCTAAATAAAACCTCTGCACATCCTCTTTGATTTAATCCACACACAGACCTAACCTAGCCTAACCATGAACTCATAAGCTTCCTCTGCCACAAATCTTAAAATATTCCTTAGTCTAAACATCTAATTTATAATTTTCAACCTTTACCTAGTATTTTCTTACATTGTCACAAGTTAACACTCACACACACAATTTCTGTTAACTATTTCAGGATAACAATCTACAACAGAAGGTGGCATTTTTAATTTTAATGAAAAAAACAAAAGCAAAAACCCTGTAGGCACTTGGAGTAAACTAACCCCATTAGCCTTATTTTCTCATGTTCTGGTGGGAAAACAATGGGACTCTTCTGCCAGTAATAAAGAGAGAGCACCATCAAAAACAGCTCCTTCTGGTCTGTTCTGTCAAGACTCTGTTCTGAATTTAACAATTAGCCAGCCCATGCTTGATTCTCAGATAGGAGCTACAGTAGGGAACCCAGCAATATTCATGGGGGCATTGGTTCCGGGGCTGCCTGCTGATATGCAAGTTTGCAGATGCTCAAGTTCCTTTTATAAGACAGCACAGTACTTGCACATAACCTATGCACTACTGTAAATCATCGCTAGGTTTCTTACAGTATCCAACACAACACAAATGCCATGAGGTTATTATATTGTATTGTTTAGGAAATAACGACAAGGAAAAACAAAGTCTGTACATGTTCAGTACAGATGCAATGTTTTTTCATGAATATTTTCCACCCATGGCCGACTCCACGATGTTATCCACAGATAGAGGTCAACTGTATTTCTGGTATTTGAAAATTTATATTACAGGATATAGTCAGTGGAAAGAGCACTTTGACAAAGATATCACACAAAGAACATGAGAAAGGGTGAAGAGCAAATGGCAATTATTAAAAGGTTTTCCAGCCCTGTTATCCCAATTAAACACATAATTTTCTTCATCTCTCCACTGCAGAGGGAAATACAAGCTGGGAACTTAAGACATTTGTGTTTTGAGCACAGAATGGTTTATCAAAAGCACTTAATTTTTATGCAGTTTTCATTTTCAACTAACTTTTTTATTTTTGAGAACTACCAATGCCTAACCCAGCTAGGAAACACCTCTGGCAGCTGTAGTCAGAAAATGCGTTGGGACTACAGGAGGGGTTTTAGGATGGGATACCAGCTCCAGAATTGAGCAAATCATACACTCCTTGTTGAAAAGTGAGCAAATCACAGATACCTGCAGCCAAGAGGTGCTGTGAGTATTGGTGCAAGTGAAAGATCGCCATCAACTGTTGGTACAAGTGAAAGATCGCCATCAACTGTTGCGTGAGTGCTAGGTATTTCTATTTATAGATACTGGCCCGGTTATTTAGGGCTTCCCCCAAAAGAACTGGAAATTCAGGTCTCTTTTAACATGCAATCTGAAAATAAAATATACAATGAAGAATCTAAAGTATTTGGATAGTTTCATTCAAGACTCCAAGTAAAAGGATGAATTGTAACATGTTTTTCTTAGAACTAAGATAGCCTAGCATCCTTTGTCCATTTCCACATATTATCCCTGTCTCTTAATGAGCTAGATATTCAATAATTTGTCTTTATCAGCCAAATGAGGCATTTGTGTGGTTGTTCAGAAAGACAAAACAATCCCCAGTGGAAATGCAAAGTGTTTAACATAGACAAATCTTTAAGAACTGGTCCCTTTCCTACTACAAGTGTGTACATTCCAATAGAAGGCATGGCGAAATGGAAAGGCTCCTTGAGAAAACATTACAACTAATCATTACCTGATGCCTAATGTTTCTCACCAAACTTTTATTCCTTACCCTTTCCATGAATCTATTTAGGGTAACTATCAAATACACCATTTTTTCCCCAAGAAATACTAGATTTAAGACTTGTCCTAGGATCTTTAGGATCAGAAAGTTAATCTGTTCTTTGCTAGCAAAGGTGCTGTAATTATTGGTTTATGTTTAAAGAGAGAGATCTCTAAAGTCCTAAAAGTTCCTCTGAGGTCAAAAAGGCATAAATTACAATATGGGCAGAGGAAATACTGGGTTTATTCTAAATTTTTAGGCTGCCCTGTGTCATTTCTTCTGTAATCATAAAACCACCTCATAAAGATGAATGTTTTTTATTATGAAAATCGCTGTTACAAGCCAACATTCCAAAACAGTATTTTAACAAACACTTGTCTTGATTATAAAGTAGAGCAGAAACCATGATCTTTTTTCAAAAGTAATTAACATCAGCTGAGTCACTTCACATAAATCAGGACACTCCATATGTTCACCGCAGTGGGTAGGAGATGAGATGAGGGAGAGCACCTATGTTATCCAAAACAGCTACTAGTGTTACTGGTACAGTGTAAACCAAAAACTTACAGTAAGACATTTTTTAAAAAAGAAAACACTAAACTGATGAGGTGCCACAATACTTTAGAGATGGAAACAGTCAAAGCTTATATTCTTTTTCTTTCCATCTTGGGTTCAGTGTGAGGTATAGGGAAGAACCACAACACTAGGTTGGGGATCGATGCAGTTCTTTGCTTCTGTATTTCCCAAACTTCAGTCCTGCTCCAAAACAACAGCTTGTATGCAGAAGCTCTTCAAGCTGCCAGTCACAGGCCTCGGAATACAGCATTTACACATGGACAAATAAGGGTTCCACAGCAGCTGAGTGGTGCTTCAATTCCAGTGTACTCAACTTCCTGCAGCATATTGAGGAAACCAAAACCAAAATTCCTATGTTCCTTTCACTCAGCAGGCAGAAGGCTCCTATTTAGATTCATTCTGTGTCTTGGGTCAGGATGTGGTAGTCACTACATAGAATCTCTCCCATCATGAATATCCTGGTGGAAAAGCTTAGAAAAAGTTAAAACTGCAGTTCAAAAATTCCTCCTTCCCCTCTCTAAGCAAAGAAGCATAACACACACATGATTGGAAGGGATCTAAAAAGGCATGGTGTGGCTACTACAGTTTTTAGTACAATCTGCTCCTTGCAAAGAGATCTGGGGTAACTGCAGATGGATTCAGGCAAACCAGAAACTCAAAAATATTCATCATTAACTTCTTTAATGCAAGAAGCGATGCTGGGAACTTGCCTTACAAATCCACGTGGCTGACATACCCTTCACTGAAGGAAGGGATATCCTCTTTTTCCAAATAGATGCATGAAATTTCTGGGACTTAACACAGGCCAAGCACTGGTCTGATTGATTTCTACCTTCTTTTCCATCCTCCCTTTAAACTAGTCTTTTTTGTTTTGTTTTTTTCCTGAGCTCAGGGCTCTAATTTTTAGTAAGGCTCTGAAATAACAACCAAAATAACAGTCCTTTTCAATTTTCAACACCATTCTTTTTCACCACTACAAAGATTCCAGATGGTGCTGTGACCCTTGGTAGATGATAATCCAGTTTTCAAGCTATTATGCAGCCTAGTTAAGCTTCTCACGCTGAATCTGGTAGTAACATGCCTGGAAAAAAGTTCAAAATAATTTTCAAATTTACTTTTAAAGAAATTACATAAACAAAGCAATGAAATATGTAACTAAAGAAAGAAAAATCCCTCATTAAAAACTAGTGACCCAACAAATTCAGTTGCTTACACTTTTCCCTGTTCCTGTCAAGTCCCCCATACAATGGCTATTTCTTGTCTAGTTGTAATTAATACAGATAAAATTCTGCATTTTTTCCTCTAATTCTAAAACAAACAAAAAAACTTCTTACAAGATGTATAATATTCTTCATCAAGTAGAAATACCATAATGAACCACTTATGATTGAGCAGAATATACTGATCTTTTAAAGGTATGCTAGAACAACTGTCATCAGAATCACCTGGGACATTTAACAAACAGAGATTAAGCATCACTGCAAATCTAGTGAGCCAGAATTCCCAGGAATCCATTTTTAAAGAAACACCCTCAATGTTTCTGAAAGTGCCTAGGTCTGGGAATAATTCATACTATAAAGAACACCACATTCAGATAATATATACCATTTTTCTTTTTTTAACTCCTTAGGATAAATTCCCAGGAGTAAGATTACTCAGTCAGATTCAACATATCTGTTAATAACAATTTATAGCAATTGTAATTATAACAGCAAAGGATGACAGCTATTTACCCACTGTCAATGTGGGAAATGATTTCACTATAAAGCCACCAGCACTGGGCATAATTTTAACACATGCTAATTAAGCAAGCACAAAACGATATCTTATTTAATCAGCAGTACTTAGATTTTCAGCAAGTTTGAGCATTTTTCCACATCTAAACTCACTCATTTAGTCTCTTGTTCTCTGTTTAGAGGCACTCTTCATGTAACAAATACTAATAATGCAAGCAATTTGCAGCCAGTGTCTCCTAGTTTCCCCCCTTTTTCAGTCTGTTTAATAGAAATGTTAATGATTTTAACTACAAATTTTAAAAGTTGCCAGAAATCTGACATTAAATTCTGTTTTTTCTTATTTCAATTTACCTGTTTTTCTTCTCTCTTCCTTTCTGTTTAAACCCCAAAGCATCTATAACTTGCTAGTCTACCCATCCCCCAAACTGCTAATAAGCTTTATCATTTATTAAATAATTCCTCTCTTTTCCATTTTTTTATTTGCCTTTTCCATTTTTGATGCTTCTATTTTCATGAGAAATTTTTATTATAGTGCTGTCTATACAGGGGTTATTGCTTAGGTATTATTTATTTCTATGACAGCAACATACTATTTCATCTGAATTATTATAATTTCATGATATTCCATTAACTGACAGAGTGAATCTATTTTTCCTCCCTCTTCTTTTGAAGATATTCTGTCTATTGCTCTTCTGATAAACTTTAGAGTAATTCTACGAAATTCCAAGAAAAAATTTAAGGTGGGAAGTGAAAATTACTTCTAATAAATCCCTAGAGGGTATTCAGATCAGAGAGCCTCATGTAACCTATTGGTTATAGTAAATACAAGTGAAAGAAAAAGATGGAATTCAAATTCATTATTTTCATGTTGCCTCTGTGTCTTTCCTTAGTTTCATTACATAGCTATACTGCTGGATACTTTTTAGGACACTAAGAATCCTCTCTGCTTCTTTTCTAGAGTTATTTATATAAATGTAAGCATTTATGATCACTTGAAATGTTCAATTTACAAAGAACATTGGATAATGAATAATTTGCTTTAGTATTTTGAAGAATAACTGACTAATCCTACTTTTCTTCAAAATGTTATCATGCTTTTAAATATCAATAACGTGCTTTTCTAAAGGTATTTAATGTTTGCAGTAAAAATTTTCTCTAAAGAAGAAAACAGTTAATGACAGGTTTATAATATAGTACATGAAGGACATTTTTTATTATTAACTAATACCTACACTCACCTTCAAGGTGGTGAACATTATGCCCTGTTCCCCATGCTGAAGATAGGGGTCCATCAGATCCTCAATGAGATGTACCTCAGAGCCTAAATTCCTAATCCTGTCCCAAAGAGAAAAAGATGCTAAGTTATTTCTGCTTACAAGTCTATCTTCCTTTTTAATCTAGGATAGGAAGAGAAAGAACAATTCAATAAAAAGATAATACCAAGGCTGGGGATATAGCTCAGTGGTAGAACACTTGCCTAGAAGTATGAGGCCATGTGTTCAGCCCCCAGGACCCCAATAACAAAAGGAAAAAAGGTAATGTCATGGTGGAATGGATTAAGAGAGTGGATTGTTTTTCCCCCTTGTAAGAGAGCATATTCTTGGCATCAGTTCAACAAAAGTAAAAAGCAGACTCGTTAAATAATGATTTAATAGTAATAAAGTCAGAAAAGATAAGCTACCTGGCCCGTAGCACCACATATAAGAAAACAGGGAACAAGTCATCCATGGACCACAAAAAGTCTTCCTGCAGCGATGCCAGGACACTCTGAGAGATCTCCTCAAAAGTCTGCTGGATAACCTTAAGTTTGTCTGATGGGGTAAATGTTGTGCTGTTGTGGGAAACAAAACAAAACAAAAATATATCCTCTCAAAGATAGATGTGTGTGTGTGTGTGTGTGTGTGTGTGTAGATATATAGCAAAGACCAGATCTTAATATAATATCTTAATAAACTAACCACTACTTTGTGTGATTTCTCCATAAATCACAGACTTATTACCTGATCTGCTGCAGACACTCTACTGCTGAGGCAAAGCAAGCATCTTTTGTGGTTGGCAAAACCTACAAAATAAATTAACAAGGGTCAGAGAGGAGAGTTGTCTTTTTCAACAAAAATAAGTGCTGCTGATGGCAGAGTGCAGCTCACTGGTGGGTAACGGATCCAAGTAAAATGGAATTTTTTTTGCTATCTTGAATCCTTCATGGCAAAGAAAAATATAGTTACAGAGGAAACTAAATTCTACTATACCTTTTTACTCTCTCCAAGGATTGACAAGGTCACTGGCCAAAATTTCCTAGAATGAAATCCATAAATTATTAATATATAGTTACTATGATAGAAAGATCCCCATAAAAACAGTTGACAGCTATATTTGCTTCCTGGTTCTCATTAAAAATAACTTCTGCCAATTGGCTAAGCTTTAATAAACATTCCAGAAGTGATTTAAGAGTTTCTAAGAGATGGGCATAGTGGCACATGCCTTTTATCCCAGCATTTCTCCTCTTATACCAGCAGCTTGGGAGGCTAAGGCAGGAGGATTAAAAGTTCAAGGCTAGCCTCAGCAATTTAAAAGACTGTCTCAAAATAAAAAATAATCTGGGGATGTAGCTCAGTGGTTAAGTGCCCCTGGGTTCAACCTTGGCACCAAAAAAAAAAAAATTCTATTATATTTCTACGGGATTTATAATTCTATACTTCAACAACCCTGTACACTAATAGGTACTGGCCAAAATCTTTCCTTCATTCAGTTTCATCTAATTTTTACTTATTACTATGTTATTGCACTATGGGAGGGGGGATGTTGAAAACTGTCCAATTAAAGTTCATTCACTTTTTTTGATAGCACAATACATAATCATGAAACAGGTAAGAGATCAGCTTTATCACTACAGGAGAAAAAAGTCAATGATTATTATTTAGCATTCTCCAGGACCAGCAGAAGTTTCTTTAAGTATATCCAGAATATTAAATTACAAATTGCAGATGGGAAAAAAAGGAAGAATGCCAAAAACTGAATACAATTTACTTTTATTTCTGAGGAATATGAATATAAAATGTTTTTGAGCTAGGTGTAGGGTGCACACCTGTAATCCCGGCTGGTGAGGCAGGAGGATCAAAGCTAGCCTCAGTAATTTAGCGAGTACCTAAGCAACTCAGTGAGAACCTGTCTCTAAATAAAATATATTTAAAAGGGTGGGGGGGAGCTGGGGATGTGACTCAATGGGGAAGTACCCTTGGGTTCAATCCTTGGTACCAAAAAAGTATTTTGTTTTAAAGAAGTACAAAATAGCAAGATAACTGATATTTAACCTATATATACATAATAAAAATCACATTGATAATAAGCAGTTTCATACTCATCTCCAAATACTCTCAGAAATAAGAAATATTAAATATCACTATATTGCTAAATAAGATATACAAATAAGTACATAAACTACAAGTCATATATATGTAAAAATAGATATTGAAGTACCAGACTCCTGATAAACATGATAGAGCTTCAATTAAAACCTTTTGGTTCTATTCATAACTGTTGTCCTTACCTCTGTACTCCAAGAAAACCCAGGAGAGCAATATCTGGCTGCTTGTTTAGTCGCAGAACACATTCCCAGTAAATGTCTTCCTCGCGATCATTGTCCAAAGCATAAAGCATGAACAGAGGTGGATAGAGGCGGGGGAGCAGCACAGGAAGCAGTAATCCAGAACTTGTTACAACGTAACTACACAATATTAGAACCAAATATAGAATCAAAGAGAGTTGCAGTTTCTAAAAGTCAAAAGTATGAATGGAAAATTTTAAGGAAATTATAATGCTACTCTCCTCTTTACATACAGAATTGAGAGAAGGAACTCATCTATGGCTCCAGAGCTTCATCTTGGTCCAATTAAGAATTCTATTCAATAACTCAAAATCTAACTGAAAATCCACTATGTTTATACTTTGAGGCTGCTTTCTTTGGGATTATTCTTGGTAAGTATTATTTGTGGTTGCTTGGTAAGTATTATTTGTGGTTGCTAATAGAACTAAAGACCTTAGGTTCCCCTAAGGTCTTTAGTTCTATTAGAGATCTCCTAACCCAATTACGTCATTGTAGAAATGAAGAAACTGATCTAGGAATCTTTGGATAGGATCATCTAGCTCTCACACCCTTTCTTCACCATCTCACCCAACTGCATTTACCCTGGCTCTGGTGATTCAGATCTGGAATCCGACTTTCCTGTGCAAAATGACTTCCTTTCTGACGGCAGAGGAGCAGAGAGAGGAATTGTGCTGCCCTCTTCTGGAAGTTCAGGAAATAAGAACCTAAGAAAGAATAATAAATATAACTGTACTCTGAGTGGCTGCAAAGAGTAAAAATACATTTCCATTAATTAATCCATTTCAAGGCCTATAAAATCAAACTCTATCATCAAGTAAGTATTTTATTTCTTTGAGGTTCTTAACTGATGCTTCCTACAGAATAAAACAGAGTGCAGCTAGTGTCTGACATAATGGTGCACACCTGTAATCCCAGCAGTATAGGGAAGCCAAGGCAGGAGGATCACAGGTTCAAAGCCAGCCTCGGCAATTTAGTGAGGCCCTCAGCAACTTAATGAGGCTTTGTCTCAAAATAAAAAACGAAAATGGCTGCAGATGTAGCTCAGTGGTAAAGTACCTCTGAATTAAATCTCTAGAACCAAAACAGTGCAGTTAGTTAATAATATTTTAAAACCTTTATTTGCTGTGCTTTTATCCTGCTTAATTACTAAGAAATGAAAATTTATGATCTATACAAGGTATGTATTTCTTTTGGCAAAGCTTATTTGAGGTTATTATGTACTAACTCTGACCAGAAATCATTATTCTTAGAGTACATGCAAATACTAGTGGATATTACTTATCTGTTCAAAATTAAGGAAAAAAATGGTTTTAAGTAGTAGAAAACTCAATGTAAAATTTGAAAGTGAAGATGCTGAAAGCTAATTTTCAAATGACCAAGAGACTAAATTATTGAGGTTGTTTTTTTCCCTAGGTTTTCTGGAGACTTTCCCCCAGATTTATCTAACTTCTCGTATGCCTGTGGCCTCTACCATAAATAAGTTTATTGTCCTCTTTATTTTTATAGACTTAAATCTCCATCCTTCAAAAGTACCTGATAATCTCTATTTGTGTAGACTTTTATACCTTGCCTCTTCCTCTGCCCAAATTTTATAGTTGGGAAATTAATAAATGTCATGAAATTTATCTTCATTATTCACATCTACCTAATGTCATCTGAAACACTTCCAGCTCAGAGATTTTGGAGATGGGTGCGGAGAGTGGGATGGGGGTGGTTTACTGGAGCAATCCAGAGGTGCTCTACACTGAGCTACATCCCCAGCCCTTTCTACTTTTTGAGACAAGGTCTTGTTAAACTGACAAACCTGGCTTCAAACTTGTGATTCTCCTGCCTTGTCCACCTCAGCTGATGGGATTATAAGGCACATTCCACTGTACCCGTTCCAACTCAGTTATCTTTTAAGTGGGACAGACTGTTCCCTCAAAACCTGAAACACTTCCTTACCTTGTTCAAATATTACCTGACTAGTTAGGCTTCCCTGACCTTCTATTAACATAGCAGCATCTTATCTCTAGCCATCTCATTCCCTTCCTTATTTTTCTCTAAAGTGCTAATCACCCTGATATCCCATTTTTTTTATTTGCATAGAGCAGTTTATTTTTGTTTTGTTTTGATTTTTTTGTTTGTTTTTTGCCATGTTCACTGATAAATTCCCTCAAAGCAGAGAATGGTCGGTAACATACAGAAATACTCAATAGATTATTTGTTGAAAAAAATAATATATATGATGCCGTTGTCAATGGACAGGCATCATATATGTTAATAATAATCAGGCACAAAAATTTATGTCAAACCTCATCCATTTTGTGGTTAGGTTTTAGAGGCATGCTTAGAACTTAAATACAAATAAGAAGACAACTACATTTCATACCAACTAGAATTGGAAACAGACAAATATTTATTTTAACCTTCTGAAACACTTAATAAGCAAGAAAACATAAAAGGAAATAAGTAACAATGGCTAAGGTTCATATTTTTTTATTGTTTATAGAATAAACAATTTTTTTTGAAAAATCTTTTTTGACATACTGGGGGTTGAACCCAGGACTTTACATTTGTTAAGCAAGCACTCTACCACTGGGCTATATTCTCAGCCCTTTTCATTTTATTTTGAGACATGGTCTTGCTAAGTTGCCCAGGCTGGCTTTATTAAACTTGTGAGCTTTCCAAGCAGTGCCACTGTGCCCAACTCATTATTTAATCTATTTAAGGACCTATGGCATAAAATCATTTTTTTGATGAATAATTTCCACGATAAATGGTAACATTTATTATTCTTCACAAAGTTGTAATATCTAGATTTAGGGTGAAGATACCCAGGCATTAATATATATTACTACTTTCTAACTTTCAGACTTCAATGAACAGATCTTTTACCTCACCAGCTGGAAGATTCGCTTAAGATAGGACTTAATCTCCTTTACTGCCTCCTGCAATAATCGGCGGTTGGCTCCCACGCCCACATATGTCATTCTATATACTGCAACTAGTGTCTCCACAAGCCTGCCCAGAGGGTGCAGAGGAGTGTCACAGGCCTGAGCAGGAAAAGAACCAAGGAAGTCAGTCAACACACATTAATAACAAGATCAATCAATAACAAGCAATTCATAAAGAGTAAATAATAAGCAATTTCATAAACAGTAAACAATTTTCAAAATGTCAGGAGTCATTTTATAGATCAGGAAAATTCAAATACTTTAACTTTTCTGAAAGTATTAAGTCTATCCAAATTATACAGAGCTGAAGTTTCTAATCTTTTCTCTCTCTTCTTTTTTAAATGATAGATACTAACTGCACACCTGTATAGGGAACAGTATGCTACTGCGGGGTATGTTTACACACTGCATATTGATAAACTGAGGATACTGAGGTTATCCATCATCTCCAACATTTATCATTTCTTTGTGATGAGAACATTCCAAATCCTCTCTCCAGCTATTTGCAACTATATGATACAATCCTTTAAGCATAATTGCCCTCTGTGTAACAGAACACCATCCCTTACTCATCCACAATGAAAAAAACTACTAAGTCATAAAAAAGTACAAAATTCTGTCATTGTAGCAATATGAATGAACTTGAAGATCACAATATTTAGAGAAATAAGCCAGCTGGGGGCACATGCCTATAATCCCAGCAACTCAGAAGCTGAGGAGGAAGGTTGCAAGTTGAAAGCCAGCCTCAGCAACTTATCGAGGTCCTATCTCAATGTAGAAAATAAAAGAGGGCTGGGGATATGACTCAGTGATTAAGTACCCCTGGATTAAATCCCTAGTACCTCCACCCCAATAAAGACAAATACCACATGTTCTCACTCATATGTGAAACCTAAATGTGTTGAAGAGAAAAATTAGAGTTCCTAATCTTCTTAATCAAAGAATGCTTTTAACATCTTTGATATGTATTTCCTTCCTGCACCCCCTACTAATGCTTATCATACTTTGAACTCTAGCTGATCTTACAGGGTTGAGAAAGAACTAAAGAGTATTTTAGAGGGTGAGGACATTGTGCTTTATATATGATCTCTAGTTTGCTAATGTTAGTAACAAAAAGCCACTTTAAATTCTTGTCTTAAGTTTTCAAGAACTCTCTCAAATACCTTACAAAACTCAAAAAGTCTTATCCTAATAATGGGATAATCTTCATGTAGAAATGTGATCTTAGTACTCAAGAGAATTTGCAAAAGAAATACTCAGAAAGTAAAACCAGGATTAGGTTAACATTTGCATAATGTTATTGTAGTTTCATTATTAATTCACAAAACCAATGTAATTCAAACTCCAGTTTACCTTTATTAAGTACTTCTTGATGTCATCATATTTCTCCACAGAGAAGGCACCAACATGCTGTGGAATGAATTCCAAACTTTCTAATGTCTGAGTTTGTGAACGACTTAGTATTTCTGGACTGTAAAAAGGGAAAGGAAAGCCATTATGTATTTCACATTAAGAAAGCAAATAAATGTAAATGTACACACGAAACATAGTTATGAACTAAGGATGAAGTAGAACATCAAGCAAAGTATTGGGCCCAGATAAGTTCAAAAATGGTAAACAACCTGCCATTAGTTACCCTGTTAACATAGCACTCATTCAAATGGCATTTAAGATTACTTCATACCAACTACAATAAATTAATGATTTTGCTCCAATCTAAAACATGGTGTTGAGAAATCTGTGACATTAGTTTGAAAAGAAAATTGATCATAGACCTGTTTAGACTGATAAGAGGAAAATAGAATAAAAACGGGGGAGTAGCTGAGGGAAAAGGAAAATAAATCAAAGGGCAAAGAAAGAAATGAAAATGAGCTCAAGAGGCAAGCTGATGAGAGCATTCCAACAGCTGGCAAGGGAAGCACCTAATGGGTAAAGGAATGTTTTGGATGGAAAGGCTAATGACAAATCACATGCTAGAAACCAAGAGAAACTTTTGGCAAAGGCACTCTATTGTTATAATACAACCAATTGGAAATTGGAAACAGCACATAATCATTATTATATTACTTAAGATAAATAAGATCTTTGTGGTTGCAATGTGGCTTTATGTACAAGTCCGTTCATTCTCAATTCTCAGGAATACCCACTGGCAGTTAAGCAAGGTTAGCTGAAGGGCTATCGGCTAAGGTCTACACCAACAGCTCTACAATGAAAACTGATCATTTGCATCACACACAAGGGCCAGTCCATGATTATAGTCAATTCTGGAAGTTCTAATTTCTTCCACCGACAGAATAGAAGGTAATAATCATGAACTACATTAATGAAACATTATAATCAATACCTCTTTATCCCAAATATTTTATAAAAAAGACTTTCATACATTTAATTTCTTAAAAATAAAATACACAGAAAAACAGCAAGAAAAAAAGATAATATAGTTTATTTTAAATCCCAATCAAAGATGGAATTGAATACCTTTTGGGACTCAGTATATACCTTTTGGGTACTGAATTAGAAGCTAGATTAACCTCTCTAGGCTAGAATAAAGTCTACTTGTTAGACTTTATTGTGAGATATTTAAACTTCCTGAAAATTTTTTCAACCTCTGGAATTTCTATGTGATTATATTGAGCTCAGTATCTCAGTTACTTGAAAATTGATAATTTATTTAGAGAATTAAGTAATTTTTAGGAAACCACAATATTTGATTACTCAGAACAAACATTTATATTCTGAATAAATGGACACTTGATGAATTTTCTTTCCTCAATTCCTGAGTATTAGAAAGCAACTGATACATGTAAATGAAAGTTGGCATAAATCTAACAATAAAGGAATAGCTCAAATAACTACTTAGAATTACACAAGTAGTTTAGTAAGGGTTTTGCTATAGGGATTAGTAAATTCTTTAGGTCCAAATGCTAAACAATCCTTATGGGAGTTGTTAGCTAAATTTTAAAAATAAGGAAATAAAAAAGGCAGTTGGAAAAATGCAGGAGAAAAACAAGAAAAGGGAGAAAGATTTAAAAGTTCATCTGTAACTTTCCTTTTAGCACAAAACAGTTGTGCCATTTCTTTCTGGCCTCCAAGTTTTCTGACAAGAATCAACATGCAGTCGTTTGAGCTGCTGTTTCCTTATGTATGATAAAACACTTTTCTCTAGTTGCTTTCAAGATCGTTATTCTTTGAATCTAAATATGACACCTTTGTATATAAAGATTTTTCCAGGATGGAGTTTGCTTAGCTTATTGAATCTATGGATTCATATTTTTTCACCAAACTTGGGAAATTCTTCTATTGTTTCTTTAAAAAATAGTTAACCCCACAATCTTTAACCCTTTCTTTTAGAATTCTCAGGACACAAATTTAGACCCATAGATCTCAAGGCTTTATCCTTTTTTTCCCCCACTGTTTTTCTTCTCTGTTGTTCTGCCTGGCTAATTCCTACTGACCTGTTTTCAAGTTCACTGGCTCTTACGCTGCCATTTCTATTCTGCTTCTGAGTCCATATGGCGAATGATTTTGGTTACTGTATTTTTCAACTCTGCAACTTCTATTTGGTTCTTAATTATGTTTTTTTATAATTTCTTTGCTGACTTTTTCAGTTCTAATATTTATTTCAAGGATTCTGTGATTGTTCACTTCAGAATTTTTAGAACAGCTGCTTCAAAGTTCTTTTAGGCACCAATAAAAAATTAAAAATAAATAAGCAAATAAAGTTCTTGTCAGACAACTCTAACATCTACATCATTTCATTGTTGGTGTCTGTTGACTGTCTCCCCTAATGAATTGAGGTTTTCATGTTTACTCTGGATCTTGTTTATATCCTATGGAGAATACTGACATGAATAAAATAGTTATCTTTTTGCCTGCATTGTTATCTTTAGAATAACTTGTTTGTAAGGCTGGCCCTTGGCTGGAGCCTAGGAACTCAGCTTGTTAAAAGTTCTCTGAACTGATAAGGGTATATGCTGTCCACAGATGTATTAACAGTGTGATTTATGGTGAACATCTGCTTTCCGTCTGTGACTGTAGAAGTTTGGTAGGTGCCAGGCGTAGGGTACCAATGTGACCAGTTACATTGGGTACCAATGTGCTTCCCTGGGCCGGAACATTGTACATATGTAACTGCATTTTACTGCTGGGAAAAGTGTGTGCTTTGGTGTGACCACTCACAGAAAGGAGAACGTGGGAAGTTCACCTGTGGAATCCTCTACACTCTACCTCTTTCTTCCCTTCTCATGGAGCTATGTACCCATGTTGCCTTAATCTTACTTGTGAGTGTGATTATATTCTGAGTCTTGTGAATTAGTGAAAGTATAGATAATCTTGGGAATCTCTAAAACAACCAACATTTTAGTCTTTTGTAGGCTAAAATAGCCTCTGTAATCCTATTTAGGTCTGAACTGTGAATGTAGCATTTAACAGTCAGTCTGGAACTGACCTATTAGCTCAGTTCTCAAAGTCTTTGATAAATTAATTAAAACCAAACAGATGTGGATGCAGGTCTGAGGGGACCCCAGGAGTTCATGAACAACTTTATGGGGTTGTTTCCAGAGCTTTTCTCTCTCCTTTACCTCCCTGGCATTTTCAGGTTCTCAGGACTTCCTGTTTAAGTACTCCAGCCAGAAAATGCCAACTTCCATGAATGTGCCATATCTAGGACTGAATGATGGGAGAACAGAGTCCCCCGTCCACCCAAAATGGAATTTAACCTTGCCTCCTGGACCTGATAATCTATCAATAGAGGAACAAGATTCCATTCCTTTGGAGTTATGCTTCCTGTTAATGGCTGCTCTAGCCACTGCCATTGTTACCTCTGCTAGAGACTACAGCAGGAGAGACTGGGGAAAAGGAAGGGGAAGAAAACCAGGTGCACAAGCTCTGTTCTGAGTTTTAGGAGTCCTTATCTCACTCCTTGAGTCAGAAGCAGAGGACATTTTCTAGATCTCT
This sequence comes from Marmota flaviventris, assembly GCF_047511675.1. Classification (NCBI taxonomy): domain Eukaryota; kingdom Metazoa; phylum Chordata; class Mammalia; order Rodentia; family Sciuridae; genus Marmota; species Marmota flaviventris. The sequence goes on along the minus strand of NC_092508.1, from coordinate 33,399,422 downwards.
TGTCTGTCTGCTTACTTTAGGTTTCAGGTTGCATTGAGTTCAAGCTGAGAAACACTGGGGCAAAAACTCAGTACTAACTTGCTACTAACCACTGGTTTGGTGGCACTTTGAATTTAGAAGTTCTTCACTTCATTGTTGATATTTACTTTTCAGAATTTTCAAATAGCTATCAAGTATTCTGTTCAGGTTTTATTTGAGTTTAATAGAAGATAAGGGAGGTATGCTTTAATCCATCTTACACAGAAGGAATACATGATTAACTTTTAAATGAAATTGTAGTTTATAGTTGAATGTACAGAGCCTTGACTAGTTCTAAGTTACATCTTCCTAATGCTATGTCCTGTGCTGGGTAGGCAAGTGCTCACCTGTCTCTGTGCTGGCGCCGATTGGTGGTCAAGGCCACAGCAATATTGTCCCAGGCTTTCCAAACATCCCCTTGGCCTGGGCTCTCACAGCCCAGCTGATGCCAGCATTCATCAAATACTGCTCTCCACTTTTCGTCAGCAGCCACTGCCAGGTTTCCTAGCTTCCTGCTAATAAATCCATAGCAACCCATTATCACTTCTTTTGTACAATATCATTCTGAAAAATAAAAACTTTCTAATATACAATTGAGAACAGTTCTGTGACTAAAACTGTTTAGTTCTACTTTAAAAACACTGAATGAAAATTTAGAAGGGATGCTTTTTACCTAATTAATGTTTATTAAATATTAAAAGTTTATGGATTTTTTAAGCTTAAACCACATCAGAATTGACTTGTCTGCCTCCTACATTTCCACAGAATTTATTTTGTAACATTGATTCATGTTAAAAAAAAGGGCTTCCTGAACTTAGCATAGTCAATGATGAGAATTATGAAATATATCACACAGAGGGTTTAAAAAATACCCTAAAAATAAGCATAGTACAGAAGACACATCCAGCTCCCATTGGAATAAAGAATCTGAGATAATACCAAAAAATAAAAAGCAAAGCTAATAAAAGAAAGGCATAGGGCAAAACCTTGGAAGAAAAAATAGATTTTGGTTTTGACTTTTTAACTCATATGCAGATGGTACTAGTCCACATGGGGTGGGCATATATCTATCTGTCTGCTGATCTTTACTTTTCAAATTAAAGTTGTGAAGGGATTTTATTTAAGAATGTTCTTTTAGTCAGTTGGACACCTGCAACATTAACAGTTGGATTACCCTTATCCCTAGTAACTTTTATTTTAAACATCTATTACTAAGACTTAAAATTTAAGCCAAGACTATAGATTTAGCTATCTATACAGTGTCAGTTCACAATTTTGGAGTTTCACGGTTTTACAATGATGACTTTAAAAACTTGATTTTTCTTTTAAAATATTAACCAGCTTTGATGAAAGCAAAACAACTCAAACATTCAATAATTAATCCAGAATTAACATCAGTTACTCACAAAACTTTGGGTTTGTCTTTGTCATTCTCATACAGACTAGGTTTAAAGTAGGTTCCAGTGATTTTTATCCCAGATCCCCATTCTCCACTAAAGTATCCTTCAATATAATCTCCATTTGGCATGGTCAGTGTTCCCTAGGTAAAGTTAGAGGGGAAAAAAATGTGGACTTAGAGGGATTATTTTCAATTTTAAAAATTAAGAGCCCAAACCACTAAATTGTTAACAATTTTCTTTTTAATTTGATTTTACCAGTCTCCAATTCTTTGATAAACAACAACAACAACAACAAATATATATATATATATATATATATATATATATATATATATATATATAATATTAAAAGTTTATGGATTTTTTAAGCTTAAACCACATATATATGCAAGTCCAAAAAATGTAGGAAAATAACCCATGGGTGAAAGAAAAAAAATCCACAGGAAAAGTTGGAAAACATTTTTAGATGTATGAACATCTAAACCCTATTAAAATTTATGGAATCAGGCTAAAGCAGTGCTTAGGAGGAAATTTACAGCTGTTAATACCTGTCTAGGAAAATTAGTAAATCTCAAATCAGTAATATGAAATTCTACCTTATAAAACTAGAACAAGGGGAACAAACAAAAGCCAAAGCAAGAAGCTGAAAGGAATAAAGACTAGAGCAGAAATCAATGAAACAGAAGACCAAAAAAAAAAAAAAAAAATCAATGAAACCAAAAACTCTTTCTTCGAAAAGGTACAACATTAACAAATATTTAATTAGACAAATTAGGAAAAGAGAAGACATAAATTTATAAAATAAAGAATGAAACAGGGATATTATTAGCATTTTTACAGAAATGTAAAAGGTTAGAAGGTGCTATGGTTTTAGTATGTGTCTCCTCCAAAATTCATGTTGAAACTTAATTCTCATTAGGGTGGAATTAAGAGGTATAGAGGTCTTTTGGGAAAGTGAAGAGGTCATGAGGGTTCTGACCTCACAAATAGATTAATGCCTTATAAAAGGGATAGAGGGAAGTAGTTTACAACCTTTTGCCCTTCTGCCTTCCACCATGTGTCTGCACCTTCTACCATGAAGGGTGTAGCAGGAAGGCCCTCACCAGGCACCAATGCTGGTGCCTTGATCTTGGACTTCCCAGCCTCCAGATTTGTCAGGAAATAAGCTTCTCAATCTATGGTATTTTGTCAAAGCACCACAAATGAACTAAAACAGAGAATACTAAGACAACAACTTTATGACAACAAATTAGATAACTTAGAGGAAAAATAAAAATTCCTAGGAAGACACAGATGACCAAAACTCAATCAAGAAGAAATGGAATATCTAAATAGACCTAAAATAAGAAAGGAAAAAAAAAAAAAAAAAAAACAGAGATAAAAATCTTCTTATAAAGTAATGCTCAGGTCCAGGTGACTTTTCTGGTGAACTCTTCCAAACACTCAAAAGAAGAAATAATACCAGGGCATCATGAACTCAGGAAACAAGAGAGAAACTTCTCAACTTGTATCAAAGAGACTGGGAGTATAATAGAATGCTTGCCTAATAGAATGTATCATGAGGCCCTGGGTTCAATCACTAGTGTAGTTCTGGAGGGACAGGAAATGGAATGGGTTGGGGGGCACATGAGAAAAGAAAACTACAAACTATTACCTTTCAGAAATATAGATGCAAAAATCCTCCATAAAATATGAAATGGCTTATGCTTTACAGTCCCAATACTCAGGGGGCTAAGGCAAGACAACCACTTGAGCCCAAGAATTTGAGATCAGCTTAGGTAACATAACAAGAACCTATTTTTTAAAAAAATCCAGCAATATATAAAAGGATTATATACCCACGACCAAGTATAATTTACCCCAGAAAAGCAAAGTTGGTTTCACATCAGAAAAGCAACCAATATAATACTGATAAAATAACAGACAAAAACTATATGTTCATCTCAATAGATGCAGAAAACCTTCTTTAACAAAAATGCTTTTTGCCTAAAACAGGGAACAATGTAAAGATGTTCACTCTTCATGACTGCTTTTTCTATTTCTATGAGGAATGTCATTGGGATTGGGATTGGAATTGCATTAAATCAGTATAGTGCTTTTAGTAGTATGGTCATTTTGATAATATTAATTCTGCCTATCCAAGAGCAAGGTAGATCTTTCCATTTTCTAAGGTCTTCTTTGATTTCTTTCTTTAGGGTTCTGTACTTTTCATTACCTCTTTCACCTCTTTCGTTGATTCCCAAGTATTTTACTTTATTTTTTTGAGGCTATTGTAAATGGGGTAGTTTTCCTCGTTTCCCTTTCTGAGGATTCATCACTGATATACAGAAATGCCTTTGATTTATGGGTGTTGATCCTGCTATTTTGCTGAATCCGTTTACTAGTTCTACAAGTTTTCTGGTGGAATTTTTTGGGTCTTCTAGGTATAGAATCATATTATCAGCAAATAGTGCAAATGTAAGTTCTTCTTTTCCTATGTGTATACCTTTAATTTCTTTCATTTAATTGCTCTGGCCAGTGTTTCAAGAACTATGTTAAGTAGGAGTGGTGAAAGAGGGCATCCCTGTCTTGTTCCAGTTTTTAGAGGGAATACCTTAAATTTTTTTCCACTTAGAATAATGTTGGCCTGGGGCTAAGCATAGATAACCTTTATGATGTTGAGATATGTTCTTGTTATCCCTAATTTTTCAAGTGTTTTGAACATGAAGGGGTGCTGTTTTTTATCAAATGCTTTTTCTGCATCTATGGAGATGATCATATGATTCTTGAAGTCTATTGATGTGATGAATTACATTTATTGATTTCTGTATGTTGAACCAACCTTGTATCCCTGGGATGAATTCCACTTGATTGCAAATCAAAACTACTCTAAGATTTCATCTCACTCCAGTCAGAATGGCAGCTATTATGAATACAAACAACAATAAGTGTTGGTGAGGATGTGGGGAAAAAGGTATACTCATGCACTGCTGGTGGGACTGAAAATTGGTGCAGCCAATATATGGAAAGCAGTATGGAGATTTCTTAGAAAATTGGAAATGGAACCACCATTTGACCCAGTCTATACCCAAAGGACTTAAAAACGGCATACTACAGGGACACAGCCACATCAATGTTTATAGCAGCATAATTCACAATAGCTGAACTGTGGAAGCAACCTAGATGCTCTTCAATAGATGAATGGAAAAAAAATGTGGCATATATACAAAATGAAATATTACTCAGCAACAAAAGAGAATAAAACAATGGCATTTGCAGGTAAATGGATGGAATTAGAGAAGATAATGCTAAGTGAAGTTAGCCAATCCCAAAAAACCAAATGCCGAATGTTTTCTCTGATATAAGGAGGCTGATTCATAGTGGGATAGGGAGAGGAAGCATGAATAGATGAACTCTAGATAGGGCAGAGGATTTGGAAGGGAAGGGAGGGAAGATGGGATTATAAATGGTGGTGGGATGTGATGGATATTATTATCCAATGTACATATATGAAGACACAAATTGGTGTGAATATACTTTGTACACAATCAGAGATATGAAAAATTGTGCTCTATATGTGTAATATGAATTATAATGCATTCTGCTGTCATATATAAATTTTAAAAATTAATTTTAAAAAAAAGATGTTCACTTTACCACATCCATTCAACGTTTTACTGGGGATTCAAGACAGTGTAAAAGAAGAACCCAAACTGTCTTTATTTGTAGATGACATGATTCTGTATACAAGAAATCCTAATAAGTCTACAAAACCAAGCACCAGAACTAATAATAAATGAGCAAGGTTTCAGGATATAAGAACAAAATACAATATCAACTATATTTTTATATTATAGCAATGAACAATCTAAAAATAAAATTAATGAATAATCTAAAAATAAAATTAAGAAAACAATTCTCTTTACAATAGCATTATACCTAGGAAGAAATTTAGCCACAGAAACACAAGACATGTACGCTGAAAACTACACACTGCTGAGAGAAATTAAAAACCTATGTAAACTGTGAGATGTTCAACATTTATGGGTTGAAAGATTTCAAAAATTATTAATATATCAATTCTCCCCAAAATTGATCAGCAAAAACTGATTCAACAGATCACTATCAAAATCTCAACAGGATTTACTGCAGAGTTTGACAAGCCAACCCTAAAATTTATACAAAAAGACAAAAGATCCAGAGTAACCAAAGAAACCTTGAAAAAGAACAAGATTGAATGATTTACACTTCTTAATTTTAAACCTACTGGAAAGCTGTAGTAATCAAGATAATGCAATATTAACACAAAAAGAGACATATTAATCAGTATAATATAATTGAGAGTTCAGAAATAAACAATTTTACGATCAATTAATTCTAACAAAGGTATCAAGAAGATTCAGCAGGAAAAGGTGTTGGGCAATTAGCCATCCACAAACAAAAAGAGGAATTTAGACTTATATCACCCACAAAAATTACCACAAAGTAAACCACAGGCCTAAATGGAAGAAGTTAAAAAACTATAAATCTGTTGTTTATTTATTTTTACAGTACTGGGATTGAACCCAGGATCTCAAATATACATTGGCTGGTGGGAATATAAAATAGTGTAGCCGGTTTGGAAAACATTTTTGCAGTTTCTTAATATGTTAAACATCATTTACCATATAACCCAGCAATTGCAAATATGTACACACAAGAAATTGTATTTGAATGCTTATAGTAGCACTATTTGCAACAGTCTAGAGTTAGAAATATCCCAGTGTCCATCAAACTAGCAAAAGGATAATATGTGATTTTGGAATACCATTCAGCAATAAAAAGGAATAAAGTACAACACATGCCGCAATTTGGAAATTCTATGGTAACTGTCAAAAATACTATAGTAAGTTTCAAAAAACACAAAGAAGAAACCACATGCATGATTCCATTTATAAGAAAAGTCCAGAAAAAGCAAATCTACAGCATAATAAAGTCCACTTCCATTGCTTGGTCCTGGGTAGAAAAGGGAGTGACTGTGAGTGGCAGGAGGGATCTTTTCAGATGACAGACGTGTTCTAAAACTAGGATGCGGTGATGACTACATAACTATTTTCTTCAAATAGGTGTTATGTACACTTAAAAGCAGTGAATCTTATGGTATATAAATTAGTTTCTTTAAAGTCAAGAAAAATTGGCAAAAGAATGTATTAGGGAGACAAATAAAAAAGTTCCAACCTTTCCACTAAGAGTCCAGTCATCAGAAAATTCTCCTTCGTAGATAGTATCATCTTCAGAAAGTAAAACCCCATTTCCCTATGTGAAGAAACGAAACAAAATCATAACACACAAAAGGTGAGTACTGAGAGTATGTTCAGCCATGCCCAAAGCTTAATATAATCTTAAAGACAGGAGAATAGCACCAAGAAGGTAGAATACTAATAAAAAGATGATTTAAAAGTCAGTGTGAACACTTCACTCACCATCATTTTATTAAGGTGGAAGTTGCCTTCATAGTACAATCCAAACTGAGTAACAACCACACCATTCCCTTGACACACATCATCCTGCCACATTCCCATGTACTTTTCTCCCCTGCATAGAAATAAGGGGAAAAAAAATCACCAATAGTAAGGATAAATCAGATTTTAAAAATTAAGACAAAAGAGATTCCAAACATCACCTCTAGGTTGGTATCAGTTCCATTTTTCTAGTTAAAGTGGTTACCTAACCCCTCAAACATGGGACAATGTGATAGCAAAAGACATCTTATTCCAAGTAATGTTCTCTCAGGAATTTAATATTGTGGCCTACTTGATACAGATCTGTATAGACTTTATAGATTTCCTGGATACCTTTAATCACACAGCTTATAATAACAGCAATTTTTAAAATCCCACATTATGGAAGCTGTGGCAAATAATAACATGGGTGGGATTAGTATACAGTAAGTCCAAAGTAAATTAAGCCAAATCAAATATGGAGGCAAAAGGATTATATTCCTCCCCAAGGTTTAGTTAACTGAATTTTATTAGGCTTGATTTCTGGTAGGTAGGCACAATAACAAGTTTCCAACTTAACAGGAAGCCCTAAGAAGAAAGTTGTTTAGATACCATTCTATCCTTTCTTTGGGGTAAGGGAGGTACTGAGCATTGAACTCATGGATGCTTTATCCTCAGTCCTTTTACATTTTTTGAGACAGGGTATTGCAAAGTTGCTGCGGGTCTCCCTAAAGTGTTGAGGCTGACCTTGAATTTGTGATCCTCCTCCTGCCTCAACCTTCTGAGCTGCTGGAATTGCAGGTGTGCATAACCTTGCCCAGCTCCAGACTATTCTCTTTAACCTCTAAGCATTATCCATTGGTTCTCTCCTACCTTTTATTCCTATTTTCTATTGACTGCATTAGAAATTTTTCCCTAGTTTGGTGTGGTGGTGTACACCTGTAATCCCAGAAACTCAGGCAGCTGAGGCAAGAGGATCACAAGTTCAAAGTTAGCCTCAGCAATTCAGTGAGGTCCTGTCTCCAACTAAAAATAAAAAGGGCTGGGGGCAGGGGTGGCTTTGTGGTTAAGCACCTCTGGGTTCAATCCTGGTACTAAATTTTAAAAAAGAAAAGTTTTTCTTTGTATAATAAGATGTGGTAGCTTCTTTTAGACAGTGAAATTTTTGTGTGAAGCTTTAGGGAAAACAGTACAAACATAAATTTTTAGTTATTATGATTTCATAAAGAAGTAATCTATTGTCTGACCCACAAGAAAATGGAAAAGAAGCCTGGTGTGGTGGTGCACGCCGTAATCAAAGCCAGCCTCAGCCACTTAGTGAGGCCCTAAACAACTCAGTGAGACCCTGTCTCTAAATAAAAGACAAAAAAAAGGGGGGGGGGGTGCTGGGGATGAGGCTCAGTGATTGAGTGCCCCTAGGTTCAATCCCAGGTACAAAAAAAAAAAAGAAGAAAATGGAAAAGATGATGGCTGTCACCTCTGCTTCCTTATGAAAATTTTGTTAATGTCGTTCAATGAAGATGCTCAGCCTTCATATAACTTTCACTATTTTCGGAGAAGTAAAAGAACCTTATCCTGTCACACACTACACTTTTGAGATTAGAAGTAGAATACCGTACCTAGTGATATCATCAAAGACACCATATCCTGCTTTCTTATCCATTACCCACTGGCCAATGAACATACTGGGAGAAGAAGAAGTCAGTTTTCCGCTTCGAAGGAGACCATGACCATGACGCATGTTATCTTGAAAGCAGCCTTCAAACACTTCACCAGAGGCATAACTATGGTTGGAAAGAATGGATAAAGATCACACACACACATTGAATTCTGATGCTTATCTTAGTCTAAAAACTCTAAAACTATACTTTATCTCAGTGGTAACTATAACTATATACTTGTTTATATAATCATTTTTCAATCAAAAACTCATTTTTCAATGATTGAGCCTAAGAAGTTAAAGACATCATGGGTGGTTATCTTGCATTAATAACATGGAGAAAAATTATATTAGTTCCTTATGAGAAAATTAAATAATAAGTTGTCGATAAAGAGAGAAGAATATTAGAGTTGAGTAATAAAATTAAATTTGTAGACAAGATGTGGGAAATGTTATGGTTTATATGACATATACAATTTAGATAAGAATCAAAGTTAATAGCTTAGAATTTCATCTTGTGATATATGAGGGGTTGCTCTTTATAGGAAGATTATACTTTTAGTCATTAAGAGTCATTAAATAGGTGCTGGGGCTCAGTGGTAGAGTGCTTGCCTAGCATGTATGAGGCACTGGGTTTGATCCTCAGCACCACATTAAAAAATATATATTTTTTTTTTTAAAAAAGAGTCATCAAATAAAATTTACTCCTTAGAAATTCTGGCTACACAAACTTTAGATTTACATGGTTCTTTGAAAAAGCAATACCAGTCTAATAACCTTTCTAACATAATTACCTATAGACTCCTTGACCACACATTTTTCCTTCTTTCCAGTGGCCCACATAATGGTCTTCTTTGTTCAGAGCCTTGTTTGGAATTCTGTATTCTCCATACCTACCAAGGAACATTTAAAAACACCAGAAGATACATTTATGATCTATTCACCTTTATTATGTATATGTCAGTAAGCATTTTAATGTGGACAGAGAAAAGATTTCCCCACAGGAAGAAAGGGGAGGTTGGTTAAGTTGTATCTATTACTTAGATCAACTGGCAAGCCTTAGAAGGGACATCAAGCCTACAGTGTACTGACAGAATGGATGCTTTATTCCAAGGCCAGTGAAAAGCAAAGCCCTGTGTTCCAGGCCTATCTCTCTAACTAATAAGCTATATCACCTTATGTAAGTCTGGGAATCCATCATCTCTCATTGGTATAATAAAGGGGGTAAAGCATATTATCTAAAGGCTCTTTCATTTTAGAAATCTATTAAAAAGAGATCAAAAGACATAAAAAAATTTGTATTATCACATATACACAATCATGTACTACTCATATATAAATTACTTCCTTAGCATGACACAAAATGTCACCACCATAATTTTATTGTGTAAATATATTAACAGTGTTATAAAATATGACAAGCTCATGAAAAAAATTTATGCCAAGTTTATGAAAAAGATGTTATTAGAGTATCATTAGGATAATACATCACTTGCAAAATTTCCTTTTTTTAATGTACCCTTTATATCGAATACACCTTATGCCTCATATTTCACATACATTACTACCATGTCTCCCAGCAACCAAATGCCAACAAGAGTCTAATGTCCATTTTATAAATCAAGGAAATCAAGGCATATAGCAATTAAATAATTTGACTAAATTCATAAATCTAGGTACTGGAACTGTTGGAGTTTGCATGGGAGTTTCCTTATCAGCACAGTCCCAAATGCTTGAGGCCTGTCTCTGAGGAGTCAGTGACATAGATAATTACAAATTACAATACAAGATAAGCGGTGATAAAGGAGAGTGCAAAGTGCACTGGGGCTAGAGAAAGGAAAATCTCACAATGGCAGAGAGCAGGGCAGGGCAGAACTCCTCAAGATTGCCCTTGGGACAGACATATCACAAAAATTAAAGATGATTTAAAACTAAAAGGAAAATTGCTCTTGTTCTTTGTGTAAAGGGGGCACTACTGTCTGGACAACCTCACCATTGACATTCCCCAAGGAATGGGAAATGGAGGGAAAGCACAGATCCATTTTAATAGATGGAAGGCTATGTAACCGAGGCCACGTGACTATTAAGGTAAATCAGAGGCTACACCCCATATTCCTAGCTCCATTTATGGTCACACATCTGCAGTGTAAGATCTAAAAAACAAAATGAAAATCTATTGCATATTTGAAAAGCAACTCTGAACATAATATAACTTGTGATCAAACTCAAAATTTATTCTTATGCTTTAAACAATTTTCTTACCCATCTTCCAAGCCATTCCTGAATAAGCCAGAATACATTTTTCCATCAGGCCACTTCAAGATCCCTCTGGAAAGCATAAGCAAAGAATAATGCATATCAACTAATGTTTCAGGTACTTTTTCTATAATGTGACTTTAATTTCTCCTAATTGCAGGGACAAATCTTAAGCATTTTTACCTGCCATGAGGTTTCCCTGATAGCCACCGCCCATCATAAGTGGCATCCTTTAGGCGAGGATCCTTGTAGAATGTATATTTGGCACTGCGTGAAATGGGTGGTTCCTGCCTCTGAACACTGCTACCACTTCCATAAGGTGGAAGATCAGATGTGCCCCTCAAAGCGTGATCCACAGCTTGGCTTATGGCTCGTAGCCACTTAGTCTAGGAGTAGAAAGTGAATGTCAATAAGCTTAAGGCAATAAGTCATCAAACACCACTTTAATCACAGTTTTCTTTGTTGTAATTTTTCTGTCTCCTAATACTTTTCTAATTATTGAGTAATACAACTTAGTTATATGGTTAAGATTATGTTACACTGAAAAAAACCCATTTTTTTGGTTTAATAAAGAATTATATAACTATGGATTCTTAGTCAAGCAAGAACAATTTTTATTTCCTCTTTACTACCCAAAGAGGCAGAAATAACCAGATCAAAGACTGAAAGAAAATACCATAACGGACTAACCTTTTCCTGGGGTGTTGATGAAATGAGAGTGAATTGTTCTTCAGGTGTAGTTATCTTTAGGCCATTCCTAAAATGTTTACAAGGATAAATACCAGTAGGTATGACAAACTGTCATTACAATATCAATCCTAAAATATGAAAAGCAGTCTATTTATTTCAGGAGGGGCAGAAGTCAATTAAATATAAATGCTAATGGCCTGATTTTGAATCCCACAGTAGGGGAAAGGATGCAGAGCTACTTTGCTCTGTGTTAACAATGGGGATGAGAGCAATGGAGATGCCCTTCTACTCTCTATCTTGATTTTTACAATGGGCCATTTTATTATCAACAGGCCACTTAACCATCAAATGTGTTAGGAAGTCTGATTACTCAGCCTTCCAAGCCTTCCTGAGTGTCTTCTTTTTTTTTTTTTTTAAACAAACAAAAAACATGTAAGGAAATGACCTGGGTAACAGGGAGAGAAGTGGAGGTAAGCTGGGAAGAGGAAGTGCACTTACACATTACCAGCTTCTTCAGAAAGTGGCTCCACCCACAGTGTGGTCAAAGGGAATACATGGTGTGTGGAGAACTGAAATAAGAGAACACAGAGGTATGTCTGTGAAAGTCCACACACACCTAGGGTCTCTGCGCACATCCTCTGCATGCCCTTGGCCCATATGGACCTATCTCTGCAGCATAATCCCCTTGCAATGGTTAAGTCCACGTGGGTGCTACCATCTCTGCCACTGAGTCCCCATAATATAACTAAACCCAGTGACAATTGCCATCACTGCTGCAGGGACCTCTTCATATGGCTGACACTCATTCTCAATATAAATAAAGGATATTGTTCAGTGATAAAGCTCCTGCCTCGTGGCACACAAGGTCCTAGGTTTGGTCCCCAACACTAAACAAACAAACAAAAGTTCTCTGAAATCCAACCTATACTACAAATGCAAGCTGTAGCTAAATATTTTCTTTTATTTAACAGTTGCAGAGAAATCACAATAGTTTTTAATACAAATTGATAGTCATGTACTACCTAATGACATTCTGGCCTATGGTGGACCACACATATGATTACAATAAAGGTGAAAAATTCCTGTCACTGCACAATACCTTATTCATGTGTTTGTGGTGACACTGATGTAAACAAACCTGTTTAGATACATTTAAATATACAAATATTTTCCATTGTGTTACAATTGCCTATGGTACTCAGTATGGTACCTGCTTTACAAGTTTGTAGCCTGAGAACAACAGGTGTATAGTGGGCTATATCATCCAGGTTTTTGAAGCACACTCTATGATGTTTGCAGAACAAGATTACCTACCAACATGTTTCTTAGTATGTCATTAAGTAACATATGACTGTAGCCATTAAGAATAAGGCCTGTTAGAAATCTGGCCTACCTGGGCATGGACCAGAGCATCATTAAAGAGAATGAACCAATTCACAGAAAACCTCCCAGCATGCTGCAGAGAGAGGGCTCGGTTACTACTTTCACATAGCAGTCGACGCTCTGGCTTCCTCAAGGAATCCTCGAATTAAAAACAAATTCTATGTTAAACAATCAAAATTATTTTAACATGCAAAGAAAAAGTGAAGCAGACACAAACCACATTTAGGGGAATCTCCTGGTCATGGCTCAGCGTGGTATTTTACTTATATTTACATGGGATCCAAATACTTCATAAAATTAGAGCCCTAAGGATATTAAAAAGAAGACAGGAACAAACTAAAGAAGGTAAGCCTTCAGAGGATTCCTAGAAATGAAGGGAGGTGTTGGTATTTAAAGCCCCCATTGCTATGATAGGATCATTAAAACACTATTGTTATAAACAAGTGAGAAACCAAGAAAATGATGGCAATTGTTATGGAAATGCCTGCTGTTTGCTGGAGTAACAAATGTCAGTTGGCATGGATTACCGTCATTTTTCCAGGAAAAGTCTTCCAGAAGCCCAGTGTGTACTCTGCTTCCTTCCTTTTCCTGCCGAGATGGAGAGCAAGAGACTCATAACAAGAACTGGAATCCTGCAGTTTCTGATATTCTGGAGATGTCTAGAGGCCAATAATTAAGAAAAACAAGAAAAGAATATAAAACAATTGTCTAGAATCTGTAGCCTTAGTGTGATTTAGACATGTAGTCTTTAATTGAGGGAGAAAATTCAGCCCAAGGACAGCAGTAGTACACTAAAGGGAACTGGGAAAAAGATTCATTTCCAAAAATACTTACGATGTAAGTATGTCTACATGAGACGGGGAATAATGCAAGGGGAAGAGTGCACACTGGCAATTATCAGTGAGGACACAGGTTAGGGCAGGAGGTCTCAAATGTTTTATTTTCAGAGTCCCTGTAGGGCATACCTATTGATAACTGTCATTTTAGATAATAAGAATTTTTTAAAGATATTCATTCATTTCAAATAAAATTTAAGATTTTAAATGATAACTGTATTTCCCCAAAAAAAGCATTTTTAGTAAGAAAACTGGCACTGATTTTCATTTTTTCAAATCTCTTCATTATCACTTAAAAGACAATAGCCAGATTTTTATATCTACTTGTGCTTTTGTTTGGTTGAAATATCGGAAGAAAATCTGGCCTTATAAGGATAGATAACTAGAAAAGGGAGATGTACTTTAATATCTATTTAAAATAATTATATAGATATTTTCCTTTGATACATACTAAAACTTAAGATAGTTTCTTAAAGGGTAGCTACAAAAGTAAAATCTGAAACCACAGCAAGAAACTTCTGTACTGTTATATATCCACTGGAGTATCTTGCACTTTAAGTCACTTTCATCATACATGATTCTGTAACATTGTAGATGGGGCAACTGGAAAACACTAAGTTATACAGATCTTCCAAATATAGATACATTTTTATATACAACATCAAAAAACATTAATATTACCATCTATTTGATCAGAAAAAGTTCTAAGCATTGGGAAACTATCAGTGATTGTCTAATTTTTGCTTATAAAAGTCCAGATTTGCTGGGTGCTGTAATCCCAGCAACTTGAAAGATTGAGGGAGGAGGACCAAAAGTTTGAGGCCAGCCTTATCAACTTAGTGAGACCTTGTCTCAAAGTAAAAAGGGGTGGGGATGTAGCTTAGTGGTAAAGTGCCCCTGAATCCAATCCCCATACCAAAAAAAGAAAAAGGTTCAGATTTTACCATTGGCAACAAATATCATCATGTTTTCCCTGAAACAATAGGTTCCTATACTCATATTTAAGAAAATATCTCACAATACCCAATTCTGAATAACCATAGTTTATCATCTGTCCATTTAAATTGTGCACTCAAGTTAAAAAAAAAAATAGCAATTCTCAACTCGATTGCCATTGTGCTTTTTCTTGAGAAAACTTGGGGTGATAGCTGAACTGCTCTATGGGCACTTTCCATTTTATCACACAGAGAATTAAGAAGACATCTACTCAATGGCCGGGGTTAAATAAAGTTAATAATTTTAATGGCGTCCTCATTCTTTTTTTTTTTAAACATTTATTTTTTAGTTGTGGGTGGACACAATACCTTTATTTTTTATTTTTACATGGTGCTGGAGGATTGAATCCAGTGCCTCACGCATGCTAGGCAAGCACTCCACCACTGAGGCACAACCTCTGCCCCTGCTTCCTCATTCTTAAAGGAAACTGGAATTTTTGTTTTGGTTTTAAACTGCAAGTACAAGGCTAGTACAGTTTGTTACCTACCATTGCCTGATTCCTGCTAAGGAACCAGCAGTTTTACCCATCTTTACTTTTGTACTATTAGTGCAAATCGCAACATGGAAAAAAGGACAAATGTCTTGGTATTGTCATGAAAATAGAACCAACTGCCAAGACAGGATACAACTGCTGCGCCATATGGTAAATGAGCAGAAGGTAAGAGTGGCTTATATTCATATTTGCTGGATGCCTGTAATCCCAGCAACTTTAAAATACTTAACAAACATTTAATGAGTATCTAAGAGATTTGTCTTCTAGGAGCTTATAAGTAGGCAGGAAAGATTGAAAAACATGTAATGCAGGATAATGCAAGTTTTTAAAATAGTTTCTATATCAGGAGACAATATAGTAAGGAAAGTGGTTAAAAGAACACACTCTGAAGTCAGAATGCCTGATATGAATTCTAGCTCTGGCAATTCTCTGATGTGCCTCAATTCTCTCATCTGTAAAAGGGGGATAGTAGTAATACCTATTTCATAGGTTTGATGTGGAGACCAAAAAACTAGAAGATGAAATGCATTAAACAAACATTAAATATTATTAATTTTTATGGGGAAGTTTAAAAAATATACAAAATGATGATCTAGGTTGTACCTTAGACTTACTAACTTATACTTTACAATAATGGAACACAGGTGTGTGTTTTGAGAAAACTTCCACAGATGATTTCAATACACTGTGACAAGGAACACTGATAAACATAATGGAGAAATAAAGTGCTGGCGAAGCACAGAGGAGGAAGTAACTAAGTTAAGAGCTGGGAATGGGAGGAAGAAGCAGTATAGGCTAGAAGGGCTTGATTTTTAAAAAATAATAACAACTTTGGAGCCAGGCCTTTAAGGTTTCCATAGTGAGGATAGTGTTAAGGTTACTTTAGGAAGGAAATATAAAGCACATGACTAACGTATCAGACATAGGAAAAGATAAGACTAGGAACAAAAGAGGGTTAGAGTATGCAAGGCCTTGATTGACAAACAGTCTTGATTATTCCTCAGAATTATGCCCTTCAAATTAGAAATAGTACAACACCAGTCTTGCTGAACAATTCTAAGCTGATCTAATAGAGTAAACTTTTGATCAATTGAGGCCATATTGAGGTGAAATCTCCATCTTGTTGGGTTATTTTGTGGCTCAAACCTGCACAGCTAAAACTAGATCAGTCTGGGTGAAAATAAAATCAGACTAAAGGAAAGACATAGGAGATCACACAAGTATCAAATACAGAAATCCCATATCAGTTTCTGGGTCACTCTGGGGACTGAATCTGTCCAGATCAGAAGATACATTCCAAAATTATAAAGGTTTTAAGGGGGGCTGGGGTTGTGGCTCAGTGGTAGAGCACTTGCCTCACACATGTGAGGCACTGGGTTTGATCCTCAGCACCACATAAAAATAAACAAACAAATAAAGATAAAAAAAAAAGTTTTAAGGAACCCTGGAATCATTACGGTTTCTCTACAGTTCTTCAGAGTAGAAACAAAATGCAATCACACATTTCAGTATAATTGCAAAAGTGAATATCTCAGCATCAGCTCTTATACCCAAATCCTAGAGTGGTTCTAATTTCCTAGGGCTCCAATTGGTTAATTTTACACAGAAAGTAGACTGGCTAACATTTGAGAAAATCCTATAACAGTGATTTCTCAAAGCACCTGCTTCAGTGACCAAAACACCTGACATCAGTCTAGCATGAATCCAGGCCAGGTGGTAACTCCATTACCTCACAGGTGTGTACCATTATACAGAAGCCAGGGTTTAAAGAGTTCCGTGTCACTCATACTCAGTATGCATTCCACAGACACTGACAACTACTGAATGAGTAGCACTCATAATAGTCTCAAGTTTAGACACAGTTTCATAAAGTGAATATAATCCATTTGGATATGGTCCTGAAAGGAAGCTGAATCCAAAGCAAAGAAAACTAGATTTACCTACACTTTCATGTTCCCAAAGAAAAAGAAATTTAATTAAACACATGTAAATACTAATGAAGTTTTACATCTTATGGTAGCATAACCCAAACAGACTACCATGATCCTTTAGCTTCATTAGTATCCAAAGGGGGTACATATGGAAACTTACCACTTCAAAACAAGTAGCAAGCTTTAGCAAAACTTTTGCATAATTATGAAGCCGTCTAATTGGCAAGAAAAACAATGTATTCAGTATTTCCATCAACTGAGTGCTTTCATCATTCACTTCTGATAAGTCTTGCAGCAGCTCTTGGTTTTTATTTAAGAAATCACTGGAGGTAGAAGGAAAAAAATTCAGTTAATAATTCTGTATTAGCTAATACACAGGATATTGTGTAGAAAATTTTATCAGATAGTACCTTTGTTCAGAATATACATATTTAGGTGCTATGTTCTAGGAAATGAATCATATATTTCACAGTTTGGGGGAATAATCAGAGACCAAATTACACCATTACCTGTTATTTTCAAAGCAAAAAGTCTAAATTTTAATTCATTTAGTAAAAGGATCAAGTCAAGACTTTCCCTGGGCCCTCAAAAACACACAGCCCTATAAAACATGATCTTTGGATATTAGGATAACTGGAGGAACACATTTGCTTACATGGCAGGTTTAGCAAGAAGTTGGAATCCTCCCATAACCAGGAAATTTGTAATTGATGTGCAATACCTTGAGCAAAAAAAGAAAACACATGTATATTAGTGATAAAATGTAAATAGTTCTTCAGAGTTTTCAAGCAAGTATCTGGAACAGATGCTTCTTGAAATCTCACCAATGAGTTTCAGAACTTTAGTGATGTCAACATTCGGGAACTGTAAAGGAATGAAGAAAAGAGCAGATTGTGGGATAATCACAAGAGGGTGGAGAGTGGTAAATTCCAGTTTAGGGGAAAATGTTAATAAAACAGGAAATTTTAATAGCATCTAAAGCTATGAAGATGCTGAATTTATTTGGCAGATAGTAAATGGTAACTAACTGGAAAAAATATGATTAAGGTTGTTTAATTTTAATGAAAATTTAATCTTTACTTCAAGTTTCCCAACTAAGATTTCAAAAAATGAATAATAGTGTAGGTAAGAAAACATGTTTAAAGAGCTTGAGTGTGAAAATATTAGAAAATGTTGATTACATGTTGACACGGCTAGAGAGGTAGACAAACTGCTCTAAGCTAGGTACATTAACTTTATACTCATTTTGAAAGAAAAGGAACACCCCACCTCTCTCTATTTTTTTTTTTTTTTTTGTCATACTTGGAATTGAAACCAGAGGCACTCTACCATAGAGCTATATCCCCAGTTTTTTGTTTGTTTGTTTTGAAACAGTGTCTCATTAAGTGGCCAAGTCTAGCACGGAACTTGAGATCCTCCTGCCTTTGTCTCCCCTGTCACTGGGTTTTCAAGTGTGTGCCACTGCACCAAATGAGAAGGGAAATTCTGTATTTTATTTTATTATTGTATTGGGGATTAAACCCAGAGGCATTTTTCCACTGATACTTCTCAGACTCCCTTTATACTTTGAAACAGGGTCTCACAAAGTTGTCCATGCTGGTCTTGAACTTGCAATTCTCCTGCCTCAGCCTCCCTCTCTTCCCCGAGATTATAGGCATGTGCCATCACAGATACCAAGAAGGGACTTTGTGTGTGTGTGTGTGTAAAAACATTCCTAACAACTTTATTCAGAACATACCTAAACGGGGGGGGGGAGAGGGGGACCAACAAATGTCATCTATCAAACAGGTAAACAAATTATGGTATACTCATTTAATGGAATACTAATCAGATTCAAAAAGAAATGAATTATTGATACACAAACAAAATGAATGAACTTCAAAAGTATGCATAGTAGCCACCTCAAGTGGTACACGCCTATAATTCCAGTGACTCAGGAGGCTGAGGCAGGAGAATCACAAGTTCAAAGCTAGCCTCAGCAACTTACCAAGAACCTCTGAGATTTAATGAGACCCTGACTTAAAATAAAAAACAAAATGGGCTGGGAATGTAGCTCTGTGGTAAAATCACCCCTGCGTTCAATCCCCAGTATCAAAAAACGAAAAAGTATGTGTAATAAAAGTCTTATATGTACTTTATAATCCCATTTATATGCAGTTCCAGAACAAGAAAAACTATGGTAGGAAAAAAAAAAAAGAAGGGAAATTCTTAATAAAAATAACTCAAGATGTTGCAGACTTTAAAAAAAATGGTTTTGGTGGTAAGTTTTAGGTGATATGAATTTTACTACAAATAAAACAATTTAAAAAATTCATGGGGTTGGGGATGTGGCTCAGTGGTAGAGCGCTTGCCTAGCATGTGTGAGGCACTGGGTTTGATTCTCAGCACCGCATATAAATAAATAAAATAAAGGTCCATTGACAACTAAAAAATAGTTTTTAAAAAAATTCATAAATATGCCGGGTTTTGTGGTACACTCCTGTTAACTCTAGTGGCTCAGGAGGCTGAGGCAGGAAGATCACAAGTTCAAAGTCAGCCTAAGTAACTTAGTAAGGCCCTAAGCAACTTAATGAGACCAGGTCTCAAAATGAAAAATAAAAAGGGCTGAGGATGTGGGTCAATGGTTAAGCACCCCTGGGTCCAACCCCTGTAACAACAACAACAACAAAAAAATCATAAACACAGTTATATTTTGTACCATCTATAGGAATAAAAATAAATTCATGGTTGAGGTAAGAATGAATAAAGAATAAAACCAATACATATTTCAGCATAGCAGCATAAAATAGTATACATTAAAATAATACTTAAAGTATGCCCTAAATCATAATATCAACATACAAATCAAGACAAAATGAGAAAATTTCTAAGTTAAATTTTCAAATACACCCAGGAAAGTTTACTTAAACAACAGAAAGAACCTTCCATAACTATTCTATGTTTTATTGAGGAAATATTTATATGTTAAATGTAGTAGACCTTTTAAACCTTCCATTTATATAAATAAAAGCAGACATCAGAACAGCTCCATATTTATAGTTGGTCTTAAAATAATTTTGTTTAATTTCTTATTTCCTCAAATTTTACTACAAATTACTTAAGTAAACAAAATAATCAGATTTACTATAGTACATTTCATGTAAATTAAGTATACTATCAATCACTGCCAGAATATAGAAGGAAATAAGAGAATCCAGAATTTTTTTTCCCGTTAAAGAAAACTGAATTTTAGCAATGCAGAACTACAGTCGGTTTAAAATTAAAATACTGCTTTTCAATTTCTATTACCTTATATCACTCTCCCTAATCTAGTCTCTTCTGATTAAGGAGCTGTTCTCCTTGGCAGAATAACCCTGCAGAGATTGAACATGACACGGGACTGGATACTTGCTCTGTATAACTATCCAAGAAGAGACTTGCATGTTTCAGAATGACCAAACTCCTGGCTTCCTTTATCCCCTGAAGGAAGCTGCTCAGGGAGGCTCCATGCTGACCAATTAAGTAACACAGCTTGCTGAAACGGCCTGCCACCTCCTGTAACAGCTGGACTGCAGGCACAGTGCCCAAATTGTCTGCAACAGAATAATAATGATGACAACACAAAGACCAAATGCTTTCTTATGATTAAATGATTATATTATATATGATTATATGATCAAGAGTTTTACTTTTCTAAGAATACTTAACATTTTGAGATGTAGTTTCATCTATAGAACCCAAATAATTACAGAAAATTTTACAGAAAGCCATTTCAGAAATCATGGAATCCAATCATTTGAGGAACTTATTAAAAACAAATTCACAGGAACTTTTAAGTTCTGACCCAGTAGATCTAGTATTAAGATTCCAGCTAGTTAGTTTAAAAAAAAAAAAAAGTCCTTTCTAGCTGAAGATTAACCAAATTAGAACCTCTGAGCTACCCCAACATGTCTCAGGTTTTGAAAACATGTAATATGAAGCTAATAGAATGGAAGTGAATTATTCAATTTCACACAATTAGTGACATCCAGGAATTAAACTCACTTCTATAGCTACATCTTGATTAACCTTTTCAACATTTTGTACTAATTTCTGCTCTACTTGCCCCTTAGACAAGTTTAGTGCAGAGGGGGCAAACCAAAAATAATACTGCCTAGATCACTCTGAATTTTATAAAAGGCATCCATAGATTATTTGCCTTTTCCCACTCCAAAGTTACTCATTTCTAGGACTTCTTTCCAAGAAATGAAATAGATGAATAGATCAGATAAGACCAATACAAACATTGGGAACTGGGGCAGGGGAAAGGTAGTCTTCACTTTCTTTCCAGAGTAATCCAGGAAGGAGGGGTTGCTCCCTTTCCCTTGTCTAAATCCTATAGTGTTAGGCCCACCCAAGAGAGAGAATTTACAGAATAGGGACTGTGAACACTTAAAAATGCAAAGCATATTAAAAAAAGAAAGAAAAATGAGATCATCCCCAATTTACAAAGTGATTGTATTCACAAAGAATGAGGTAGTTGTTAGGAAAACAGATGTTTTTCTATTAGGAATAATAGGTGAACCCACACGAGTTGATGTCATCTTAATGTAGGAAAACTGATATGCTAGAGATTAGCCTAAATTCTAGGTCCTCAAAGCGCAGCAGGGAGTAAAAGAGAAAAAGAAACTTCCTCTCCATTTTCCGAGCATAGGACCAAACAGAAAAAAATTTTGAAAAAAAAAAAAGGAATGGTTATCTTCAAACATTTCCCTGATCTATTTACCCCACATTCCTTCCTAACCTCCCAGAGACTCAGGTCCCAGTTATTATTGGAAAGCAGCATCCTATTGAGTACTACAGTAACTACTTTCTCCACATCACAGCCTCACTTCTAATCCCTCTTTGTAGCCAAGAGAGGAAAAATAATAGATTTAATCAACTTGTGCTAATGTGGGATAAGACCCTTAACAATTGGGGGTGGGGGTACTGGAGATTTTACTCAAGGGCGCTTTACCACTATGCTACGTCCCCAGCCCTTTTTTTTATTTTGAGACAGGGTCTAAGTTGCTTAGGGTCTTGCTAAATTGCTGAGGCTGGCCTTAAACTTGTGATCCTCCTTTCTTAGCTTCCAGAGCTGCTGGGATTATAGGCATGTGTCACTGGGCCTGGCCCTTACCAATTATATGGAGATCACTTGTTAATCCAAATGAATCTACTTGATATAATTCTAAGACCTATAGCAAAGAAAATGAAAAATTCTGAGTATAATGGAAGATATCTTAACACAAGTAAACTGGAAGTGTTGCTTGGAAGTCCAAATGTTGGGTTATTTCCCCAGATATTAATATTCTAAAAGTTTCAATTTCAACTTGCATACGAAGAAGGAGCTCTGGGAGCAGCAGGATAGGGTGGAGACAGCTGGGCTAGTGAGAAACTAAAAACAGTTTGAATAGTCTGTGTCCAAAAAAAGAGAGGGGGAAGGGGAATGGAAAGAAAAGGAGTAAACCATAACTCAAAGGCTTTTCTTAAAGCCAGTTAAGGTAGTGTGTGCCACTACTTGGAAGGCTAAGGCAGAAAGGATCACTTGAGTCCAGGAGTTCAATGCCAGGTTGAGTCACATAGCAAGACCTCATCCCTTTTTTAAAAAAAAAAAAAACAACAAAACAATCAAACCACAAAGTCTTATTTATAATACAGGAAGAACAGATAAAACAAGAGCCCTGATGATTTGGAGTTGCTGGTGGGAAGAGGTTTCAACTTACCTAAACTGAGAAGAGGCCTGAGTATCTGAGATTTGATATCACTTAGTTTTGAATAGAATCGTCTTTCTGTAGTAGCCAATTCATGGAGACTGGCAATATACCCCATAATGTTTTTGTCCACCAAGGCTAGGTAGCTGTCTTTTCCTGCTGTTACTCTGCTTATATATCCAAGCTGAAAAAGAGGAAAATTTTAAAATTACAGATAAAATATAATTTATTAGCATCAATTTGGTGGGCTGAAGCTGGCTTATACCAACTGGAAAATGCAAATGATTAAATATTCAGGAATTTTTTAAGCAGGTCAATAAACCATTGATAGCTTCAAACTGACCATAGTGGAAATCTGCAAACATAAAGATCAGGACCTTTTCATTTGTTTATTTTAGAACTGGTTTGTTTTATATATATCTGGACCTAGGTATTGTTATATATATCTACTTCAATTTATCTCTAAGATACTTTTTATTTCATATTTCAAGTGCTTAGAACCATAGACATCCTAGATATATAGATCCAAATGACAGCTACAAGTCTCAGTGATCCCTTTTGCATGACATAAGATTAATGAGAATGAAGAAGAACCTTATGCTATATATGAAAGTATTAAGAGTCTAGGAATTATCTTGCCTTCTTGAAAGTAAAACAAAAAGGAATTTCCTTTAAGAAAACAGGTGATATGTTTCAGGATGTTGCTCTGGGCAAGTATCCAAAAAAGTATAAAAGAAAAAAACTAACAAATGGGATTATAGCAAACTAAAAAGCTTCTATACTGGAAAAGAAACAACAGAATGAAAAGAAAATACTGAACCTGTAGAATGGGAGAAAATACTTATAAACCATCCATCCAACAGAAGATTAATAATATAATAATAATAATATGTAAGGAGCTAAAAAAATTCAATAGCAAAAATCTTCCAAAAATCCACTGAACAAATGACCTAAATAGCCTTTTCTCAAAAGAAGATACACAAATATCTAACATATATGTGAAAAAATGTTCAACATCACTAGTTCATCAGGGAAATGCAAATTAAATCATAATGAGATATCTCACCCCAGTTAAAAGAATTATCAATAAAAAGATAAATGCTGGCAAAGATGTGAAGAGAAACTCCATACACAGTTGGTAGGAATGTAAATTACTTCAGCCATTAGAGAAATCAGTATGAAGGCCTCAAAAAATTAGAAATAGGGCTGGGTTTGTGGCTCAGAGGTAGAGCGCTCTCCTAGCATGCATGAGGCACTGGGTTAGATCCTCAGCACCACATAAAGTAAAATAAAGACATTGTGTCCACCTATAACTAAAAAATAAATATTAAAAAATTAGAAATAGAATTATCATAAGTTCCAGCAATCCCACTCCTGGATATACACTCAAAGGAATTAAAATCAGTATGTGAAAGAGACATCTGCACTAGCATGTTTATTGCAGCATTATTCACAATAGCCAAGATACAGAATTAACCTAGGTGTTCACAGATGGATGAATGCATACAGAAAAAGTGATATATACACAAAATGAAATACTATTCAGCCATAAAAAAGAATGAAATACTGTCATTTGTACCAGCATGGATGGAACTAAAGGAAATGTCATTAAGTATAATAAGTCAGGTACAGAAAGACCCATAAAACATGTTCATTCTTACATATGGAAACCGAAAAAGTCAATCTCATTGAATTTGAAAACAGAAGCATGGTTACCAGAACCTGGGAAGGGTGTAGGGGCAGAAGTGATGGAAAAAGAGTGGTCAATGGGTATAGGGGTGTAGTAAGAAAGAGTAACTTCTAATGTTCTATAGCATGGTAGGATAACTATGGTTGGCAAAAACTGAGTATCTCAAAATAAGTAAGAAAGGATTTTAAATGTTCTCAACAAAGAAAAGATAAATGTTTGAGGTGACAGATATACCAATTACCCTGAATTGATCATTATACACTGTATACATTTATTGAAGGTCACACTATACTCTGTAAATGTTTAATTAGTATGTGTCATTAAAATAGAATTTTTTTTTTTTTTTTTTAGGGAAAAGGGGTTTCTGTAAAAGGAATTTTTCATCATTCACCCATGATACCACTGAATGTAAACATGCAATGTCTTTATTTACATATCTTTATTAAACCAGCAGGCAAAATCTATACACAATGCAAAGTTAACATCCCATGGTAACCAAAGATATATATTGGAACCTCATCCCTTTCATCATCCTATTTCACCCTTATCTAAACTGTGGACCCTTTCAAAGAGAATATGGTCAACAACTACAGCCAATCAACATGCTGAAAAAACAAGCTATACATAAGTCAAGAGTCAAATCTTGAACAATGATGCCTTAGATCTTGTCCTATAAGAGCTTACTAGCCAGAAAAAGATTAAAAAGCAGTCCATAATACATATTATTCAACAAGAATAAGAAATACAAAATGTAGGAGCACTAAGGGTTAATTTTCCTATGGCATGTTACTTTGAGGATATGAGTTATTTGATTGAGGAACACAAAAACAGAAATAAATCAATGATTTACATTTATAAAAAGAAACACCAAAGCAGAAAAGCAGCACTAAGCAATGTGCCCAATCAAACGCAGAAAAGATATAGAAGTAACAAGAAATCCCACATATAGCTTTTTAATTTAGAACTGGATTATTTTTATAAGCAGTAGAAAATAAAATGAAAAGGTAAGAGATCAGGGGAAGCAATGAGAAACAGCACTGTTAATGGTCTGTAAGTCTGTCATAGTCTGCCACTAGCCCTTCTTAGGACCCTGCAGCTTTTACTTCCCACCAAGAGAAATTCATTTACTCTATTTGTATACTAATTCAACTGAGGGCTCCCTGAAACACACTCAGAACTTCATTGTGAAATGTGCTTTTCAATATACTGACATGAGGGTATTAATTCAACAAATACTTATAAAGTATGTACTATGAGAACCAAATAAGGACATAACAAGGAAAGAAAACTAGACCAATATCCCTGATGAACTCAGATGTAAAAATACTTACAAAATATTGGCAAATCATATTCAATAACATATTAAGAAGACTGTACATCACAACCAAGTTGATATTATTCCAGAGATGCAAGGAAGGTTTGCCAGGTGCAGTGGCACACATCTGTAATTCCAGCAGCTCAGAAGGCTGAGATAGGAGGACGGCTAGTTCAAAGCCAGCCTCAGCAACAGTGAGGCATTAAGCAACTCAGTGAGATCCTTTCTCTAAATAAAGTACAAAATAGGGTTGGGGATATGGCTCAGTGGTTGAGTGCTCCTAAATTCAATCCCTGGTACTCCAAAAAAAAGGATGGTTTAATATACATAAATTAATGAAAGACAAAAATCACTTAGTCATCCAAATAGATGCAGAGAAGGCCTTAGAAAAAAATTCAGAACACATTCATGATAAAAACACCAAAGAAACTAGTGATAAAAGGAACCTACCTCAACATTATAAAGGCTATATATGAAAAATCCAAAGCCAACCTCATAATAAATGGGGGAAAATGAAATGCATTCTCCTTAAAATCTGGAACAAGACAAACATGTATACTCATACCACTCCTACTTAATATTAGTGCCAGAGCAATTAGGCAAGAGAAGAAAATAAAAGGGATAAAAAAAGGAAAGGAAGAAATCGAACTGTCACTGTTTGCAGATGACATGATACTATACATGGAAATCCAAAAACTCCACCAAAAGACTGCTAGAGTGAATAAATAAATTTAGCAAAGTAACAGTTTATAAAATCAACATACAAAAATCAAGTTTTCCCATAGAACAACAATGAATCTGCTGACAAAGAAATCAGAAAAACAATTCCATTCACAATACCCTCAAAAAAAAAAAAAAAAAAAAAAAACACAAACAAAAGAACATCCTAGAAATAAATCTAACCAAGGAGGTGAAAATCCTCTACAACAAAAACTACAGAACACTGAAGAAAAAAACTAAAGACCTCAGAAGACGGAAAGACCTCCTATGTTCATGGATAGGCAGAATTTATATTGCTAAACTGGCCACATTACCAAAAGCAATATATAGATGCAATGTAATCCCCATCAAAATATCAATGACATTCTTCACAGAACTAGAAAAAACCCGTTCTTTTGTTTTTTTCAAAATTTATTTGGAAGCATGAAAGACCCAGAAAAGCAAAAGCAATTTTTTTTTTTTTAGTTGTAGGTAGATACAATACCTTTATTTTATTTATTTATATATGGTGCTGAGGATCGAACCCAATGCCTCACATGTGCTAGGCAAGCACTTTACCACTGAGCCACACAACCCCAGCCCCTAGCCAAAATAATTCTAAGCCCAAAAAGCAATGCTGGAGGCATCACAATACCTGAGTTTAAATCATACTACACAACTATTGTATCAAAAACTGCATGGTACTGCATAAAAGAGATCAATGGACAGAATAGAAGACACAGAAACAAACCCACACATCTAAAGTCATATGATTCTGAACAAAGGTGCCCAAAATATACATTGGAGAAAAGATAGCCTTTTAAACAAATGGTGCTGGAAAAACTGGTTATCCACAGGTAGAAGAATGAAACTAGACTCTGATTTCTCACCCAGCACAAAAGTTAATTCAAAATGGATCAAAGCTCTCGGAATTATACCAGAAAATATGCAACTCCCAGAAAATGTAGGGTCAATACTAGCAATTAGGCACAGGCAACAGTTTTCTCAATAGGACCCCTAAAACTCATGAAATAAATGCCAAGAGTTAATAAATGCGACAGCATCAAATTAAAAAGCTTCTGCACAGCAAAGAAAATCATTAGAAATATGAAGAGAGAACCTACAGAATGGGAAAAAAAATCTTTCCTCTTCTGACAGAGTATTAATATGTAGAATATATAAAGAAGTCAAAAAAACTTAATACCAAAAAAAACAAATAATTCCATTAATGGGCAAATAAACAAATACTTCTGGAAAAAAAAAGAAGTATAAATAGCCAACAAATATATGAAAAAATGTTCAACCATCATGGGAAAATACAAACCAAAACTTTAGAGATTTCTTTTTGCAGGGGGGTTGGGGGGAGATTTACCAGGGATTGAACTCAGGGGCTTTCAACCACTGGGCCACATCCCCAGCCCTATTTTGTAGTTTATTTAGAGACAGGGTCTCAATGAGTTGCTTAGTGCCTCACCATTGCTGAGGCTGGCTTTGAATCAGCAACCCTCCTGTCTCAGCCTCTGGAGCCGCTCGAATTACAGGTGTAAGCCTGGCAAACCTTTAGAGATTTTATCCCAACCAGTCAGAATGACAATCATCAAAAATACAAATAACAATAAATGTTGAGAAAGATATAGAGAAAAAGGAACACTTTCACACTATTGGTGAGACTATAAATTAGTACAACCATTATGGAAATCAGTATGGAAGTTCCTCAAAAGACTAGGTAAGGAACCATCATAAGATCCAGCTTGATATTTATCCTAAAGATATTTATGCAAAAGATATTTATCCTAAAGAATCAAAGTCATCTTACTACGGTGATACATGCACTTCCATGTTTATATCAACACAATTCACAATAGCCAAAATATGGAACCTGCCTAGCTGTCTTTCAATGGACGAATTTATTTAAAGAAAATGTGGTATATACACAAAATGGAGTTTTAGTCAGCCATAAAGAAAACATGAAATCATGTCATTTGCAGGAAAATGGATGGAACTTGAGACTATTATGTTAAGTGAAATAAGCCAGACTCATAAGGTCAAGAATCATGTTTTCTCTCTTATGTGGAAGCTAGAGAGGAAAAAGGTAAAGAAAGGTGGGGGGTGGGGATATCTCATGAAAACCAAAAGATCAGTAGAGGAAAGGGACCAGGCGGTGGGAGGAGGGTAGGAAGGGAAGAAGTGCTGGGGAGTGGGAGTGATGCTGGCCAAACTTTATTGTTATATTGTGTACATGTACAAATACATAATGAGATGGGAATCTTTATGTATAACTATAATGTACCAATAAAGGAATATGGAAAGATTTTTTAAAAAAAAGTATGTACTATGAGGATACAGCAGTGAATAAAAGCCTAAATCCTTTCCCTCATGTATCTCACACCATAGTAAGGATAGACAATACACAAAACAAGTAAATTACACAGTAATATGCATGCACTGCTATTTTATAATAATAGGTATACATACAATTAAAAACAGAATCAAAGACTTCTCGTGTTACAGAATGTGGGCCTAAGATCCAATTACTGTTCACCTTACTACAGGAGAGAAGTACTGGAGTCTTAGTACCACTGGGATTCTCTGGAAGGCTGTCACCTTCTTCAGGGTCCTGCCGGCCACTGTAATATAACCCAGGCTGGAAGTCTTCTGTATCCACTAAAAACAGGGAATAATCCTGGCCCGCAGCTACACTCCAGACTCCATTTTCACCATTTACCTAAAATGATCGAAACATACTGTCTGAGATGAAGATAATCAGAGAACCAAAATGTTAGGTTACTTCAGCAGGCATGGCACAAAGTCAGCCATATCTCAGAGGGCAAAACTCACTCAGCAAAGTGTGCAATCAAATACAGAACAAATAAAGAAGTAGAAAGAAATCCCACGTTTAGCTTTTTCATTTAGAACTGGATTATTTTTATAAAAATCCAAAAACTCGTATCTAAAAAGGAAAAACCGCAGATCTAATTTTTTGAGTTATTTTTGGAAGCCCCAGGATAATCTGTGTTACAATCAAGAGGCCCAGAAATGTCTGGAGCCCCACTCTCTAAAAGTAACAGCTAAAATACACCTTTGTCCATCCACATTTAGTTGTGTGCAGAAATATCAAGGTAAAAAGAAAAAAAATTAAGGCTATATTCTCTTCTTTCTAATTAAACCTTGGGTGCTAAAACGCAGTTTCCCACTTATAATTTACTACCTTTCTGATATGAATTCACTATGCCAAATCCCAGGATGTTGAAATAGGCAAGACCCCTAGAAGCTCATCTGTGTGAACCTGGACCAGTGGTTTTCAAAGAGTGGTCTTTGTTGTAGCTGCTGCAGCAGCAACAATCACCTGGCAATGGTTAGAAATGCAAATTCTCTGGCCCCAGAGTTACTGAGGGTGGCATCTAAAATTCTGTTTTAACAATACCTCTGGGTAATTCTGACATGTGCAAAAGCTTGAGGACCATTAATTAAACCAATGATTTTCAAAGCTGAGGTTCTGCCTAATGATTCAGGAACTACCATGGAAAGACCGGTGCCAGGGAATTCCCACAAACCTTCAACTAAGGTGGTTCCATCATGATCTGTTTTACATATCAAATTCGTCATAAATTAATTTGAAGAAAGTGTACTGCTGCAGAACTACTTCCCTAAACCTTTACACCCAGCTTTAGCCTTGACTCCAACCCTGATAAAAAAAAAAACAAAACAAAAACAATCTGTTGATCTTTTGTGTCTATACAGCTTCAGTCTGATTCCTGAACTGACAAAAAAAAAAAAAAAAAAAAAAAAAAATGAACAAAATCAAAAGCAAAAACTAACTAAAATCCTAATCCATTAGATCCTTCCTATCTAGATAGGCTCCAAGCACAAGGTGACTGTGCAAGTGGTGATGGGGGTGCATGTGTATCTCCACAACTTGATACCTATCCTTTTCCGCTTTTCAAGCCATTCAAGCCATTCAGTTACCTGACCTCTGGGTGGGTCAGCAAAGAATGAACAGAGATTTTAATAGGAAGAAAAAACTCATCATCTCAGTCTCTAATCAAAACTAATTCAAATCTTACTGTCTTTACTTTTAATTTTCTCAGACTGACTGGAATCACTTCAAAATTCATGTTTACCCTTCCCCAAATTAAAAAAATAAAAAGGTGATGCTATAACTTTTATATATACAGTTAAAGAATTATGAAACTGAATAACAAATTCTATTCTTCTCTGACTCTAAAAATGTTAAACGAATGTTTGATTTCTAGGGTCTCTAATGCTATACTTTAAAACTTTCCTTAGTGTGAATAAGTATATTTTCTATTTTATTTAAATTTAAAAAAAAAAGAAACAACAATTTGCTATATTTTTGTGATAACAGAAACTGGATGGCTTACTACTATAATGTCATATACTGAAAATATTTAAGATTAAACTAGACTATCTGTCCTCTGATGCTTTATTATCTTTACTTCCAAGTAAAATTAAGTTCATTGAAAGAAAAGGCAATATGGAAAAGTCTTAGTGATGGATACATGGTAAACATTGCATATATGAATTACTGGAATATTTATTAACTATAGTTTAAATTTAAATCATGTTCCTAAAATTGAGCTAACTATCCTTTTTTAAATTTTCTATCACTCTCAATAGAAAGAGGATGCCTTCAGATACCAGAATCAAAATGCATAAAGGAATGAGATCCATATCCCATGCACCTACCTTGCCCCCAACCAAAAAATCAAAACCCTTGTAAAAGAAACTAATATTATTAATGAGAATCTGATATTTCTTCCGAGTGTTAAAAAAGGTTGAAAAACACTATTCCAGATTTATATAAAAGGAACTAGAAGCTACCAAGCTCTTAACAACATTATATAATAAAAACCATTCATAAAACAGTGAAAAAGTGACCTATACTTTTTAGTTTTATTACAGAAACTGAAAAGGCTTTCAAAAGGATTTTACTGCTAAGTATGTTCAAAACACACACACAACACCACAAAATGTTACATGAAAAAGTCAAATTGAAGTGAGAAGTCAAGTAGACATTTTACGAATAAAGCTCAGAAAATATCACAGTCCTAACATTTGTTTTAAAAGAAAGTACTTTTAGTCAGGCATGGTGGCACATGCCTGTAATCACAGTAATTTGGGGAGGATGAGGCTGGAAAATTTCAAATTCGAGACCAGCTTCAACAATTTAGTGAGACCCTTAGCAATTTAGCAAGACTCTGTTTCAAATTAAAAAATAAAAAGGACAGGAGAGGTAGCTAGTGGTAAAGCACTCCTGGTTCCAATTTCTAGTACCAAGAAAAATACAAAATAAAAAAGAACTTTCACTTTTTGATTTTTTTTGCCTTAAAAAAGACAAAAGAACTATAAAATATTCAGTGAACAGTTATGGTTAAGAAATTAAAACTAACACATTTGGTAGAGAGTACTTGAATCCAGGGTCATATACATACTAGGAAAGTGTTCTACCATTAAACTACATCCCCAGCTCTTTTTGTTTGTTTTTTGAGTTAGAGTTTCCCAGAGTTGCGCAGACTGGCCTCAAATTTGTGATCCTTATGCCTCAGCCCCCAGAATAGCTGGGATTATAGGCATGTTCCACCATGCCCAAATAAAACATATTTAAAAAGCATATTTAGCTTGAAAAGAAGTGGCTTCGTGTTACTAGAAAAAAAATTTTAAGGATCAAAATAATATTAGGCTACAAATATACAATTCCCCTAATTTTTTTGTAATTAGAAATAACAAACATGAAAGTATTATAATTTAGAAGTCTGAGTAAATTGTTATCAAGCTCAGAAAAGTACCTTTGCAAGACGAGGAACTGTTGTTGGAAAATCGGAATGCCCAAGTTGACCAAAGTTATTGCTACCCCACGAGTAAACCTACCAGAAAAGCAAAAGAATGGAGATAAGAGTTGTGAATCTGATCTTGCATATCAATTTTGAACCTTTCAAATCATTAATATATATCAATAATCATGCATAATTACTCATATTATTCATTCACTCTTTAAAATAACAGGTATTTTAAAGTAACATTAGAAGTTACTTGCAAAGAAAGTGATAAAAAAAAAATAAAGGTAAATGCTCTGCAGAAGGGAAACTATGGAATGACCAGAAAGCTTTTGGTATATGAAGTTCAGTGTCACTATAGGAAAAACAAAAGTATCTGTGCTCTACCAGAGACAGCTGAAAACTGGATCACAAAGATTATGTTAAATGAAAATGTTTTTTGTTTATAGTGATCATGTAAATAATTCATAGTCCTTGTATAAGACTGTGATGATAGTTCCAAAAAGGAAAACATTAATGAATTAGCCATTTAAAGACAATTACTAGTGTGTTTTGAGAACATATATTCTTCCAGAAATTGTTAGGTATGTGAAATTTAAAATAAAAATCAAATATTTAAAGAGTTTAGGACAACCTGCTATCAGATCCCCTCTTGCCCTGTGAGAGTTCTCTTTTCTTCTCATTTGAATAAATCCTACTCCTTTCAAAATAGGAAGGCGGGAGGGGGGGTAGCTAGAGTCCTTCACTGGCTTCTTAAAAAGATAAGAGAATTGGTTAAGAAGCCATTATCTGAATATATTTAAGAATAACTTAAAACAACTTATTTTCTTAGAAAGGTTTATAATGTCAGAAATCACTTTCAGGTCCCATGATTTCAAAAGAAAAATGCCCTTTTTTGTGTATTACTATGGATTTTCTTCATCAAAGAACAAATCAACAATATAAAACAACATTAAATAAATAAAGCTTCTTGGTAAGATAGACCAGTGCTAAATGCAAGCTCTACTATCTGGCATTTGTAATTTAAGAATATCTTAAGCTACAAAATTTCTCTTAGCTTACTTTCTTCCTGTGTAAAATGGAAATAGCACCATGTAACACATTCAAAAGTTTAAATGAGATGTGACATTTTTGCCTGACAGAGCAGGTACTCAATAAACCATATTTGCTTTATGTGGAATGGAAATAAGATCAGCATTTAAATGGTCTATCTTTTACCTGGGATTTGGCAGTAAGTGCAAGAGAATGGTAACCACCTGCCTCCAGGTGGATCACTTCTTTACCATCCAGACACTTTACACACAATGGCTGAAGCCTTAAAGATAAACACACACGTTACAAAATCAATGTATTCTCAGCAAGAATTATGATCCTGCTCAAATTATAGGGGCTTTTCAGTAAAAATGAACATTAAAATAACAATAACACATATATGTTCACACTACTTCAAATTTTATAAATAATTTTAGAAGGTTTTTAATTCAATTTTTTCTATTGAACACTAATGAACCCCTATAAGTCAGAATCTTTTAAGAACCACAGAACTACAAATGATTCATTATAGCAGAGGGTATACTAAGGACACAGTAGAACATAACTATAGAAGTGAGTGAGTTAAATTTTTTTTTTTTAATTTCATAGTATCCTTCACTCTGCTAAGAACAGACATTTATATCAACCCATTGTTTTAGACAATCATTCCATTTACACATCTTCAAGCTTCACAAATATATACTTTTTAATATAAGTATTTCTATACTTATATTAAACATAATGATAGTTTTTCCCTGATGTACGCATAGTTTAGTGTTTCAGTTACAGTTATTTTGACAGTGGCAGAGAGATATCTTTTGGATAAAATAACCTTGGTATTACTGCATAAGTTAAAAATTTTAACTATTAAATTATGCAATGAAATATCATCTTATCTTTAACATTGCTTTTTTTTTAATTCCAAGATCAACATACATCAAAGGAGACATGGAAAAGTATACCATGAATACTTAAGTCCTTATTATTAGAAGCAAATTCAAGGCTAAAGTGACAGTTTTGTTTGTTTGTTTTGTTTTCTAGCAGAGTTAATGGTACATTATAACCTGGATCTAGAGGGACCGGATTTCCTCTAAGAGGAAATGGACATGTAGAGACCTTCATACTCGGGCAGTTATTTGTTTAATCCAACTTTTATCAGTAAATGCTTGTTGCACTTACCTAGGCAGAACATCGCCATGCCCCAACTGCCCTTCCTTTCCTTTCCCCCAGGTCCACACCTCTGTTCTCAGAGAAGGCAGAAGGGCATCTGCTTCTCCACTATATGTGGGAGTCAGAACCACTGTCCTGGTTTTCACCCGTGCAGCTTTTCTTAAGAGCCTGGGGGAAACTAAAAAGAAACCAGAGATAAGATAAAGGAGCAGAGAGCCAGGGAAAAGATACAGTTTTCATAGAGTATCATAATTTAAGTATACATAATTTTGAGATCTCTTTGACCCACAGATGTGGAATATTTATTTTGCCATGTCACTAACACACTTCCATGCTAAGGTCAAATTTTACTTAGTAATCTAAAGCATACCTAGAAAATTTTTATTTTTCCTGTCTCTTTAAAAATTATCTATGGAGCTGAGTGTGGTGGTGCATGCTGATAATCCTAGGGGTTTAAAAATTGAGAATTTTTCAAATAAATACATTAACATGGTATTTTTAAGGATATTTTGATAGGTTCTCTGAAAAAAGGGGGATTTAATAGTCATGTACATTTGTAATAAAGGACTTATTTACTTATTTACTTACTTACTTATTTTGCAGTGCTGAGAATTTTGAACCCAGTGCCTCACACATGCGGGGCAAGTGCACTTCCACTGAACTACATCCCCAGTCCCCTAAAGGACTTATTTTAGATAAAAAATTTCAAAATTTGTATGGTAGGAAAAGGCTTATAAAATGTTAGTATTAAAAGCTTTTGCATTTTGCCTATATATTTCAAATTATTTTATAGAGAAATAATCTTTTGAAAGGATGCTGCCATCTTTGTAGTATTCAAAATTATTACAAATATACACCACACTATGTAAATCTTACATACCAATGTGGTTGCAAGATAAATTTTGAAGAAAATCATCAAAATGTTACTAAGTGCAGACCTATTCACTCATGAACTTAGTCATTAACTTGTGGGCCACCACAAAGTGATCATCATTTCTTACATTCTTTTCTGGTTAATGTACAATTTGTAAGCATAGAGACCCAAATAAACTACTTGAAGCTTCTTCAAAGATGTAATGCAGATGGGTTTTTTGTTTTGTTTTTTTTTTTGGTACTGGGGATTGAACCCTGTGGCAGGGTCTCTGTCCATCTTCAAAGTCAGTAATATCGGGATGAGAGTTCACACTGTCATTTCTCTTGCTTTCTTCCTATTCCTCTTTTATTGAACCCAGGGACGCTTAACCAATGAGCCACATCCCCAGCCCTTTACATTTTTGATTTTGAGACAGTGTCTTGCTTCAAAAGTTGCTTAAAGCCTCACTTAATTACTGAGGCTGGTCTTGACCTTGTGATCCTCCTGCCTCAGCTTCCTGATTTGCTGGGATTATCGGCATGAGCCATCACACCCAGCTCCACAGATAATTTTTAAAGAGAGAGGAAAAATAAACTTTTTCTAGGTATACTTTAGATTACTAAGTAAAATTTGACCTTAGCATGGAAGTGTGTTAGTGACATAACAAAATGAATATTCCACATCTGTGGGTCAAAGAGATCTCAAAATTATGTATACTTAAAAAGCTAAAGGACATTTAAGATGAAAAAAAATTTAATTCTCCTTCAGACTTAATAGAACCCAAGGGCTTTCTTATATATCATATATATATCATATATAAAAATCTAGTGGCAATGAGAATCAGGAGATCGGATAAGAGAAGTACACAGTGGCACAAGAAACTGTGGGAAATAGATCAAATGTAGGGAACAGGGCCATAAGAGGTAAATTTTAGTCAGGCTAGGATTTCTAATTTTGGAGCTCTACACAAAATGGTATAAATCAGGGGTTGGTAAATTATAGATCATAGATCAAATAAGGCCCACTGTCTGTCTTTATAAATAAAATTTTATTGAAATACGCACTTCATTCATTTATAGACTGTCTGCAGTAGCATTTATGTTACAACAGCATAAATGAGCAGTTATCACAGACTGTGTAACCTACAAATCATATTTTTCTTTGGCTCTTTACAGAAACAATTTGATAACTTCTGGTCTGACCTCATACTTTTCAAATACTAATGTCACACTAGTCACCTCAGTACCTTGTTATAATGCATGTTTTGATTCAGTAAGTTTGGGGAGAAGTCTGAGATTCTTCCTTTCTACCAAGTTCCCAGATAATGCTAATGTTATTAGTCTGCAGACCATTTCAAGGAAGCAAAAGTCTACTTGGCTGAGATTACAAAACTGATTCGAAAATGCAAAAGAACCCCAACTGTGTAATATTCTAAATACTCTGTAACCACATTACTAATGGTTACAGAAATGAAGTTTTCTCTTATTGAAGCTTAAAAATTCACTTACCCAATGCTCTTATCTACAAACTCATTGATTTAGAGTAGAGGTCCCAATAAGGAAATAAGGCTACTGCCACATTCCAGAACAAATAAGATTCATAACAAGGTTCATAAGCAGAAGCAGACATCAAGAAAAAATTATGTTCTATAGTTATTTCTAAAGCAAAGCATATATATGACCCATTTTTTAAAGCCACCATTTTAATAAAACTATATAAAGTTTTGAGTATGTCAGCTCCATAATCAGAAAACCTAATTTATTATAATATAGCATACAGTACTGATAACATCTACAGTTCACCAGAAGTCAGTTCACAAAGCTGGTTATTTCCTTACCTTGTGACAGTAATCCAGGGAGGGAGAGTCTTCGACTGCCTCCCTCTGATTCTTCTTCCCTGATATCCACAAGACTTGAACTTTTCTTTCCTTGCATTGATTCCTGTTTAACCTGTTCTTCTCTGCTGTCTTTCAGACCTTCTGGGCCTATGGAACTACTGCCTGCCTGCGTTCCAGTTTCACAAGGGGCTGTACTATAAAAGTTCATAACTTTCTTAAGAGACAAGGCCCCAGCCTCATAGGTAGCAGCCACTCTCACACCAACAGCAGATGCACAAGAGACCACCAGGCTGTTGAGGGCTGAGGTGCTTGTGGTTGGTGGGCTGTGAAGATTAGGAACTGCTTCTTCTACAAGAGGCTAAAATACACACACATAAAAAAAAAAAAAAAAAAACATAAAAATATAATCCTTTATAAGACAAATAATCAATAAAGAAAATTTAGCCATCACTATTTGCATATAAAAATTTTAAACAAGAGAAGTCTTCATCTCCAACTTAAAAGTATCCCCTCTTGATCACAGTTAACATATTAGATGGACACAAAATACAGTTTCTTATCTGAAGTGCTTCCTTCTGTCTGGGTGTTGTGTTTTCTCATGACATTTAAAAATAAGCTCTAACTGTTTTCATAAAATCAAGCAAAGGAAAAGAGGAGAGGAGAAGGAAAGATACAAAAAACACTGCTTTAATATAAGGTACACTGATACAGCCTGGATATAAGGTGGAAAAAAATCCAAGCTTTACTACTGATCACTTTTAGGAAAACTTGCAGATTGCTACTCAGAAATAGCAGAAAAAAATTAGATTTTAAGAACATTTTATAAATGGAAATTTAGATATGGGATATAAAAACAGAAAAATAAGTTAGGCCTCTGATCTAACATCCTCAGAATTATGTTAAGGCTTTCTGCTTCTTTATCAATGAGTTATTTTCCATGACCCAGTACCTAGACAATTTGCAGGATTACCTTTGCTCTTGTTACCATAGAGAGCAAAAATGATACGTTAATAATTAAACACCTGGAACCAATGTCCTTAATGTGATTCACAGATATATTAAAAAGTCAAACCAAAGTTTTCTACTATCTTAGTAAAAAAATGAGCTGAAACTTACTCTAAGCTAATAAATACCATTGTTCACTAAAAAGAAGAGTCATTAAATATACCTAGTTAATACAAAAAAGCTTTTTGGTATATAAGCATAATTATAATGAAAAAAATCATTTCTTATTCTACCCTAAGATCCCAAAGGATAGCCACACATTCCTTAATTTGTCCTGAATTAAAAAACAAACCAGGGCTAGGGGGAATAGCTCAGCAGCAGAATGCATGCTCAGCCCAAGTGCCCAAGGTTCAATCCCTACCACCAAACCAAACCAAAACAACAAAATAAAATATATATAGTACTTCACTTTGGCTTCTGATTTTCTTAAATAATTCCTGGTTCCTGGTATAGTTTCTGAAGTGTAGCAGGTACTCAATATGTTCTATTGAATTAAATATTAAATTCAGGAGAGCTATTTCTACACAAAGTGAGTAGTCTGTAATAAGTCAATGAAATAAAAAATATACCAATCATATGAAACGAAAGATAAATAAAAACCCTGTTACTTCTTTGGTAATAGAATTCTCATAACTTAGCTGGGCATGTGGTGCATGCCTGTAATTTCACAACTTGGGAGGCTGAGGCAGGAGGATCATAAATTCAAACCCAGTCTCAGCAACTTAGTGAGGCCCTAAGCAACTCATTGAGATCCTATCTCTAATAAACTATAAAAAAAGGCTGGGGATGTGGCTTGGTGGGTAAGCATCACTGGGTTTAATCTCTAATACAAATATGTGTGTGTGTGTGTGTGTGTGTGTGTGTGTATTTTTTTTTTTTTACCTCATAATTTGCTCAGAAGAACCAACCTCAATATTCCACCCTTTATGAAGGTTCATTACAGAAGTAGTGATATACTTAGGGGTGGCTATTAAGGTGTTCTTACCACTAGGTAGTGGAAAAGTAACAAAAGGCTATCTATTGGACTGGGGGTGTGGCCCTGAGTTACCGCAATTGCCTAGTGTATATGAGGTCCTGGGTTCAATCCTCAGCACTGCCAAAGAAAACATACATGAAAAACAAATAAACAAAATATCTGTACCTTATATAAACATTAAATTATTATTCTAATTCAGTCTTTCTATTTAATTACATTGGAGAATATAGTAAGTGAATAAATAAAACAAAAACAAGACAGAAAAAATACAAAACCAGCAATTTTGATGAAAGACAATTTTAGGAGTACTGGTCAACCAATAACATTTTGGTTTACTTCACATAAATGGGAAACACTTTCAGTTATATCTGGCCAGAGGAGAAAAATCTTGTCCCAAACCTCAATTTCTAAGTTGAATATATGACTGAAATGCTGTTTATGAAGAATGAATTAAACTTAATAGGAACACACATTGCCAAAACTAGCCCAAGTGACAAAAACTTTCCATATTTAACAAAGTAAGTCTAAAGTAAAATGCAATTTCATTGATGGCAATTTAATAATTAAATAAGCTATATATAACAAACTAAACTTTAGTAAATTAAAGGAATGACTTTTTTTTAATCACACTTTTTTTAATAAGCATGTGCAGTCTAAGAATGTTCTTTTGGTTTTTGTTTTGGTTTTG
Source organism: Marmota flaviventris (assembly GCF_047511675.1). NCBI lineage: Eukaryota > Metazoa > Chordata > Mammalia > Rodentia > Sciuridae > Marmota > Marmota flaviventris. The sequence goes on along the minus strand of NC_092508.1, from coordinate 33,359,529 downwards.
GCAATACTGGGAATTGAACTCATAGCCTCACACATGCTAAGCAAGCACTCTACCACTGAGCTATAGCCTTCCGGCCATTTTTATTTTATTTTTACACAAGGTCACCTTGCTAAATTGCCCAGGATAGCCTCAAACTTGCAATCCTCCTACCTCAGCCTCTTGAGTAGCGGGGACTAGAGTTAATATTAGAAAACAGCTATTATTGGATACCCACCAACAGATGAATGGATGAAGAAACTGTGGCATATATACACATTGGAATATTACTCAGCCATAAAGAAGAATGACTTTATGATATACACCAGTAAATGAATGGATCTGGAGACTATCAGCTAAGTGAAATAAGACAATCCCCATAAAACCAAAGGTTGAATGTTCTCTTTAATATGTGGATGCTAACCCACAACAAGGGTTGGAAGGAATAGAAGCTTAGCAGATTAGACAAAGGGGAATGTAGGGAAAGGAAGGGGGATAGGAATAGGAAAGACAGTGGAATGAATCTGACATAACTTTCCTGTGTACATGTATGAATATACCACAGTGAATCTTACCTATACATCCACAAGACTGGGATCCTAATTAGAATAAGATATATTCCATGTTTGTATAAATACATCAAAATAGATTCTATTGTCCTGTCTAACTAAACAGAATTTTAAAAGTGCCAAATAAAAGTTGAAAAAACCCAGCTATTATTAACTTTACAAATGAAATATCAACATGGTTTCATGAATGGATTGTGAAATAAAGATTATTTCTAAAAATACCTCCATGCTCTCATTCTGACAGAGTAACAATAGCAATAAAGAATCAAGAGACTATATGGTTTTTAAAGCATGAAAAAAATACCACATGGCAGATCTTCTATGACTAGATTTTTTTTAATTTTAGTTTCTTAATTTTAGGGTTTTGGTAAAAGCAAAATCAAAAGGCTACACCTAAGTAAAAAGCAGAAATTATCCTTTTAGAAAAATTAGTTTTAAGCAGGGAGACTCAAACTTTATTGCAAGGTACAGGTAAAAGCTTTTGTTCATCTTGCCACAAGTATTCAAAATGAGAATGATTTTAACAAGATAAGAAAACATTACCTCCCAACCAAATAAAGTTCAGTAAGGACCACAGCTATAACTGATAAAAACGCAACAGAATGCCTTTCAGTGTCTTTCTGCCTACAACTGAAGGATCTGCCACCCTGAAACCTTCCCTGTTAGGAAGTAAAGGACTTTCCAAAACAGAACTCAGAACATTCTGTGCATATGTGATTATATTAGACTAAACTATTCAGGGATCCACCAAAATTCAGTACCTTAGCCATGCTAGGGGGTCATTAATGAGGGGGGAAAAAACAGGAGGGTACTACTTCCAAAATAGGCCCAACAAGACATTTTTCAACATGATAAAGAGCCAGAATGTGAACACAGTGATTTTTAATTAATATAGGTTCTTTTCTCTAGGCTCACCTAACAAAACAGAAATATAGTCAAACGTACAAACTAAAACACACCACAGAATCTTAGCATTTCCAAGTTTCTAAAGCAAAGTGCATACAGTTCAACTCTAATAATACCCTGAGGCTATGAAATTTAGCAAGTACCTGAGGTGGCATTGACTTTTCACCATTCTTTGAATCCTCCCTTACTGAATGATCTGACAGTTTCTGCAAGTATTCATTTACTGCCTGGGTGTCAGGGTATGATGGTATGCTTCTGGCAGAAGAAATTTCAGTTGTTCCCTCGATGTTTTGTTGGGAGGAAGTAGTATCACCACTTGTGGTGGGGGCGCTTTCAATGTTCAATTCGGAGGCAAGCGGCAGTCCAGCTTCTACAAGCGTGTTCTCAAACACTTCTCCCTGACTGTCAAGGGTCTCAGCAGAGGGGCTGATGGCAGAGCTGGCGTGGTTTTCTGCCTGGGATTCTGATAGTGTCACACCTAAAGGGCAACAGTGACTGTCTGAGATAATCACATGGTCCTCTTTGTCAGTCATGGTAATGAGGAGCTGGCTGCACTGGTTGCATCTCTCGGGGACTGGCTTCAGGTCCTGGGAAGGGAGGCATTGCACAAGTGCTAGGCTGTGGAAAGCACCACAGGCGACTTGTAGCACTACGCGCCCAGCAAGATGTTCCACCTTTTGTGGCTTTGTCACTGGGAAGGTAGTGGTGATGAGACCCAACTGACAACCAGTACCCCATGCCCAAATCTCTCTGCTTATTGACAATGCCAGAGTGTGCTCCTCGCCACATGCCAACTGCAAAATCCTGACTGCCAACAAAGGGCTGTTCTCAGAATCAGAAATGCTGACAGGATTCGGTTCTGGCACGTACTGCTGGTTAGCTACTGCACACTGACCCGCAGAGTTCTCCCCCCACATGTACACTATGCCACTTTCTGTCACTGCTCCGCTGTGGAAGCTCCCTGTTGCCACAGTAACAACATGTTGCCCAACCAGGGCATTTTCTAGAATGGGACTATCTGGACAAATTTCTGCTGATTCGCTTCTCCAAGGAAGAGTCCCAAAGCTGTAGACCTCACCATCTGAAGGTTTAAAAAAAAGAAAAAGAGAAGGTTAGTGAATTAACTAAAAATTTTATCAGCAAACTTCTAGCACTATGCCCCCAGATTTAACAAAACAGAATTTTAAAAAATTCTTTCCAAAGGACAGTTGTAGCGATTTGATTCAAACACACAGTATTTCACACTTATTTGTCTTTTAATAAATAACATAACTTTTTTAATATTTATTTATTTTTTTTAGTTATAGGTAGATACAATATCTTTATTTTATTTTTTATGTGGTGCTGAGGATCGAACCGAGTGCCTCACGCATGCGAGGCAAGCACTTTTCCTCTGAGCCACAATCCAAGCCCCAACAAATAACATAACTTTTAACAAATAAACATTCTATACTATAATGAGAATTTACAAACCGCAGCAGGTTACTTTCAGTCAAAGGGTATTATTACTCTTTCCTTCAGCCCCATCCTAAAACTCCCAGCATGAATCTACTACTAAACTCTAGCTAGTGTAACAGTCTACTGGAGAAGCAGATACCAAATACTCAGAAAAAAGTAACCATAGGATAAAGTAAGCAGAAGATAATAAAATAGACACATTTGCTAATGTCTAGAAGTTGGAGCAACAGAAAATCATACAATGGCATAAAAATAAAGATTCATTTGGACCCAGACTAGGAAAGTGGCTTTATGCCTCTAGGTTATACAGAAAGAACCAGTATCAACAAGACATGTAAGTCACATAAAATGTAATTTTTAGATGTTCCATATATATATACTGTATACTAGATACTAGAGAGCCTTTCTAAGATAAGATTTACTTAAAAAGCAAATCATCACAACAAAATAAACATAGCAGAAAGCAAATGAAACTAACAAATGACTAGCTAACTTTAGAACTAAAATGAAAGGCAGTGAGATATACACAAAATTATAACTTATATGTATCCAGGTAGCTATAAGTCTTAATTTTATTGCTATATTGTAGGAGTTTGGGAGCATGTACATATGACCCAGGCTGGCTAAAAATTCAAGTGTAACAAAGACTTGACCTTAAGTTTTAAAAATATTGAATCAAATTTACTATTCCTTCTTTTCTATATGAACAGAAACTTATCCATATTTTTTGATTAATGAAGAAATAAGTACTATTTTCCCCTCAAGGCAGCAATTAAGTTGATAATTGAAAAAATGCAAACTTTATCTCTGTCCTATTGTGTGTGGCATATATAGCTACACACGCCAACTCATCACAATAGTTATATAGGGAAGAACACAATAGTGGCTAGAGGGGATATAGGAACTTTTATTAAGAAATTTATGCTTGGATAAAGAATAAATGGGGGGCTGGGGTTGTGGCTCAGTGGTAGAGCACTTGTCTAGTGCATTTGAGGCACTAGATTCAATCCTCAGTACCACATAAAAATAAATAAATAAAAAATAAAGTCATTGTGCAGGGCTAGGGATATAGCTCAGTTGGTAGAGTGCTTGCCTCACGTGTGCAAGGCCCTGGGTTCAATCCCCAGCACCACAAAAAAATAAAAAATAAAAAAAGTCATTGTGTCCATCTATAACTAAAAAGAATATTAAAAAAAAAAAAAAAGAAGAATGGGAAAGTAAGCTCACTGATTAAGACTTTTTAAACTTTTCTCCCAAGGAATAAAACAATAGTCACTCACTCTTTCAAGTAACATTATTCCACTAGCAAGAGCAACATTGCAAATAAATGGATATGTAACTTCCCCACCACTTTATTTTTACCCTGAAATACATAATAATGGAGCATCAATGAATTATGAGCTAACAGTCAAATTTAATACAGACAAAGAATCTTGAATCATTTTAGCATTCAATCAGAACCATTCATTTTCTCACCTGAAAAGGATAACATTAGAGATCTTTGTGCTAAAATATGCTCACATTGTGTGAAATGAGGTTTTTTTACTTTGTTTTTTCTGGAGCGTAGGCATCTTTGAGGATACTGCTTTAAACACGAACAATAATAGGACATTTATATATATTTCAAGTTATCCCTCAATTGTCCCAGCTTTTACTGAAGATTTCCAAATATCTTAATGAACATATTCCAACTTTTCATTCAAAACAACAGTATTCTACTTTTATGAGCTTGAGAACTCCAAAGTCAGATTTAAGCTTTATTTCCTAGAGTTTATCTTCCCTTAGTTCCTAGAAGGAAAATACCAAAGCAGCATTTAATATTTAATAAATGTTTATACAGCAAAATGTATGAATTAGTGAAATCAGTGGCAATCCTGGCCCAAATCAAATTTGCCATGATTGAGTTGATAAATTGACATCAAGATTAAAGGCAACTCTCAAAGCTCACACCTATAATCCTAGCAACTTGGGAGACTGAGGCAGGAGGATCAGAAATTCAAGGCCAGTTTTAGCAATTTAGCAAGATCCTGTCTCAAAATGAAAAATAAAAAGGTCTGGAGAATGTAGCTTAGTGGTAGAGAACCCCTGAGTTCAATCCTCATTGGAGGCAGGGGACTAAAGACAACTCTACATTAGCACGTTTCTATTTTAGATGCACAAGTTTTTATGTGCTCTTATGAGCTGCTACTTATGCCTGAGAAAAACTGTACTGATACAATACAGTCCAGTGACTTAAAAACTAGGCTTTGAGGGGCCAGAAACAGTGGCGCACACCTGTAATCCCACTGGCTCTGGAGGCTGAGGTAGTAGGATCACAAGTTCAAAGCCAGCCTCAGCAACTTATCGAGGCTCTAAGCAACTTGGCAAGGCCCTAAGAAACTAGGCAAGACCCTGTCTCAAAAAATAAAAAATATAAAGGGCTGGGGGTGTGGCTCAGTGGTTATATGCCCCCACCCCCACCCCGGTTCAATCCCCAGTACCAAAACAAACAAAAAAAATCAGAAATCAGACTGAGTTCCCATCCTGATTCTGACACTTTAAATAGCTATGTATGCTAAGGGAAATTATTTAACTTCCCTGACCGTCAGTTTATTTATTATGACCTTCATTTTATCTGTAAATAACAAGAGCAGCCACGTCATAAGGTAAAGATTCAAAGATAAAATGTGGAAAATGTTTAGTGTTAATTCTGGCACACAAATGTTTGATAAACATTGACTATTATAAGCAGCAAAGTTCACTGAGAACCCCTAACATTCAATAACTCTCTTACCTGACTTTACACACTCAGGCATTTATTACCATTTTAGTTAGTATTTGTTAAACCATTCTTTTCAATACCTTCAGTCAAAAGAACTCCATGTTTCACTCCAAGGGCTGCTTGAAGAACAGTCTTTCCTCCCCAGCCTGGCAATCTCTCTGGTATGATGGAAAAGGATCCCGCCTGCCAGACATGGACCAGGCCTCTTTCTTTGGATCCTTCTGCTTCTGTTGAACTATAAACATTTGGGGAAAATATATAAATATATATATTTTTTTTCTTACAATTCAAAACTGTATCTTTTGGTCTTAATACTTTCCATGAAATTATGTCTTTTATCAGGATTCATGGATGATTGGGTCCTAAAAGTTTAATTATTGCCTACATTATGCTTTGGTTTTGATATAAGAGACAAAAAAAAACAACAACAACAACTATTTACATAAAGGCTGGAAGATAATCTAAGCCCACAAATTATTTCTCTCTATCTAAGCAGGAAAGAAAAAAACTGGATATTTTTGGACGTTTTATGATTTGGGAGCATAAAATTTTGAGATTCTAACTTCTCAATACATTAATTAATACCTTGTTTAAATAGTCAAGTTAAAACATACCCACTGGGTTTGTTCCCTAGTACCACATTAAAAAAAAAAAATTAAATAAACAAAATAAAGGTATTATGACCATCTACAACTAAAAAAAATAAAGTACCCCCAAGATGAAGTCTTATTTTAAAATTAGTTTATAATTGATGAAAAGTTTTGATGAGAAAGATCTGAGAAATAGAAATCCATATTTCACTTTAAGCTGAGTTTAAATCTATAATTTCTGTTTAAGTTTTTAAAATAATTTGAGCCAGGCATGGTGGCACATGCATGTAATCTCAGTGCTTCAGGAGGCTGTGGCAGGAGGATTGAAAGTTCAGAGTCAGCTTCAACAATTTAGCCCTAAGCAACTTAGTGAGACCCTGTCTCAAAATAAAAAATAAAAAGGGATGGGGATGTGGCTCAGTGGTTAAATGCCCCTGTTTTTCAATCCCTGGTATCAAAAATAATGTTTTGATTTGTAATTGATACATAATTGTACATATTTATGGGGTGCAGTGTGACTATTTCAATATGCGTCTACAATGTGTAATGATCAGATAATCAGATCAGGGTAAATGGCATATTTATCATTTCTTTATGTTGGAAACATTCAAAATTCTCTCTACTAGAAATTTTGAAGTATGTAATTAATTGCTGTCACTCATATTTCCCTACAGTGATATACTATCCCCATTAACCACCCTCTCTCCATCTCCCCATAACCCCCAAATCCTTTCAAACCTCTGGCAATCACTATTCTATTCTCTATGAAATCAACTTTTCAGCTTCAGCATGTTAAGTAAAAACCTGTGGTATTTACTTTTCTGTGCCTGATTTATTTCACTTAACATAATGTTCTCCAGTTCTCTCCATATTGCTGAAAATGATAAGATTTCAAATTTTCATGGCTGAATTTTTTTTCCATTTTTCTTCGGTACTAGGGATTGAACATTGAACCAAGGGCCATTTTACCACTGAGCTACATGCCCAGCCCTTTTTAATGTTTTATTTTGAGATGGGGTCTTGATATGTTGCCCAGCTTAGCCCCAAACTTGTGATCCTCCTGCCTCAGCCTTCCCAGTAGCTAGGATTATAGGAATGCCCACAGTGCCCAGTCATGGCTGAATATATTCTGTTATGCATATATATACCACATTTTCTTTATCCATTCATCTGTTAACAGGCATGTAGGCTGATTCCATATCTTGGCTACTGTGAACAGAGCTGCAATAATCACAGGGTTACAGACATCTCTTCAATATTCTTGTTTCCTTTCCTTTGGAAATATTCGCCCAGTAGTGGAATTTCTGGGTCATATGGTAGTTCTTTTTCTAGTTTTTCAAGACTCTCTATACTATTTTCCATTATTTAGATTTAAGAAAAATTTACAACAGATGCCAGTAAAAATCTTTCAGGCTTTATTCATTTTCCAGCCTAAGAATTCCATCTAATTTGATGATTTTATTTCAAATAATACAAAACTCACAGCTGAAAAATAATGACTATAATCTAACTGCCACCCCTTCTAGGAAAAGTGTATATTACGCTATTCTGTTTTCCTTTACAAAGTTTTCCTACATGCCACAATGATAATTTTCCCCCTTTTCCTTTTTACTAGAACACAGGTGCTAAAATTTTAGTGGGGTAAATTTAGTTGATATGTGGAACAATTTTTTTGAATACCTAGAATTTCTCTACTTTTGCTAAACAATACTCCCTTAAATTATTATTGTGTAATACCATGGTTCTATGGAAGAAAAGCCACAAATTTAACCTTCTTTCTAAATATCTTCTATGACTAGTTTTCTAAGGATAAAGTTTGATTAAAATTAGTAAAGATACCTCTGAAAACTTAAAATTATTTGTAAGAAAAAAATGGCTACAAGAGCTTTAAAATAATGAAGTGAAGCTATTTAGTGTCTTTACAAGCATAAGAAACTAGCAACAAAGCTTATTACTAGTCAAATTTTAATATTATTCTCTCTTTACCAATCAACTACAAATGTCACTAACTATTCCCACTTAACAACCATCAACAACCAAAAAAATTAAACTGAAGAAAAGCTACCGGCATAGAATTGTTTATTGTTTTCCTAGAACAATAGAAGAGAAGGAAGAATTGATTTTACCTTCTCTTCTTTGAGTCCATCGGTCAGTGGGAGCACTCCATCACCAAACCATTCCCTCTTCAGAAAGAGTATATCAAGACCTAAATGGGAAAAAAACAGGGTAAACACAAAGAGAGTTAAGAATACTTTGCTATTTTATTCTTCAGACTTGAAAACGGAGGGGGGTATGCTGCCCACTAACAAGTGTACATTCACTGGGCAATAAATACACAGCAAAACTATTTAAACTATTTCACATCCTGCCTGCCAAAGTCAAATATCTAGACTGAGCCTGCCCACCAAGCTTATAAAAATGCCTGTTGACCTGCCAAATGTAATGTCAAGGAAGAAAAGACTACTACAGTTAAACTGTACTGCTCCAGGCAACTGATTTTTTGTTTGTTTTGTATTATGAAGAAGATGGTTTAACCCAAAAATCAATGTGTTAAGTTCAAAAATTACATACATATTAAGGTTACTTTTAAAATGTTTCTGGAAAATATGAAGATTTAAATATCAATTGAGGAAGATTTGTTAAAATCGCCTCAGTAATATATTAGATCCAAATAATTTTATGTATTTCAGTAATGAACAAAAAGTTACATTATTAAAAAAGGAAGTTTTTTCATTTATTGGAACTAGCAGTATTTTTCCCAAATCAATTCCTCAATTCAAAACTAATAACATGCCTCATCTAGAGGGCTAGAAGTTGCTTGAATTTTAAAATAGTTGTTTTAAAATCCACCATTCAGTGGGAAAGAGCCACATCAAAATCACTGTACAGGGGCTGGGGTTGTGGATGGGGGGTAGAGCACTTGCCTAGCATGTGTGAGGCACTGGGTTCGATTCTCAGCACAGCATATAAATAAATGAACAAAATAAAGGTCCATCAATATCTAAAAAATTTTTTTAAATCACTGTACAAATATCATGACCCACCTGTTTAGAAACTAAGTGTTGAATAAATATTAAGACATTGAAAAATAAAGAAGCTGAAGAAATGCTGAAAGCATTTCAATTCAGATATTTACATTTTTAAGGTTACCAAAGCTCATGAAAATAACAGCAATGAAGCCTTTTTATATGTGGACCACAAAAATACTGGGCACAAATTTGTGATTTTTTTTTCTGGAAAAGGATATGGTTCACAGTGCACTGGAAACAGCCCATACTGGCAGGGGTAATCTAAGGTCCATCTGTTTACTCCAGGTTACCTGTGAATTCTTACTGTTTTCCATCTGTATATTTAAGGAAATTACTTTCTACCTACTGCTTATTTTAGAAAGATTTTGAATCATTCAAAGTTGGATAAAGGGTACTGTGTAAACAGGAAGTAAATCAGAATAAATTTAATAAATGTTACTGATTTTAAAAATACAAGCATTAAGTGCTACTGCATTTTTTGCATAAATAACTAGCTTTAATAAAATCTACATTTCGTTGTGTACAATGAAATTTTGAAGCCAGATCTAATCTGTGCTTATCTGTTGCAGATCAAGCAGTTCTATACCTTTGGCTAAATTCCAGCAGTACCCTACGGAAGCCAGAGAACTCCTCTGGGAGGATGCGGAAGTACATAAGCACATCATACTTCTCACAATAGATTCGCTGCATGGAAAATACCTCAAGAATATTGAGAATCTTTTGGTAAAGTGAATAAAATCATCAATATTTATCCTTAGTGTCAGAGTTTTGAATAATTTTTCTATTCTTTTTTGTTTTTGTTGTTGTTATTTTGGGAGATGCTTACTAGGAATTTTAACCCAGGGGCAATTATATGCTAAGCTATATCCCTAACCCTTTTTATTTTTTATTTTGAGACAGAGTCTCACTGAGTTGCTTAGACTAGCCTTGAACTTGTGATCCTCCAGTCTGAGCCTCCCAAACTGCTGGAATTACAGGTGAGCACCACTGCACACAGTCAGAGTTTTCTTTAAAAAACAATTACATCTTTATTTATCACCACCCCCCTGTTTCCCTAAACCCAAATTGAATTAAAACTCCATAAACTGCTTTGCAAAGTTTTTGTTGTTCTATTTTACTTATTGTATAGGGTAGACAGAATAATGGTCCCCAAAGATGTCCAGGCCCTGAGACTATTAGGTGACATGGTACTAATCAGCTGACCTTAAGAAAGGGAGATTATTCTGGTATCCAGGTGGACCCAAGGTAATCACAAGAGTTCTTCAAAGTGGAAGAGGGAAGCTGGGTACAGATGTGCCAGCACCATGGTACACTACTGTAATTCCATTTGATAGGTTAAGGCAGAAGGATGGTAAGTTCAAGGCCAGCCTGGACAACTTAGGGTCACCCTGTCTCAAAACAAAAAAAGACTAGGATGTAGCTCAGTGATAGAGCGTCCCTGGGTTCAGTCCCTGGGTTCAATCCCCAGTACTGGGGAAAAAAGAAAAAGAAAGAAAGAATATTGGAATATCACAGTTAAATATGAAAAGCTTGTTATAAAGTTTTACTCACATGTGTAAATTTATCAAGACATTCTTTCTCAATTATGCATTCATACAGAAAAGGGAAGTAAACCTAAATTTTTTCTTTTTCTAGTATTTTTAGAATTGCCTCTCCAAGATATCTATAAGATTTTTAATAGCACTTAAGCTTCCTTAATTGCTTTCATTGCTGTATTTTTAAAAGTTTTATAAAATTGTTTAATCATGGGGCTTCCTCTTTAAGGTCCTTACCCTCCATTCTTTGAGGGGAAAGATCTCTGTACTATTGCTTTTCTTCTATTAATAATAACTTTCTTCCATAGACCTGTTTTAGATTAAGCAGCTCTCATAAAGAAGCTGTGTGATGCTATATAAGCATCACTTACTTGGAGTCAGAATACATGGGCTTCTCTTGCCTTTTTACCTCTCCATAGATCAATGGTATCTCCAAAAAGTAAGCAAACTAGACTCTAGCATTCCTTGTAGCTATTAAGTTCTATGAGCCAAAGAACAAAGCTTGATCCACTTTAAAGTATATCACCCTATACTTTAAATTACTATTTCTTCCACAGTAAAATGTAAAGTAATTAAACTCTCAGATGCTCTTTAAAAATAAGAGCAAATAGTTCTTAATGATCAAACTCCATTTTTGGACTCCACTGGATACACATCCCCCTGCTACATATAACAGAAAAAGGAGCTGGTATGTGCTGAGGATATCATTTAATACCATAATCTGGGAGTGCCCTAAAAATTAATCTGGTCTAGATGTGCTAATTATTGAAGAAAGAAGAGCTACAAATCACCTACAGTTCCACAATACCTTAGCCAGAAATCCAAAATCTAAAAACTTTTAAAACTAGATTTTTTCCATAATTCTTTTGGTGAAATAATCTAATCTGACCTGAACCCTCTGGCAGCAAAATTTGACCTGAACAAATGTGAAGTAGTCTAGCCTTTATATCTCTCTATCTTGCTGCATAAATATTAACATAATAATAATGTAATAATATTATAGATCCTACACAAAGTATTATATAATATATGGTTTATACACCTTATTCTTAAGAGAAAAAGAAATATAAATTCCAAAACACATCTTGCCCCAAGGGTTTTGAACAAGAGACTTGAATCTTGTATTCTAAAACAACTACCATTTTGGTACATGTCTCCCAACTTTTAACTATTTTTATATTTTCTTCAGTTTATGTATTTTTGGGGGGAGTGGAGTGGCAGGTGGGGGTCTCACTATGTTGCTCAGGCTGGCCTCTAACTCCGGGCCTCAAGTGATCTCCCTGCCTCAGCCTCCACAGTGGCTGGGATTATAAACACAGGGATCCAGTTCTTTCTTGTACTTTTAACATTAACTTCACCTTGAAGAGTATAGGAGGAAGTTGTACTGCTTCCACCAAGATATTCTATGGATATTTTGATGACTTAATGGCAATGATTTACATTTCTTTTTTTTTTAATTTTTTTTTAGTTGTAGATGGACCCAGTACCTTTATTTTAGTTATTTTTATGTGGTGCTGAGGATAGAACCCAGGACCTCACACATGCTCTACCACTGAGCCACAACCCCAGTCCTATGATTAACATTTCTTTGAAAACATTTAAGTCAATTTTATACTGAACATATTCACTTACAGCACACAAATTAATTTTGCAAGGAACATCCTGCCTATAAATACTCCCTTGGCTCATGTTCTCATTGGAGTGAGGAGATCTGGGCTCTTTCATTTCATATAAGTCTGCCAACTTGGTGGAGATGAAAGAGATGAATAAATGACATAAAGGAAGAGGTATCAAGTTTGGGCTCCAGGTTCTAACTTGAACAGCTATATGTTAATGGTTCTTTTTTTTTTTTTTTTGAGTACTGGGAGTTGAACCTATGGCCTCTCATACAAGCTAGGCAAACACTCTACCACTCAGCCACATCCCCTAATCCTTCTAAAATTTTATTTTGAGCAGGGTCTCACTAAATTACCAAGGCTGGCCTGGAACTTGCAATCTTCCTGCCTCGGCCTACTGAGTAGCTAGTATTATAGGTATGTACCACTGCCCCAAGCTTAGTGGTTCTATTTACTGAAATGGGAAAGACTGAGAGAGACAAGATCCTCAAGTGAAATACAAGATTCTGGTAAAATTTTTGTTGTTTTTGTTAAGTTCAAGTTGCCTGTAAAAGTACATGTCAAGGGTGGGGATATAGCTCAGTTGGTAGAGTGCTTGCCTTATATGCACAAGGCCCTGGGTTCAATCCCCAGCACCACCATCAAAAAAAAAAAAAGCAAAGAAAGTACTTGTCAAATTAGCAGTTTAATATAAGAACATGGAGTTCAGAAGAAAGACATATGGGAAGACATATGAATAATATCTGAAATCAGCACAATAGGCATCGAGTGTGGGTAAAGAAAAAGGAAAGGCACAGGATCAAGCTGTACAGAGCTCCTACACATACAGCTTGACCAGAATGGGGACCCAACAAAGATGACTGAGGTCAGAAGTGGTCCGAAAGGAAGGAGAAACATGACCATGTTGTGGGCACATGAAAGCAAAGCAGAGGAGGAGGCCAGTTAGGTCAAGGCAGCAGGGGTTCATATGATGAGATCTTAAAAAGTATCCGCTGCATCTGCCAAAACAGACAGGTATCACTGCTGAGCTTGGTCACAATTTCAGTGGTCTGTTTGGGGAGTGAAAACCACACTGTAAAAAAAGTGAATTTAAACGGGAAATGAAGACCCAAAATAAAGAACTAGAAATGATTCTTTTGAAAAATATTGAAATGGAAAACAAAGGAATGGAGCAGTAGCTGAAGGGGACTGTGAAGATCAAGGGTTTTGTTTCCTTTTGTTTGAAGTGGGGGAGATGAGATAGTTGAACCTGTTTGCACAACACTGGTTATCATCCCAGGGAGATGAGGACAGAGGACAGAACCAAAGTCCCAAAGTGAGAGAGAAAAAAAAATAAAATAAAAATTATATAAAGCAACCAAAAAACAAGAGAATGGCATCCAGAACATGTGTAGAAGAATTCATCTTTCACAAGAGGGTCTATATTTTTTAAAAGAAAAAAGATGATCAGTACAGACAAAGGCAGGATTATGGATTCTAGAGGAGGATGTCCCATATGATGCTGCTTGTAGATGATTAGGACTTTACGATATGTGTGTTGTATATTCTATTCTCACTCCTGGCTTTATTCTTTCTGTTTCTTTATTTTACCTTACATTTATACACTTTTGTAAGCTGCCTTAAACTTGGAGGGAACAGGGCAGGATACAGATAAAATGTTTGTGGTAGAGGAATGCATTAGTAGACTATTATCTCAAGTGCAAAAAAGAAAAAATTGTATAGGAATTTCCTGTATTTATCTCTAGTAAACTTTAAAAGAATAAAGACCTTTTTCCTTAATAACTTAGTGACAGATAAATCTGTGGATCATAGTGAAAACTTCAAGTGCTTAAATTTCAACATCTAAATTACATGTATTTTTTTATTATTATATTGCAGGTACTTTGCTAGTCTAAAATTTCTATGGACACAGGGTGCATATCCCAGCTGCTTAGCATGTTTCTAATATAGGAAAGGTACTTAATATCTGTAGACAGACAACATACATGTGTAAATATATGAATTTCTGCCTCAAAGAATTTCCATACTACAATAGTCCCCACCCTTATACACAGGAGATAAAGTTCTAAGTCCCTTAACAGATGCCTGGGACAGTACCAAGCCCTATTATGTTTTTTCTTACATGCATTATCATGCAGTATCAGAGTTAAATTATCCATCCATGTTTTATATCCTGGTATCTCCTTTGTACCACCATTCTTACACTTTGGGGGACATTATTAGTAAAATAAATTACATGAACACAAAATAACAATAACAATACCAGCTACTTAGGAGGCTCAGACAAGATCAAAAGTTTGAAGCCAGCCAGAGCAACCTAGCAAGACCCTGTCTCAAAACAAAAGGAAAAGATCTGGGGCCATGACTCAGTGCTTGTCTAGCAATGTATAAAGGCCCTGGTTTCAATCTCCAGCACCACACACACAAAAACAAAATTTCAAGTACCCATTAACATTTTCTTCATAAAGTTTTAGTTGGTCATATTTTATTATAATGTAGTAACCTAGAATTTATATTGTGAATACAGCAAATAATAATTTAAGAGTATCTGGAATTTACACAGGGTAAATGCTTAATAAATGTTTGTCTCAGTCAATATATTTACATCTGGATTAACTCAAACATCTGACTTACAAATAACCTATACAATAACAACTGCTATTTTTTGGACATCCTGCCCTGAAACCTTCACCAAGCACTACAGAAGGTTAAGGAAGATCGCCTAGCACTGAAGCCTTGACAAATCAACCACCATGGAAGGTCAAATCCACTTAAAATCCCAGCGTTCTCAACAGTAAGTGATGCATAGGGAGCATTGCCTAACTCTAATTCAGGAGCTGACTAGCCTTTAAATTTTCACCCAGATGAAGAACTCAGTAAATTAATGTATTGAATAAATTCAGTAGGCTGATCTAGAAAGCTACTTATTTACAACTTTGTTACCAATAGGATAATGCACTTACTAAGTCATTCATTCATGAAAAATTACTAAAGGTAAGGCAGGCACAGTGGTGCACACCAATAATCCCAACTACTAGGGAGGCTAACACAGGAAGATCAGAAGTCTCAGGCCAGCCTGAAACTTAGCAAGACCCTGTCTCAAAATAAAAATATTAAAAGGGCTGGGGAAGTAGCTCAGTAGAGCACTTGCAAGACCTGGGTATGATCTCTAGTATTGCCAACAACAAAACTCCTGAAGCCAAGACACTAAACCTTATTCATTGGTACAGTACGCTGGTACCCATAGTAACCACTTCATACAAGCTGGCTACATTTAAGTGAATACTTGAGTGGGAGACACTGCCCTTAATCTTGAGTTCTATTCTACAGTCTTCCAAATGCTATAGATTTCTAGAGACTATAATAAAAGTAAACATCAAGATACAAAAGTAAAATATCTTTCATAATAGAAATTCTTGTACACAATTTGATAATGGTATTTCCTAACCATGGAGACACTTTTATCTCATGCCACTTTGCAAATGTTACACAACCCAAGGAAGAATAATATCTTTCTCCCTTTCCCCTTAGTACAGGGAGACAGCTTTTGGTGTGATCAGGGACGTGAAGATATCTCAGTGTTTGTTTATTTATTTATTTATTTATTTATTTTTGGTGGGGGGATACCAGGGATTGAACTCAGGGGCACTCAACCTCTGAACCACACTCCCAGCCCTTTTTTAAATTTTATTTAGACACAGGGTCTTACTGAGTTACTTAGCACCTCTCTTTTGCTGAGGCTGGCTTTACATTCACAATCCTCCTGCCTCAGCCTCCTGAGCCACTAGGATTACAGATGCTCCACCACGCCCAGCCTCACAGTGTACTTTTTGATGCCTTGCTAATTTTATACCGAAACCTAATAAATCTGCACTCTTCTGATTATGGGAATCCTCTAAAAGGGAAGAGCTAAAAGCTCATTTAGCTTCTTTTGTAACTACTGCATATTTTTAAAATGAATTTTTCAGAATTACTAAAATTCCCATGAAACATTCTGTAATAATGCCATATAATAAGAAGCATAAATTGTTGCAGTACTTGGGAATTTGAAATTCAATTGCTAGAATTATCATACCCATGAGAATAACTAATGCAAACGATCACATGAAATCTGTGGTAATTTCATATCTGAGTTAATCTATATCCAAATTCCTTTTATAGTACTATGATTCAACTTACTCCTCTATACTTTGAGAATTCAAGACCAGTATATGCCTGTATTTCCCAGAATCTCTAGCAGTTTAATTCCCCTGCAGCTCTTTAAAAGGGATCACTCCTCATTTCCTTAAAAAAAAAAAAAAAAAAAGTGTTTCCCAGGACCCAAAGTCAAACTGCAAAGTAAAACTTGACCAAAGAATTGGTCTGTCTCCTGTCTTCAAAACAGTACAGCTTCACATAGTGGAGATGCACTCCCTGTGGCAGGGAGAGAAGTTATTTTTCATTCTACTACTTTGAGGTTACAAAGTAAAATAAAGAAAACATGTTGGAAAGTACCCTGATTAAAAAAGAAATTTTAAAGTATGAGTTTCACAAACCATCTTCGCCATACATAAAACTGTAAAAATAAAAAACAAATCCACATATTCATCACCCAGTTTTAACAGATTCATGAACATATTTCCAAATTTGCTTCAGCTTTCTTTAAAAACAGAAGAAAAAGTTATATTGAGAGCTGAAGGAGCTCTACTCAGTAAAAATAGATCTCATTCCCACACAGATGCTTATACTTTTATGTACTTTAGATAAATACATAATACATACATGATATATACTTATCAATAAACAATATATGTAACTGGATGGCTTTAAAATACATCTTACTTTATATATCCTTTGGCAACTTGATTCTTTTCAGTTAACATTATGTACTTGAGGTGTATCTATACTGGTAAGTAAAGACACAGTTCATTTTCACTAGGGAATAAGTATTGAATTGCATGCATAAACCAGTTTTCCTACAACATACAGTTGGATTATTATTATTATTCTGCATTATATTGCTACTTTAAATCTTTGTTACATGTTTGTTTGGGAAACTGCCCCAAGTTCAGTTAAGAAATTGGTTCAACAAAAATTTAGGCTGTCAGAGAAAAGAACCCTGAAATAAATTACAGCCCACCCAGATGCCACCTTCCAAATAAGAACCATGTGATGACTCAGAAGAAAAATACTTAAATAATATGTGATAATTAAGGGAAACATAAGTTGATCAATTTATGGAATTAATTAGACAAAAGCTAATCTCTCTTAGCATACTTCATTGGCAGCAAAATGAACCTCTACCAAACAGCCCTAATCTTTTTTTCCTAAGAGCTGAGAAAACTACATTTTCTTTAAATTTAAAAGAAATATAGATAGGCAGGCATGGTGGTACACACCTGTAATCTTAGAATCTGGGGAGGTTGAGGCAAGAGGATTGCCACTTCAAGGCCAGCCTCAGCAACTGAGCAAGCCCTGTCTGAAAATAAAAGATAAAAAAGGACTGGGTATGTAGCTCAGTGGTAAAGCTCCCCTAGCTTCAATCCCCAGTACCAAAACAAACAAACACACTATACAATATCCCAAAAAAGTATTCAGTACTTGGCTAATTTAAATAGTTTTGCTCTACCCTAATTGGATCAAGTAGTTCATCTGCATACACACCAAGACATAAGCTAAAGACACCACCATCACATATCTAGAGAAACAGGAAATACAGATAGGAAAATTAGTACAATACTAAAAAAGAATCAAATCATAGTATATTGCACTTTATTTGTGATTACCAAGCAGTTTCTTAAAGACCCACACCTTACAAAATGTACTACTTTCTTATTAGTGATAACTGGATTATTTGGTTATCAATGGATAAGGGTTAAAAGAAAAAAAAAATCTGCTAAAAAAAGGAAATTCTATAAGAAAACCCATATGTCTAATGTAGCTGGACTATGTGGTAGATTTAATACTGTAAAGTTATTTTGAAAAGCT
This sequence comes from Marmota flaviventris, assembly GCF_047511675.1. Taxonomy (NCBI): domain Eukaryota; kingdom Metazoa; phylum Chordata; class Mammalia; order Rodentia; family Sciuridae; genus Marmota; species Marmota flaviventris. The sequence goes on along the minus strand of NC_092508.1, from coordinate 33,341,122 downwards.
AAATGATTTGGAAGTCACTAAAATCATCCTGTCATTCCTCAAAATGACTGAAAAAGGTATTCAACTTTCTACTACATCAAAGCAAGCCTTCTTAAACACAGTCCCAAAAATCACCATTCCATCCTGCTTTGTAGTTTTTCACTCATACCTTACTAGTCTCATACTAATAATCATAGAAGATTGTTACAATCCTGTGACATTTCTTTAGAAATACTGTTAGAAGGAACTCCAACAGTTACTGCTTAAACCCATGTTTTTTTATGAAAGGTAGACTGATAGTATTGTTTCCACCTAATCACACAAAAACTAAAATCAGGACTCAGTAAAGTTCTTAACATGACCTTTGCTTCTTTAACAGTCAAAATGCTCAAAGTAAGGGTTTCAAATGATAGTCTAAACTGTGAAATACAAATCTGGTAAGAAAGGATGCAGTTCATACTTTGTATATCAATTTAAGAAATGAGCAGTCTGAGAAATGGTACTCAAATTTTTTCCCAAAAATTATGATTTGGTACTTTATTTTCTGGACCATTACCTAATCAAATCTTAACATCACAAAGTAGTTTTTAAATTTTTTCTTGATATAATTATGAGCCTTCAATATGCCTAACTAGTCGCTGTTTAGGAGGTAATAAATTTAAGGTAGGTATAGACGGCATCTTTTACACATTAAAATGCCTTATTTAATATCAAAGTAACTAGAGACCAACCTGAAAGCATATTCTCTAAATATAAGTATCACAAAATTATCTGGAAAACTCTCTTGATTTAAAAACATGAATAATAGTTGTTCTACTAAAATATATCTTTCTCACCACTCAGGGGAAAAAAATCCAAATAGTTTGGACCAAGATGAAGTGAAAAAATAATTATAAGAAGAGTTAATATATACTGAATATTTACCATGAACCAGGCACTGTAATAAACAGATACATGAACCATTACATATAAAGGTTACTAATGTTAGGAAAGCAATTTTATCCTCGATTTCGTGATAAGGAAACCAATGTGAAGAGGTTTCAGTAACTTGCTCAAAGAAAGATGTAAGCATGCCAAAGCCACTATGCTATATTATTAAGATTAAAATAGTGCAATCTACTACAAAATAAAATTTTCACTGCTTTAAATTCTGTGAATAGCCAAGAACGGCGGCACAGGATGGTAGTTTCAGCTATTCAAGAGGCTGAGGCAGAAGGACTGCAAGTTTGAGGCCAGCTTAGGCAACCTGGCAAGAGCCTATCTCAAAATAGAATTTTAAAAAGGGATGGGGTAGTAGCTCTGTGGTAGAACGCTCGCTTGGCATGCGTGAGGACTTGGGTTCAATCTCCAGCAAAGAAAAAAAAATCTGTTAAGTTCTAACCTAAAGATCAACTGGTCACTCCGAGTCACACAAGAATACAACAGAAAAAAACGTGTGACTAATTGCTTTGTCAAATATTGTACCTGCTCAGATAAACATACGTCACACAATGTTATTTCTTATAGCACTTTAAAGAACATTTACAGTCACCAACAAATAAAGGCAACAGAGTAAGGATCTTCATTCGGATACAACAGTTATTTCCTTCACCTTCATAAACCAAAAAGGAAATGCCGTGCCGGAATACACCACTTCAATTTCTAATACTTCTTAACTTAACCTCTCTTCTAATGGATCACTTGACTCACTAAAAAGACTTGACTAAACTCCTAATTACTAATATCAAAGTCATTTTCTTCTTTCCGCAATCGCCTTTTCAAAACACCAAAGCCTTCGGTTTACTCTTCACCACGATTTGCACCGTAGGGCAAATCGGCCTGGGACCCGCACCACGGTTCATGGCCAGGGACCCGGGTTTATCTCCTTAGCATCTAGTGTGGGCAGTCAATAAATCCTCAAGAATGAATGGCTGGAAAGCAGCGTGGGTGGAGGCGGGAAGAGAGGGCATGAAGGAATTTCACGCCACTGAGACCACTGCAGGGGAGGCCAGACTGGGGAGGGTGAGATACGGGCGAGAGGGACAACCTGGGGCCCCGGGCAGCGTCCGGAGCTCCTCGACAGGCAGGCGCCGTCTGTAGACACTGGGTGGGAAGACCCGGGCGCCGAATCCGCAGGCCACCGCAGTGCACTCCAGGGCCTCGGCTGGAGTCTCCGCCTCGCTCCCGGACCCCAGCCATCCGCACCCAGGAGGTCCCGACCGATAGATCAGTCCTCGGAAGCCAAGGGCCACCCCGGGACCCGAGCTGGCTCACCTGACGCTCCACCCGCAGCACCGCGATCAGCATCCGGCGCGAGCCCAGCAGCCCCGCGGGTCCGAAGGATCAGCTGATTCACGGGGGCGGGGCCTCCGTACAGAGGCGGGGCCGCGGGCGGTGAGCGGGTGGAGGGCGGGAGGGGATTGCTCCCGGAGTAGGTGGGGTGAGACTGGAAGACTGGAGACGGCGCCTGGTAGGGACCAAAATTATTGAAGATGCGTTAAGCACTGAAGCCAACGTTTCCATGCGCAGTGCCCCTCCCTAGGCCAAGGTGGAACCACCAGTTCCCGGGCGCGCTTCAACAATGACGTAATATGGAATTGTCCCGGCCTAGCTGCCCAGCGTTTCCATGGTGACGGGCGACGGTGAAGTAGTATCATTTTGTTACTACTTCAAACTGCGGGAGGTGGAAGTATAAAGTAAAAAGCCTGAAATATCTTTAAACTGCCTTTGTGAACTGTATCTGAAGTGATCGCTTCCTGTCCCCTGGAATGACGTCATCGCCACGCGGCGCCGGTTTGCTGAAGTGTCCACACTTTTTTTTACCACTCAGTTATAACCCCGAAGGGTATTGGCCTCCCCACTATGATTCCTGCGGGGCTCCCCAGTGTACGGTCTGAATAAAATGAGTTTCCCAACCATCTGCTTGTCACAGCCCCACCCCGCCAGCACCCTGAAGTCCTTCACCGCTGGTCTTGGTACCCAGGCCCCAGGGATGCTAACTCTCTTAAGCTAGGCGGTGCACTGGACCTGCAAACATATATTTAAACAGCCAACGATGAATGTGAATTCAGAGTCTGAAGCTCCCAGCTACGAATGGTCTTTCACCAAACCCTCAACCGCTAGCCTCCTCAATGCTCCACCCACCTGCAAAACTCTTCTGCAACGTCAACCAGCTCCATCCACTCCTGCACCAGTGCAGGAAGTCACACGACCCTGTGAATTGATGCCATTATAAACCAAAGGTGTCCAACTTATGTCAGGACTTCCATGCGGTCAGGTATTATTGATTGAGCCTAAAACAGTCACATTTACACATTGCTTCTCAGACTATCAGCTTTTCCCTCCTGGCTAGTCCCAACCCTTGTAATCCTAACCTTTTACTTAACCCCCACCCCCTTTGGAAAAATAAAAATAAAATACTCCATCTCCTACATTTCTGAGGAAAATGAGACCAGTAGAAGTGAATTTCCTCAACTCCACTAGCCACTATTTCAAAGTCTACTTGCAACACCAGCCTTCCTCGCCATCTCGCCATCTCCCTTCTGCCTTAAGAGAAATGTTATGACCTCTCAAGGTTAATCTCTCCACTTGAACTCGGGAAACCTTCTGGGATAGGGATTTAGGATAAACAGAGAAATACTGAAACTTGAAGGAAATACGCACAAGCCACTGAGAGGCTCAAAACAGGTTGTAAATTTTGGCCCATACCCTTGTAAAATGAGGGAAATACGCAGAATTGTGCACCTCCAGCCCTGCCCCTGGACATCCCACCCCCAACCCTAGCCCGAGTCAGTTTTCATTCTCCCTTGAATGTATATCTACCTTCCTAAATAAACCTCTGCCTCTGCCTTGTCTGGTTTATGCTGAAATTCTTTTCCTTCACCGATGCCAAGAACCCCACTGGTTCTGAGTTGAGTTCCCCCTCTCCTCTGGGAACTCCTTGGACCCTTCTCCAGAGACATCTCTTCCAATTCCTTTAGAGACTTTGCTCCATGATTTAGCCCTACTTTTTTGTGTGTATTTTCAATGTCCACCTCTCTTAATCTTTCAGTATATAAGGTTGCTCCCCTCTCCTTCCCTTCCTCTTCCCCTCAACCCCAGCCCCATACTAGAGATTGAACCTAGGAGCACTTTAAGCTATATCCCCAGCCCTTCTGTTTTTATTTTGAGACCGGGTTTCACTAAGTTGCTGAAGCTAGTCTCGAAGTTGCAATCCTCTGTCTCAGCCATCCCAGTAGTTGGGATTACATGTGTGATCCACCGCACCCAACTCTGTCTCATTTTTATTTTTTTTTCTGCCTTATTTCCTTTGCAACCTAATGTTATACCTCTACTTTCTGACCTCTCAGTCTTACCAAGTCTGTAATCCAAGCTTTTTCAAGTCTACTGGAAGCAGTAGCCGCCTCCTAATTATGGAATCTAATGATATGGTCAAACAGGTGAACCACTCTAAATAAGAATAGATGGTTAGGCAGTCAGAGTAATAGGCCCCACCAAAGCCTTTTTCAATGTAAAGACCATGAAGCTAAGCTGAGATAGGGATTTAGGATAAACAGAGAAATACTGAAACTTGAAGGAAATACGCACAAGCCATTGAGACTGGAAACATTCCAGTCAACTCCTTTGTCCCAGAGCCCAGGGAAAATGGAAGGTGGGAGGAACCCAGATGGAAGTGACAGGAAGGATTCAAACTCAGAAGACTAAAGGACCCAGTCAATAGCCTTGATATTTTTTTCAATACCTGTTTAACATGTATTTTCACCAATGGCTTTGGTACTCTTTCAATGCCTGTTTAACAGATTTTCCTCAATGTTCATACTCAAAACCCACATCAGCCCCTAGGTAGCACATCAAAAGGTTTTCCTGCTATCAGGTCCCTTCCCACATTGCAAGAGTTCTATCTCTTTTCACTTAAATAAATCCTACTCTTGCCTTCCATAATTGTCTGTTGGATTTCATTCTTCAAACAAGAGGGAAATTGGCGAGGCCTGCATAGAACCCATCCATCAAGTTTCATCTCAAACTCTGGTTTCAATTCTGCACAACCATTTAAAAGAATGAGGATTATTTATACAAAATGATCTGTAAGTTAGGTTGTTAAGAGGAAAAAAAAGTTAGATGCTGGATCATGTGTGTAGTATTCTACCAATTGTGTTATGTATATGGTTTTCCGGAAAAAGGTTAGGTAGGTTGGTGAATAGCTATTGTAACAGTGGCCCACTTTATGCTTTGAATATAGTCCTTGCTTCTCTAAAACTGACATTTTTTTTTCTTCTTCCCAACCTTCTCCTCCTTGATCTTCCTAATCTCCTCCCTAGTTTGGGGGTGTAGCTTTTGAATCAACTTTTAAAAACCCCTCTTCTCCTTATTCCCCTGATGGGGAGAATCACAGCCTTTGGGAAAGGGGTCCCCCGTGCTTCTTCTTTGCTAGCAAAACTTTTTTTTCCTTTTTCTTCAAACTGTGTCCTCATTATTGGATTGGCATCAGGGTCAAGGACTGAGTTTTCAGTAATACTGTGACATATATCCTTATCCTTGATTACAGCTCTAAAAAATACACATTTAAGAGTATCTGCCACTGGGGGGGGAGGGAATTGGGAACAAGAGAGTGAGGAAAACTTGACTTTATTCTATGCCATTTTGTATGGTTTGATTTAATCATATGCTTTTTTACTTATAAAACTTTTAACATGAGAAGAGGGCATGGGGTGTTGAGAATGTAGCTAAGTAGTAGAGCACTTGTCTAGCATGAGTGAGGCCCTGGGTTTGATCCCCAGCACCACAAAGAAAAAAAAAGTATAAAAAGAACAAAGCAGGAGGCATTATACTGGTGACTCCAAAATATATACAAAGCTATGGAGGCATTATACTGGTGACTCCAAAATATATACAAAGCTATGGAATCAAAACAGTATGGTATTAGCATTAAAAAAAAAAAGACATATAGACCAAATTAACAGAATACAGACCCTAGAAATAAACCCAAGAATCCATAACCAACTGATTTTTGACAAAAGTGCTCAGAACATCCACTGGGGAAAGTACAGTTTCTTCAATAAACAGTGCTTGGAAAATTGAATAACCACATGCAAACTAACTGAATAATACCTACCTCCCCACCCTCTCTCCAAATCAACTCAAAAGGGATTAAAGCCTTAAATGTAAGATCCAAAAGAAAAATCTCTAAAAGAAAATAGGAGAAACACATCAGGACATTGGAATGGACAAAGGTTCTTGGTTATAATCACAAAAGTACATGCAACAAAAGCAAAAATAGACAGCTAGATCATATAAAACTAAAAATTTTCTATACAACAAAGAGAACAATCTACAGAAGGGGGGCACAACCTACAAAATGGAGTAAAATATTTGCAAACTATACATCTGACAAGGAGTTGATATTCAGAATATATAGGAAATTCAAATAATTATATCGCAAAAAACCCAAACAATTCAATTTTTAAAATGGTTTATATGCCTAAATAGACGTTCTCAAAAAAAGACATACAAATGGCCAAGAGGTATATGAAAAAAATACTCAACCAATCAGCAGGGAAATGCAAGAACTATATTGGGATATCCTTTCATCCCATTTAGAATAGCCATTATCAAAAAGACAAAAAAATAATAAACACCGGCAAGGATTTGGAGAAAGGAAAAAAATCTCATAAACTGTTGGTAGGAATGTAAATTAGTACAACCATTATGGAAAACAGTATGGAGAATCCTCAAAAACTAGAAATAGAATTACCAGCAAGTATAATACTGGGTATATGTCCAAAGGAAATTAGTGTATAAAAGATATGTATGTATGCCCATGTTTATTGCAACACTAGTAGCCAAGAAATAGAATCAACCTAACTGTTCATCAACTGATGGATGGACAAAGAAAATATGGTGTACATACAATGGAATACTATTCAGTCTTTAAAAAAGAACAAAATCTTGTCATTTGGAAAAACATGGATAGAACTGAAGGACATTAAGTGAAATAAGCCACCATGGAAAGAGAAATACTGAAGGACCTCATTCAGTGGAATCTAAAAAAGTTGATTTCGTAGAAGTAGAGAGTATAATAGTGGTTGCCAGAGCCTGGAGAAGATAGGAATGAGGGAAGGATGTGGATAGGTTGGTCCGAGGAGGTCTAAGAATAACTAAGTTAGTTATAGTTAGATAAGAGAAATCAATTCTGGTGTTGTATTACACAGAAGAGTGACTGTAGATAAAGATAAGGTACTGTATATTTCAAAGAAGCTAGAAGAAAGAACTTTGAATGTTTGTATCACAAAGAAATGATGTTTGAGGAGATTCATGTGCTTACTCTGATTAAACAATGTGTATGTGTACTGAAACATCATATGTAACCCCATAAATACGTACAATGTTTATGTGTCAATTTAAAAAGAGAGTAGAAGGTAAAGTTCTTGGTTGGGTCTTTCTTTCACTCTTTTTCTTTGACATCTGGGACATAGCTCTTCCTGGTTTCCTCTTACTTTGGACCTTTCCATTATCTTTGCAGATTCTTTCTTTCAAATGTGCCTTAAATTCATGGATGAAATAAATATTTATTGCATACTTATTATGTGCGAGGCACTATTCTAAGAACTGGAGAGGCATAATAATAAATGAAATAGCAAAGAGTCTCTGTTCTCATGGAAGTTACACACTGATAATGTAGAAGACCGTCTCCTAAGATTACATCTATCATTTCCTCCTTCCATGTATACAAATGCCACTCTAAACATCAAGAGATGGAGACTTTTTCTTCACCCCCAAACATGGGTCAGCCCTGTGATTTTATTTATTTATTTACTTATTTACTTACTTTTTTGGTACAAGGGATTAAAACCAGGGAGGCTTAACCACTGAGCCACATCCCTAGCCCTTTTCATTTTTTTTTTTTTTTTTTTTTTTGAGACAGGCCTCACTAAATTGCTGAGACTGGACTGGCCTCAAACTTGTGATCTTCCTGCCTCAGCCTCCCAAGTCACTGAGATTATAGGCATGTACCACTATACCTGGCAATTTTTAAAAAAAATTTTCGTAGTTGTATATGGACAGCATGCCTTTATTTTATTTGTTTTATTTTTATGTGGTGCTGAGGATCAAATGCAGTGCCTCACGCATGCTAGGCAAGTGCTCTACCAGTGAGCTACAGCCCCAGCCCCTGGCAATTTTATTTTAATTGATATATTGCAACAGAAATTAAGTTCTAGGATTTCTGGATCAAGAGTTTAAGTAAACTGGCAACTTTCACATCCTCTCTGAGAAGCCAGCTACCATGTTCTAAAGCTTCAGCCATAGCACGGGCCAATAAGAAACAATGTGAAGAGAGAAGCCACATTCAGGAACACTGAGGTGCCAGAGTGTAGCTTTCTGAGACCTTCCAGGCCTACTCAGTCACCAAATGAATGCAGGTGAGTAAGATAGGCCAAGGCAAAGTAGGTCAGAAAGTCAGCCTAGTCAAGCCTTGCCTGAATTCCTGACTCAAATTCCTGAGGAATGATAAGTTATTGCTTTAAGCCACTAAGTTTGGGATGATTGATTATGCTGAAACAAGTGATAAAGCTGTGAGATAATAAACATAAAATAGGTAGTGACTACAGCTATTAAAAAAATAGGGCAATAAATAAAAAGAACATGTTGGAGCCAGAGAGCATGCATTCAAATTTCAACTCCATCACTTGGTTTTGTAACTTTGGAGCAAGTTATTTAATGTCTGTATGCCTTAGTTTCTTCATCCATAAAATGGGAATAGTAACATTGTCTATATAGGATGATGTGAGGATTAGGTGATTTACTATCTGTGAAGTGCTTACAATGATACCTGGCATATAGCGAATGCTATATGTTCTATGCTCTACATGATGTTGTTGTTATTAAAAAGGTATAGGGATAGAAGGGAAAGGGTGCTGCTTTTTATAAAGTAAAAAGCTTTCTTTTAAGAAGACATCTGAGCGGTGGTGCATGCCTGTAATCCCAGTGGCTGGGGAGGCTGAGGCAGGAGGATCGAGAGTTCAAAGCCAGCTTCAGCAACTTAGTGAGACACTGTCTCTAAATAAAATTCAAAAAGGGCTGGGGATGTGGCTCAGTGGTCGAGTGCCCCTGGGTTCAATCCCCAGTGAAGAAGAAGAAGAAGGAGGAGGAGGAGGAAGAGGAGGAGGAGGAGGAGGAGGAGGAGGAGGAGGAGGAGGAGACAACATCTGAAAAGAGACATGTAAGGAAGTGAGAGCATGAACCTGTGGACACCTGGCACTCCAGGCAAAGGGAGCAAGTGATTGCAAAGGCAGGGAGGGCAGTACTGTTAGAAATGCATGATAAAGGTTCAAAGGGTCTGAATGAGGCTAAAGATAAATGAAAAAAGAATAGAAAGGTAGGAGATAAGATCAGGTTGACAATGATGTGGTAGTGAGGTAATCATTTGGGTCTGTGGGTTTATCTGATGTTCCTGACTCTTAGAGGGCTTTGAGCAGACGGTGTTAGAGGCTGGCTTTCTTTCTTTCTTTTTTGAGCAGGGGTGGTACTGGGGATTGAACTCAGGGGCACTTGACTACTGAGCCACATCTCCATCCCTTTTTGTATTTTATTTAGAGACAGGGTCTCACTGAGTTGCTTAGCGCCTCGCTTTTGCTGAGGGCAGGCTTTGAACTCATGATCCTCTTGCCTCAGCCTCCCAAGCTGCTGGGATTACAGGTGTGCACCACCTCACGTGACTGGCTTCCTTTTTCAGAGGGATAGCTCTTCTACCAGATGGAGAGTGAAGAATAGAGTGAAAAAGTGGAAGCAGGGACATCAGTGAGAGACTATTAGAATAGTTGAGGCAAACAGTCACTATGACTTAACTCTTAGAAGGTCAAAGTGTTACAGAGCCATTGATGGTGGTGCACACCTGTAATCCCCAGGGGCCCAGGCAGGATGATCTCAAGTTCAAAGCCATTTAGGGCCTCAGCAATTTAGAAGGCCCTAAGCAATTTAGCAAGGCCCTGTCTCTAAAAAAAAAAAAAAAAAGGGCTGGGGATGTGGTTCAGTGATTAAGGCCCCTGGATTCAATCCCTAGTACCAAAAAAAAAAAAAAAAAAAATGTATTACAAAGCAAGGGCCTGCAGTAGAGCCAAGGCAGTCATGGAGGTCCTCAGTTACTGGTTCTTATAATTATGCCAGAAAGATTTCAGACGTATCGCTCAGAGTAATAGGCATGAGGGATAGGAAAAGGGACAAAAAGGACACTCTCAAAGGAGAGAGTAGGTCCTCTCAGAGAGAAAAAGAATGGTGCACCCCTCCTACCCTCCAGATTTATTGGTGGGGGTAGGGCTGAGGGAAATTTCCAGAGAGTCCCACCCAGGTCCACCTCTTGACTTCTGACTGATAGCAGGATTGCATCAGACTGTCAAGTCCCCACTTCACAGGGCCTTACCCCATGGAAGAGAGATCTTATTATGATAATGGCATGCTAAAAATCCAAGGCAACTCTGAGTCACCTTGGCCCACATTAACTGGTTTTATGTTCATCTCTCCTTGAATTCTGAAATCTGGTTGGTGTAAAGGTCACAAAAGTCACCCTCCTCCTTTAGGGTAACTTGTGCTTTTCTTATCAGTAGAGAGGAGTTTGGGGATCTGCATATCGCCTGAAGATAAGAGTTGTTTGCTAAAAATGTAATATATCCTATTGAATTATACTAGGCAGGGCTGCACATAAATTGCTTTTTAAAGGAAAGCATGTTGGGGTCAGTCAACTCACTAGGCCCAATTTACAGAATTATCCCTTGAACCTCATGTTCCCACTGCTTATTTCTGTTACCTATTGAAAGGAGTTAGATTCTGGATATAATTTGAAGGTAGGGGCTACACTATTTGTTCATGGATTAATTACAAGCTTTGAGAGAAAGAAAGGACTTAAGACCTGAGTTTTTGGTAAAAATGAGCGGGCATTTATTATATGTTAAATGACAAAATTGCAACAACTTATTTTAAAATCTCCACCTCCTCCTCTTTCTTTTTCCCCTCCTCCTCCTCCTCTTCTTTTTCTTCTTCCTCTTCTTTTTGTTGCCCTGTTCCTAAAAGTACTGCAGTACCAGGTGGATGCGTGGAGTGGATGGAGAAAACTCCTGTTCCCTTTCCCTTCTTCAAAAATCCATTAACTATATTGTCCTCATATAGAGGAAATATCAGATAGTGAGTTGTAAATTGATAAGAACAGATTCGCCAAAAGGTCAAGAAGGATAGTTTAAAGATCTTAATTGGCTTTATTTTTGATTCTAGAGTTAGGCAACATTGTATTCTATAAGTAGAATAAGTGTTCCAGGGTACTGAGTAGTACCAGCTTGGTATTACAGAAAGATAAAGGCTGAAAAAAGCAGCAACAAAGAAGACAAAGTAGGCTGCTCATTTTAAGTTACTTCCTTTCGAGGCAGAGACAAAATAGAAAAATAACTGACTAGTTAATATCAGGTTATTTCGAGGCATTTCTTTTGTGTAAAGCTTAACTTTACTATTATGAACTATTAGGAAATTCAGCTTTTATCTCTCAAATGCTGATTTCTCTGAAGTTTAGATAAACAGTTTACTTTCAGATTGGTGATGTGGAAATATAAGGTCAATATGTCCATTTTGATTTCTATCCTGGTTGTTTAGGTTCTAGTACAGAAGCCTGTTCCAAACAAGGCTTCCTATAATTTTTATTTAATACTGAGATGGGAAAGACTGGGAAAACAGTATGCTTGGGGAGGTAGTGAGGTTGGATATCAGAACCGGATAAGTCATATATATTGTATTGTTATTAGACATCTGAATGGACATATCAAATAGACAGTTGAGGAGATGATCTTGTTGAGAGAAAAATCCAGGCTAGAGATATAACTTGAGAAGTCGTTGAAAAAGAAAAGCAACCTGAGGCCTGAGCTCTGAGACATTCTTCTAGAGCAGAGAAGATGAGGAGGCCCTAGCCCAGGCTCCTGCTGGGTTCTCTGAGGGAACAAGTGACCTGTGTTTGAGAAACAGAAAGAAGGCCAAATTAGCAGAGAATGGGTGAAATGGAAGAAGAGTAGAAAAGAAAGTTTTCTTCCCCTGCTCTCATCCCAGGACCTTGGGCATAATAGGCAAGGACTTGACCACTGTGCTACATCCCCAGCCCTGAAAAAGTTATAAGGAGGAGAATGATTTGATCTGATCCAAATTTTAAAAAGTTGATTCTGGCTCATGCTCCAATATGTCCCATTTATTTACACAGAATTTTAAAAAGATGCTTAGTTAAGGGCTAAGTCCTAATACAAATAGTTTCTTGTTTAAGTTCATTCGGGGTGAATAGATACAGGAGGGTTAGAATGGAAGCAGAGAGACACAGTAGGTTCTTGCATTAGGCCAGATGAGAAATGGTGATGCCTTGAACTGGGGACAGAGCAGTATGAGCACAGAATAAGACACATCTGAGTGGTTCTCCAGAGGACTGACTAATGGATGACACATGAGATTTGGCTGAGATTTTGGATGGGGGCACCCACCTCTCGCTGACATCTGGGAGCACTTTACTGTATGGCAGAACTTCATGCAAGATATTGGCCAAAATGAGGAGCAAAGACCTGCAGATGACATGTGGTAATTCGGGGGATGATTTAAATAGAAACGCTTCCACTCATCTCATACCAAAAAATAATTAGTGGATTGAATGACTAATCACCAGATGTAGGTAAGCAGATGCTAACTTGTTATTTTTAGAATGGAAGCACATGCTATATGAGGATAGTTGAGACGCATACTCATAAATCCTATATTATGGCAGGTAAGTAATTAGATATTAGAGCAACTTTTTTTTTTTTTTTTTTTAGTGTGGTACTGGGAATTGAACCCAGGGGTGTGCGCTGCCACTGCGTCACATCCCTTGTCATTTTTATTCTGAGATAGGATCTTGCAAAATTGCCCAGATTGGTCTTGAACTTGTGATCCTCATGCCTCTGCCTCCTGAATAGCTGGGATTACAGGAGTGTGCCACACAAGGACTACAGGAAGCATATTTAAATAATAATATGTTTAATATTTAAATAATATAAATAAATATTTAAATAATATTTAAATATCCATGTTTAAATAAAACTTCTTTTAAATCTGAATTACTTTATGTGGCATATGCATAACACTGCTACAATTTTCTTATTCTTGTCTCAGTTTTGTTGACAAAAATCTATTCTATTGATATATCTTGGTATTTTGATCTCAAACTTAGCATTACAAGTTGCTTTTTTTTTTTTTTTTTTTTGGTTTGTTTTACTAGTTTGGGCCTAGTAAAACAAAACTTCTTTTGTTGTTGTTGTTCATGTGTTACAATGTATAACATGTACATTTTTCTGAAATATTTTTTAAAAAGCATTAGGTTCCCAATCTACAAAAAAATATAAATAAAAAACAAGAAAGAAAGATTTTGCAAGTGAATTATTTAAAATGTAGAACACATTTTCCCATATAAATAGTAAGGAACTTGAGGGGTAGCTTGGTGGTAAAGTGCTTACCTAGCATATTCAAGGTTCTGGGTTCAATCACCAGGACCAAAAAAGAAAATCATAGGTACTGTGAGGTAAATAAATATTTAATTTCTGTTAACTTATAAATGTTATTTGTGGTTATAATATTATTTATGATGTCACTCCTTTCTGAAAACAATACTTTTGCAATATTTTGTAGTTAAAGAAACAAGAAGAAAAATTGTTTGGTTTTGAGGGAGTCATTTTTCATGAATGCTGGTCCTTGTAGAAAAGCAGATTTTAAGGGACAGTGAAGAGTTTCTGGGAGGTTATGCAGTTGAGGAGGGAAGAGAAGCAAGGATGTACAAGCAGAGAGCAGAGTCCTATCCAGCCACATTGGAGCCTGAAGCAGAAGAGAAAATGTGCCCTAATAGAACAGGTATCCTTTCCCCAGATTTTGCAGGGAGGCTACTGGAGATTGATCCTAGGGGTGTTCTACCACTGAGCTACACCCCCAATCCTTTTTATTTTGAGACCTCAAACTTGTGATCCTTCTATCTCAGTTTCTTGGGTCCCTGGGATTAATAACACCACTCCTGGCATCCTCCTGTATCTTGAATCAAGTGGAAAAAGTCAACAAAAGCTCTACAATTTAGGAAAATGTCTATACATAAGGCCTCACAATGTCCATATGTTCTCATACTACTATCAACTCTCATAAACCTGCCCTGTGGTGGGGGATTGTGATGATGTCAGGATGGTAGGGGGACAGTGGGTGCACCAGGTGTCCAGCAGCCAGCAAACCACTGGCTCAGGATTGGAAAGGACTGTTCCCTTTGCATAATCACATGGGTTTTGAAACAGGCCACTTGTCTATATTTAAAATTCAGATACTGTATTTTTTTAAAAAACATTTTTTTTGGTTGTTAATGGACCTTTATTTATTTATTTTTATGTGGTACTGAGAATCAAACCCAGTGCCTCACACATGCCAAGCAAGTGCTCTACCACTGAGCCACAACTCCAACCCCCAGATATTATATTATTTTTTTAATCTCTTTTTTTGTGTGTGTGGTGCTGGGGATTGAATCCAGGGCCTTGTGCATGTGAGGCAAGCACTCTACCAACTGAGCTATCTCCCCAGCCCCTCAGATACTGTATTTTGTTCATCAGGAATGTTTATGTATTTTTTAGCAAATTTTTAGAACTACTGCATCACACAATTATTTATTTATTTATTATTTTTATTACTGAGTGGGTTTTGGTGCTCCCTTGTTCCTCATCTCAATCCCACACTGGGTGGAAGCAGTAGGAAAGGAAGCTGCAAATGTCTCCCCCTAGAAAACCCTCACTCTTTTCCTTTCTTTCTTCTTCCCCCCTTCCTTTCCTCCCTTTCTTTATTTTTGTCTTTCTCCCTTTCTTGTTTTCTTTCCCTTCTCTCTTTCTGTCTGCCCACCTCCCCCCAACACACACTGCTATCTTTTCTTACTGTGGTCTGTGTCTCCCTCCCTGGTTGTTAAAGAAGCTTATCAGGTACTGGGGGCTAGGAACTGGAAAGAGGACAGTATTCAGTTTGAATAAGGTTTTGAAATGCTCAACTCTAAAAATCATGGTTAGCGTCAGGCATGGTAGCACATACCTGTAATCCCAGCAGTTCAGGAGGCTCAGGCAGGACAGCCTCAGCAACTTATGGAGGAGAGGACTGAAGCAACATAATGAGATTCTGTTTCAAAATAAACCAGGAGGATGGCTCAGTGGTAGACCACCCCTGGGTTCAATCCCAGTACTAAAAACAAACAAACAAAAAAAGTCATGATTAACTCTTCCACATTTCCAAGCATGGGGGCCAAGAGTGGGTGGCCTGGCTCTAGGAGCTGCCAGGTTCACGTATGTTGATAAAGGCATTTGGAGGAATAAGAAAAGATTTGAAGCAGCTTGGTAGGAAGAAGAAGAAATATTCCTTAAAAAGGATGTATGCAAGTGTGAGAAACCATTGCCTGAGGTGGAATCAACTTGGCTATGAGTAGCTAAATCCAGGGAAAGTTGGGGTGGGTGGAGAGACTGGGTTTTGAAGCACATTGTCTGTGGCAAAAGTTGAGTAGGAAGAGTTTTTAGTCAGTTCTTCACCCTGGCCACAGAGTGGTGCTGTTGGAACAAGACTGTCTTCACTTGGACTTGGCCAGGGGGCCTCAGGAACCCTGGGAATGGAGATGAGGAGAGGGAGGCTCAGAGATCTGACACACAATTTGTGAATATCAGAAATTTACAAGTCAGGATATTGTAACATGCATTTATTTGCATTTATGTACACACAGTAAGTACCTATTTTAAAGTAGTAATAACTTGCAGTAGATGTTTTTCAAACATTCCTAAAACCACTGCTTTTAAACTGCAGAGTGCTCTGAACTTCACTGTGACAAAAGGATGTTTCCAGCTAGACCATTTTACCCTGACACAGAAAAAACTTCAGGACAATGTTAGAGGTAATTGGAGCATTTTAATGCATTCAGAGAAATTAACAGTAACTAGTTGGACAAAGGTATCATTATTCTTTTTTTTTTTTTTTCTTTGTGGTGCTCGGAGTCAAATCCATCAAGACGAGGTAAGCCCTCTACCACTGACCTGCACCCCCAGCCCAGGTATCATTATTCTTTAGACACAGACTGAGCACATATGTAGTGGACAAACTGTTTTAATTGGACATTGACTGAAAGGGACTGGCAGAAAGAGAGCCCATGGAGTTCAAGATCCCTATTTCAGAAATGCGTTTTCTATTAGAAAGGAAGTTTTTTCACATGGGTTGGGTACCATTCTGAGTTCAAGGAGCAAAATTCCGTTCCACATAGGTATGCTAAGTTGACCAACTCACAGTGTTGGAAAAAGGGTGCTTGCTCACAGAAGCTGAGTGCTCATTGTGTGGAGGCAAGAGACTAGAATCAAGACCATTGGGTTTAAAATTCTAACTCTGACAGTTACAGTCTAAAAAAACATGAATGAACCCATTTCCTCATTTAAAATGAAGGGAATAAATACATTGCCAAATTAAGTGAGATGCGATATATATGAAGATATTGTTTAGAACAGATTAAAAAATGGTAGATGTATTTAGTGGCAATGTCTAATTAAGGAAGAAACAAGCACAGACATGAACACTCTTTGGGTATGAGTGGACATTCTTAAATTGTATCAGACAGGAAAATGATCAAGCAGCTTACACGTATTGACTTAGGAGCTGGCCTGTCTTGATTCTCATCCTGGTTCTACCACTTCTGGCTAGTTTGACTTTAGGGCAAATTATTTAATACTTTTGACCACATTTTTTTCCCCTGGTACTAGGGATTGAGCCCAGGGATGCTTTACCAATCAGCTACATGCCTAGCCCTTTTTATTTTGAGACAGAATCTCACAAAGTTGCCCAGGCTGGCCTCGAAATTGTAATCCTCCTGTCTCAGCCTTGAGTCGCTGGAATTACAGACATGCACCACTGTGCCTGGAAGTTTTTGGTTTTTGCTTTGAAATATTTTATTGGGATCCCTTTTATAGAACCAGATACTTGTGTTAAGAACAAATTCAAGTGAAAACTGAAACTGTCCCAAAATTTCTAATCAGTCTTTGTTCCAATAAGTTGACACCTACTCACACAGGTTAATACAGGAAAAATATAAATTCCTAGGATCTGGCTAGCACCAGATAGAGGTCAACCTGTGTACAAAATCCACAGCAATCAGAAAGAAAGGGCTTGCTCTGCACTTGTCACAGCATGCACCAATTATCAGGGACCCTTACCCTGGCATCTTAGCCATCCCAACAGTCTCCAAGGGGAAGATTCCAAACTTTAGGCTTTCAGTCAAGTTAGTGCAGAATCTCTGTGATCACAGAATTGTTATAAGAAAATACAAGAAAACTGGGTATTTTCTTTATTAATGTCGATTTTCCCCCTCTACCCATAGCCAGAAGAGTTGGACTAAGTATGTTTCAAATTGGTTTACTAGGGGACCCGACTATGCTGTATTTACAAATATGTTGTTTATAAAAAGAGCATTGACTCATTCTTTTTAAAACTTGAGCTGTTAAATTGAAAGCGGAAAATTAAATATAGCATTGGTTTCTCTCATTTCAATAGGGACCAAATTATTAATTCATTTCTGAAATATCTCCTTTGTCCATTCAGGCTCAAGAAATTAAAACAGTGCTGGGGATATAGCTCAGGGGTAGAATACTTGCCTAGTACAAAGTTCTGGGTTTGATACTCAGAACTGCAAAATAAAAATAAATAAATAAGGAAATGAAATTAAAATAATAAAACAATCATACACATGCAAAGAACAACCAAGAAAATATCTGGTATATAGAAACACTGTTTTCTTTTTCACTTAAAACTAGAAATAGGAAGTCTTGCTCTTTCCCTACATCTACAGCTATCCCAAGGATCCCTACAATTTTAGACAATGGGTCCTTTTTTAGGTCTACTGTTTAGTATAATTGCATTTATAGTTTCACAAGCCATTCTGTCACAGAAACACCTTGCAATTAGATTTCCCTACTTGCCTGTGAAATGTTTTGCTTTAAACCTATCATTCCTTTCCAGTTGTTTCAGAGTGTGGGACTACACATATGGAATTACTTGGCATCCTTGAGCATTCCATTTATCATTAAGAGTTTTGATCCACAACAGGTAAACTGTGCTTTCAGAAGTGAAGGCCAGGATGTGGGGAAAGCCTAATAAGAGGTAGGAGTCTACTAGGAGGGCAAGGAACATAGATTTTTTTTTTCTTTTCTTTTTGGTGTTAGGGATTGTACCAAGGACTTTGGATATGCTAGCTAAGCCCTCTATCATTGAGCTACACATGGAATTTAAAACTAGAAAACTAAGCATGGTAACTGGGACATTTGGAATTTGTGCACAGAAATTCCCAGGGCTTCAGAAATTACCTTCTTAAGTCAGTAAGAATTCTTAAAGTCTGGAAATATGGCTTCTTGCTCCACATTCTTTTCCAATAACTAAGTCACCAGTTTTGAACATTACTGTCTTAAAATCAGCAGAAATAGAAGACAGCATGTTTAGAATGTCAACTTCAAAGTGAAAATTAAGTACTAGTAAACAAATAACACACTACCATGCAACAATAATGTGGGGTGGAAAACAACAATATATGCATGTAAAGATACAAAGGAAAGCCTACATGCCATGTGCTTGCAGTTCTGCTTATTGTCATCAGACAGCACTGTCAACATGTGACAGTTACAAGTTAAAGTACTACAGGAAGAAGGAAGAAGGGTGATTTAAGAAATTATATTTTGTAGCTTTTATTTTTCAGAAAGATATGTATTTTACCAAAGATAATGTCATATGCCCCTGATAAATGAACTAGAGTCACTTACTTATTGTTAGTAAGTATTATATTTTGAATTGAGTATTATATTTGAATAAAATGACTTATCTTAATTTAGCCCTCATAACTGAGGAGTGCGTCCAAACTAAAGAGATTTCATGCTCTCTGTGCAAATATAATTTATTAGCATCTCCCATTAAATGAGATTTGTGAAATTTGGTATATAATCTTTGGGGAACTTTATAAATATTTTTTTGGTACTTGCTCATTTAGTTACCTTATAAAAAGGCTACTTGAACTCATTAAGATTTATTTCCCCTAATGATTAAATGGGGATAGTAATGGTACCTACCTCATCGCATGGCATAGTGATGATCAGTCTCCATGCAGCATGCAGTTTGCCCCAGATCAAGCATGGACATAGTGGCTGTGATGATGATGATGATTGCTATATTTTTATAAAGGCCTACCTGCCTTTTTGTTGTTGTTGTTTGTTTGATACCAGGGATTGAACCCAGGGGTGCTTTACCACTGAGCTACATCGCCAGCCTTTGTATTTTTTAATTTGAGACAAGGTCTTTCTAAAATGTTGAGATTGGACTTGTGATCCTCCTACCTCAGTCTCTTGAGTGCTGGGATTATAGCCGTGCACCACCATGCCCAGCTTACCCATCCTTTTTTTGGAAATAGACAGAATATAAATAAACAATCAAAAGATATGGATTTTGCGAGAATGTGTTTTTTAAAATATTGTTCTTCTTTTTATTCAGAAAAACCTTAAACACATGACTGATCAGTGGGCTCAGCTGATTTCATGACAATGTTCCTCATCAGTCTTTTATCTCAGGCTTTCAGCATTCACTGATGACTGATTAGATCTACCATTGCATTAAGGATTGCATGATAGTGATTTTCTCTTTTTATTCTTTCTGCTACATTTATTAGCTGAAATTCTGTGAGGACTTTCCACTCATTAGCAATTTGATAAATCTGGAAAAACAATTTGCAAAAATATTTTTTAAATACTTGTTTTTTTCTTTTTAAAAAAATTAATTGATATTCTGAGTAATGTTTGTACACTAGAAACCTCCAAGTGACAACTTAATTTTTAAGAATTAGTCTACAGTTCTTGATTTTATGCATTCCTTGTTGTTGTTCTGTTTGACACTTAATTTGTTCCACCTTAAGACAATGGGGGGTCCCTTTCAGTTGGTTGCTGTGTCCTTTTAACAAGCCTCCTGTTGGCTTACATAAGCCTGAGACATCTTTCTTGATAATTACTTTTCTTGCTTTCTAGCTAGTCAGATACCCATTTTATCTTATGGAATTTGTACTCCAGACCTAGAATCCATGATTTCTCCATGGATGTTTAGTTCTTTTTAGAGGGAAAAAAAAAAGTATTTAGAGCCCATTAGGGTCTCTAAATTGAACTTAAGGTTACTCATTTCTATTGTGTTGTTGTTCCTAGGTCTTTTTGATTGACAGAGCTTTTGGCTTCCCCCTTAGGTGCTTGGGATTGAACCCAAGGCCTGTACATGCTAAGCATCACTGAGTGACATCCCTAGCCCCCAGGGCTTTTCTTTTTGTTAAAGGAATAAGAAACATAAGTATATGTTTCCAAGTCCAATTTAAGTTCACATAAGTTTTCCTTGATTTAATATTTATGTCTATTTTCTCTTACACTAAAGAGTTAGATTTCTAATGACATTAGCATATTTGTTATTTGTTTTAGCCTTAGGTACACATATAAGTGATGGGGTTCAGTCTGTATTACCCCACAATATGGCACCTTGATAAGTGAAAAAACAGCAGAAGCAGAAAGCTTTCTCTTACTTTCCTCTTCCTCTTCTCTCCTAAAGCAGGCCATTAAACCTAGCTGACCGTTCTCTAAAATGGGTTATAATACTTAATTCTAGGGATTACCACTCTCTACCCAGAGGAAGGGAACATCCCTATCTTTAAAGACACAGAGATACCAAGAAGAATCTGAAAAAACAGGTTTGCTAAGTTCTCCCCAGTTTATTAACCATCAAATCAGACCCTTTTATCTTCCAGTCATATTTCTTCCCAACTATCTACTTCATCAAACTTAGAATAAAAATATACAGGCTTCCCTGTTTCTTTGAGTCTTCATGTGTGTCATGTATGTCTCCCATGTCACATAAACTTACATTAAATAAATCTGTATGATTTTCTCTTGTTAATCTATTCATTATAGAGATCTCAACCATGAAGTTAAGCAATAGATAAGAAAAGAAAATACTTCTCCCTTACAATAGACAACAAAATAAAAATAATGGTAATATTGCTACTATTGGTAAGATAATTAACTACATTTTATTTCCCCTAATTTTTTTTTTTGCTACAAAATGTAACAACACACTATAAACATTGTTCTGCATTTTGTTTTTTCACTTAAAATATTTGGCGATCACTCTATGTCATTATAAAAAGATCTCACTCCTTTTTTATAGTTGCATATTATCCCACTGTGTAGATGTATATGAATTATTTTTAATGTTTATAACACAAATTTTATATATTTCTCATGTTTTTATCTGTTGAATGCCTGTGGTAATCTACCTATCCTAGAAAGTTATAATTAAACCATAATTCCCACTATTTTGGCTAAATTTAATAAAGATAGAACACACACACACACACACAGGAAAAAAACACATACTCCTAGTTAAATATGGTAGTTCAATTTACACCACTTGCAAAAGAAAAAAAAATGACTCAAAAAAAATGGAATGAGTGGAGAAGCTAACCTGAATTTGTCAATAATATGATTTTACTGCTAATTTTAAAATGGCTGGCATTTTTCTTGACATAATTCCTTGAAAACAAAGCCTGAAAAAAAAAAGGTAGGAGGAGTAGGTCACATATGCAATCCCAAGAAAGGTGAGGGGAAAGGAGAGAGCAAATGAATGGAGCTGGTTTCTGAGTTGCCCAACTCTTGCTGGTTTCATAATGGTGGAAGTGTGCTCCAGGAGTCTTCCTGCATTTCCAAATTGTATGAGCTGGCCCTTGTGGGACTTTGCTGAAGCCAGAGTCTCTGTTAGTCCATTTGGGATGGTGGGCAGGCCCAGGGGTCTCTCCCTGTCAATCAGCCTCATGTGTGGGGGCTCTTGTTCTACAAAAGCAGGAGGTAACGGCAATAATGGACCTTCTTCCCCAGGACAAGAATGGCTTCTCCCATTGGAAAGCTAGTCATACTGCAAAAAAGCAGGGCAGCCAAGTTGACCTGGAGTGGTGCACGAACCTGGTCTGAAGCAGAATTCAAAAGGAGATTATCATCTAAGTCTTCTGTCCTCATTCAGACATCTTTGGTAACAAAAATTATTGTTTTGGACACAGAGCTAGAAAACACCGTAAGAATTCATCTGATACTTTTCCTTAACTTTAAGCAAGACCATAAATTATTTAATTTTTGAAAATTCTGAAGAATATTTTGCAATTTCTCCTCAATAGCCCATTCTAGTATCTAAACAGCAATTTTAATCTTTAAAATATCAGGCTAGCCCAGTGCAGTTGTGCATGCTTGTAATCCTAGCGACTCAGGAGGTTGCTTGCAGCAGGAATGCAGGTACAAGGCCAGCCTCAGCAACTTAATGAGAGTAAGTCTCAGAAAAAATAAAAATAAAAAAGGGTTGGGATGCAGCTCAGAGACAAAGTACCTCCTGGGTTTAA
Source organism: Marmota flaviventris (assembly GCF_047511675.1). Classification (NCBI taxonomy): domain Eukaryota; kingdom Metazoa; phylum Chordata; class Mammalia; order Rodentia; family Sciuridae; genus Marmota; species Marmota flaviventris. The sequence goes on along the minus strand of NC_092508.1, from coordinate 33,318,687 downwards.
TCTGCAGTGGCAATAAACAAACAAATCAAATAAATCAGACTGTTCTATTCTACTTGTTACTTTATGCATAATTTCCTTGGCTAATAATAATAATGATCATTTAAAAATTCTAAAGCTTAGGATAATTAGAGAAAGGTAAAAAAAATTACCCTAAACCTGGTCTAGAATATAACTTTTATTTGATGAAATACATAACCTCCTTTTAGGAAGAAATTGGCATTTCTAATAAAATGTATTATAATCAGCATTTTGATAAATTCTAGTGGAGTTAAATATTCTAAAAAAAATAACTTCTTGTTCTTTGTTAATTGATTGTTGGTTAAAAGTTTAATAGTTTTTCAAGACTATTTTTAAAATATTTGTGTATATTAGTGAAATTAGTCTCCTTTTATGAAATATGAATCTTTGAATTGGTTCGTTTTTTGAAATAAAGCTTAAATACATGTTAATAAATGAATTATCAGAAAGTTTTTTTAAAAAGTATTGTGAGGTTCAGATATCAAACATCCATAAATATTATTGTGACAATAGACATGACTCGCACACACACGTGGGCACGTGTGCATGTGTGTGTATGTATTTGTGACCTCCTTTCTGTATCATTCTGTGAGTGGTACATTATAGTAGCAAGAGTCTTAAGCATCTGTCACAGAAAAAAATTCTGTTCACCTGGGCACAGTAGCACACACCTGTAATCCCAGCAACTCAGGAGTCTGAGACAGGACAATTGTAAGTTTGAGGGGATCCTGGGCAACTAAGCAAGACCCTCAGCAACTTAGTGAGACACTGCCTTAAAAATAAAAAATAAAAAAGACGAGGGATGTAACTCAGCACTGAAGTGCCCCTGGCTTCAATTTCTCACAAACAAACAAACAATAAATAAATTATTAAAAAAAGTTTTGTTCAAAAACTGAAGGATATAAACCAGTTTGAGCCAGATTCCTGGTCATGTCAATATTAACATAGTACCTTACATATAATAAGTATTATATTTATGTGGGAAGAAGAAATGGGAGAAAGAAGGAGAGAAAGAGGGAAGATGTTTCATGCAAATTCGTGTCTCTTTACTGTTGGCTTACATCCTTACCTGTACAGTAAGAACAACACTGGTGCTCATCACACTGTGTTGGAATAAATGAATGAATGACTATCCATCTAGGACTGTTAGATACACTGTTGCTTGGAGGCAAAGAGATGAAGTAGACATCCTCAGCTTTCCCCCTATTCTCATTCTATGGTTTCTTTGGCCACTAAACATTGGCTCTATTGCAATTTTGTTTTATAAGTCGGAAAACCAAAATGCTTTCAGATGAAAGGCAGGGAGAAAAAACTTCCTCAGTGTATTTGCTTTAGTGCCAGGAAAGCCTACTAAATATCAATATCATTATCCATGATATCTTGTAAATATCATCACATGGATAAGCAATGTGAATTCAGAAAAAATATGCAAACAGCACTAACTTGTGGCTGGAAGAAGAACTTTAACTGTGCCCAATTTTATTCTATCTCATACTAGAGCTGCCTTGTTTTCGTTGTGCATATATGAATGCAAGCAGCCGCCTTTCTGATGTCAAGCTACTTGCACTGAGAAGGAGAAACTGCTGAAGTCATGAGGCTGCTCCAGGCAGAGCCTCATGTGAGTCATATGAAAGCTCCACACTGCTGACCTCTGGCAAAAAGGGAGTGAGAGAGGACAGGAGAGGCAGAGGGGGAGAGGTTCAAGTGTGGGTTTTCTCCTTGAACCTGAAAGACTATGGGTCAAGAGCTGTGTGCTAAGAGTCTACAGCCTGGGTGCAGCTGCTATCACCGTTCCAAAGGAGGCGAGGCACACAGCAGCCGGAGGAGTCAGCCTGTGACCATGGAGGCTGAATTCCAGGTATTGGTATTCCAGGAGGAGCATCTTTCTCTATTGATAAACCAAGAGTTCAGACAGACGCTCCCTTTCCGAAGCAGAGGTCTGATTCCTTCTGCGGTAGGTCGAAACCCATAAAAAAGAAAATTCTATTAAAGTCACAGAGAATTTATGGCTGTAGTTATCCATTGTGGGGATGTGCTTGTAAACCAAAAGGGAAAAAATAATCCTTGACTTTGTGCTGCACGAAACTCCCCTTGACTTGAAGTGGAAAAAGTGGTTCTTCTCCTGAAATCTCTAAGGTACTACATTGCAGAGCTGACAGGCTGCAGTATTGGTTTGTGGTGGATTCAAAATTTCAGTAATTAGCTCATATCTATTAGCCATGCCGTGCTAGAAGACTATTCCTCTAAAGTGATAAATTACACAATGTGTGTGGGGCAGAGGAGGCTGAGTTAAAGAAAAAAACGAAAAACATGTATCAAGGAGATTCAGGTTAACCTAAGCATTAAAGGTAAATGTATTCAAGTGAAGAAAGATTGCAGCATTTCCGCAGATGATACCATTATGGTCGTTTTGTTTTTTTGTTTTTGGATCTGACTTTCAGAAAGGTGCCTTTTGGGGGTGTAGGAAGAACCTTAGAAAACATCTTAAGGGTGAGAATCGGGTAAATTGAAAAAAGATGGTTTTGGCAGCGGCTGAATCTTGACTTTGCATAGATTTTACTCCTGCGCTTTCTTTTTTCTCTAGCTAACAGACCTAAAAGAAGCATCAAGCTGCATGACTTCATTTCACCCCAGGGGAGTGCAGGGGGCTGGTGCCCGGAAATTTGAGAGTAAAAGGCCACGGAGTAATAGCGATTCTTTTCAGGAAGAGGATCTGAGGCAGGGTTTTCAGTGGGTGAGTGAACCGCTGACGTTGATCTAGAAGAATTTAATGTGTGCTGGTCCCCGGGAAGCTGGTCCTCAACTTCCAGGACAATTACTGAGCGGGCCTTCCCAGGTAGCTTCAACAATACGGTTTCCCTGGGGGGAGCAGGGGAGTCAACACTAAAAATAAAATAAAAGAAAAGAAAAAATTGATCTTTCTGTCTTTTCCACCTCTCACCCCTCCCCTTCCTTTCAAGCAGAGGAAGAGCCTCCCTTTTGGGGCCGCCTCATCTTACTTGAACTTGGAGAAGCTGGGTGAAGGTTCTTATGCTACAGTTTACAAGGGGATTAGCAGGTGAGTTACAGTTGCAGGAGACTTTAAAAGATGAGGGTTCCATCCCCCTCCTTTTACATTATAGAGCCAGATGACACAGTACAGAAGTTCACAGCGTTTGGAACCTGTATAAGACACCAGGGCCAACAGGGAGAGAGACATGATGACTTAAATAGCCTTAAAATAAAAATAAACCTGTCCTACTCCAATTAAAACCAGCTCACTAAAATGTTTATCAGCCTTTCCTCTCTTTTATTCCATTAAAATAAAGTAGACTTTCTCCACTATTAACCAAAAAGAACAATTACTGCCTGGTGGGAAACACAATTGGGAAGGTATTTCTAGAGAGTTTTTCATATGTAAGTCACAATGATAAAGTTTTACAATTAAATTTGCTGCTAATTCTTCCACCTTGCCTTCTTATAAAAAATCTGAAGTTGGTTTCTGCAAAGTATGGAATACGCAAAAAATGATAAATCCTGAGTTTTCTACACTTGCAAAATATGCAAATAACCGGAGAATAAAAATACTACTTATCCAAGACAATTACCCATTTTGGAAAATTGAATTCCATTGCCTTTTAGGGTGGGAAGTTTGGAAGGCCTTATTTCTTTCATTTATCTTACTTGGATGGAGAAAAATAATGGCTTGATAGTGGTTAAATGTTAATTTTAGAAATTTAATATAAACACTACAAAATTAAGTACTTATTATTTATCTTAATGGTTTGTGATTTTTATGATTTTTTTACTTGTTTTATAAGGGAAATACAGTTTAAAAATATTGTATAGAAGCAAGATTTAATTCACACCTGCAGATTGTCATAGGAATTAATGATAAAAAAAAATTATTTCTCCTTCAAGAAACTCACCAGGAATAGGATGAAAAGTGCATTGGAAGTACATGTTCAAGTGCACAGGGATATAAGTAGAGGTGTGCAGCTCACTTAGGGATTTATAATAGAATAAATAAAAACCTGGTCACAAATAGTCATCAAGGCAGGACTGGGTAAATAATCACCGTAGTGTGAAATTGTATGCAGCCATCTGCAGTATGAAGTAGATGTACTAATATGAAAAGATGTCCAGTATTTTAAAAGAAAAAAAGCAAGTTACTGAACAATACATACTCTTTGATCCCTTTTAGGAAAAAAAACACTCAGATGTATTATACATATATAGATTTGTATGTACATAAAAGAGTCTGGGGAAATACACAAGAGATTAGTTATTTCTAGTGGTTGAAACTGGAGCAGGGAAACAAAGATCACTCTTAAACTTCTCACTTTATTCCCCACCACAAAGGCATTACATTTATAATATAAAAATATGTTCAAAAATACCGTAAAGATAGATGCCAAAAAGGCATTTGGTAAATTCAACATCAATTTCTAGTTTTTAAAACTCTGAACAAAACAGAAATAGAACGATAATTTCTCATTACCATGAAGGATATTTCAAATCAATAGCACACACACTTTTCTGTTAATTACAGAGACTTTCCTGGTAAGATTGAAATAAGGCAAAAATGACCATTATCCATAACTGACAAACAACGTCAAAAATAATTTTTTTGTATATGATATCATTGTCCCCCTAAAAAAACCAAAGAGAATCATCTAAGAAACTATTAAAAGTAGTAACAGAACAATAGGTAATCGGTTACAAAATCAATATATACCTATTAAGGTTGTCATATATATTAGAAATGATTATTTAGAAAATATAGTAGGAAAAGCTCCTCTCATAATAACAACAAAATGTGATGATTAACATTAAAAAGCAGAGCAGGATTTATGTAAAGATTTACTAAGGGACATCCAAGACTTAAAGAGTCAGACATTCATTCATTCTACTAAAGTCTATTAATTTTTCTAATTGTGATATTTATTATGTGTCACACACTACTTAAGCTAATAAGAATACATTGGGGGCTGGGGTTGTGGCTCGGAGGTAGAGTGCTTGCCTAGCATGTGTGAGGCACTGGCTTCAATTCTCAACACGGCATATAAATAAATAAAAGGAAGGTTCATTGACAACTTAAAAAAAAATGCATTGGAAAACAAAAGAGACAAATATCCCTGCTCTTATGGAGTGTGATGGGAGTGACATAAACAGTGAACAAATCAGTAAACTACTGAATTTGTTGAAGGGTGAAAAGTGCCAGGGAGAATGAAAATGGCCTGCGTGGTGGTGCACAATTGTCATCCCAGCTCCTCTAGAAGCTGAGGCAGAAGGAATGCAAGTTGGAGGCCAGTCTGGGCAAAGTAGTGAGACCCTGTCTCAAAATAAAAAGGGCTGGGGAGGTGGCTCAGTGGTAGAGCACCCCTGTGTTCAATCCCCAATAATTCATAGAAAAGAATGAAACAGAGAGAGAGAGAGAGAGAGAGAGAGAGAGAGAGAGAGAGAGCCAGAGTTGTTGTTGGATTACCATTTTAAATAGGGCTCCAAGAGGATGCCTGGCTGAGAAGGAAACACTTGAACAGGGAACCTGTTGGAGGCAAGGAGTGAGCTATGTATTAGCACAGTGGAAGGCAGGGGAGACTGCAAGTACAACAATCCCTGGGGGCAGAGTCAGCCTGGCATTGGAGGGGACAGTGGATAGAGATGAGTGCAGGCAGGAGGTCGTATGTGTGCATCAGGAGATTGCGTAGGTCTTGTACAATGACCAGTCCGAGGACTGATTAAGTACAGGGTATTTGAATTAAAAATTCTAATTGTGGGGCTGGGAGTGTGAAGCTTAGTGGTAGAGGGCTTACCTAGTACATGTGAGGCCCTGGGTTCCATCCTTAGCACTGCATAAAAATAAATAAATAAAATAAAGGTATTGTGCCCATCTACAACTAAAAAAAAGAAGAAGAAAGAAATTCTAATTGTGCAAACATGTCAGTGTCTAATTTCAAGTTTTGATGTATTCTAGGTATAGTAAATTCTCAGAGGATTAGATCCCCTTAGACACCAAAATCTACGAATCCTCAAGTGTCTTATATAACAGGGGGCAGTATTTGAATATAAATTAATACCTAATGCAATGTAAATGTTATGTAAGTAGTTGTTACATTGTATAATTTAGAGAAATGACAAGAAAAAAAGTCAATACATGTTCAGTACAGACATAATTTTTCCCAGATTATTTTCAATCTGCAGTTGTTTTAACAGATACAGAACCTACAAATACAGAGGTCCAACTGTGTATTCTAAACTACAATAATTAAAATTATGCAGCACAGGGCTGGGGATATAGCTTAGTTGGTAGAATGCTTCCCTCACATGCCCTAGGTTCAATCCCCAGCACCAAAACCAAAAACAACAAAAAAAAGGCCAGCACAATATAAGAAAAGACAGATCAAAGAAACATGGTTTTGAAAAGTCCAGAACAGTTAAAGATCCAAGTATCACTAAAATATATAATCATGGTGGATTAAGGAGATAAATGAAAAAGAAACATACAAGAACTAGAAGAAAAGATACGTGGATTCTTTGTAACTTTTAGGCTGGAAAGTCTGTCTAACACTCAAATCAGAATCCATGAGAAAAGATAGGAAGTGTCCGTGGTGCCCCATATATCCAAGTATGTTCTAGGGATCCCCAGTTCTGAGACACCTTAATAGATGTTTCATTGAAACAGTTATGGAAAAATCAATATGGGCAGAACAAAACCAAATTCAATTCTTTATTATAGATTCTTTCAGTATTTTAAAAATGTCAGTGTATACTGTGACCTTCTAAGAACAATTAAGAAGCATTTTCTAAACATATTTGACCAAAAAACTTTTATTGGGGGAGAGTAGGGTAGAATTTTACAGAAACAGGCTCTAAGCAAAACTCTTTGGAAAATACTGAACATCATAAAAATCTTTTTAAGTTCAAAACTTCATGGCTAGGGATGTAGGTCAGTGGTAGAGCACTTGCCTAGCATACATGAGACTGTGGGTTCGATCCTCAGCACCACAAAAATAAACAAACAAGTAAATAAATCTTCAAAGACATTATAAAGCAAATGAAAATAACTGGTGAGATGTATATGTAAGTATTTCAAGAAAAAAGTAGGCAATTTAGGGAAAGCACAAAAGAAATAGAAAAGACTATGAAAACTCACTTGCATAAGTAAAGAAATTCAAGTGTGATAACGTCTTTAACTTATTATATAGGCTAAAATGTGAAGATAAAAACAAAAACATCCAAAAACAACAACAACACAAAACCCAGTTTGGTGTGGATGTGCCAAAGTGACATGAGAGCTAACTGAAAGATTTTTCAAAGGACAAATCTGCAAACATTTGAAAAACAAAGTAAAGTAATATCAAATTATAACCCAAACAATAAAATACCTATGAGTCCATACTGATATAAATAAATGGTTCAATAAGTTAATAAATAAGAGAGGAGAAATAAATCTCCCATGTAGAATTCCAGCCAGATCTCAAGGAGGTAGATCATAGCTCTCAATTCCTTGTATGTAGTGACATTCATCCTGAAGTACAGAATGGAAAAGGGAAAGAGTAACTTCCCAGTAGAGAAACCTGACAAATGCTACTCCAGCCACGTGGTTAAGGTCCACATCAAAGGAAATTCATGTGCACAATAGGTATCCTGAATATAATGTGAAGATGGCTCCTCCCCAAATTCATGATCCCAAACCAATCATAAGAAAAACAGAAAGATCCCAAGAGAGGAGCATCCTACAAAATACTTGACCAGTACTCCTCGAAACTGCCAAGATCACCAAAAACAAGGAAAATCTGGGAACTATCATAGCCAAGAGTGGCTGAAGGATACATGACAACTGAATGGGATCCTGGACAATAAAAAGGACCTTTAGGTACAAACTAAAGAAATCTTAATCAACTCTGGGCTTTAGCAAATAATAACTTATCAATGTTGGTTCACTGTCTTCCTAAGTTTTCTGAAAAAGTGAAACTGTTCTTAAAAAAGAAATCTAAAAATACAAAAATAGAAACAAAACCCAGCTCAGTGTTAGCAAGGAAGTGATGGAATGGCCACTCTCATGCCATCGTTGTGTGATCACTTAGTGAATTCAAGTCAATGAAAACATGGGCACTGAATACCCTTTGACTCAGCAATTCCATATCTACCTAAGGAAATAATAATTAAGGCTGTATGAGAAGATGAATCTTTAAATATGATCATTATTGTATTTTTATAGTAGTCCAAAGGTAGAAACAATTTACACACGTTTGGAATTGGCTGAACAATTTGGTATGTTTACATGATGAAATATTAGGCCATTATTAAACATCATACAACACAATAAGGAATGATAAGAGAAAATGTTAAATGGAGAAAGATCAGATTACTGACAATATGATATAAATCCTGCTCTGTAAAAATAACATTTATAGTTGGTTGTGGCCTATAATCCCAACTACTCTTGAGGCTGAGGTAGGAGGATCACAAGTTCGAGGCCAGCCTGGGCAACATAGCAAGAACCTGTCTTAAAATAAAAAGTAGAAAGGGCTGTGGCTGTAGCTCAGTGGTAGAGCACCGTAGGGATCAATCCCCAGGACCCCACAAACCAAAGCAACCCAACATATTTATACCTGCATTAAAATCTCTGTTCTTTTTCTTTTTCCTTCCTTCTTTTTTTTTTTTTTTTTAAATCTCTGTTCTGGGCACTTGGCTTACATCACAAACAAAACAATGAATAAGGGGAGAGTAGGAGGATGAAGGGGGAGAGAGAGAGAATGGTGAAGCCTGGGCAGATCAGGCAACACTTGCCTGATCAGGAGGCTGTTGTAAAAGTCTGGCTGGTTTTTGAATGAAGAAGTGACTTGTTTTGACTTTGGTTTTTAAAATGTGCCCCCAGCTACTCTGTTCAGTATAGATAGATGGAGTACAAGTATTTAAGCAGGGAGATGGTTAGGAGACCACTACAAGAAGTCAGATGAGAAGTAAGAATATCTTAAATGCAAAAAAGGGAAATAAAAGAAACAATGCACATCAAACTATTATGAGGGCCGGGCATGGTGGCACATGCCTATAATTCCAGCAATTTAGGAGACTAAGGCAGCAGAATCACAGGTTCAAGGCCAGCCTCAGCAATTTAGCAAGGTCCTAAGAAACTTAGTAAGACTGTCTCAAAAAATAAAAAGGATGCTGGGGATACAGCTCAGCTGGTAGCGTGCTTGCCTCACATGTACAAAGCCCTGGGTTCAATCCCCAGCACCCCTATAAAGAGGGGGTTGATTTCTCTGTGCTTCTATTTTCTTCAGTTTTTTTCTATAATGAACATACATCGCTTTAGTAGATATAGTGTTGTTAAAATATATGAATCATATATATGATATATACTTTACATATATATATATAAAACTTTTTGTTTGGAGAATATTTTTATGTACTTATATGTATAATTTTTTTATTTGGAGATAATTGTAGATCCATATGCTAGAATATCTTTTGTTAGAAAACTCCTTTTCTTAAGCCTTCTTTTTCTATTGCTGCTTTGAACCATGTCAATAAGTGAGTGCCATACTTCCCATCCCCTTTTCTAGGATAAATGGACAACTAGTGGCTTTAAAAGTCATCAGCATGAATGCAGAGGAAGGAGTCCCATTCACAGCAATTCGGGAAGGTAAGAACCAGAAAAGCAAACCCAAGAGATCTGTTTTGATTCCTGGATTTGGTAAAAGAATGCTTTGAGTTTATCTGTTAAACATCTGGTTTTTTATATTTATGAAAGAAATATTACCATTACAATTTTATTCTTGATGCCAGTTTTCTAAGAAAACTTATACTACTATTTCATTATTTATTCTTGAGGACGTTAAGATTCAAAACTGTTATATCACTTGACCAAAACTTTGACCTCAAACAGTGTTTCTAAATACGTTCCAAGTGTTTGGCCTCATGCTGGTTGTGAAAACTGCATCTATACAACACCAAAAAAATTCATATGAAATTTTTTTAAAAAAAATCATCCAAATTATTAGTGGGAAATTTGCCTAAATGTAGCAAATGTTTCTTTCCTCATAGTTGAAAAACTCTTTTGGGAAGGCATATACTTTAAGAGTTGTGTCTGTATTTCCTTTGTACCCTGGTTGGTATAGCAAATGAGGAAGGATGGACTTGGGTTTGCATTGTAGGTCTACCATTACCAGTGGTGTGGTGTTGGGTAGATTGCCCAAGACTTAGTTTATTGTAGAGAGAGGATAATAATAGTCCATGTTTCACAAGTTGCTATGAGGATTAAACAAGAATATATATACAAGGCACTTATCACAGAGTCTGTTTTCAGACTTCAGTAAATGTTGGCTCTTATTATTCCATTCTTGCTCCTTTCTTTGGATAATTTCTTGTTGAGCATAGAGATAACTAATAATTTACACTATAAAAATTGAAAAGCCAGGCTGAGGTAGGAGGATCACAAGTTTGAGGTCAACCTGGGCAATTTACCAAGACCCTGTCTCAAAATAAAAAATAAAAACGACTGAGGATATGGCTCAGCAGTAAAGAACTTGGCTAGACTGGGTGAGGTACTGGGGTGGACCCTCAGTACTACAAAAAAAAAAAAAAAAAAAAAAAAGCCAATAGAGTGAATAAATCATTAAAAATACAATGTATCAACTTTTTTACATGGGCCATTTAAAATGAAATTGAGATTACTGTCCATTTTAGCAAAAAACAAAAGAAATGCCTTTCCCTGGCTTTACTTTCTCTCCCTTTTATCTTCTCTTTTTACTGAGCACATATTATGTGCAAAGCATATTGCTGAGTGTTGTGAAGGATGAGAAAGCTCCAGTCTCTTTTCTATGTGGTTTTCCATGTGGAGCAGATAATTCATGGAACAAGTGTGTAAAAGATATTGTAAACCAAGACAACAACCAGTGGTCTCATTATGGCTAATGGAGTCAGTAGATGCTGAGCTTAGGATGGGTTTATGCAATCAGGCATGGAAAAAGCAATTCAGCAAATGAGTTTATAACTGAATTTAATGCCATTTTCAAAGTCTTTCAGAGCCTCTGGGGAATACATCACTTTAAATTTAAGTGGAAGGGCCAAATGGCTGTCAGCTTAGCCAGGGACCCATCCTGGTAGGATCAGGTGCATTCTGGGGAATGCATGGTTTTAAGTGTGTAATACCATGGAAGCTGCATTTACTGATGTACTTATTAGTGGTCCCTGTGAAAGATGATCATGTTTGGAAGAAATGTGTGGATAGGATAAAGAGTATTTCTGAATAGAATAGAAATCACCAGGTCACTCTCCTTCAAGGATGGGATCCAGGTCCAGGTTCACTTCATTCTCCAGTTGTGGCCTTTGTGAGCTTGATTGTGTAAGGCCAGTGTTGCTGCTTAGCTTTTGCCCACAGCCATGTTTTTCAGGTTGACATTTGAGGCTAACAGTGAAATCTTTTTGCTGGATTTGCTAACAGATGGTTCTCAGCATGGTTCAGAAAAGCTGGATCTGTCTTGTTCTGTATGCTAGATGCTTCTTTCATTGCACTTTTACCAACGAGCTGCCTCCCGGTCACAGGTGCTTACAATTACATTTAGTATTGAACTGAGGATACTCTTGGTTGGTTTTATGAACTTCCCTTACTGAAAGGTTTGCAATGTATAATAATAAAAACCACAAAAGGATTTTTGACACTTTGGAGGTTGTTAGGCTTCCAGTTTCCAACAACGAATGTTTCTTTTTCCATCAATATAAAAACTTGGAGTCCTTGTCAGAGAGGCCCTCTCCCTTCAAGATGTGAGGCCTCATTTAAGAACTTTGGCACTGTCCCATTTCTCCCGAAAGAACTCGAAGGATGTGCGCCCAGGGAGACAGGAGGTTAACTGAGTAGGGCTGGAAGGCAAAATAAGAACAGCTGGAGTTCATTAGTTAAAATCCAGGGTCACTAGCTAAAAAGGCAACCAAAAGCCAAGTGCAGAAAAACCAAGTGAGTACCACAGCCTGCTTTAAAAAGCCTTGAAGCAGGAATTACTTCTGAGCAGTTTGGCTGCTCTGATGGCAAAGCAGCCAGAGACGAATTGAGGAGGATTTTGCTATATGAACAGTCTCTCTGTATGTTATAGGGAGAATACACGTGGCAGTTTATTAGTCTGGTCAAGTACAATACTATTTGTTTTCATTTGATCTTGATATATAATATTATGAAATTAGCAAAAGTATAAACAGCACTAAGGAAAACGTCTTAATTCAAGTTCCAGGTCCTTTTTATACCTCTTTCAATCTTCTTAACAACCTTTAGAAATAGGTGTTATGATTGCACTATAAGACACAAACTAAATCTCTCTGATTCAAAAATCCACAACTTCCTATGCTTTCATTCTACAAATATTTATTGAGTACCTGCTGTGGCCAAGCACTCTGCTTACTGCTAGGTACACAGCACTGCACATGTTTCTTACATTATTTTGCTAATTAAAAAGATCAGAAGCTTTTGCAAAAACTTAGAAAATCTTTCACAATTGGCTCAAAATTATATTTCAAATGTTTCTTCTCATATCTAGAAGAAAATATGTTTGTTTTTTTATGTCAGGATGAAGAGTCTTCATTTTATTCAACTCTTCATCAATATCTTAGTAATATACCTTATTTTAAATATCTTTGTACAAATGTTCAACTTTTGATTTAAACCTAGGACCTTCGATTATTACCAGTATTTTCTTAGGAAGCAATCGTATAATTAACCTTTTTTAAGAACCAGGCATACAAGGTAGCCCCTCTCCATAATCAATTTTTTAAACCCCTTCATGAACTCTTGGTAGTAAAAAGCGTTATTTTTGTTGTAAAGATGAAAGAATCTGAGTCTCAGAGAGGTTAGGTGACTTGTCCAAGGTCACAGAGCTAGTAATAAGAGTTATTAGGTATTAGAATCCATGTCTATTCTATTTACAATTTTTTCTACTTTATTATATAAATTTGGAAATGCTTGGTCTAAGCATTTCTTTTTTAACAAGATTAAAAGTGAAAATAGAAATCTGTTTTTATGATGTTCTCTGTATAAACATTAAGGAAAATGCGGAAGAAACATTTTTAAAGAAAATAATATTGTATATTTAGCAATTCTGATTCCATCATCGATTCTACAATACCTGTAATTGCATTCTCTAAATTGGAAAGTTTCAGCTAAGGATCTTTTAAGACCATTTGCTTTTAGGAAAATTACAGAGTAATTATTTCCAATCCATACAAGAGAAAAGTAAGCCAAAAAATAGTCCAAGGAGCCTTACTGAGGTCATGGGATGAGACAAAGGCGGAGTGTGATTCGAATCTCAGAGTTGTTCCTGGTGTGGTGGAGCATACCTGTAATCCCAGCTACCTGGGAAGCTGAGGCAGGAGGATAGCAAGTTCAAGGCCAGCCTGGGCAATTTAGCAAGACCCTGTCTTAAAATAAAAACATTGATAAATAGTCTGCAGTGGAATGCAAGCAAATCACATCACACACAGCAAATTCACATGTGCATGGTTAGATCTTTATAAAACAAAATGAAGGTATGTGATGGAAATTATAATTCCAGAAAAATCAGATGATAACCTCCTCCTCCTCCTCCACCTCCCCTCCTCCCCCTCCTCTTCCTCTTCTTCCTCCCCCTCCTCCTCCTCTTCCTCCTGCTTCTCCTCCTCTTCCTCCTGCTCCTCCTCCTCTTCCTCCTGCTCCTCCTCTTCCTCCTCCTCCTTCTCTTGTCCTTCTTCTTCTTCTTCTCCTTCTCCTTCTTCTTGCATCAGGGATGGAACCCAGGGACATATAACCACTGAGCCCCATCTCCAGCCCTGTTAGTTATTATTTTTTTATTTTGAGATAGGGTTTTATTAAATTGCTTAGGGCATCACTAAATTGCTTAGGCTGGCCTCAAACTTGCAATCCTCCTACCTCACTCAGCCTTTTGAGTTACTGGGATTACAGATATGCGCCACCGTACCCGCCCAGAGGATAACTTCATATCTGACATTTGTCTTAATGTTTATCTAGATTGTATCTTTTATTGGAATGTATAACTTGACTCATTGACCTGATCCATGTCAGAGAAAATGGGACTATAACTGCAACCCCACTTTTTTCTTCTTTTTTTGTAGTGCTAGGGATCAAATTCAGAGCCTCATGCCTGCTAGGTCAGAGCTTTACCACTGAACTACACCCCAGCACACCGACTCTTTTTTATTCAATGTCTAGTGGGAGTTGAGGTGGGTTGCCTTATTGACTCCTACATAAACTCATTACAAGTGGCCTGCTCTTTATTAATTCTCAGTACTTATTGACCACCACATTCAAGGCCTGTGTTAGTGCTGGAGATGGGAAAATAGGGATGGATTCAATCCATACTCAAGGATCCCACAGTCTGGAGAGGACTCTGACCTGCAGGCACTCACCACGACTTGGGGAGACAGCCTTGCTCTCCCTTGTCATCATCTTCCATATTTTCTTCACATCTCCAGGACAAGGAAGAGACATTGTGACCCATTGCACTTGAAAAGCATTACTTTTCCTAAAACTTCATTAAGACACAAAATCCAATGAAATGGACAAAACCAAGATATTAAATATTCTCTTATCATTGTGAGATGAAAGTGATAATTGTCTGAATTTTGAAATAGCTCACATTATCATATTACTATCTAGATTTGTAGATATCTTATGAACAGAATCAAAATCAACCATGCATGATTTTTCCTGATCTTTGGGATTGTGTTTCTTTTTTCATGTTTCTTCTGATTTTCTGGATGTTTTCATGATCAAGCCAAGTAGATACATACAAAATTCTTACAACAATACCTGGGATGGCCTAAATACTCAATGAGTGTTAGCTATTATCATTGATATCATTTATAAAATTACTTCATTTGTTTTTTTCTTTTGCAGTGCTGGTGGTTGAACCAGGGCCTTATGCATGGCAGGCAAGTTCTCTACCACCGAGTTACACCCCCATCACTGAAATTACTTTAGAAGCACCATATAGCTCAGTGGTACAGCATGTGCTTACCATGTGGGAGGCCCTGGGTTTGATTCTCAGCTCCACATTAAAATAAATAAATAAATAAACCCCATTGTGACTTGTCTGGAGCTTTAAGCACCCTGCACCCCATTTATTTGTGTGTCTTTTTGTTGAAGAAAAACAAAAATAATGTCAGGCACAGTGGCACAAGCCTGTAATCCTAGCTACTGGAGAGACTGAGGCAGAAGGATCACAAGTTAGAGGCCAGCCTCAGCAACTAAGTGAGAATAGTGTCAAAATTTAAAAATAAATAAAGATAAAGGGCTGGGGAATGTAGCTCAGAAGTAGAGCACCCCTGGGTTCAATCCCCAGTTACATAGATAGATAGATAGATAGATAGATAGATAGATAGATAATACTTGAAATATGATTATGAAAACAGCAATTTTACCAGAATCAGAATGCTGATTTTAGGATCTGTCTCCCTTTTTCTCAGTTGACTTTTTCATCCTCAATATGTTTAGTCTGCAGAACAGGCATTACATCCTACTGCAAAGATTATAAGATGTCCTTGAAATTTGAAGAAAGACTGTTTTTCCCTGGGTTTGAGACTCTCATATTTGAAGCTAAAGACATTTTTGGTCCTGTAGTGCATACACTCAACCACATACCAATGCCACCACAAGATAAAAGCTTTAAACATTATGGGCTCTTTCATGCAAACTCCCTATAAATTACTCAGTAAAATTCAGTTTCCACATAGCTATTTCAGTAGTCTCAGGCATTAAAAAAGCACTAGTAGGGGCTGGGTTGTGGCTCAGAGGTAGAGAGCTAGCCTAGCAAGTGTGAGGCCCTGGGTTTGATCCTCGGCACCACATAAAAATGAATAAATAAAATAAAGATATTGTGTCTACCTACAACTGAAAAATAAATATATTAAAAAATATCCGTAATAGACATGGCCGTAAAGCAGAACATTTGGGAGGGAGAAGACTAAAGAAACAAGGAATAAAAGGATCTGAATCAGAAACACTCTCTACCAGCCAACAATGGGTGGAATTTATTGATAATATGAATATACCAGATGTTGTTCTGTGTACCCTAGACACAGCAATAAGCAAAAAAAGATAAAAGTCCCTATTGTTGATGAATATTATATTCACAAGGATCAAGGCAGACAGTAAATGTATGTGTGCATGTATATACACGTGTGCATGTATGTATTTTGTGTCTGGTGCTGGTAAGTGCTATGGGAAAGAATGAAGCAGGGTCCAGGGATAGAGGCCTACTGGGGTGGGATGGGGTAGAGAGCTGCTTTTTCATCTACAGTGGCCAAAGAAGCCCAGACCTAATGTGTATCATCTGGCCAAAATCCTAAAGGAAGTGTGTAGAGAGCTGAGGAAAGAGAGTGGCAAGTAAAAGGATTGCAAACCTGAGACTTCAGAGAAGAATTGTGTTTGCAAGTTCCCCAGGAATAGGTAGGGGGCCAATGTGGCTAAAGCCCAGCAAGCCAGGGTGGCAGTGTGAGGAGATGCCCAGGAGTGATGGGCATGGTTGGATGAGCAGAGGTGGGGCTGGCCAGAGCAGGAACTTTGGATTTTATTGAGTGAGATGAAAGGTCACTGCAGGGTGTGGATCCCTCTCCAGTGAAGGATCCCAGTGGTTAGCTGTGGAAGAGATGGTAGGATCAGGGGGACCAGTTAGGAGGCATTTACAGCAGTTCTGCCAGGGTAGGATGGTGACTTGGCTCAGGAAGAGTGCAGAGGACCTGGCCCGTGAGGGCTTCTGGAATGTCTTGAAAGTCTTGCCAACAGATTTGCTGATGGATTGGGTGAGGGTGTGGGGAAAAAAAGAGTAGAGAGAAGTAGCCATTTGCCAGAGCAGCGAACCTTCATAAAATGAATGAATGGCTTAAAAATATTTCTGCAAAAAAAGCTGTGCCCTGTAAGGGCTGGGGATGTGGCTCAGTGGTGGGGCGCTCGCCTAGCACATGCGTGGCCCTGGGTTCGATCCTCAGCACCACATAAATATAAATAAGTAAAATAAAGGTATTGTGTCCAACTACAACTAAAAAAATAAAATAAAAGAAACTGTGACCTGTAGATAAAACTAATCAGACAAATATAAATCAAAACAGAGAAATGGCAGAGTTCCTAATAAGTAAAATAATCAAGAAAATTACATGAAATAAAGATTTATATTCATGTTTTTAGTAGTCTCATCCAAGTAGATATCATTCCTTGAGCTTTTTAGCAAATGATAGTTTGAAGTCATCATGATTAATAAAACATACAATCATGATTTTTAAAATAAGCATAAGGGGTTTTAGTAATATAATTAAGACTAAAATTGTATTAAAAATCTTAATATTCTTAGCAATGTCAGCTTTACCATGTCCTTTTTTTTTTTAGGGATCAGGTCCAGGGCTTAGTACATGCTAGGCAAGAACACTGGGTGCTAGGTATCAAGTCCTGGGTTTTGTGCATGCTAGGCAAGAGCACTGGAGCACTGAGCCACACTCCTAGCCCCTAATATCTAATTTTGATACATACTTTGTAGTGTGTGTGTGTGTGTGTGTGTGTGTGGTGTGTGTGCGATTGTATGTGTATAAGAGGGGAAAATTGTGAAACAATTTATAAGTAAAAATATACATAAAATACAAGCATTCTCAGTAAATAGTCAGAAGTCATGGTTATAAATACAGAAAGTGTTGAAAACTCTTGCAGAAACATACCAAAAGCAAGACTTTAAGACTGGGTGTGGGGGTTTAATAGGTTCAGTGTGAAAGGGGCATAGAGAAGCAGATTTGAGGACATTAATTTGAATTTGCCTTTGAGTAATGCTTTCCAAGCGTTCTGCAAAAGGGAGCGGAGTCCATCCTCGTATCAATCCTGCGGAGTAAAGTCAGGAAAGCTGATAGGACTTTTCACTGGGAGTGGCTACATGGAGACTTGGGTTGAGATACTCTCCAGAGATACTCAGATAGAAAGTGACAGGGCCAGGATTCATGTAGGGCTTCTGGCTCCACAGACAGTTCTCCCTTAAGACACTCAATAAATATGCTTGATAAATTAAGTGCTTACTCTGGCTGAGTGTTAATAGGTGGTGTGGTGGGGCATCCAAAAGAGAGAGAAAGTCATCTCTCTATTCCCATGTAGTCTTTGGTCTGGAACTTGAGAAATGAAACAGATGCCTGTGGAACTTGCTGATTACATTTATAAAACAGTGCATTTGTAAAAGCAAAATACTGAATTTAGTCCAAAAAGACTTTGGGAGCAAACAGTATAAATTAGAGCATAATAGGATTTTGAACTCCTTTGGTGGTAAGAGGGTCCCAGTTCCAACCAACTTAATAAAGAAGGAAATGCACTAGCCCACAGATCTGATAATTAAAGGTTTGCAGGGTACAAACAGTGATGGTGGGAAGCCACGTATCTCCATCACTCAACATTGGTTTTCTCTGCCTTAGTTTTATTCCTAGGCCTGCTGTCACCAGGTGTTGGTAATTTGGTACCAGCAATTCCTGGCTAAATCCCACAAATTCATTTCTCACGGTAGAAAAGAAAGCACCTCTTTCCTGATGGTACCACCAAAGTAGGGCTCTCCCAGGCCTGGGTTTTGTGCCTGTGTCTGAACCAATCATCCATCACTGGGGCTGATCTCTGGTTGGGTTGTATGCCCACATTGAATGGAAGTGAAGTCAGCCACAACAGAAGGGCATGGACTAAGTCAGAAGAGGGTTGAAACAGAGAAAAACAGAGGTGTCCCCATTAGAAGGGAGAATGGCTGTCAGAGGGCTGTAATAAGGATTCATTATAACTGGATAAGATTCATGCAGGAAATAACTTTGTTCCCCAATTTGAGTACTTAAGTTTGTTTGCTTGTTTTTAATCTTAGGGAATTCTATACTAGGAGGGAGTTGGTGCAAGAGATTTGTGAAATGCAGTTGTATCCTACAGAACTTTTATACTGACATTTCTTTTCTTTCCTCCTTCTCTCTCTCCTCAATGATGGGGGTTGAATCCAGGGTCTCACACATGCTAGGCAAGTGCTCTACCACTGAGCTGCATCCCAACCCTCTTTTAAGTATTTTTTTTAAATATTTATTTATTTTTTAGGTGTAGATGGACACAACACAATGCCTTTATTTTTATGTGGTGCTGATAGTCGAACCTGAGTCCCACCCATGCTAGGCGAGCGCTCTACCGATGAGCCACAATCCCAGCCTTCTTTTAAATCTTAAAGACACTATTTATTCATTCAGGAATGCCCTGAGCTGAGACTTATCATCTCTTTATGGTGGCTTTTCTGGTTTTTGCTCTCCTGAAGACAGGGTCTTCCTATCTCTAGAGCCCTCAATGATAGCCTTTCAACTCTGTTCCCAGCCACTCCTGGCCTTTGTGATTACTTCTCCCTTTTAAAGGGCTGCCTTTAGCCATCTAAGAGCAACCTGTGATTGAAGAGTCAAGAAACTCATGGGCCCTTCCCCTCTCTTCCCCTGACTTCCCAAGTCGGCTCTCTCTTTTCAAGTTTGCATTTTTTGTCTTTCCACAGTGGTATGCGACATTCCCTAAGAAAGCCTTTCCACTCTCTAATATGCCTCAACAAATCTTCGCCCTATGCTTCCCAGTTATAATCACCTCCACTGACCCTGTTGACCACTAGCAGGACTTTGCATTTTGAAACCAGTCCTACGTTGCAAAGTCCTGCTCTAGAAGGCAGACAATCTATTTCCTGCTCTCCCAGCGGCCTTTATCTCTCCAGGCCCCTACTCCTATTGCTGTGGAGCAGGGATGATGAGATTCCCAGAGGAGAGCATTCACAAAGTGCTCTGAGTGCTTTGATGAAATTGATGAGGTAAACAGAAACAGATTTTGCAACCATTCTAGCCTGTAAGAATGATAAGTTGTATATATGCAGTGATTTTACCATTTAAAAAATAATGGACTTTGTCATTTTAAGTATTCTTTCCAGAGAGATTTATTTCTTGCTGTAAGAAAACAGAATGCTTGATTTGAAACGTTTTAAAAAATAAATACGGCTTGATAGCTTTTAAAACAGGACTTTCGTTATCAGTGATTGATTTAATATTTTGTTTAATCTTTCTAGCGTCTCTCCTGAAGGGCTTGAAACACGCCAATATTGTGCTTCTGCATGACATAATTCACACCAAAGAGACCCTGACATTCGTTTTTGAATACATGGTGAGTTATCCAGCATTTTATAACACATGAAGGAGAGGCCTGGTGCTTGTATAATGAATCTGTTAATATTTTATGGCATGGTAAAACTTTCATTACAATGTGGAAGGGAGCATGGAAATTTCCATTATATTGTGATTTGTGAAGCCTTAATGTTCCTGTATCCATCTTTAGTCCAGCTTCTTTGTCCACTCTTTTTATTTTTTATTTTTTTGATACTAGGGATTGAGCCCAGGGTTGCTGTACCACTGAGCCACACCCTAGCCCTTTTTATTTTTAATTTTGAGACAGGGTCTCTCTAAATTTCTAAATCTGGCCTCAAACTTGCAATCCTCTTGCCTTAGCCTCCCAAGTTGCTGTGATTTCAGGGATGTGCCACCACACTTGGCTTCCTTGTCCACTATTTTTGCTGTCTCTTTTCCTGTCTCCACCAATAATAAACTAGGATTTTGAATTTGCCTTCTACATAAAATTTTGCCCTTTAAAAACAACCTATTTTTAATCACTAGTTGAGCAGAACCCAACATTTATTTCATTGATAACCAAGATATGTCACAAATATTTTAAAATTATATGTAAGCTTATTAAAGAACAACTCATTTTGTACTTTTAAAAGAAAAAGATTCAAATGAGCAAAAAGAAATCACAAGGAGCATGTACTTGCCTTGCCTCCAAGGATCCTTGGAGGGTGAAAAATTCCTGTGTTGTGTTCAGTGCCAGTCATTCATAATGAGCATCTCCATTTGTGCCAAGAAACAGGCTTCCTTCTATAAGCAGCCTGTCAGAAAGACACATTGTGTTTGACCTTAACAGTGTAGTCTCAGAAAACCTGGTTATATTCCTTTAACACCTTGGTCTCAAAATCCTTAACTTCATCATTCGTCCTTCATGGTCAGGTCTGTGGTCTGCTTTAGGACAACATCCCAGCACCCCTGACTTCACTCTTGTCTTCTCTTCCTCTGCTGCTCCATTCAGCACACAGACCTGGCCCAGTATATGTCTCAGCATCCAGGAGGGCTTCATCCTCACAACGTCAGGGTGAGTACTGCAAAGGTCAGGCTTTCCTGTCCATAGCAGATTTTTTTTTTTTTTTGGTCCTAGGGATTGAACTCAGGGGCACTCACCACTGAGATACATCCCCAGCCCTATTTTGTATTTTATTTAGAGCCAGGGTCTCACTGAGTTGCTTAGCACCTCACCTTTGCTGAGGCTGGCTTTGAACTCGCAATCCTCCTGCCTCAGCTTCCCAAGCTGCTGGGTTACAGGCATGCACCACCATAGTCCAGCTACAACAGAAGAATTTGGAAACAGATTTACATCACATAGCCAAGTACCATGACACCAAATAAGAGATGGTCCTCACTGATATTTTAGAGAAACATCAAATAAATAAATAGTTGTCCCTTGAGAACTGGAGCAATATCTAGCTATTTTCTGGGTAATGTAACCCTGTCAGTCATCAACATCATGTCAAGGTGTCCTCAGAAATATAAACTAATTAAAAAGGATTATATTAAAAGAAAAGAAATTAAGGTAGGTCTTCATAAAATAAATGCCTTTTTCATGGGAGACTACTGTGGCCCATGATAAAATTTGCATTGCTTGTTCTAGTGGATCCTATTATACATATGGGACTAAATTCCATTTTCTCAGTCATTAGAATAGAAATAATAGTAAATGCTTAACTAGCAGTAATTCTACATTATAAATTTTAGAAGTCATTTATATTTCATACTTTCTACTCCCTAAGGTTTTATTGGCATTAATTAATTGATCAACTCTTAGAATAACCATATGAGATTTGTATAGGATATATTTATTCATTGAACTAATATTTATGTATTCATTTATTCATTCACTCAAGAAATACTGAGTACTCAGTGTTATATTAAGTTCTATAGTTTTAATAACAAGTTATGTTTCTTATTTTCAATGAGCCTAAAGTGAAATAAGATACATGGACTCAACTAGGCAGTTTGAAGTGCAGTACTAAGAACTATATACACGTTAACTAAGAATATTATGGAAATACATGGTGAGTGGACCTAACCTAGTCTTGGGTCTGGTAGGGAAGATTGAGGACAAAACCTGTAGAGTGGGAAAAAAAAAATAATATAACTATGGATGATGAGATAACGAACTAACCAGGGAAACCAAGAAGGAATGTCTAGTCTGTTGAGGACTCTGCTAAGGATGAAGTCCATTAACTCATCTGCATGACGATGGGATTTATTTTTTTATGTCAGTGTTTAGCAATTTGAATGGAGGACAATTGGAGAAAGTAAACATTTGGACTGATCCAGAGTTAGTTTTACCAGACCCGTGAAAAGAAAAGCCAGGTAAGCAAGAGGAGATGAGGAGATTGCTAAAGTGATGGTCAGCAGCTTCTAGACAGTGTCTAAACTGAAGATAGGAAGTGAAGCTAAGCAGTTGCTCAGTAGAGGATGGAAGGGCCAAGGAACCGGAGTGTTGATTAAACAGAAGACCAGGCAGAAGAAAGATAACGGAGAAGGACAGGTTTTCAGGTCTGAGTGACTTACATAACCAGACACTGTCCAAAATGATGACAATGATAAAAAGATACAGGCATGATTCCTGACCTTCAGGACCTTGCACCTAAAAACAGAAGATAAGATATATACACTGGTGTTACCGTGGGACATTTGTGAATTATGCCAAGTAAGAAATGAGACCTGGTACTGTAGACTTGCAAAGAAGACTGCTGGAAAAGTTTCAAGCTTTAAAAGATGCACTGCATTTGAAGAGGCTGGAATAGCACAAGATGGTCCTGGGGGAGGGAATGCTCTCAGAAAAGGCACAGAGTGGGAAGTCAAGGATGTGCTTAAGGAAGAGGGACCCTGAGTTCTGCCCTGTTAGGGCTAGAAGCACTACAGTGTTTTTCAGTCTACAGGTTCTTACCAATGAGTGGGTCATAAAATCAATTTGGTGATTAGCAACCAGCATTTTAAAAACAAAATAAAATGAATGAGAAGCGAATAGAAAACATTATAATGCATTTCACTTAGAGCAAATATTATTTTGTGCAACTTTTGTTCTGGTTGTAACCATACTTATATTTATGTATGGAGATAAATGCTGGATGTGTATGTATTTCTTACTGTGGATTGCAGTCAACAAAGCTTCAAGGCACAGGGCTGGTCTGACTTACTTATTTTGCATACAAGGGATCCAGAATTTGAGAGGACCACTATAATGCCTGAGTTCATGGAACCAGACTTACTGTTACTAAAAGTGACACCTGGTTAAAATTCTTTTCTATAAGTGCCATACTGCATTTTTTGTTATGTTGGCCTGAAATACAGAGAATATTAGTGAAATAGGGTATACAGTCTAGGGAAATAGATTAGGTGGCTGAGAGCCTTATTTTCTCAGAGGTATGGACTTTATTCCTTAGTATAGTCATTACAGGGGTTTGAGTTCAGAGAGAATGACACAATCAGAAGGAAATGTTTAGGACTGTGATCTGTGGGATGGATGAAAGGGAAACAGAGGCTAGAGTCAGAGATTCCAGTTAGGAGTTATCTAGGATGTAGTCTAGTCTAGCACTTCTCAAACTCTATTGGCAGACAAGTTACCAGGGGATCTGATTCAGTATGTCTAAAGTTAAGCCTGAGTTTCTGCATTTCTGACATAATCCAAAGTGATACAGATGCTGCTGGTGAAGGACCAAACATTGGGTGGCATGGATATAGGTAAAAAGTCATAAAGGCCTAAATTATGGTAGTGATGGTAAGAATGGAAAGAACTGTGAAAAACAATAATAAAGAAGAGTTTACTTTGGGCTTGAGGGCTAACTGGGCACAAGGAAGAAAAGGATGGGGCTGTTCAAAATCATTTTGAACTTGATTGACAAGGAGAATTATAGCTTTATTAATAGAAATAGGAGAAGTTGGTTTGGGGAGGGAGAAGAGTCCTGTGAAGACATGTCCAGTTGAGATGGGATACCCAAAGGGGATGAGCAGCAGGCAATTGAGGAGGATCTTGGTGCTCAGGAGGGAGCTGTGAGCTGGAGATGTAGATCTGATGGTAGTTAACTCATGAATTTTGGAGTAAAAGACAGGAGAGTAGGCAGACATGGTGGCGCATGCCTGTAATCCCAGCAGGTCAGGAGGCTGAGACAGGAGGATTGCAGGTTCAAAGCCAGCCTCAGCAACAGTGAAGCACTAAGCAATTCAGTGAGACCCTATCTCTAAATAATATCAAATAGGGCTGGGGATGTGGCTCAGTGGTCAAGTGCCCCTGAGTTCAATCTCCAGTACAAAAAAAAAGGAGAGTAGATAACCAAAAGTGCATCAAGAGAAGAGGATTGAGGATGGAACTTTCAGTTTAAGGATAAGAGGGACAGGATAGCAAGTGACAAAAGGGAGCAGCTTTCAGGAATGTACACAACCTGATAAATACTTTGTCATGGAAGTCAAGAGGGGCATGGTGGAGAGTATCACCAATACAAGAAATACAGTTAAAAAATCATCCTCTTCGGAGGTCCTGGAGTTGGGGCTGCAATTGTTTGAGGGGATGTGACATCAGTGGTCAGGGGACTGAGAGAAACTACTAATGTTCCTGTGGAACTGCATTTGAATTTTATAAAAACGTAATGGATAGAGAGGAGAAAACCTATAGTGGCGGTGAAGACCCTGATGCCATCTATGTCACACTGATATCTTCTGATGGTCATGAATATGTTGTAAAAAGAGAACGTACACTAAAATGGCCCAAGTCAGTCTGCCAGAAATGAAACCATTGAGGTCAGTTTTAGAGAGATCCTTCACATGTGCTATCAAAAGTGTACACAGCTCCACTGAGATTCCTGAATTCCCAATTGCACCTGAAATTGCACTGGAACTGCTGATGGCTGGAACTTCCCAGATGGTAAAATAAAATAAATTATAATAAAAGAATCATCCTCTTGGCTTCAAGGGCTTTGTAGATCTGTGAGGGATACACTAATAAGCAGAGGAACTTATTGGGGGTATATGGAGGCAAAAAGGAAAAAGTAATCCAATCAAAGCAGGTGGGAGTGGGGATGATTTCCCCAGGATGGAGGCACTAGTGAAAATGTCAGAATGCCAGAGAAGGCATGGAACAGGCCCGAGACCAAAGCTAATTCAGTAAGGCTAGAGTTTAAAGTAAGCAGACTTAGGGATGGGTAAAGATGAGATAATGAGTAGGAGCCTGTGTCATTCTGTGCCACATGAGGACCCATTAAATGGTTTTAAACAAGAAAGGAGTAAACTCAGATATTCTTTTTGTAAAGCTCATGATGATAACAAGTGTGGTGATTGAAAGGAGGGAAATACTCTTTAAAAATATTGTATTATCCAGACCCAACATCCTCCTTGATTTATCCTACCTGTGCCACCCCCAACTCCCACTCACACAGTATGTAGGCTTCTCTTCCTCTGCTCATTCCCTAAGTGCTGGTGCCTACCAGTCTCAGCCTTGACCGTGAGGCTAATCGGCACAACGGTGGTGCCATGTGAGGTGATGGTGGAGGGAAGTGGCTCCATATGTGATCAGCTACCTACCCAGCATTGACTGGAAAAGGAAGTGTTGGAAAGAACTGTTCTGGCTTTGAGTATTAAGGGGGATGGTGGTGCCATTTGCTGAGATAAAGGAATAGGAAGACAATGGATATTGAAGGTACAGTGAATGATGCTCGGACCTGCTGAGTGAGGAGATGATGGGATGTCCAGGTGAACATCAGGCCATGTGAGTCTAAAGGCCAGGAAAGAGATCAGAGTTGGAGATAAAGGTTTCAAATGGTCAGAATATGGGTGTTCCCTGAAGTCCTGTCTATGGGTAAGGTGGTGAAGGGAGAGTATATAGACCTATAAGAGAGGAAGGTCAAGGACAGAGCCCTAAGGTACATCAGCATATTAGAGATTAGTAGAAGTGGAACCTATGAAAAGAACAGCCAGAAAGTCAGGAGGAAAATGAGGAGATTGGGGAACCAGGAGGAGAGAGAGAGTATTACAAATGAAAACATGGTCAACAATGCCAAACGCTGCAGAGATAAGAAATGAAAGGAATCTATTGGATTTCATGGCAAAAGGCATTGGTGATCATGGCCTTTTGTAGAAAAACCTCTTTCTAGGCCTCACCGTCAAAGCCTTTATATAAGGGTATGAAATTCACATTTTAAAGGACAGTTTCATGTGATGGCGAGATCCATCATGTAACCATGGAGTCCGTAGCCACAGTAGACCTGAGAAGCAGATCAGGGATGCTGGGGAGATTGACTAGACTCACTCTCCTGGGCACTGATGTCCTGAGGCAACAGCTGTGATTCAGATGACCACGTCTTCAGTGTGATAGACAGGGAACAGGAACTGACTAGATGACAGTGAAGAGAGGTAGAAGAAGACTAGCTGAACGCATGAAAATCTAAGAGATACCTAAAATTAAGGGTAGAGAAGTAATGCTTCTGTTGTTTGTTTGTTTGTTTTTGAGGTACTGGGGGTGGAACTCAGGGTCCCTCTACCACTGAATTATATTTGTAGTTCTTTTTTAAATTTTATTTTGAGACTGGGTCTTGCTAAGTTGACCAGGCTGACCTGGAATTTGCAATCTTCCTGCCTCAGCCTCTCAAGTAGCTAGGATTACAGGTGAATGCCACCATACCTAGAAAAAGTAATGGTTTTGAAGTGATATTGGGAAGGGAGAGGTAGCATATCCTACCTTTAGTGATCAAAATTATGAGGAAGTTGTAGAAAAACTAGCATATAAAAAAAGAAAAGAAAAAATTCAATAATAAATCTAAAAAAAAAATGAAAAGTAAAGAAAAACTAGCATCTACTAGAGAATAATGCAAGGAAGCAGTGAACTCACATCTCATTGAAGGAAAGGAGGCAGAAAAAAAATCATTAGAGCTTAGTCTTTGGAGTGTTTGCAACCAGGATTGAGGAGTAAAGAGTAAAGAATGAAATGGTTCGGAAAAGAAAAGAGCAACAGATACTGGGTTCGGTGACAGGAAAAGCAGAGCCATATGGAGATGAGGTTATAGGAGAGAAGGCAATAGTTAGAGACTTACATATTGAAAAGTGACCAAGAAAAACAGGGTGGAATCCTAGTGATTTGCCTTTGTTAGTCAGCTTTGTGTCACTGTAACAAAGCACCTGGGACAATCAATTCAGAGGAGGAAAGATTTTTGGCTCAGGGTTTCAGTCCATGGTCACTTGCCTTTGGGGTTTTTGTGTTGTTGTTTTGGTCAGGGAGCCTGTGGTAATGCAGAACATCATAGTGGGAGAATGTGGTGGAAGAGGCTTCTCACTTCATGGAAACAGGGAAAAGAGAGAGAAAGAGAGATCTAGAACAAAATATACCCTTCCAGATCATGCCCCCAGTGACACATTTCCCCCAAGTAGCCCCCCACCTCCCATAGTTTCCACTACCTCCCAGTAGTCCATTCAATTATGAGCCCATCCAATTAATCCATTAATCCATGGATGAGATCAGAGCCCTTGTAATCCAATCACTTCCCCAAAGCCCCAAATCTGAACATCACTGTATTAGGGACTAGCCTTCAATACATGAAGCTTTGGGCCACTCTCCATGTCAAAACATGATAGCTGCTGGGCACTGTGGTGCATTCCTGTAACCCCAGAGGCTCAAGAGGCTGAGGCAGGAGGATCATGGGTTCAAAGCCAGCCTCAGCAACAGCAAGGTTGCTAAGCAACTCAGTGAGACCCTGTCTGTAAATAAAATACAAAATAGGGCTGGGGATGTGGCTCAATGGTCGAGTGCCTCTGAGTTCAATCCCTGGTACTTCCCATCCCCCCCCCAAAATGACATTCTTTTTTAGATTTTTAGTATGAGTCCTAGGGACCCTGATAAGTGGCAGGAGGCAGGCTTCCCTGCACATAGCAGGCTAAATGATTCAATTATGGTTTTGAGGGACTCTAGCCCAGATGGCACTAGCCCAGTGGAATTATTTTGTTCCCCTCAAACCTTACTGTGTTGGAAACAGGTCTAACCCGTGGGCTATGGGAAGTCTCTTTGGAAAGAGTCGCCCACGGTCTGGCTTGACTTTGAGAAAACCCCATAGGATTTGGCGATAGCAATGATGGAGTAATTGTTGAAGGAAGAATCCAGGTTGTGAAGGATGAAAGAGTGAGTGGGTGGTGAGCTTAGTCAGCACACACTGCAGTTTTAAGAATTGTGGCTACAAAATACTATACCTTGATGCCGTAGGGCTTTGCCATTTACAATGCTTAGAGGTACCTGAAGAGGCAGAGAAGCAAGGCGCTGAGCAGCAAGAAGGTAGGAGGTGGGTGTAACTAATTAGTAAGACCTGTCTACACTTGGGACATGAAAGGCATTTCAAGCTGACCCACCAAGAAGCTGTGTCTCTGACTCAGCCAGCTGACTCTTTCCTTCTTGTCATGTTTTAATTTCCTGTCTTTTCTCAGGTTGGTATAGTGGAGTCAGGCAGTCCTGAATTTGAGTCTGTGCCTTGCCTTGTGTCTAGTTTCTAGACTCTTCCTAGACATTTTTTTTTTCTCCCTGGCACTGGAGGAATTCAGCATACTCTTCCACTGAGCTACATCTCCAGTCCTTGTTATTTTTAAATTTTGAGACAGGGTCTTGCTAGGGTGGCCTCAAACTTTCAATCCTCCTGCCTCGGCCTCCCCAGTGGCTGGGATAACAGGCATACACCCACTGTGCCCTGCTCTAGACATATTTTTAAAGTTTCCTGAGTCCTGGTTTTCTTATCTGTAAACTGAGGACAAGTTGTCTTCCAAAGGCTGGAATGCTCTCTGGCCACCATATTCCTATCTACTGTCTCTCACCTGTCTTCATCTCCCTCTTTCCTTCATCCCTTCTCATTGAAAGAGCATACTACGATACCTTATCTTTTGCCTAAAATTTCAAATTGCTTCTTTTTATTGTCTTGTCTATGAAAATTTCTATTTATACCAATTGGAAGTTTTGAATGTTAGCATAGGAATTTTGTGCTTTAGTAGCTTATTGGTAAATGGTAAATTGAGGTACCAGAAACATAAAGTGTTGGAAAGACTCATAGGAACAGTGAACATTTGAAGAAAGAGTCATATGAAAAAAAAATTTGGAGGGTGGTGGTGCTGGGGGCCTCATACATGCTAGATGAGTGCTTCAGCACTAAACTACATTCTCAGCCCAAGAAATTTCTAACTTTTTTTTTCAGTATTAGATATGAACCCAGGGCCTTAAGCATGCCAGGCAAATGCTCTACCACAGACCCATATCCCCAGATATCTATTATATAGAGAGATTCAGATACACTGGCATATAAGCTTGCCTGTCTCCTGCTTTGGTTGGACCATGCTGCTCATTAACTTGGCTCCAATGTCTCCATGTCATTGTTAGGTTAGCCCTGCTCCTAGTAGCTCTGAAGTTCCTAGTTTTCAAATTGCCACGAGAAAAGTGGATTTATCCACACACCTCTGCAGATGCCATTTTGCCTGTGTTCCCAGGAATGCTGGGCCTGGCCTTTTCTTTTCTAAACTGTTAGAACATGTTCCCAGTTGGCAGAGATCTTTGTAAACACTGATGTTGGTGTTTGGATTCTCATTGCCAGTGGCACTGGAAAATAGCAAGAGACACATTAGTTTTTCCTTGTAAGCTTTTACATCGATGGGAATTTAGTAATGTCTTTGGTTTCTGTGCTTCACAATCACAAGGGAAAAAAATTTGTTTTCAGTGCTGAGGATGAAACCCAGGGCTTCGTGCATGCTAGGCAAGCACTCTACCACTGAGCTGCACCTCTGGCCTCCATGTGAAACATTTTAAAATTGTGGCCTGGAATGAATTTTTGCTTTTTCCACCAGTACCACCACTCTTTCTCCTTTCTTCTCCCTACTATTGATTCCTTATTTTCTTTTGATTTTTTTGGAGGGGGGTTCATTTCGCTTGGTCTCTCTTCCTTCTTAATCTGTACTATGTATAGATTTTTAGCTTTGAATTTAAGACTTTAAAATTAAGTTTAAAAAGATAATGATTCCTTTCTTTCCTAACATCATCGAAGGATCTATTTCCCAGCCAGGTCTCCTTGCATTGTGTTTCAAAGAGGGTTTCATATCAGAATCTGGAAAACTTTCATAATTGAAAACTTTAGAATATCATTTCCAGGTCAACTTTGATCTTATATGCCAAATTCATTGGTGGGGGGAATATTATATCTTTCACATCTAAATCAATAACTAGTGTTCCAAGGGAAACTTCAAAGTTTGGCTTTATATTTTTAAGGAAGGGTAATTCCTGCAGTGTCAAAGAAATGAGATGTCAGGAGAAGCCAGAATCCCTTTGTTTAGGATGTGGTCTAGTTACTAGATTTTCTTTATCCTTTTTTTCCTCCCTCTGAATAAATGTAAAGTCCTTTTCTCTCTCTCTCTCTCTCTCTCTCTCTCTCTCTCTCTCAAGAGACACTTCCACTATATTCTTTCAGATGCCTGTTTTTGATTTAGAGGAGAAGTCAACACATAGTGGCTCAAATGTCCTTAGGTTTGGTGTTCATTCCTTCCAGCTTTTCATGTTTCAACTTTTGCGGGGCCTGGCGTACATCCACCACCAACACGTCCTTCACAGGGACCTGAAACCTCAGAACTTGCTCATCAGTCACCTGGGAGAGCTCAAACTGGCTGATTTCGGTAAGTCGCCCCTCAGGTCTTTTTCTGGGCTGTGAACAATGATGCTTTTGTGTATATGGACTAGTCCTGGCCTTTGAAAACTTGGGGGCTGGGAAGGAGATGCCCAATGAGGATATCAGATAACTACCATCCAGGAAGTGTGAGGCAAGAGAGAGAGTGGAGATCAACAGCTTCTTAGGATTCCGTCAAGCCCAAATCTAGTCAGATGCCCCAAAACTTAGGCATCCCCTACACCCTTGCTGCCATTTTTTAATATAGTGGCATTGGCAGAGTAGACTCTACTCAGTAGGTTTCCCTACATCTGAGTGGATATTACAAATTCTGTTAGAATAGATCAAGGTTATCCCAGGATAAAGAGGTTACCTCCAGACTATAGCACGGACTCTTGCAGGAATGGACACTTTTTCCTGCTCACCTAAGTATCTACAGAAGTGTGACTGTGTTCTCATCAAAGTGACAGATTTCCTCTGAGTATCACTATTATCTTTCCATTTTAGCATTTATCACAGTTCATAATTATATTCACATACCAATGCATGCACATACACACACACACACACACACGTACACACGAATACACACACATGCCCATACACAAATGTACATACATGTAGCTTTTTCTCTTCCACTAGAGCATAAGCATTATGAGGGCAGCTGGGATTAGATTTGCTTATCATTTTATCCCTACTGCCCTGTACCACACTAGGTGCTCAATAAATGCTTGTTGACAAACTGATTCCATGAGAGTGGAGGAACCACTCTTCTCTGTTTGACAAATGTCAAATGGTAGTGCTGTAGCTGCAGGATTTTATTATGAGGTAGTAGCATTCATCTTGACACATAAGCATTTAACAGAAATTCATTTACTACTTCTTTACAACAGTGAACTCCTCTTTTAAGTTTTTTTTCCCAATTACAAATCATATAATTATGTGAAATAAGCAGCTGACAAAAATACTGTCATTTTGTAGAATAGTGCTTGAGAGAAAATTATTTCAGATCCTAATAAATGAAATAATTTGGATCATCAGTCCCTATCATTTACCTATGAAACTGGGGGTTCCTGCAAAAATCGAGGGTAGACATATTAGTCCTAAACACAGTTAGTTTGGTTGCTGTTGCAGAGACCACAAATTATAGAGGTGTAGCATGCTAGAAGGTAAGAGTCCTAACCACACAGTCAAGCTTGTATGGTGGCCCCTGGTGTCTCCGCTGAGGCTTCTTGTGTCCTTAGCCCCACCATTCCCATGACATTTTCTCAGTTGTGTATTTCAAGGTGTTTGCCACTTCAGGCTCATCACAGCTCAGAGAAAGAGAAAAAGGAGACAGAACACTTCACTCCTCCATGAGGACATGACTCAGAAGCTCACACATCATCTCTGTTCACATAATATGGGCGAGAACTTGGTCACCTGACCACACTTAGCTACCAGGAATTCCATACCCAGCTACAAAGCAGTCAAGCTTTGGGAAATCCTCTTGGTGAGAATCAAGGGTCAAGAGAGTTGAGTGCTTCTATTAAAATCCCCCAAAGTTTGTGTGTTATTTTTAAAATTCTGTTTATTCTGCCATTCACACACTCTCCCAGTAGAGTGAATCATTGTGTCTCCCAGAAGGGTCACCACAGTGAGTTCCATGATTTTCCTCCTTTGGGCAGGTCTTGCTCGGGCCAAGTCCATTCCTAGCCAGACATACTCTTCAGAAGTTGTGACCCTCTGGTACCGGCCTCCTGACGCTTTGCTGGGAGCCACTGAATACTCCTCTGAGCTGGACATATGGTAAGAGCTAGCTGATGCCGAGAAATTGAAGAAAATGTGAGTCACCCAGCCATGAGGGTTGCTTGATCATCTATAATACATGTCAAGTAATGATCTAATAAGGACAGTCACTAACATTTATATAGAGAGACCTTAGGTGTTTCGAATGCATTATCTCATTTGATTTTTGCAATCAGTCTATGAGTTTTTATGGTAAAGAAACTGCTATCCAGAGAGGTCTTGCCCAAGGGATCTTCTGCATTCTACACTCCTTCTACCACTCCCCTCCTCCTGGCTCCTCATTTCAGTCTTTTGCCTTTTCTCCTTAACAGCTTGTCCTCAGAAAAACACATATAAACCCCCCAAAGAGACAGATACAAACACACACAACTGCACCCACACACTCACAAGTGCCCAAACATAGGGCACAGTCTGGTGGGAAAGGCATGAAGACTAAGACCAGGAGGCCTGATATTCATGCCAATTCTGTTTCTTTCTTTTTTGAGGGTGCCCAGGGGCACTTAACCACTGAGCCAGATCCCCCAGCCCTTTTTTATGTTTGATATAAAGACAGGATCTCACTGAATTGCTTAACACCTCGCTAAGTTGCTGAGACTGGCTTTGAACTTGCAATCCTCCTTCTTCAGTCTCCTAAGCTGCTTGAGATTAGAGGCATGTGCCACCATACCCAGCTTTATTTCTAATCAATTAATCTTGATTCTAATATTTTGAAAAACTCATATATCTTTCTTTTGTGTGTTTCTTCATTTTAAAAATGAGGGTCATAAGCTCTCCCCACCAGGGGTTAAATGGAACTGTAGTGCAAGTATAAGGACCTGATAGATAGATGCTATAAGTAGAACCACATTGTTAGGGTGACTCTTGGGTCAAGGGGGTATGTGGAGAGAATGGGACCTCAGTGGTGTTATGCACTCTGGGTGTTGTTCCTGGAGGTAGCCCATCATTTGAGGGCCACAGTTAGACAGTCAACTCTTCGAAGGTGATAAAATGCACAGACCTCTTTCAAGAGGCTTTAGAAAAAGGGTTTCTATAAACACAGGCTTTGTTTTTAAAAATCAATATATTTTTTAAATTAAACAGTGCACTAAAAGGCTGATGTAAGCTTTTAGATTTCCCAACAAATTGAAAAAGTTTGCAGAAAATTTCCTCCAGTTTATCTAGAGTCATGGATTTTTGATATCTGGTCCCATTTCTAGAAATATCACCTGATAGTCAAACCCCTCTGAAACTGTCAGCTTACCCTGCTCTGCACTGTCACTTCAAAGGCCTTCAACAGGCTCAGGCATGCTCAGCTCATAACGATGTCTTCCTGTTGTGTTTCACAGAGTGAAACTTCTACCCATCAATTTTAAACTCGCTCTTATTATAGAATATTTAAAACACTCAAACATATGGAGAACACATATGTAGATCAGCAATTCTTAACCAGGAGCAATTTTGCTCCCCAAGGAACATTTGCCAATGCCTGGAGACATTTTTTTGTTGTTGTTGTCAAGGCTGTGTGTATGGGGTGCAGTGGGGTGGGTTGCCACCAGCATCTAGTAGGTAGAAAGACCAGGGATACTGCTAAATATCCTACAATGCATAAGATAGCTCCCCACAGCAAAGATTTATCCAGCCCCGATTGACAGTGGCATAAAGATTGAAAAAGCTGACACAGATTAAGAAGCATAATAAAGTGAACTGCATGAACCTACTACCCTGTATAACAGCTAGAACTTAATATTGCCATATTGACTTGTGTACCTTTTCCATCAACTGGCTGCTCCACTGGATCAGTGTCCTCCTGAATTTTGTTTTATTTTATTTTTTGATCCTATTCTCTTACCCCTTTTAAAAATAGTATCTTACCTGGCATAGTGGCACATGCCTGTAATCCCAGCATCTCAGGAGGCTGAGGCAGGAGGAGGATCATGAGTTCCTAGCCAGCCTCAGCAATTTAGCAAGTTCCTAAGCAGTTTAATGAAACCCTGTCTCCAAATAAAATATTTTTTAAAAAGGCAGGGGATGTGGCTCAGTGGCAAAGTGCCTCTGGGTTCAATTCCTAGTACCAAAAAAAAAAAGTAATAATAATAATAAAAATAGTATCTTCACATTTTATTTGTATTCTTAAAAATGTTATTTTATTTTACCTGCTTTTGAGCTTTTATAAAAATGGGATTGCATTGTTTAGTCTTCTGTATCTTGCTCTTGTTCTCATGCAATGTTTCTAGGATTCATCCACATTGATTTATGTAGCTACACTTTATTTCCTGTTGTTGAACATTTTATTTACTTTGATTTTGTTTTGTTCCTGCTATTTTGAAAAGAATTGGTGTTTATTTTTAAGGGTTTTTCTAAGATACTTATCTAGGGATAAATGTGCTATCTCCCAGGGGATGTAAATGTTCAATTTTATAAAATAGTGCTTCATTGTTTTCATAAGTGGTTATAATAGTTGATATCCCAGCAGTGGATTGTAGCCCCTGATTCATATCTGCACCACTTTGCAATAGCAGAATTCTTAATTCTTGGGGTTCAATTCTTAGCACTGCATATAAACAAACAAACAAATAAAATAAAAGTCCATCAACAATAATTTTTTTTTAATTCTTAATTCTTGCTCATCAAGTGTACAGAATGTTTTCATGTTGTGATCTAAATTTGCTTGTCCCTAATCACTAATGAGGTTGGGCATCTTTTCATGGATGATTTGCCATTATGTTTCTTTTCTGTGATTTACTTATTCATGTCTTTTGTTCATTTGCTGTTGGTCTCTCTGTTTCCCTCTCTTCCTTTGTTGATTAACAGTAGTTCTTCATATATTCTGGATTTTAATCTTTTATCAGTTATGTGTCTAACAAGTAGCCTTTCCCAGTTCAGGGCTTATGTTTTCATATCTTAATGTTATTCTTTTGGATAAAGTTTTTAATTTTAATATTGATGACCTTATTAATCTTTTCTTTTGTTTATCCCTTTTAATTTCATATTTCAAAAGTCCTTCCTTCCTTCCTCTCTTCCTTCCCTTAGGTGAGGATGATATTACCTAATAGATGCTTTTAAAGATTGAACAGTTGTGTACGTGTGTGTATGTGTGTGTGCACACATGCACACCACTTGGGATTTGCACAGGAAAGGCAAGCACTCTATCAGTGAGCTACATTTCCAGCCCTTTTTAAAAATTTTTTATTTTATTTTGAGATAGGGTCTCACTAAGTTACCCAGGTTGGTCTTGAGTTTGCATTTTTCCTGTCTCAATCTCCTGAGTAGCTGGGATTACAGGATTGAGATACAATGCTCCATCAAAGGTTATAAAGTTTTTTCTTTGCACTTTCAATCTTTGGTGCATTGACTTTTGTGTATGTTAACCAAACTGTCTCACTCACTTCTTCAGTAACATGCCATGCCAAATCTCTCATATATCAAGTTTCCATAAATGTATAAGTTTGTTTCTGGGTTCTTTATTCTAGTGCACTGGGGTCAATTTATCTGTCCTATCTTCTAGAGCATTATAATAATAATTGATAGGACAAAGTCTCCTCACCCACTTCGTCTCCTCCTTCAAGAGTATCTTGATTATCACATATCTAAAATCCCAACTACTTAGGTGACTGAGGCGAGAGGATTGCAGATTGGAGCCCAGATGGTCAACATAGCAAAAACCCCATCCAAAAAAAAAGTCCTGATGATTTTTTGTATAAAGTTTAGATTCAATACTTCGAGTTTCATAAAAATTCCTAATATGATTTTCACTGGGATTATGTGGAATTTATAGACTACTTTGAGATTAACACCCATGATATTGCCTTCCAGTTTTTGAACATTATGTATCTCTCCATTTGTTAGTTATTCTTTAGTGACTTTTGGTAAAATTTTATAATTTTCTTTTAATCTAAGTTCTTACATATCTAAAATAAAGGTTCTTAGCCAGATATAAAAGTACACACTATTACAGCCTGAGAGAGTCTGAGACAGAAGGATCCCAAGTTCCAGGCCAGTTGGGTAACTCAGCAAGACTCTGACTCAAAACAAATTAAAAAGTATTGGGGAAGTAGATCAGTGGTAGAGTAGTATGGGGCCCTGGATTCAGTACTATAAGACAAAAAACAAGTAGAGGTTCTTGTAAGCCTATTTTATGGTTTCTTATATATGGTGTGTTTTCCCCCGTGTGTGTTTAGTTGTTTTTGACAGTGATGTTAATTTGCTTTGGAATTTTATTTGTGGGATTTCTTTGAGGTCTTAAATGAGGTGAGTCCTTCAGAGAGGATTCGTATTTGATGACACTGGGGATGTTTATCAAAATAATACAAATATTTTATTAATTGCATTAATTATTTATTAAAGTAGTTTTACCTAAGTATTGGTTTACTACCCAAGTCTTGACTTCTTTTACCACTATCTATCAAAAAGAACTATGTCAATTTGGAGGAATAGTTGGGTAGACTATGTAGCCAGGAGCATCTTACAAAGTGATCCAAAAGGATGAGGGTGTGTCAAAAGGACATAGAAGGGCTGGGGATGTATCTCCAGGCTAGACTATTTGCCTAGTATTCAAGAAGTCTTGGGTTTGATTCTCAACATTACCAAAACAAAAAAAGACAGGGGAATCTGTTTGAAGAGATTTCAATTGACCAAATCTAGGGAAATTTGGATATTAAAGTAAATGATGAGAGTAGAATACATGTGTCCACGCTAAAGATAGCTAGCTAGTTAGATGGATAAGAAGGGAGGCGCCTTCCTACAGTAGAATGCCAATTTATAACTGAAGCAGAAATGATGGAGGTGGAAAATCACTATTTTATAACCAGTATGGGAGTAATTAGTTGAAACAAGAACCATCCATGCTAAACTAGAGGGGGAAATTTTGATGAGCAGTAAGATATTTACATGGTCTCAAAGTACCTCTTCTCAAATCACTTAATTACAAAGAAAAAAAATAGTCACCTTATTGGAGAGAAATGTGGCAGGCAACATCTTACCTAAGTAATGAAAGTTAATATGATAAGACTACTGACATTATGTGCCTCCAAACATTATGCTCTGAGAAGGATGCCACATCATTTGTTTGATAGTCCCGAAAAACATAGCCTGAATCTAATCACAAGGAAACAGGAGATAAATCCAATTTAAGAATATTCTACAGAAGTAGCCAGCCTGGTACACTCTTTAGAAGGTCAAGCCCCCCCCCCTTTTTTTGGAGGGCCGTGCTAGGTAATGAACCCAGGACTTCATACATGCTAGGCAAGTGCTGTACCACTGAGCTACATACCACCCCTTGGGTCTAGGTTTTGAAAGCAAAGAAAGATGGAGGGACTGTTCCAGATTAAAGGAAACTACAGAGACATGTCAACTAAATGCAATGCACAGTGCTAGATAGGATCCTAGGGCAAATGGAGCTATAAAGAATATTAGTGGGTTCAAAATGCTAGAAAAACTAGGGTTATCAGGAAAATACCTCAACATCATAAAGGCTATCTATGCTAAGCTCCAGGCCAACATCATTCTAAATGGAAAAAAAATTGAAAGCATTCCCTCTAAAACCTGGAACAAGACAAGGATGCCCTCTTTCACCACTTTTATTTAATATAGTTCTTGAAACACTGGCCAGAGCAATTAGACAGATGAAAGAAATTAAAGGGATATACATAGGAAAAGAAGAACTCAAATTATCACTATTTGCAGACGATATGATTCTATACTTAGAAGACCCAAAATATTCCACCAGAAATCTCCTAGAACTAATAAATGAATTCAGCAATGTAGCTTGATATAAAATCAATACCCATAAATCAAAGGTATTTCTATACATCAGTGACAAATCCTCTGAAAGAGAAACTAGGAAAACCACCCCATTTACAGTAGCCTCAAAAAAAATAAATAAAAATTATTGGGAATAAACTTAATGAAAGAGGTGAAAGACCTCTACAATGAAAACTAAAGAAAGGAATTAAAGAAGACCCTAGATGGAAAGATCTTCTACCTTGTTCTTGGATAGGCAGAATTAATATTGTTAGAATGAGCATACTACCAAAAGCACTATACAGATTCAATGCAATCCCAATCAAAATCCCAATGATATTCCTCATAGAAATAGATAAATTCATCTGGAAAAATAAGAGACCCAGAATAGCCAAAGTAATTATTAGCAAGAAGAGTGAAGCTGGTGACATTACTAGTCCAGACCTTAAACTATACTAAAGAGCAATAGTAACAAAAACAGCATGGTATTGACACCAAAATAGACCTGTAGAGCAATGGTACAGAATAGAGGACACAGAGACTAACCTACATAACTACAGTCATATTAGACAAAGGCACCAAAAACGTACATTGGAGAAAAGATAGCTTGTTTAACAAATGGTGCTGGGAAAACTGGAATTCCATGTGTAACAAAATGAAATTAAACCCCTATCTCTCACCATGCACAAAACTCAACTCAAAGTGGACCAAGGACCTAGAAATTAAAT
Organism: Marmota flaviventris; assembly: GCF_047511675.1. NCBI lineage: Eukaryota > Metazoa > Chordata > Mammalia > Rodentia > Sciuridae > Marmota > Marmota flaviventris. The sequence goes on along the minus strand of NC_092508.1, from coordinate 33,279,659 downwards.
CAGAGACCTTGCACCTAATGGAAGAAAAGTAGGCTCAGATCTTCATCATGTCAGATTAGGCCCCAACTTCCTTAATAAGACTTTTATAGCACAAGAATTAAAACCAAGAATCAATAAGTAGGATGGATTCAAACTAAAAAGCTTCTTCTCAGCAAAAGAAACAATCAGTGAGGTGAATAGAGAGCCTATAGGATGGGAACAAATCTTTACCACAAATACATCAGATAGAGCACTGATCTCTAGGATATATAAAGCATTCAAAAACCTTAATACCAAAAAAAAAAAAAAACAAATAACCCAATCAATAAATGGGCCAAAGAACTGAAAAGACACTTCTCAGAAGAGGATATACAATCAATTAACAAACATATGAAAAAATGTTCAACATCTCTAGAAATGCAAATCAAAAATACTCTAAGATTTCATCTCACTACAGTTAGAATGGCAGCTATCAAGAATACAAACAACAATAATGTTGATGAAGATGTGGAGAAAAAGGCACACTCATACATTGCTGGTGGAACTGCAAATTGGTGCAGCCAATCTGGAAAGCAGTATGGAGATTCCTTGGAAAACTTGAAATGGAACCACCATTTGACCCAGCTATCCCACTCCTCGGTCTATACCTAAAGGACTTAAAAAACAGCATACTACAAGAACACAGCCACATCAATGTTTACAGCAGCACAATTTACAATAGTTAAATTGTAGAACCAACCCAGATGTCCTTCAGTAGATGAAAGGATAGGGAAACTTTGGTATATATACACAATGGAACATTGTGTATACATACAGCATTAAAAGAGAATAAAATCATAGCATTTGCAGGTAAATGGGTGGAGTTGGAGAATATAATGCTAAGTGAAGCAAGCCAATCCCAAAAAACAAAGGCCAAATGTTTTCTTTGATATGAGGAGGCTGACTCAAAATGTCAATGGGGGGAGGCGGGAAGCATGGGAAGAATGGAGGAACTTTAGATAGGGCAAAAGGGAGGGAGAGGAAAGGAGGGGACAAGGGGTTAGAAATGATGGTGGAATGAGTTTGATATCATTACCCTAAGTACATGTATGAAGTCACGAATGGTGTGAAAATACTTTGTGTACAATCAGTGACTTGAAAAATTGTGCTCTATATCTGTGATATGAAATGAATTGCATTCTGCCATCATATATAACAAATTAGAATAAATACATAATTTAATTTTAAAAAAAATATTAGTGGGACTATAGATGAAATTTAAACATGGGTTATGAATTAGTGATTTGGGATTAATGTTAAAATTCCTAATTGTGGTAATTGTACTGTTTTATATAAGACAATGTTTGTATTCTCAGAAAATAACCCACCTAAGGAACCTGGAAAGGATAAAGAAAAATAAAGGTTGGGGGAGGATGTCTCATGGAAATAAAAGGGAGATGAATAGAAGAAAGGGATGGGGGCCAGGAGGAGGGGAGGGCAAAGAGAAACACCGGGGAATGACATTAGCCAGATTATATTGTTATATCACATGCATGAACAAATATGTAACAATGAGTCCCATTGTAATGTATAATTATAAGCACTGATAGAAAACATGGGAAAATAATAATAATTGGTTAATTAATTATGGGGCAAAAGAAAAAAACACATAAGCATTTAGAAGTGAAGAGTCATGATTGCTGCAAGTTGCTCTCTAATGCTTCAGGACAGTTAGGTAAGTAAAATGAAATGGAAGCAGGAAAACACTGGCAATGGCTTACTGTGTTTGAAAGACATAAAGGAGTTCTTTCTGTTCTTACATCTTTTCTGTAAGTTTGAGATTATTTCAGAGTAGAGGATGTAACTCGGTGGTAGAGAGCTTGCCTAGTATGCATGAGGCTCTACATTTGATCCCCAACAACGAAAAAAAATTCAAGATTAAGAGTTACCAAAAAGCGAAAAACTTGGTCTTTCCCCAAAGATAGTGTAAGAAGCACTACTTAGTACATGATCAGTGCTTGTAATTATTTCAAGCATGTTTGAGAAGAAAGTATTCCTTAATTTTTAAGTACAGGTTTTTAATATATCCAAAAATTTAAGATTGTTAATCATATCACCCAAATATTTTTTGTGTAATTTTTGTCTCTTTAACCTATCAATGGAGATATGTTGAAATCATTCACTGTATTGTCAGTTTACCACAATTATATCCATTTGGGGGCGGGGGCGGGTAGTGGGATTGAACTCAGGGGCCCTTGACCACTGAGCCACCTCTCCAGCCCTATTTTGTATTTTATTTAGAGACAGGGTCTCACTGAGTTGCTTATCCCCTCAATTTTCCTGAGGCTGGCTTTAACTCTCAATTCTCCTGTCTCAGCCTCCCGAGCTGCTGGGATTACAGGCATGCACTACAGTGCCTGGCCTTCTATTCATTTTTGCTTTACTTACTTTGAAGCTATTTTCATTAAGTACAAATAAATTTAAGAGTGTCCATTATTCCTTTCTGCACTTTAGATGTTACTTTTGGAATAATTTTCTTTCTTCTAAGGTCAGTCTTTTAGAATTTTCTTTAGTGTAGGCCTGTTGGTGGCGAACTCTCCCTTTTGTTTTCTGATGGTAAACGTTCACCTTCACAGGCAGTTTTTCTGGGGGTGCAGTTCTAGATGACAGTTATTTTCTCTCAGAACTTTGAAGAGGTAATACCCTGCTTTGTCTTCCATTGTGGCTGCTGAGAAGTTTGCTTTAAGCTTTTCAGTCTTCCTTTTGCAGGTGTTGCGTGTTTACCTTGAGATCCCCATTTTCTCTGGATGTTTTAAAGAAAATTTTCTTTGCCTTTGTTGTTATGCAGTTTCACTATGAGGAGTCTAGTATGCACTTTTTTCATTTACCCTGCTTGATATAGATAGCCCTTCTTCCATTTATGAATTCATGCCTTTCATCAATTACTTTTAAAAAAAAAAAATATCACCTCTATTCCGCTACCTCTGCCCTCTCTTTCTAGAACTCCAATGAAAGATTTTTGGACCATCACCTATTATCCATATCTCTTTTCTTTCCTTCATATTCTCCATCTCCTGAACCTTTTGTGCTGCATTCTGAATAATTTCTTCAGCTCCTGTGCCAGTTCTTTAAATTTCCCTTAAACCATGTTATTGCATGTATAAAGATATGCATTATTCCTTTGATAAGTGTTTCATGGATTTAACCATGGATGATGATGGCACAAAACAAAAATTAAAATTATTGTCATTACTCTTATTCATCCCACTATTATTATTGTTTGATGATAAAACTAAAAAAATATATATATAGAAATAGTGTTTGTTTTTCTGGTACTGGGGATTAAACCAGGGCCCTGAGAATTCTAGTGGTCTCTGAGCTACATTCTCAGCAGGAATATAGAAATAGATCAACAGGCATTTTCCATGGAGTTTACTATATTTGTTTACCCTCAAAGCCATTGCTAGAAATTGAGTGTTTACATTATGATTCTCCCTCTCTACTCCCATTTAAATTTTTTTAAAATTTTTCTTCTCAGATGGATAAGAGGGCAAGTGAGTAGGGAGAAGATCTCTAATCTACAAAGGAAAGAAAGGGGAGGAAAAATCCTGTTCTGCTAGACCATGCAAACCTATAAGGTCCAAACCAAATGACTTTGTAGGAGGCAAATGTCAGTGAGCGAGCATTGGAGCTTTTCTCTTAAAGAAAGCAGTTGACTACAGGGCTCGGGTTGTGGCTCAGTGGCAGAGCGCTTGCCTAACATATCTGATGCACTGGGTTCGACCCTCAGCAGCACATAAAAATAACGAAATAGAATAAAGGCACTTCACATTGTTTCTCTCTCCTTCCCCTTTTCAGACCTTAAAAGAGTTCATGAGGTACTTCAGTGAGAAAAACTCTAAATTCATTCTAAAAACTTTTTTAGAATGATTACAATGTTGTTGTTTTACTTTTTTTGTATTACAGTAAAATTTATTTTATTTTTTATTTTTAGTGCATTATAGTTATACATAATAGTGGGGTTTGTTTTGACATATTCTACTTATATACATACATATAATAGTTTTCTCCTTTTCAATTCCCAGCACCTCCCCCTTCCCTCCCCTTCCCTCCCCTTTTCTCTCCTTCTGCTTTCTGTCTCTATGAAGTTGACTGTTCCAGGTACCTCATCTAAATGGAATCATGTAATAACTTGTCCTTCCATGTGTGGCATTCTGCTCAGTGTACTGTCTTCAAGGTTCATGGCAGTCTAGTGTAGAGTTTTAAAGGAGGCTTTATTTGGGTACACCAGCTTCCCTATTGAGTACTAACTGCCATCAGCTGCTGGTTTTAAGACTATGGAAAGTTGTCCCTGCCTGATTCCTGTCCTGTCAGGCTTCTCTCTGCAAACTTACAAATAAAAAATGCGGGCCAGGAAAAGCAAATGGACATGTCATGTCCCTGCAATGTATTATGCTATTCTGAATCAAGTTCAGCACTAAAATGAAATACTAATTCATTTCTCCCAACAATATATCTTTATATGCTCCTTGCATCTCTGAAAGCCTTAAAACTCCTGAGATGGTTTTCTCCCCAGGGATTGCCTGAGGAATTTGAGGAATCTTTTTCTCTCTTATGGAAGATTTTATTCATGCTTAGAATAGAGAAAAAGTTAGGAAGATTGCCAGAAGGAGTAGAAAACATGTAAGCTGTTTTCTCTAACTTGACTGAAGTACCACAGTTAGAGCAATAAAATGACCCAGGGCATCTCTCCCTTCCGAAGGATTCACTGTTTATGCCACCTGGTCTTTTTTCCTCCTTGTGTGTGAAGTTCCTCTTCATCTACATGAACAATCCCAAGGGTATCTCCAGACCAGAAATCCACTGAGAAGCCTAGGATAAGAACAGCCACCAGAATGAAGATTTAAAAACAAAGCAGAAGCCAGACGAAGTGGTGTATCCCTGCAATCCCAGCAACTCAGGAGGCTGAGGCAGGAGGATTGCAAGTTGGAGTCAGTCAGCAAATTAGTGAGGCCTAAAGCAAATGAGCAAGACCCTGTCTCAAAATAAAAAATGAAAAGAGCTAGGGATGTAGCTCAGTGGTAAAGGATCCCTAGTACCAAAAAAAAAAAAAAAAAAAAAAAAAGAAAGAAAGAAAGAAAAGAAAAAAGAGCTAGTTTCCTATCTAGACTTCAGTATTCAGAATATTTTAAATGTTTGCTTAATCCTAGTATGAAGTGGGCAAAATGGATGATAGCCTCACAGCTTATATTCTTAAATTTAAAAAGTAAATAAAAAATAAAGCAGCTAAGGAATTTATATATACATATATATTCTTATGTCCACATCTATTCTCATATCCATATAAAACATATATGTACATATATACACACATATAAACATACACAAATTCTTATATCCATATATACACATATGTATCTATATATAAATGTGTATGTATGTGTGTATATATTATATATATATATATTTAGACTCCAGATTTGTTAAATTTCTGCCTGCCTTGAAATGATTATGAAATATTTCAACCAATAAACCAAATATTATTATTTTATCTCTATAACACAAATATCTTGTGTTACTTTTGGAGTACTTGTATAATGGCCTGAATGTTCTAGATTTAATATATTTTACATAATTTTGTGCTCCATCTTAGCAGCGTAGAAGGTAAAGTCATTAAAAAATTGTGTAACAAGTTGGGTGCGGTGGCTCACACCCATAATCCCAGCCACTCTGGAGGCTGAGGCAGGAGGATGGTGAGTTCAAAGCCAGCAACAGTGAGGCACTAAGCAATTTAGTGAGACTCTGTCTCTAAATAAAATACAAAATAGGGCTGGGGATGTGGCTCAGTGGTCGAGTGCCCCTGGGTTCAATCCTTGGTACAAAAAAAAAGAAGAAGGAGGAGGAGGAGGAGGAGGAGGAAATTGTGTAACAAAAGGACTTCCTTCTTGTTTTTCCATATCTACCAATTGAAAAGATACTAGGAGGGGCTGGGGGTATAGGTAAGGGCCAAAGTAGCATGCCCAATGCAGGAAGCCATCTGTGAAATACATGAGGACCTTCTCTAGGCATGGGAGCTAGGGAGGGATAGGCCTGGCATAGGGAACTTTCTGTGGCTCTCCTGTGGCAATAGATTGCCCAATGCATGTGACCTTCCCCTCCACTCTGCTAGAAAGGTCTTTCATAGTACGTAGTACTAGAGATGGGCATATCCTATTAGGAACTGAACAGTCCACCTTTATATTATTTTGGTGAAGAATAGTCTAATACAGAAGGCCTTTGATGTTTTCCGATAGGCTGGGCTCCATCTTGTTCCAGAAGCTCCATCCATCTGATCAGCTTGCTGGTTCTGCCCCCGTTTTTGAAACTACTTTCTGTGTCCTGTGTTTTTTTTTTTTTTTTTTTTTCTTTCCTGTGTTTTATTTCTCTTAGCTTTTATTTCTCAGCCAGCCCATTCCACCAAGGGGAACCCCATTTCCACCATCCGCGGGGGATGTGGGCAGGACCCAGGGCCCTAGGTTCAAATCCCAGCAACATACACACACCTTGAAAAGACAACAGACTTTTTCCAGGCAATGAAAGTCTATTTTAGGGAGAAGAAAAAAAGGTCGACTTCCAGTTTAACCCTAGGAATGACATATTATTTTTAACCTTGTTTAATATGCCTTCTCTTCTAGTGGTTCGTAAGCCATATAATTTCTTGAAGGTAGTTGGGAACTGGATGGAGTGTTGGGTCTAGTCTTCAAAAGCCAATACATTTTAATTTTTATTTTATAACCAAGTAATAAACCAATTACATATATATTTTATGTCCACACAATGTATACATTTCACTTCAAAATGAAATTGTGTTAGGCTCTTCAAGTGTGTTTGGAGAAAGCTTGGGCTATGGAGACCATTTGGGGGCACTTGCTACCTGCTCCTCAGTTGACTTGCCCCTTATATGTTACCATTGCTAGCAACCAGGATGGGTTTACCATTTGGTAGGGTGCCATTACTTTCATTCCCCTCCATATATTGTTCCATTTATACATTTTGTATCTGTTGTTTTAAAGACAACAAGCAAAAAGAATAGGAATATTTAGAAACAAATTAATGAGTTTTAAAATAACAATAATTCCAGAACTCCACCTCAAGATACTCTTTACTAGATCCATAAGTTACATTTATCTGATCAAAATTTAAAATGTATGACAAAAAATTTAAAAAAAAATTGGGGGCTGGGTTGTGGCTCAGTGGTAGAGCAATGGGCTCAATCCTCAGTATCACAAAAAAATAAATACATAAATAAACATAGAGGTCTACAACTAAAAAAAATTTTTTAAATGTAGCTCTTCTATACTAATTGACTTTTTAAAAAATGTGTAACAAAGACCTATTGTTCAAGAGGGTAAAGAAAAACCTGCTTGTAAAGCTTAGTCTGATATCTTTCTTTTTTTCATGAAATTATGAGAATAAGCCAGTTGATTAAGTTCAAAGGGTACATCATGAAACCAGATTTTGCCTATTGTGACATAAGATAAATTTCAGTTTTCTTTGAAAATATAGTCTCTCCCCAAACCAAATACAAGATAAGACTTTTTATTAAACTTGATTGTCGAAAAACCTGCCACCTTCTGCACAATCAGTAAAAGTAAATTAAACAGTGTATATTTATAGTCGGATGGAAAAAGTAACAATCTGTCATATGAAGTAAATGTATATGCAGTAGAGACAACATTTTATATGAACTTGATAATAAGTCTTTCATAATACAACAATCCATAATAAAATGTTTTACTTAAATTTCCTTGTTCATGGTGCCCCACAAAAATTACAAATTTATGTGTTATGGTGAATGGGATTTGGAGTAGAAAAAAATTGAGAAGTATTGGGCCATGAAGATAATTGCTATAATCAGTCACCTGAATCATTTTTAACACACAAAAGACATAAAAATGTGCACATGGGGTTGGGGATGTGGCTCCATGGTAGAGCGCTTGCCTCGCATCTGAGAGGCCCTGGGCTGGGTCCTAAGCACCTGCAACAAACAAACAAACAAAAATGTACATTCATTATTAGCAAAATAAATCTCACTCCTTCTTGTCCCTCAGGAATAATCTTTCAGTTTGATAATGGAGGAAGGAAAATTTATATTTCGCCCTATTTAATCTTTTTGAAGATGCACATTTTCTGTTAAATTGGGATGCATCTCACCAATAGTAGCATCTTCAATAGAAGTCAGCCAGCTGCAGTTGTGACTGTAGTTACAATTGCAGAATGAACATCAAATAAGCCAGCATCAAAACTTGCAGAATGGGTATCACTGACTTGGGAGGAAAACTTACAAATAAAGAGCCTTAAAAAAAAAAAAAAAACTGTATGAGCCAAATGATGTGGAGAAGGAGTGAGTTGAACATGTTTAGCAACATTCTTTAAGCAGGAGTCAAAAGTAAGCTAACTATGTAATTGCAAAACCACTTTAGAAGCCCAGAACCAATGACTTAGTTCTTTTATAACTTATTTTAAGAAATGCTGCATCATCAACCTCTTAATACAGGGGATGATACTGTGAGTAAATACAGACAGATATTGAGGAGTCTGAGTCAAATGCTAAATGTGAATAAGTTTTAGGAACCAATTTATTTTGTTAATGTTCCTTTTCTTCTTGCATGTGTATGATAAAATAATCTAATTAAATTTATAACATTCCTTTCAATAAGTACAAAATAAACGTTCTGACCATGTCATAGTTTAACTTGCAAGGGGTGTGTGTGTGTGTGTTTTAAGGGGTTGAAATCTTTTAAATTATTAAAAAATCTTAATCGACATGGAATAGTTGTACATACTTATGGAATAACTTGCAGGAGTTTTTAAACTATCTTAATGAAGTACACCATAGTGAGGTCTTTTTTGGGGGTTGGGTGGGTACTGGGGATTGAACCCAAGAGCACTTAAACAGAGCCAAATCTCAACCATTTTTTATTTTTTATTTTGAGACAGGGTTGCACTGAGTTGTTTAGGGCCTCACTAATTTCCTGAGGCTGACTTTGAACTTGCAATCCTCCTGCCTCAGCCTCCTGAGCCGCTGGGATTACAGATGTGCACTGCTGCTCCTAGTGATGTCTTTTTACAATGATAGCATCTTAGATTCAGTGGAAAGGACTATACAATTTGTGAATTCAGTACTTTCCCCTCTTCTCATAAAATGGATCACTAATAAGCTTGAATGACCCAAGATGTTTGATGATTACATAGTGTTCCTTACTGCTGCTGGCTTAGTTGCATCTTAACAAAAAGCTGCATGTTGTTCTCACTTTCATTTGACGTGGGGACTTCTCCCCCAACCCCCGCAAGACTTTTAATAGCATATGGCCCCTATTTAGTAGTCTCCAAAGTATTCCTCAGAAGTTGACACTCTAATAATTCAGTTTTGCATGTGTGGTTTCCCTGAAAATGTGTTGTTTTCCTTTGCTAGGGGTGCAGGCTGCATCTTTATTGAAATGTTCCAGGGTCAACCTTTGTTTCCTGGGGTTTCCAACATCCTTGAACAGCTGGAGAAGATCTGGGAGGTAAGAAAATAATTCCTCTTAAGGAAAAAGAAATATCCACATTTCAAACCTTGAACTAAATTTGCTTTAGAGACAAACGGAGCAGTCCGTCTGAGTCATGTATTAAGATTATAGAAACTGTGGTATTTGCTACAGGGATAAGCACCTTAGAGATGAGTGTTTAGGAAAACCCCTGCTGCTCCATAGCAGCCCATGAAGCCACCCCACCAATGACATAGGTCTCCTGATTCCTATTTTTATTATGGTCTCAACCTCCTGGGGCAATTTCTGCTATTACTACTTAAGCACTTCTCTGCCTTCTCACCTCCAACTATTTCCACCATGTATTTGGCCCTGGATGTTTCTCAGTTGAATGACAGACTGTCATGGAACCCTCATCAAACAGAGAATTCCTTGACTTCACTTGTCAGTATGAGATACGTATTCTCTTTATCATGCTCCTCAACAACCAGATTCCTAAGATGTCTAGGTGCCCGTGTAGTGTAGTTCCATTCCTTTATATTATTTATCTCTACCTTCTTTGGTACTACGATGTGGTTGGTTTTTATGTCCCTTACATAGTAGTATTTCAGTCATACTATAGTCACCTGTATGTTTCTCTTTTGATGATTTCTTTTATTGTGACAAAAAACATTAAATTTGTCAGGTTGGTCAATGAGAACTAAGTTACTGTTAGGATAGGATAAATAAGTTCTGGTGTTCTATTGCACAAAAAAGCTAGAATAAAGAATTTTGAATGTTTTCATCACAAGGAAATGTTTTTGGTTTTGGGTTTTTTTTTTTGGGGGGGGGATTCTTGTTTGTTTGTTTTGTTTTGGGCCCTGGAGATTTAACCCATGGGCATTTTACCACTGAGCTATATTCCCAGCCCTTTTAATTTTTTATTTTGAGATAGGGTTCCACTAAGTTGCAGAGAGCCTCACTAAATTGCTAAGGCTGGCCTCAAACTTGAGAGTCTTCTGCCTCAGCCTCCCAAGTCACTAGGATTACAGGCATGCATCACTGTACCTGGCTTAGAAATGATAAATGTTTAAAAACATATATATGTTCATCCTGATATTAACATTACACAATATACAAATGTGTTGACACATCACACAGTACACTATAAATCTGTACAAATTTTATGTGTCAATTAAAATGCAACGAAGTGAAAGCTTTTACCAATTTCATCATTTTTAACTGTACAGTTCATGCAGTAAGTTCATTCCCATTGAATGCCATCGGTGACATCATTTCCAGCGCCATTGCATCATCCTAAACAGGCTCTGCAACTATCAAACAATAACTCCCCATCTACCCAACCCCCCAGGCCCAGGTAACCTCTAATCTACTTTCTGTCTCTATGAATTTGTTTATTCTAGGTACCTCATGTCAGTAAAATCGAGTAACATTTGTCTTTCTGTATCTGGCTTATTTCATTTAGCATAGTATTTTCAAAGTTCATTCATGCCGTAGACAATGTCAGGTACTTTACACTGGGGCTTTTATCACTTGCAATTCTGGATCCTGCTCCTTGTCTTCTGGCCAAGATAAAATGTACTTTGGGAAATTAGCACATTATATAGCAATTAATCACTGACTTATATTTTCTTTTGGAACCAGAGCGGCTTTTATGAAGAAACCTGGGACAAATTGAAAAGCATTCATAAACTAAAAGAACATTTTTCAGACCAAAAAGACTTAGAACTTTTTCCTAGCAAAACAGATAAAATGCTACTTTAAAATAACATTGTTAGATGGTTGTAACCATCTAAACTGGAGACAGGCTAATGAAATGGCTTTGGAATCAGAGAACCTGGATCTTCCTGAATTCTAGCCACTTTCTAGCTATGAATGTGGGAATGTTATGTAATATCTCTGAACTTCATGACTTTCTAATCTTGCTGTGAGAATTCCATAAGATCAAATGCATAACAAACTCAGTATGCCATAAGTGCTTGACAAATATTTGCTTTCTTCCTTTCTCATATAAATTGTTACAGAGATGTTTCAGTAACCCAGTTGCTAGTGAATGTTATCTGATATTTAACTTATTTGGTCGATTCTTCCACTTAGCATTATTACTTCTTATCCACAATAGAAAAAGCACAATTAGCACTGCCTAAACTTTTTTTTAATTTTTTAATATTTATTTTTTTAATATTTGTTTTTTAGTTTTCGGCAGACACAACATCTTTGTTTGTATGTGGTGCTGAGGATCGAACCCGGGCCGCACGCATGCCAGGCGAGCGCGCTACCGCTTGAGCCACATCCCCAGCCCCACACTGCCTAAACTTTACCCTGCAAGAACCCTTTACACATTCAAAGAATTTTTCCCAGCTGTTTGATACCTATTGAACATTCACCATATATAAATTCTTTTCAAGGACTTATAGGAAGCAGCAAGTCATGGAAAAAAAGAGAATAAGAAATATTCGTGATTATGTTTTCAAGAGTTGTTCGGTCTAGGTGGGATGATGGGTAGAGTCCAAGTAAATACATATAGAACAAACAAATGTGTATATATGGAAAGGATATATGTATAGTTAAGATAAATTTTAATATTGAAAAGAGATGTAATATTCAGAGATTTGAAAAGTAGCATATTTTAAAAGAATATATCCTTATATGCTATAAGTATTTAAAGAGTGGTGTATAAACTGACTTTTTAAAAATCACACACTATTTAAATTACCATGCATTTAAAAAGCAATCATTTTATACTTCTTTGCATTTAGCATAGCACTTAGAAATCATGAACAGAAAGAGTAGACTAGATGTTTCCCAGGACCTGATGACACTCTAGCTATTAGTTCAAGTGTTTAGGCCTGGCCTTGGTAAGTGACACTGGGTGCCTGAAGGATGTGTCAGGTAATTCAATAAGTGAAAGATGCTGGACTTGAATCTGGATGTAAAGTACCAAAAAAGAGTGAGGCCACAGAATCCAACAGGACCTGTCCCAGAAGCCATGTTCATGTCTACTGTTACTTTTACCACATTGCAGTGAGTGAAAGGGTCTTTATTTTGACATTTATGACAACCCACTACAAATTTAAAACAAGTGGACATATTTGAAATAACACTGGCCTGAAGTCAGGACTCAGGAGTCGTGAACACAACTCCAACTTCAGGCACGAAGTAGAGCAAGTGTGTATCCAACACCCCTGGCTCCAGGCCTCAGAGTCTTCAATTGTATTTGATTCTCTGACTCTGACTTTAGTAACCAAAGTGCAAAGAGAACACTGTAGCTCCTATGAATTTTAATCACAATATTCTCTGTTCATTAAATTTTCCCCTCAGTTTTTTTCTCAAGTTTATGTAATTGCATTGTTCACTGTTGACTTTCAACCTGTGCTTCCAGAAGATAGTTCTATATTGTGTAGCTGTGGATTATGGGCACTAGGAGGTCAGAGTCATGAAAGCTCATTTTCTCATTGTCCTCTCCAAGCAGTTTTGTTATTACATCTGTAGTTCCATACTTTGAGGAAAAATGTGAATATCATGAGTTAGCAGGTTTGCTGTCTTTTGTATCACTGTACCTCATCTGGTTAATCTCAAGCAGATTAGAATTATTTTTTCCCCAGTGCAGTGCCTGGCCTCTGGTAAGTGCAAAGTTAATAATCATATTATTATTGATAATAATACTTGTATTCCACTTTGGTCTCCATATGTAAAATCTGATTGTAACTAGTATGTATTGCTTTAGAAGCAATAGGGCCATCAGGGAAGTGAGTGTCTGGAGGAAAAGTGAGGAAAGAACATCTACAAAGGGAGCATATAACTGTGGATTCCAGTTTTTCATTTTTACAGTTGAGGAAATAATGTCCCAGAGTAGTTTCAACATAGACAAGTTTGCACAGATAAAGTCACAGCAAAAAGGCCATAGAGAGAAAAAGACCCTGTTGAATATTGTTTGAAGCCACTAACATTACATTTGATGACATCACAATATCTATAAGCTTATCCATATGGCTCTACTATACCTCTAAGTATAGTGGATATGTGCTTTGGGTCTGGATCGATTTCTTTCTTTTTGATTGATAAATTAAAAGTGTGTTTATTTATCATATACAACATAGTATGTTTCTTGGGATTTTTTTTGTTGTTTTGTTTTGTCATGCTGGGGATCAAATCCAGGACCTTATGCGTACTAGGCAATTGTTCTACCACTGAGCTACACCCTAGAGCCAGTATGATGTTTTTTTTTAAAGACGTTTTGGAACTAGGTACTGTGGTGCACAACTGTAACCCCAGTAACTTGGGAGGCTAAGGCAGGAGGATCACAAGTTTGGAGGCCAGTCTCAGCAATTTAGTGAGACACTGTCTCAAAACAAAACAAAGCCGGATGTCATGGCGCAAGCTTATAATCCCAACAGTTTGGGGCAGGAAGATCGTGAGTTCAGAGCCAGCCTCAGCAAAAGCGAGGTACTAAGCAACTCATTGAGACCCTTTCTCTAAATAAAATACAGAATAGGGCTGGGGATGTAGCTCAGTGGTTGAGTGTCCCTGAATTCAATCCCCAGTACTAAATAAATAAATAAATAAATAAAAAAGGATTGGAGGTGTGGCCCAGTGGTAGAAGACTTCTGGGTTCAGTTCTTCATGCCACACAAAAAAAATTAATTAAAAATCAAATAAAATACGTATTGGAGTGGCTAAATTGAGCCAATTAAAATATGCATCACCTCACATACTTTGTGTGTGTATGTATGTGTGTGTAAGTGTATTGAGAATACTTAAAATCTACTCCATGATATTCAAGAATACAATACATTAACTATAATCACCATGTTGTATTATGATATATAATACAATAATATAATATAATTTATAATTATATAAATATAATCAATATGTTGTATATTTCTTAACCTTTTTCATATCTAATTGAAATTTTGTATCCTTCAACCAACATCTGCCCAACTCCCAGCTCTAGTCCCTGGTCACCATTAGTCTAGTCTACTGCCTTGAGTTGACCTTCTTTAGATTCCACATACGAAGATATCACAAGGCATTTGTATTTCTGTGCCTGGCTTATTTTATTTAACATGTCTTACAGCTTTATATACGTTGCTGCAGATGACAGGATTTCCTTCTTTTTTCCAAACATCCCCTACCAGATGCATGGTTTGTAAATATTTTCTACCATTCTATAGTTTGTCTCTTGATTATTGTTCTGTTTTCTGTGCAGAAGCTTTTTAGTTTTATGTAATCTCATTTGTCTGTTTTCACCTTTGTTGCCTGAGAAATAGGCTAGAAAATTAAACAGATTACAAATAGTTCCTGAATTTGTGTTTTACTAAATGTGGTCTTCACAGATAAAAATAGGAAAACTATTTGAGGTTCTATGATATTTGATGTAGGAATTGCTTCTTTGAAATCAATGGGCCCATTCTAAATTTCCCAACCTCTAACCACATTTTTCTCTACAGTTAGATCTCAGTCTTAGCAATAAAGACAAAATGAGAAGTTCTGAATATTTATTTTAACATCTTTTGGTCTGTGGGTGTGTGTGCATGTACATGTGATGTATTTACATCTAAAGTCATAGCTGCCAATATTTTCTGAAGTGTTTTTAAAATATATTCTTAAAGTGTTTTTGCAAGCAATCATGTATTCAGTCCTAAAATCAGAATAAACTTTCAGAATAAACTATGCAAACTTTAAATCCATTTATCAAAATGCCTTTAGTTTTCATTCCAATGAAGGCAAATAAACAGCTCCTCCGACCACTGTGTTTAAAACCTAGAACTTTCTGCCTTACAAGAGCCCATGGCAAGAGAGAAAATCAGCAATTTTTTGAGTTTCAGTTTCCCAGAAAATGAAGATGAAATTTAGTAACTTTCTCAAGTGAAAAAGAATTCTCTAACTTTCAAATGGAAACTGAGCATCAAATTTCCAAATAAAGTATATTGAATATTTTGGTTTACACTTCTAAAATCTTAAGCTTAAAGCTTTTAGCTCAAAAGAGTTTCCAAAAACTTTGGTATCTGTTTCATTGGCACGAAATGCAACACTAAGTAACCGACAAGTCTGGTGATACCTAGAGAAGATATGAACGTGGTTGTTATTTTGTTTGTATTGTTTTCTCTCTTGATCTTTGCTTTCTTTTCCTCGTGTTTTGCCACCCATCAGAAGATGAATGGGTGCACACGAATCACACCCACTCATTTATACTTGCATCCCGGCAAATACATATGATGGTAGGTTAAGAAAGAAGAATTAGCTTCCCGTCCTCTGGCCTTTTCCTACAAAAGAAGAATTAATCCAGTTGGTTTTTCAAAATGGATTCTAGGATTCTGAGTGTTCCCTCAGGCTCAGGGTGGTTGATAGGAAAAGCCTATAATCCCCTCAGTTGCTTTTCAGTTTGTTTAGAGAATGGATAAAGCAGGAAGATTTTGCTGGGTGGCATGATTTTTTTTTTTTTTTAATATATGAGGGAAAATAGCACTTCAGTATCTTTTGTTTAAGGACAAGCTTAAAAGGCTGGAAAAGTAGACCTCTCAGCCAGAGTCCTAGTCAGCAAACTGATAGGTTTGAGATTCTGGATTCCTTATTGATAATACTGCTGGTGTTGGGCAATTAACTTCTTGTCATAAAAATTGCGCCAGCATCTTTATTCACTTGGATCCTCCAGACTGTCTCTGCAAGATGCTTCTCAAGAGTAATCCTGAGGTATGCATCTATGAAGAGTTGTGCTATAGCAGTGTATTGGAAGCTACAAGTGCTTTACTAGTATTTCACAAAAACAGTGTAATTCAGATTCCCAGATATAACTGGCTATGGGCTTTCATGATCATCTTAAAAGAATGGGAAGAGGAATCCTATAGGGGAACTTTCCAGGACAGCACCATCCAAAATCTATTTTGGCTTTGTGTTCCAAACAACTTTTATTTTCATACAGCATCTTAATTTAGAATCAAGACCTTTGATTTGGTCATGTAAAGCATAGGCTAGCTCTTTTTCAAGTGATGCTACCATTATAGTTCACTAGTGAAAAAACCAAATGCTATATTCTAGGCTGCTGGATACAAAGAAAACAACCCATGAGATGAATTTGGTAGAAAGGACTGGAGTTAGGTTAGGGGTCATTTTTAGCCAACATTCCACTGCCTAAAGGTCAGTAATCTGAATCCTTTTTAATCTGAGCACGTTGGGAACAGCTGAATGCCTATGCTGAGGCATGATTTAAGCTGTCAAATGTCCTCTGTCAGTATGCTTACGGTAACGTGATGTAAGGCAAAGGGACAGTCACTCCGGCTTGTTTATACCCCATCTGCTAAAATGACCTCCTCATGCATGGTGTTCATGCAATAAATATTTGCAGATGAGGATGACTTTAAGCAAGGCCATATGATCTGCCTCAGAATATCAAGTCAATTAGCAAAGACACACAGACCATAGGCATGTACTAGACTTTGCCCAATGTTAGAAATACTACAGTTTCTCTTATATATTAGCTGGTGTAATGTGACATAATCAAATTTTCCCCACTCCTCCCTGATCTGTCCTTCTTATCTCTGTACCTGCTTCATCTTTCTGGTCTTCCCATTGACCTTTATTTGTCTTTTTCTGTCTTTATATAGGTGTTGGGAGTCCCTACAGAGGACACTTGGCCTGGAGTCACCAAGCTACCTAACTACAATCCAGGTAATATCAATCCAAACTTCTGAATGTTTGGAATTAGCAATGTCAGGAGAGCATTGGCCACACAGAGTGTCTGCTTTGCATTGTGAAATTAACTTAAAAGATGGAGTTCAATTCATCTATTTCCTGATTCTTTTATGAGAAAGACATTGAAATAGTAGTTAATGTTAGATTGGTTTCCCCAACTCTGTAAAACACAAGTAGCAAACTGAAACATAATCTGGAATTACTAATACTATGGATTCCTCATTCATTTCCAACTGCCCGATGGCAAAAATAAAAAATTAAAATTAAAAACCCCCCAAACTCAAAATATGATCTCACTTTTAAGTACCCCCCCACACACTGTCATTGAGTTACAGTGGTGTTCTCATCTTTTCCCACCCTGTCCCTACTTCTTCCTGTCCACTCTCCTCTCCATCTGGATGAAAGTGGGACCCCTAACTTTCCTCGGCTTTCTAACATGTATGCAAACAGAAGTTTGGAGTCACAGAAAACATTGTGCATGAGGTCCAAACAAAGCTGCTGTGGTAAACACATGTGCTGTTCCCCCAAACTTCAAACATTTAGGTTTCAGGTTGTCCAGGCAACAAATAGAGACCCTTAATACTGAATGTCTTGATGAGAATAACAATGCTAGAAACTTGGCCAAAAATGCCTTCCTGCCAGAGTCTATGCTAAATAAGAAATCTGTGCTATAATAAAACAGAAGTGAGTTGCATTTTACTGTCATATCAAAGTAATGTGCATTTTTTTTCAAAGAAAACTCTCAAGGTTTAACACTAGGAGGGTTCATACTTTGCATTGTTTTTAGTAGGAGTTCAACTTAATTCAAGTAAGTCAAAAATTTTTGAGTACTATCTGTTAGGCATTAGCAGAGGTGCTGAGGCTGTGGGGATGAATACAGTGTGTTTTTGGATCTCTGAAGCTTAGGTTGAATTCATTCATCCACACTCTTGCACTGGTCCTCCTTAGCAGGGTGCCTATTTGTGAGAGCTGCTCCCTTGGGCTTGGGAAGCTTGTGGCTTTGAGCCTGGCTGAGTTTATAGAAGGAAGGGAGCCAAAACCTTCCTTCTAAGATGTCTAATCCTGCCTTTGCAAATCTTAAGAGTTCATCCTATCTTAGGCATGGGGTCAGTACTATTAATAACTCAATCATAAGGAATATGTTTTTAAAAGGTCATCAGGATCTGTGTTCCAGGAACATCCCTTCATGTGACTCAGAAAGTCCCTTTTGAGTCACCCCCATCCCTAGCCCTGAGATGCTGCTTCTGCTTCCATACACATGAACTCCAGCAATTAAAGGGCAACTGAAGGGGAGATGGGAGTCAGGAAAAGTGTCAGTTGGAACAATGTTTACACCATTCTGGACACAATTTCCACACCTTTCCCTTTCATTCCACATAAGTAAGAACACCGAAACTTTGAACTCAATCAGCACAATTTTCTAAGTATTTTTTTTAATTTTTAATTAACACAGTAATTATATATATTTATGGGGTGTAAAGTGATATTTCAATATGTGCATACAAGGTGTAATGATCAAATCAGGGTAATTGACATATCCATGACTTCAAACATTTAATCTCTTTTTGTGGGGGGAATAGTAAAAAATCCTCTTTTCTGGCTTTTTTGAAATATCTAGGTAATTGTTGCCAACCATAGTTATCCTACTGTGCCATAAAACATTGGAAGCTATTCCTCCTATCCAACTGTACCTCTTTACCCATTGACCATCCTCTCTCCCTTCATCATACCATTTCCCAGGTTCTGGAAACCATTATTCTATTCTCTACTTCTTTGAGATCAACTTTTTAGCTTCCACATAAAACATGAAACGTGTTATTTGCCTTTTTGTGCCTGACTTACTTCACTTAATCCATATTGTTACATCCATATTGCTGCAAATGACAAAATCTCATTTCTTTTATGGCTGAATAGGATTCTATGATGTATACATACTACATTTTCCCCCATTCACTTGTCAATGGACACCTAGGTTGATTCCATATCTTGGCTATTGTGAATAATGCTGCATTAAACATGCAAGTGCAGATGTTTCTTTGACATTACCAAATTTAATTCCTGTATATACCCAGTAGCAGGATGGCTGGATTGTATGGTAATTCTATTTCTAGTTTTTTGAGGAAACTCCGTACTGTTTTCTATCATGGCTCTATTAATTTACATTCCCACCAATAGTGTGTAAGAGCTACCCACCCTGCTCCACATCCTTCCCAGTACTGGCTATTTTTTGTCTTTTTGAAAATAGCCATTCTAACTGGATTTAGGTGATATTGTGGTTTTGATTTGCATCTCTGATGATTAGCAATGTTGATCATTTTTCAGGTACTTGTTGGCCATTTATAAGTCTTAAGATATATCTAAGCAGGTCATTTGCCCATTTTTAATTGGATTATTTATTTTTGTGCTGTAGAGTTGTCTGAGTTCCTTATATATTCTTTAGCCAATGCAATTTTGAGAGAATTCAGTTGCTCTGAACTTGGGAGAACTATCCAGGGTCCATCCACGTCCACTCTTCCATTTCTCTGCTTTGTCTGGGCTCTGTCTAGGAGGACAACACAGTTTCTGTTTGTACAGTTTTGAAAACTCACCTGGTGCTGACTCAGCTTTAAGATATCTCTGCTGTTACCTGTTTTCTTGGATCTCTGATCAGCAGGGTGGTAAGCTTTCTAGCTACAATGTAAACTCTTTTGCCTGATTAAATCTGGCAAGGTGAAAGGGGTGTATTATTTTAGAGTCTGGCTCCTTCCTTCTTCCTTTCTTCCTTCCTTCCTTTCTCTCCTTCTCACCCACTCCCCATTTAAGTAAGCTGGCTGAGAACTCTGTGTCCTCCACTTCAAAGGGCCAGTTGTCTTATTTTGATGTGGGCAGATTGAGAAGTAGGCTTTGAAAAGTAGGCCTTTTTTTGTTTAATCTTTTCTCCTGGGATAGCTTTCAGAGCAATATATCCAAGTGTCAGTGAGGGGGTTCTGACGAGCCCGGATTCCCAGACGCTCAGCGGGATCATTCTCTAACAGAAATATAAAAGTGAAATATTAAAAACCCTGGAACGTGAACTCCATCTGCAGAGTAGCCGGTGTCTTGCCTGCTTGCACCATGGGAAAAAAAAGATCTTGAAAAAAGAGGGAGGAGAAAAAAAGTGCTTTGAGTACGAGGTTTACAGGTTTAGTAGAGCATAGTAACATCCCCTCAAAGAAGTGGGTGTTGCTCTTGACCCCCCAAAATGCTCCTCCTTTGACTCAGCCGCCAGAACACTCCCCCTCCCCCACAACACACCCCCTTTTCACATGCTAACTGAGGTGCCCGTGATTGGCTGAACAATAAACTGGTCACACTTGCTAAAGGGCTGCCATCTTTCACACAATTAGTCAAGACACATTAATCAAACTGGCTGGGGAACCGGGCTGCACTGGCCTCCTGCAGTGGGGGAAGGGAGAAATTTTGGTGATCCTGCCTAAGAGACCCTGGGTAGCAAAAATAAAGACGTGAACGCTGGAGGGGATTCTACTCTCAGAGAATTAGAAAAAGTTAAAGGCCCAGTTGATGCCTTATCTGGGATGTGGTTGGTTTGTGGCTCAGAAGATCCCAGAAGCTTAGAGTAAACTGGATATTCATGTTGGCTAAAATCTGTTCATATAGTCGTGTGGATTTGAACAGTGAACCCCTCTAAACAACTCTGCAAACTTCCTTCAACCATCTTAGCTTCCCTTTCCACACCCACTCAGGTCACACCCGCCTTGAGCCTAGAGCACTAGACAGAGGACATGCCAATCCACACAGCAGAGGTTTCACTATTGTGGGGACAAATAGGAATAAAACAGCCAGCCATTTAGAACCAGCTAAGTCAAGGCATCAACTGGGAAGTTGTTGGTCTTAAACTAAGTATTTGAAAGACATTGAAAATAGCCAGTTCTGAGAGAAAAAGTTCAAACGTTTGTACTTTTCATCATGATATTTTCTGATTTTTCTTTTCCAAGTCCCCATTTAATAGGTTTTCCATTGGCCATAGGGACCTGATAAGATCATACCTTAGAGACCCATTTGCTACAGAATCATGTAGGGCTTTTCAGAGGATCAACTAAATATTTGGACACATCTCAGCGCAAGTAAATGGAGGCCTCCCTCCTCCAGGGGCTGCCCAGTCCACCCACTACCTCATTAGATGCAAAGATCCTGTGATAAAGAGAAACTTTTTTTCTGCCCACATGATTGCAGCCCAGTTGTGGTTTTTAATGTGTCGTTGATTGTTTCATCCAACTCCTTTTGCTCCCCTGAAAGGGTCTGTCGTGGCTCTGTTTGCTTCCTTAAACACGGTTTTTGAAAGCGCTCACGCTGTGTGAGCTCAAATCCTAGCATTAATGCACTGCTGAGTTCATTTCACCACACTCAAAAGCGCTGAGTTTAAATCCCTCTCAATTCCATTTGAGGCACCAGAAGACTTTATCCTCCTCTACTAATGGTTCCAAGTTTACATCTAGATACTAGGGTTCAAGGACAGGAGAGGATTTAGAAATAACAGCCCCTGATATTAGTCAATGCATTTGCCAAATTGGCAATTAGTTCCTGATGTGCGTGCAAAGCATTTTACTCCTGTCTCTTTGATGCCTGTTCCCATAGAGAAGGGAACAGAGTCCACGGAGGCCTTCAAACTTTTAAAGCAATATCTGCTGAAAATCATGCCTGATTTGTGACATGAACTCCGCCACAGGGAAGCATCCGGGATTAGCCCAGTTCTTTCAGTCCCAGGAAAGAACGCCTCACATGGGAAGTTTTTCCACTGGAGGAACTTAGTGGAAATCAAAAGGCAGAAAAGCAGTACAAAAAACCCCACAGGGACCAGAATCAGATGCACTCTAAGTGATAGGCCCATGGCCAGGGATAGGCAGCAACGCCCAGTTGTTTTTTGGTATGCTTGCTTTTTCAACTTTTGACCACCAGGTGGAAGCAAGAAATAACCAGGGTGGAATGAGTCCTGACATAGAGCAACCCTCCAGCACCACAGCCTCGCTCCCAGAATGTCTAATTTTGACTAAATGCAGCATGAGAGTTTCACTGCCTTTGACACCACTGTGGGATGGAGGAAGAATAAAATCTAAATAATCCATCTCCATTGGGATTATAAAGAGCTGTTATGCTTTAGGCTCAAAGGGTTCTGAGCATATCTCTGTGTTTGCTATGAATACAACCTAAGATTGCATCTGCATTGTTATCAGCTTTGTCACATGAGCTATTAGCCCAGTGGATTGAAGAAAAATGTTGATAAGACAAGGCATTAACTAGGGGCATCAATTCTCATATGGAATAGCAAGTCCAAGCTCCCCTCCTTAATGTCAAGGGAAATT